>NC_135739.1:4392500-4992500 GCF_041903045.1 Epinephelus lanceolatus
AACCTTCCCTGCCCCAAACCTTGCGTGGACCCGAATAAAGGAGATTAAACTGATCTCCATGTAAACCCTCATTCGGAATGAATATTTCTCATGTAAACTACCTGGAAAGATTTTAATTCCGAATGATTTCATTCAGATTCATTTCATTCTGAATGAGAAGCCATCATGTAACCGCACCCAGTGATGAACTGATTAGATTTTGGTGGTCAAAATGTCAAGGTCACTGTGACTTCGCATCCATCTGATTGTCATGAACATATATTGTGAGAACCTTTGGGGCATTACTCAATGTTGGCTCAAACATCCACTCCACGTCCTTTCATGGATTATGGCCAAAAACGTCTTTCTGGCTGTAACACAAATGTCTAATAGGATAACATGATGAGGTGATGACATTTCATATCCAAAAGGTCAAAGGTCACCTTCACTGTGACATCGTAATGCTCTGCAAAAACACTTTTCTGGACACTATTCAACATCATATGTCAGGAACAAAGGGGGACACATTTGGTCAGATACGAAATTTGTGACACTAATCTTGGATGTCAGTCTGATTGTATAAATCTTCTGTGCTGTCGGTTTGAAGACATATGAAGCACCCATGTTTTAGAATTTGTAGCTTCTTTGCAGAAACATCCATATTTGAAGCAGTGTCAACTGTCGTGGCTCCATATGAGTTCGGAGAGACATGGGTATAAACTGCAACTGCAGCTTGAATGGTTTGCAGAGGCAAACAGCTGTGAGGCAATATTTCTAGTTTTGTCTTGGAGAAGTAGCTATGCCCAGCCTATGAGTATGGAGTATGGGTCAGACCTGAAAAATACATTTCCCATAATGCATCTCACCAGCATCTTTTTGTTAGTCTATTCTGTAACTCTGTAAAATATATTTTCATTCCTCCAGTAAGTTGTCACACAGGCTCTCTGTTATGAATTTGTATTTTACAAGCCAGATAACATCCTGATGACATCACTTGAGATGACAGCTCCCTCCTGAGCCGTAATACAACCGATTTTCACAGGCTAAGTCCAGTATGATGAGTAAACTGTCTTTTCAAGTCTTTTTAATGCAGAGGCCTCATACAGTGATTCAAGATGTGCAGCAAGGCTTGCCTATCACAGCGTTATGGGTTTGTTTTTTTTTTACTGTTCCAACATTTACCAGGCCACCACTTGAGACTTTCTGATAGTTTTGCTTTCAAGTCTAACGGCCAAATACATGGAACACGGCTGCCTTGTGACACATCTGCCACAGCATGCCTGCAGTGGTACACATCCATTATAATCAACTGATGCTGCTACACTTGCCTGCGCAGGCACCACACTGCTCGACATTAATTTTATACAGCTGGTATATGTGTTTTTCTCTACAAGCAGCTCCGCAGCCCTCCAACAGGTAAAAACTACATAGAACTGTGTAAAAAAAATGAGTACACTCTGTTTAAAAATGATTAAAATTATTAATGTGCACCTCCTCCTGTACTGCCTTAATATGCACATTCAGCACATCCAATGCATCAAAACATTGTTTTCTAGTTGGAGCCGCGCCTTGTTTTCAAATTGTATGGTTTGACTAAAATGAACAATGACAGCAATATAGTCCACGATGAGCAGCGCTAAAATCAACCTGCGTAGTTGTCCCTCCATTGTGACATTAGAAAGTGTCACATTTATCTTGCAAGTGTACTCTTCTTCAACGTTTGCTTTACTTCCTGGATTTTTCCCACATGGAAATTCTGACCAATCAAGAGCAGCGTTCTCACACAAGGCATTTGATCTGGTCCGCTTGTAAATGCTGCCGTGAGAACACGAACCAACTCTAGGCAATTATACAACTTTGGAACAAAATGAGTCCCTGATTCAGACCAAAGGAGATAAAGTATAGCCTATGCTTCTAAACTCTCCATAACCAAGTGGCAACTGCATGATCACTTGGCAAAACTCAATATACACAAAATGAGTCCTGCAGCAACCACACGCTGCAAAGACAGAGTCTGTATAGCAGGTATAAAACTCTGCTTCTCTCTGCCTACTTGACGCATCACGTCCATGCCTCATGTATTTCGGCCATAAAGTCTACAGTTAAGCTCCTAGCGCACTGGTATCAACCTGGTGAATTCAATTCATATAATTATTAATAATATAACTATTATAATTATTTCATGGTGTAACACAGCATACAAAGAAGGCAACTTTCCTGATCCTGTGTATTTTGTTATTTAAAGTTACAGCAGTAAATGTTACATTTAATCACATATTAAAAGCTTGACCTGAAACCGGGCTTTACCAGGGTGTTAAACTCATTTTAGCTCATGGGCCACATACAGTCCAGTTTGACCCCATGTGGGTCAGACCATTGAAATCATTGCATAATTACCGATAAATAACAACACCTCAGAATGTTTCCCTTACTTTTATTGTAAAGAAGAACAAGCACATTCTGAAAACAATCCATTTACAGAACAGACAATAAACTGCCTAAGATGTCGTAAAAAATAAGTGCAGATTCAACAGTACATCTCAGTTTTTCCACATTCAGTCAGTCTATGATTCACTGTGCATGTTCCCATACATTTCCATTTTTCCATACATCGGTCAGATGTAATTCTGGCATCACCACACCAAACTAGAGCAGAAGCTATTGAGGAAGCAGATTAAAATATCGCCTGCCTCACAAACCATTTATAAATCACAGGTTTTGGCAGTGCCTTATCAACAGGGTCTCATCAATATTGTTTTAAGATAGAAGTCTGATACAGATTTTTGTACTTCTTGTACCAAAGCTGCTAAATGACAAGAATTTGCACAATTTTTTTTGTCTTTAAAAAAAGCCTGACACCTCTTAGTCTTCACAGTTGCATCAATATTGTGTGTGCAAAGTCATCCAGTGAACCCTTTGGTGGGCTGGTCCTGTCCCATTGGCTGTGTGTTTGACACCCCTGGGATATACCAAGATAAGAAATAATGGGCTCCAGCCAAAAAGATGCCAAATGCCATTCTGTTCAGTGTTATCTGAAAAAGCTGGTACTGGTCAAGGCATCACTGTTGATGTTCACTGTTTGAATCAGAAGGTGAATGTTTTAAATTGCTATATAATATCTGTAAAGCCTTTACATACACAGGAGTGAAGTGTTATGTAATTGCAAAGTTGCTGCCGTATGTTGTTACACTGCTGCTGAATGGCCTCGTATGACGCCCGACTCTGGGCTTTAGCTGCTCTGTGAGTGTGCTGCCCACAGGAAGTTCCCACTGCTCTGGCTATCAGGGCGGAAAATGAGTGTTTGTCACCCACTTTAGTCACAACTCTCTCTGTCTGTCTCTCTCTAATGCACACACACACACACACACAGAGTAATACATAGACCATGGATCATTGCCTCACATCCTTTTTCCCACAGCAGCAGAAGCAGACTAGCAGGGATCTAACTGTTTAATTGAGCCTGAGCTGCTGGATTATTCTAGTTGTAGTTTTAGGAAGTCGGCTCAAAGACCCAAAGGATTTCATGAGAAAGTTTTTCTTGCTTTCAGTTTGACATGCAGGTCATGTGGCTGTTGACTTTGATTCAAACTGTGTCAAAAACATGCTGAAATGTAACTTTGAATAAACGGACCGAAAGTGTTGGCAGTGTGTGAACAGGGTGCTTTTTCAATGCACCTGTCTTGTCGTGCAATGATTTATTAATTTTTTTTTTTTCATTTTAAGACTATAAAAAATGACATTAAAACAACAGAAGCCAGACTGTAACCGTTGGCAGCCAAATGAAGTATTTCTCTAATGCTGTGATGTGTCTTTTATAGGACAGTGTGAGTGCACATACCTTATAACAGATTACAAAATAGTCAATATAACTGAAGGCCCCTTCACACCTATCTTGTTTGGTTCGGACTTTTGGACTTTTTAGTCTGATCAGAACCAAACGGTTCCATACGGACCATGATCCAGACCAAACAGCCAAGCTCTGGTTTGACGAAAAGAGGTGGTCTCGGTTGGATCAAACTGAACCATGTGTGAAAACATTTTTTGGATGGTTTGGACTTTTAGACCAATTACAGAAAGTTTTTGCAGGCAGTAGAGAAGTGTCTCAGTGCGTAGTGTGTGTCTGTGTGGTTTACACCTCGTTTCCATTTACGTATGCGACTGGTGTCCGTAGATCCGTAAATATACGGATGATGCCTCCAGTGTCCAACGCAAGGAAGTGCATTTCTTAACGGATGGATAGAAACCTGATGGAAACTACCTGTAGCCATGTTAGCTAAGCTAGCACACTGTCATACGGTCTCTCCAAAATCCACCGCAAAAGTTCATTTTTTTTTACGTACTTGAGGCAAATTCCGGACTGAAATATTTGAGTCTCGCAGACATATCGGACATCACAGAGATTTCCATAGGAATGAATGGACTTCCGGTTGCCTAGTCTCTGTACACGGAAAGGAGGCGTTAGAGACAGAGAGAGATCAGACAGCTGGTTGCGATCGAAGCAGAAGAGATATTAGCAATTACGTTACCAAGTGGTTGTAAATGTACGTTTTAGGTTTCAGTTTGTCCGTGAACAAGGCAACATAACAAATGAGTCGTGGTAGCACACGGGGAGAGGAGACATCTTCATAAAGAGTCCGTTAGAAAGAAGTCTGACACTTTTCAGTTGTTTTCCAAGTAGATGAGAAAGAGAGGACAAGAAAGGACAGGAGAGCCCATCTATTAACAATCCATCCATCCATCCATCCATTTTCAACCACTTATCCAAAGCCGGGTTGCAGGGGCAGCAGGCCAAGCGAAGCATTCCAGACATCCCTCTCCCAAGCAACGCTTCCCAGCTCCTCCTGAGGGACCCCGAGGCGTTCCTGGGCCAGAAAAAATATGTAATCCCCCCAGCGTGTCCTGGGTCTGCCCGGGGCCTCCAACCAGTGGTATGTGCCAGGATCACCTCTAACGGGAGGCGGCCAGAAGGCATCCTGATCTGATGCCCGAACCACCTCAACTGACCTCTTTGACGTGAAGGAGCAGCGGCTCAACTCTGAGCTCCCTCCGGATGTCCGAGCCCTTTACCCTTCTCTACAAACCATACAATTTGAAGTATGGGGAGACACAGGTCACGTTGGTGATGAGGACAGGAAGTAGGTGTGTCACGTATAGTTCTCTGACCTTCCTACACAGTGTAAAAAACAAAATGTGACTTTCAGGATTGAAAAGGCTCTAAGTTTCAATATAGTGGTTTCGAAATAGAGTGAGTGCGCACTAAGTGTGTACATGGCTCTGCCTTCTTGCATGCATGTATCTTCGTATGGTCCCTGTGGGTGTGAGCAGCACTTGCTCAATATAAGTTCAGCAGGTTTATGATCTATGTTTTATTTCTCCAGTGGAGCTTTCTCTCTGTTGATCACAAAGCGTGAAAAAAGCAATAGAGAGAGCAGCAGAAGGCGATAAAGAAAAGAGAATTAATGAGTTTTGAAAAGGTTTTTGTGGGCGTCATGTGTGAAGCCAGAGTTGGTCGGTCAAAGGGGATGTAGAAATGTGTGTGATAAAAGTCAGCTGGCTCAAGGAGCTTTCTTTTTGTGGGAGTGACCTAATTTCAGCAGAGAGTAAAGAGGTGAAAAGTCGAAGGTGGCTTGATTCACATTAAGTTGAAAAAAAGAAAGGTTCTGCTGAAGGTCCTCTCAAGGCCAAGAAGTTGAGAACCTTGGGAAAGACAGAAAAGTCATGTCATGGTTCAAACCTGGCACAATTACAGTACCATCCGAGACTAAGCCGGGCAATCTGCAGGATGCATGGTGGAGCTGATTAGAGCTGACAACATCTGTAGTGCAACGAGAAGACAAAGATCTGCTTTGGTTTACACAGAAATGAGCTGTGTCTCAGCGTGTGGGTGGGAGCATTGCACTGCTTTTTTTGTTGACTCGCAATATGTTCCTGTGGAAACTCAGTTCGATTGTCTGTTTTGCAATCTGTTATAAATTCACAAGGTTTAAGCTTTAAGTTTTTGCTCTGATTGTTTCCTGTCAGTCCCAGTATGCTGTATTTAAATTGGATTAACCGTGCTGTCAAAGCTATACTCATTCATGGCATTTTAAAAGAATGACAACACAACCAGGCTGCGCAAACAAGTAGTAAGGTACAAAATAATCAGACTGACGGGGGTCAAAATTAAACTTGTACAAGGATTATACAAATGCTTTAGGTTTCATCCTTTTTGCCATTTTCTTTACTGATTTTTCAAATATTTACACGTGTGTGATTATTGTCCCCTGCAGGCTTATGTGGTTCATGGGAGACTGAGAATGGGACTCATTCCAGTGTGATCACTGTGGAGCAGGCTTTGATCAGAGAACAGTCATGCAGCCCAAAGCTACAGAAACTGTTGGCATGACGCAGCCACCAAAAGAAGCAAATGTTAGCCCCTCACAAACTGGGGCAACAACAAAAAATAAAGCAGTAAGTAGAATAAATAAAGAGCTCAGTGGTATGTATTGAGTTTTTCAATATGCGTGCAAATGTATAGGTTTGATTTGGATTTAGTTGCCTCAACTCCCTGCCACCCTCCATTGGTTTGCTGCACTGTTTTCGTGGGAGGAGACGATGGGAATGAGAGGCAAAAATTAAGTTCTGATAATTAAGATTTCTCACTAAAATAAGTGCTGCTTTTTGGATCAAGGTAGACGCCACATTAAAGGGATGGTTCAGATGATCTGAAGTGGAGCTGTATGACGTATTTATCTGTAGTCATGAAATCATATAGACAGCATGCTTCCAGTTATAAGAAGCAGATAGGAGTAACCATAGATATCATATACAGTAGATACTTCGTTGACGGCTTTGGCCCGTTTCAGCGATGCGTCAACGTCACCGCCATCTTGGGGAGGTCACGGCCGGCTTGCTAGTACTGTTGTGTATGGAGATAAGTCTTCAGCAAACTCGGCGTGCTCACTCAAAAGTCTCAAAGTGTAATTGGGTGCCAGTCCAAAAAATTACAGCAAAGCAGAAAAACCCGATAGCACTCACTAATACTTTTTAATATACTTTTTAATATAGTGAATTGCACAGCAGCAGTCGAACGGACACGTTTCAGCTCATAGCTGTCCTCAGCGTTAGGAAATGGCCACTTTAGATTGAAAATACAGACAGTACTTACTGACCCTCATGCCGACAAGAAGTCCAGTGTATTTTTTTAATCCACCAAACTCATTCGGGGTATCAGAGGATAAGAGTCATCTATGATTATATATATCTATGAGAGTAACACCACGGAAGCTAAGCTATATATGGTTGTGGACAGGTGTCAGCAGTGCCCCTGTCCACCCTTGTTCTACTGTTGAGAAAATGTAGTACCAAAGGAGAGGGGTTATATGACAGCAATGTATACAGGTGAATATATTCTAAATGAAGTGCACTGAAACTGATATTGACTTTTTTTTTTTTTCTTTTTAGGTGGCCGTTTATATTTTGGTGCTAACCCCCGTCCACAGCGATACATTGCTGAGCTTCTGTGTTGGTACTCCCACCTGCTCCTCCACCCTCAGGGCACACCGACCTTGTTCTACTGAAGGTAAAACACTGACCATGGATAGGTATCTCATACAAACCCACTTGTAAAAAATCTGAAGTATCCCTTTAAACACCGACCCTTGTTCACTCAACAACTCCACCAGGTCCTCCTCCTTTCGTATAGTCCAAGAGAACTAACGCCAGAATTCCACTGGATGCGTGTCCATTGCAGAACGGCTGCGCTGGTTATCCGCTGCGTGCTCCGCCGTCCGTCACCACCCACCGGCTGCGCTTCCTGTGTGGAGTGGTGCAGCTCCGCCGGACAGCGGGAGTCACGGGGACCCACGAGATCTCGTGAATTCACGCATAATTGCGCGATTTAACAAGATGTAGTTTCTATAAACAGAACCACAAAACCAGAGGAGTAGCCGGAAGACATCTCGGTGCACCTCCATGATTAACATCTCCTCGTCCATGGTGTCAATGGGGTGAAATGACGTCTGAAAACCTCTGACCTGTTGACTTCAGGCCTGCCTCTGCCCATTATGATGTTTTCAAGGTGTAGTGCAGGGAAATATGATCCGCCGTGAACACTGTGTATTTTATTTTGAAAATTAACCGGATGTTTTATTTTGTTTCTGTGCATGACTTCCTGCCCCGCATGATCTGCTCTATGCTGAATTGCTGCGTTGTGCTCCGGCGTCCGGCAAAAATAGAAGTCCTGCGTATCTGTTGCGGAGGGCTCCGGAGCGCCGCAGCTGTGACAGAGCCATTGTGACATTAGAAAGTGTCACATTTATCTTGCAAGTGTACTCTTCTTCAACGTATGCTTTACTTCCTGGATTTTTCCCACATGGAAATTCTGACCAATCAAGAGCAGCTTTCTCACACAAGGCATTTGATCTGGTCCGCTTGTAAATGCTGCCGTGAGAACACGAACCAACTCTAGGCAATTATACAACTTTGGAACAAAATTAGTAATAGCAAGCGAACTCTAGGTTTAAAAGCACCCTAACATAAGACGGCTCAAACTGAGTTTTATGACCACCTTACACCAAGCGTTCGCGATCACAGGAGCGCGTCCAAACTCTCAAGATTTTATTCAGACATTGAAAATTTTTCTGTGACACTGAAATCCCTTGAAAAGTCATTAGGTGTGAGGCCAGCAGTACTTTCAGGTGATAGAACAAAATGAAAAGTAACCTCTAGATAGTCAGTATGTGAATTAATGTTTCACCACTCCTCAGATCCACCACTCCCGTCCTGTTTCATTCTCTTTCCACTCTGTCTTTCTGGAACTAGCTCTCCAGAGGGGTTTGGCGTCCCACAGCCACAGTGTTTCATTGCCTCCGTACTTTACCTCTCAACAGAATTATTTTTCATCACTGGGTTACGACCGTTCTGAGCCTGAAGACTCTCAGCTCAGATACATCATCTTCTCACTGATCCCCCAACAGATTTGAAACACAGCTTCATCTGAACTGTCCAAACATTGTGGTTTGTTCGGCAGAAAGAGACAGTGAGCAAGAATGGCAGAGACTTTGAAAGGTTCATCTGCTATATAATCAAAAAAACAACTAATAGATTGCAGTGCAAGGGTGTGTTTTCTATTTTGAGGCGACACTGAGAAAACAGACTCTCCATATGTTGCTTTCCCAACATGAAACTAACTATGGTGGCCCCCAGCAAAGCCTCTTCATCCAGACCCCAGCAAAGGCACTAAATTTGATTTAACCCTGAACATCTACCAAACAGACAGATTAGGAGTTGGTACACTCTGCTCATGTTTCCTACTCAACCTCGAGGGCAAATATGGTCCTTATTTTTGATTCCCTGCGCACTTCACTTCCCTTGCTGACTTATTTTATTAGGCTTTACTCGTTAGTGGGAATTTTAACGTAATTCACATCACATTTATTTTCATTCACATATAAACCTTGCATCCCCGTCCAACAAATAGCCATAGATGAATGGAGTGTTTTGGATAAGTTCACTTTACCCTGGATTCCAAGAAAGCCACTCGATCTGGGTGAAATAGCACTGCAACATTTTTCAAAATATCATCTGGCCTTTTTAATGGGTGTGGACGGCCCAAATGACTACCACGAATCCCTGAGCATTTAAATAATCACTGTAATGTTTTAAGTTTTCAATTTAGAGTATGTTACTGTGATTGACCACTGGCACCTGAACATACTTGCCCTGGAGCAATAAACCCCACCCACTGATTTATACAGGCTGAAGAAAAGGCTCAGAATGATTTGGGCAGTGTTTTAGCTTTAGCCACGTTAGGAATGTTCAGCACTCACACAATCACAGATAGTGCACCTCAGTAATGAAAAAAAAACCTGGGTACATGCATACATAAAGTAATAAAAGGACACTTTGGTTCACAAATCACAAACTGTGGCCCCACAGAGAGCTGCGAGGCCTGTATGAGAGCTGGCAGGACTATCAGGAACGTTCTGTCCTGTTACTGTTCAGCTCAACTTTCCCAACACACACAGCAGAGACCGAGACAAAAGGGCAAAAGTGATGAGTGGAGAACAAAACAGAGAGGGTCGGACAGAGAGTAAGCGATCCATGCAGTGAAGAGCTTGCCTGATTGAAAGCAGAGCAATGGCTTAAAGATCACTGGCGAGGTGGAGGCCACAGTGTCAATGTTCTTGTCTCAGAAAAATATTTCGAAGCGAAAACAAAAATGAAAGAAGAATATCAGCAGAACGCTGAATATGAAACTACAGCCAGCTTTGTAGTTAGCTTAGCTTAGCACAAAGACTGAAGACAAAGGGAAACAGCTAGCCTGGTACTGTCCAGGGTAACAAAATACTGCCTACCAGCACCTCTGAAGCTCACAAATTAACATGTTTTTAGAAATCTGAACAAAAATGTCTAAAGTGACAGTTCACTCCCAAATTAAAACACATATTTTTCCTCTTATCTGTAGTGCTATTTATCAGTTTAGATTGTTTGGGTGTGAGCTGCCAAACTCATAAATCATGGCGTGGTCACTCAGGATAATCCACAGACCTTGTTGTGAGCAGTTTCATGCAGGAATTATTTTCTTTACTACACCTACCAAGCGTATCACTTCACAGAAGGACGTGTGCATCTACTCATGGACGAGAGGCTTGAGCTTGTGACAGCACGAGATGTAAACATTGATGGCATCCCCGCTAGCTGAATTGTAATGTTTGCTAGCTCGTGGTGCTAGGTGAGCTAGCAGTAGATGCACACTTCCCTCTGTGCAGTGATATGGTTAGCAGGGGGCTCGTCGGGTAAAAGAATGGTTATTTTTTGCATCCACTCCTCTACAGTCAATGAACAGCAGGTTCGCTCGTACTACTATTAGTTATTACTTCATTGTAAAGAAACAAAAAATGAAAGCAGACAACAGTAATGGAATGAATTCCAATTATTTTGGGGGATACAGCCTGCAAGCTAGCAGGTTGAACTAAATGTTTCGCTACCAGCATTATATTATTAGAGTTGGTGAATGCTGACTTGCTTGATTATTACTTATCATTAGTTTGCGCTACTTGCTTCATTGACGTCACAAATAAAATGATTTAAGAATTTGACAAAAGGGGGTGAATTCATAGCATCCTCCATCTTTCTCTTCTTTTCCTTCCTTTGTATACTAACGGCACTGGACAGTTGCATCACTGCACAGAAGGAAACGTGCATCTACTCATGGATGAGAGGTTCAAGCTTGTGACAGCACAAGAATAAAACATTAATTCCACCCTCCTTGGCTGAGCTGTAACGTTAGCTAACTCAAGAGAGCTTGCAGTATGAAACTATTAGTTATAAAATTATTGCTGCTATTTGACATCTTGCGCTGTCCTGAGCATGAACCTCCTGTCCATGAGTAGATGCACACTTCCTCCTGCCATCTAGTTCCCTTATATTAGAGAGAAGGCAAACATCTTTACGCCGTATATCTCCAGCACTCAGCAGCTCACGGCAAAACATCTAGATTGATAGATAGCACTACAGGTAAAGCCCAGTTCAGACCAAAGACTCGCGACAAGACCAAACCATTTTAGAACGTTGGGAAGAAAAGTTGCAGCAATGTGAACTGTCTGTCTGAGCTCCTCTGATGCTAGTGTCACCTGCAACTCCGCTGGCCAAATCACCAGCAGCTGGTTTTAGGATGTACTGTAAAGCATGTCGCCTGTTTCTACAGCCAGTCAGCGTGTAGTGAAGTCCGCTGATCAAGTCAAAATGACCACAGGTGGCGTGTTTGCTAGTTGCAGCAGGTGCTCCGTCGCTGCCGAGCCTTCTGCGCCCATCCTCATGGTGTGCCAGTGTCGCTGTACATGCTAACACCCTCTACACACACACACACACACACACACACATTCTCACTAACTGATTAATTGGCAGCTGTTATTTGTATTATTGCAGTGTATTGATTATGATATGATTACAGTCCATCTGATGCTCGTTTTGTTTATGTTTCTTGTCATTTTAATGACTTTTACAAATGCAACTGCAGCCAGTATCTCACTGTCATGATCCTTATTCATATTATAAGAAGCTACAAATTACATTCAGACACAAAATAAGCCTGAAAAGATGGAAAACAGAACAGCAGTACAGAGAGTTGTTGCATAGAGATGATACACCATCTCATCTAGTTGCATTGGAAGTAGTTGCCTGTTTCAACTTGTCTCGTCATGAATTTTTGGTCTGAACTGGGCACATGAGAATATGTTTTTCTTATTTTGGGGGGAAATGTCTCTTTAAGTATTAAAACAACTTGTGGTTTTACGGAGGGTTATGAGCCGGAGTGCGGACACGAGTGGTATAGGACTCTCATCCAAAATGTCAAATTTCATGAGATGTCCCAATAAATTCTTTGGTATTTTATCACTTTTAACAAACAAATGCAATATAAGATGCACATGTTTGTATACATGCAGATGTCTGGGAAAAAAAAACACATTTATACAAGCAAACAGGCGGAAAAACAGTGGTTATGTAGTAAATGTGAACAGTTTTAAGAAGGAGAGAATTTAGATTGTAAATAATTCCAGTGGAATTAATTTAGCTGGTATTTTACTGCTGCCTACATCGTGTGTGATCTCCATATAGAGGCCAGGCATGCATTCATTTTATAGGTGAACAACTAAGAGGCTTAATTGAACACTCGTGCCTCAGCTAACACATAAACACATTAGCACTCAGGACGCAGATAAACACGTAAACATAAATAGCTGAGTTGTATAATGTGGAATAAGGGAACAATTAACAGAACGTTTACATTCATTTTATCGTGTTTATTCAGGAATGGATGATGTGTCAGCTGTGATGATGGTCAAAAGCTGTTCAAAGGAGCCATCTTTAATATTTTATTGCTTTTTTCTCATCATGTATGTTGTGGAGGGCGCTGCGCATGTTTCACAGATGTTCTGTTTTATTCAACTGCACTTTGATATCTTGCTCAGTATTGTAATGAAAGCCACAGAATGGGAAACATTATTGGAAGATATTTGTCAGAGGAATGAGATCCACATGGGATCTGGATCCAATCAGAATCAAACTCTTGTTTGTTTGCGCACTGAGAGAGGCCGAATCAAACCGCCATCTGATTGATTATTAATAGACTTAGTCATGTGTTTAAAGAAAGAATATGTGTGTGTGTGTGCATGCACGTGTTTGTGCGAGTGCTATCTTAGCTGGGACAAAGTATTGAAGTTGGCGCAGCAAAAGTTTCAAGACATCGCCAAGAAAATAAACAAATTCTGGAGGGGATGATGTTGTATTTTTTTCTGTTAAATAATAAGTTGTCACGAAATAGACCACCGCCATTACCAGAGGTGTACTCACTCCTCTCCCTCCACATTTTCTTCCCTCTCCAAACCTACTCGCTCTCATTTTGACTCTTGATTCAGTAATGAATGCTCACCTAATTCAACACAGATTGAGCAACATGACATACTTTACTTTTATTTTTTTTACACTTCATTCGTGTGTGTGTGTGTGTGTGTGTGTGTGTAGTGTGGACCCAGGGGCTGTTTGTCTGACTTCACTCTATCATGACTCTGACCCAAAATGTAATTTAATTCAAAACATTCAAACAATCATTTCAGGACACAAATATGGCTCCAATGAAACTTAATGCTCTAATCCCCAAGGTAACAGTACGGTTGAGTCGAACCTTCAGCACCGTGTTTACAGTCACACACACACATACGAGTCTGTGTAGAAGATTACGGGGCAAAGTTGCCAGAGTTTTTTCTGCTCAACATGTAACTGTCAGAAAGTATCAGTCAACACAAACTTTAATGGCAGACCTCAGTGTTGCGCAATTATGGAT
Source organism: Epinephelus lanceolatus (assembly GCF_041903045.1). NCBI lineage: Eukaryota > Metazoa > Chordata > Actinopteri > Perciformes > Serranidae > Epinephelus > Epinephelus lanceolatus. Next base: position 4,406,305 of record NC_135739.1, read on the forward strand.
CCCACCAGCTTTCTGGGCAGAAGATCTGTAACCAGCCTGCCGAGGGTGGCTTCCATGTTGCTGTGTTAGTGACTCCTGCTGGTTGGTGGAGAGTTTGTACAGAATGAGGAAGGACATAGCGTGATCCTTTACAAACGTAATGGCCGCCTGGTGAGACTCCTCTTTGACAGGTGAGAAGAAACAACTCAATTGGCCTCGTACACTAATCAGTCTTGAGAAGAAATTTCTGACATTCACCAATGTTTTCCTATCTGGGGTTTGTTCCTCGGTAAGAACACAATCTACACACACATTAAAGAGCATGCTTTCTTCAGTTCTACAGATAAATAATATCACAGGATTTAAATTCCAATAATATTTTATATTTTTTAATATAATGCCTCCACACCAGCAACAGCTTTGGCTGGGGGCAAAATGATTTCATGTTATTCAATTATTTCTGTCCGCATCCCATTCTTGTGATATCTCAAGAACACCATGAGGGAATTTCTTCAAATTTGGCACGAACATCCACTTGGACTTAACCATAAAATTATTACATTATGGTGCTCAAAGATCAAAGGTCAAAGTCATGGTGACCTCGCGTCTGTCACCGTCCTGTGAATTGCATTATTTGAAGAATGCCTTGAGGGAATTTCCTAAAATTTGGCACGGACGTCCACTTTGACTCAGCGCACATAAACTAATTGGATTTTGGTGGTCAAAGGTAGGGCTGCACCTGACTCACAATTATGACAGTCAAATCAGATTTGACCATTTAATACAAATATTCAACGATTCCTTTTTTTTTTCATATAAAGTTTTTAAGATTGAACGGGGCCCAGCAGGACGTTAAGTGTGACAGCGGCATTCATGTAATATAGTAAACAAGCTAACTGTGCTAGCGACGGATAGGAAATGTGCAACAACCTTTTTTGCCGATACTAGATAACAAAGAAAAGCAAGAGACTGTGTAGTATTAAGTATCTGTGAGCTTCTCAGCAGAAGAGAGAAGATAAAGTTATCTCAGAGCCTACGATGGAAAGTTTGTCCACAGCTGTCTGTATCAAAGCGTAGTGTTAAGATCAAGATAACCCAAAACATGCTCAAAAGTACGCTGCACTGCACACTGACTAGCAAAAAAAAAGAAATCCACTCGAGGCAGTCTCGGTCGACTGAGTGTTCTCCGACTAATGATTCAAATCTCTAACTTTCAAGGGGCGGCCCTCGTCAAAGGTAAAAAAAAAAAAAAAAATTAGGTAGAATTACAGCAACATGCATGACATGTGACAAGAAAGTTCCACGCAGCATATTGGTACGTTGATTTTAAAAAGTTTAGTATCATCCATCCCAATTGCACAGTGCGCTTTGTAATTGGGTCGGATCCAGATTGGATCATGTTCCCACCACAAACGAACCACTGTGGAATATGTGATTGACTAGTATTTCATGGTCAATCGTTTTTGAGACATGTCCCTCAAAACCGCAAACATATCAACCTGCTGGTGGTGCCGGAAGAACAGTCAGATCACCAAGGATTCATGCTCATGACTCCATAAACATCTGTACAAAGTCTCATAGGAATTTTCTGCAATTGTTTTGAGGTTTTTTGAGTCTGTACCAAAGTGGTGAAGCGACTGACCGCCCAACTGACGGACAGACAACACTGGCTGGAGCCTAAAAATGCAAAAACAACATAAGAAGGGTGAAAATCTTGGAGGACTTCCATCAGTGAGAATGCTGCAGTGCCAGGGAAATGCCCCGCCACCGCCACAATGTCTGATATACGCTGTTTCATAAAAGTAATGGGCTCACCACAGCACCAAATTTCCTCACATCCCATATGTGACTGCCTGCATGCATGTCCGCATGTGGGCTTGTGTTTCGATGTTTGTGCCCGTGTGTATGTACTGTAGGTCTGAAACAGGAAACTGAGGGAAAAAAACACCACTTTAGTAGATCCTGTGTGTGGAGGCCACTGACCACAGACACACCACAGAGTGAGAGGAGCTCCACCGCAGGCTGCAGGGTGAAACAGGAGAGGTTTGAGCTGACCGGGCACCCAGCAGTCACCACAACTGTGGCAAAAGATCCATAGAACAAGATTGATAACGTGGCTGTCCGATGCATATGTGCACATACACACTCATGCTTGCAGGCGCACATCCACCTCTCTCATCTGGCTGACATATGTCCTCTTGTTGCAGTTTGCACACAATCAAACACAGCAGCGTGAGAAGATACGAGCTATTCTTAAGCCCCGTTTCCACCAAACACTTTTGGTATGGTACCTTTGGAACCAACAGTAACCCTTCAGACATGGTATCTAGACCCTAGCGTTTCTGCTGCAAACAGTACTCTTAAATCTGGGCGTTTTATATGGTGTGTTATCGTCCACAGAACGAGGCTGCACACCAGCATTTTCAGAACAAAATAAAACAGGCTGCAGTGAGAGTCTCTCTCCATGGGATATTTGAAAACAGCGGGTTTGTGCATTTAGTCCTTCTCAGGCAAGCTCAGGGGTTTAGTGTTGCTGTAGCCCACAGGAACGACGCTCAACAGCGCTTTTTTTTTTTTCTCCGAGTGATGATTAGACACACATAACCTGGCCCAAATTAATATAAATTTTGAAACAATTGAAGAAAGAAGAAAAACTAATGGAACGGTCAGAGTTGTCACAGTGAAATTTAAGGTGTGCTGATGGATTCACGTCATCAACTCATGCATTGAGTAACATTACAAGTTAACGTTCCACCTTAAAAGTCACCGGCAGTCGGCCCAGTGAATGAAGTTATCTTTTCTCAGACTCCAGCTGCTGTGAGAGGCAGCAAAACATCCTTTCATTTTATAGTTACAGTTTACTAATGAAACTCTCCACAGTATGAACAGTGGTTACATGAGCTTCAAAACCAGACACAACTCAGCCCTGAGCAGAGTGACCGTCCTCTACTGACCAATCAGACTGCAGTGTTCACAGCTCCACCTTTTAGTACCAGATCTGTGTGCTAGGTACCCCAACAGAGGGGGGACCAGACATGGGGACAGTCAGGAACAGTTTTATTGGTACCATCCACAACTTTTCACAGTGGAAACAGGAAAAAAAAGCATACCAAACTGAACTGAACTGCTCAGTGGAAACAGGGCTATAATGAGTGCAAAGTCTTCATAAGTGCAGTGGTACTTTTTCTTCCCTGTATCATTAGCTTCCATACAGATAAACCCAGGATTGATATGCTACAGAGGCCAGTAAGCACCTCTGCTCTCCCAGCGAGTGCACACTAGACCAGAGGGGCCAATAATTCAGGGATTACCCAACTTTTTCAGTTCTATTAATCTTTAACAATAAAACATGATGCACTCCTATGACTCATTCATTACTTTATCAGCTACAATCATCAGGGGCTTGTAGGGGAGTAAGGAAGGGTGACAGAACCCAAAAAAAAGAGTGATCGTGAGGTGAGGGATAAGAAGGATAGCAGGATTCCCAGGAAATGAAGATACAGGCAGTAGTGGCCTGTGGAGAGAGGAGCGGGGGGGTGATGGAGAAAGGGGATTGAGAATCGGAGGAGGAGGGAGGGCTGAAATCAAAACCATATGCAGGCTGAATCTCCAGTATTGTTCCCAACTCAAACCAGCTGTCCGCTCTTGGCTTATCCATCAAAATAAACATTTTCTCGATGGCCACGAGCTACACTGGCCTGTTAGTCATTAAAGAGCTGCAGCCTCACACTCACTGAATTACAGCACACACCAACAAACTTAAAGGAATTTGAATATTAAAAAATGCAATATTTTCTGTGCATCCATAACGTGCACTTAGATTTTTCATATGCAGAGGTACATGTTACAGTCAGAATCACTGAGAAATGATCAAGGGACATATGTTTCCCGCACACTTGTTTGTTTGTTCCACAACAACCTTGCCTCTTTTATAGCTGTTCAACCTGAGTTTACTGGCTCAAGGTCAAAGCATTCTGAAGCAATTACTCCAGGGCCCTTGAAGATGAATCACACATTTGTTTTGCTCTTTGCTGGCTTCGTTGCTGCCATTAAAGTTTTCATCAATTTACAAACCACTGCGAGCACTTCAAAGGCTTCCTTCAGCTGAATGAGTCTGTGTCGAGGGTCTGTGTTTGGTCTGTTCGTGCATGCCAAGTAACCTGTTGCCAGTGAAGTCAGTGCCTCAGAACTCAATCACTTAGCTGTCTGTGTAGCTTCTGATCTGCAGGATCTCCATGGACAGATAAAGAGGGGGAAGTGAACGATGGGTTGTGGAAGCTGCTTTCATGTCTTGTTGCATTTCTATTAATCACTTTATTGTTTTAACAGCGAGCATCTGTTAACACATATACTGTTTGACGGGGGAGTGTGTGAGGTCAGAGCGGGCGCCACATCTCAAAAAAGTGGGTCTACGTATGGGTTCCTAATGGTTGATGAATTTTATTGCACTGGAAATATGAATCTTACTCTATATAGTCAATTATACAGTAAATAACAGCCGTAATCACTTTAGGTCTAAGCTCCACAGAATAACCTTGAAGTCCTCACTGAATTTTCCATCCATGTTTTGACGTGTTGCTGCATGACACAGGATGTGTTTGGGCTGCAGTTAATTATAAAAGGAACTCGATTTGAATTTTAACAAGAGCTCAAAAGTAGATTTAAGCCACTTGAACTGCAACCACAGTATTTAGAGAAATGGAAACATTGTTTTTGCAGACACCCAGATATACAAGTCTGACCTATTTTACTGCTGCTAGTGCTGCTAATGCTAATTAGCTTCACGCTGCATTGATGGTTTTTTACTTTACACATAAGCCCGTTTCAACCAAGCAGTTCAGTACAGTTCGGTACGCTTTTTTTGAGTTTCCACTGTGAAAAGTTGTGGATGGTACCAATGGAACCATTCTGTACGTCCCCATGTTTGGTCCCCCCTCTGTTGGGGTACCTAGCACACAGATCTGGAGGAGACAAGTGGAGCTGTGAACACTGCAGTCTGATTGGTCAGTAGAGGAGTCAATAGTCACTCTGCTATTGTGGAGAGTCTTATTAGTATAAACTGTAACTATAATATAAAAAATTGTTTTGCTGCCTCTCACAGCAGCTGGAGTCTGAGAAAAAATAACTTCATTCACTGGGCCGACTGCCGGCAACTTTTAAGGTGGAACGTTAACTTGTAATGTTACTCAATGCATGAGTTGATGACGTGAATCCATCAGCACACCTTAAATTTCACTGTGACAACTTTGACCATCACTTTAGTTTTTATATGACACACACTTTTAGTAATGAGTGGATCTTCAAGCGTTTATGTCAGAGATGGGGACTCGAGTCATTGTGACTTGGACTCGAGTCGACTCAAGTTGCTGTTTTGATGACTTATGACTTGTGACTTGACTTGACAAAAATAAAAGACTTGAGACTTGACTCAGACTTGGAAGTTAAAGACTCGGGACTTGACTTGACTTGAGACACGATGACTTGAATGACTTGAGTGTTATTCACATCATGATTTCGGTTAGAATATAAAATTAATAAATTAATTTAAAAAATAATGTCGATTATCCGGTAGGAGCGCAGGCTGAGAATGGCATTGTCATGATTGGATCACTACCCTGTCAATCAGTCATGCCCTCTCTACGTACCTTACGTGTTTATTGGAGAAACAAGCCCTCTTATATCAGATAGGCATCAACATGTCAGCGGGAGGGGTACCGAGAGTCATCGTCTTCGGCTTTCGGAATTACCATTATTACGGCAAAAGACGAACTGCACAGTGCAAGACATGCGGCATAAACATCTCAGACAGCCAGACGACAACTTCAAACTTTGTTTGTCATTTGAAGAGCCATTCTGCCCAGTAAGTGCTTGTCAATTAGCTAATATTATCTGGTTAGTCGGGAGTTAGCTAACGTTAGCTTGATACGATACGGGGATGGGGTGAGTCATTTTGGTGGAACTTGTTTTTTAATTTATTTGCTAACATTAAGCCCAGAAAACGTGAGCGAACATTCCGACCAGTTCATTACAAGACCAGCTGTACGTTTTATGAACGAGCAACACAGGGTTAAATTAGCTAAATGGGTGATTTTGGCCGCTGCCTTGGTTAGTGTGTGTGTGTGTGTGTGTGTGTGTGTGTGTGTGTGTGTGCGCGCATGCATGGGGGTCGTTCCTGCAAAGTAAACATTGCAGCGATGAAGTCAATGTTTACTGACAGTTACTTATATCTTGTCTTTTCACTTTATTAAGATCAGATTCTGCAGGTAAAATTACAATAATAAGGTGACTTGACTTGACTTGACTTGACTTGACATAACCTGTGACTTCACTTGACTTGACTTGATTTGCCCAAGAAAAAATGACTTGGGACCAGAGGTCGCGTTAACCGGATATTCTCGGTCATTGACCGTTTTTTTGCAACAATGACCGGAAAATCTGAAGGCCGTCGGTCATTTTGACTGGTTGCAATTACCACCCCTGCCCACTTGGCGGCGGAGTGCACAGTCAGTGGTTTAAGTGGCTGCTGTTTTCACACTGCAGAGAAAAAGTCATTCATCTGCTTCATGTAGCGTTGTTGACATAACGCCCTGGACACACCGGACACGAAACCGAAGCGCAGCACCCAGCAGCGGAGGCAGTTTTCAGTCGGCGCCCATGTTAACCTATCTGACTGTCCACACAGGCCGCTGAGCAGAGCAGAGCGCCTGCGGAGGCAGCGCTTCAGTTCGGCGTCTGGTCTCTTTTTCACGGGAGGCGCGAGCGCTTCTGTCAAGCTGGATAGAGCGGATCGTACCAAACAGGAAGTCAGACACAGAAAAGACAAGAGAATCCGGCCAATTTTCAAAATAAAATAACAACAGCACACACTGAGGAACGTGAGGAGAAAATACCGTGTTTGTAATTTAGAATAACAAAACAGTGCATAACCGAACACATTTTTCAATACCATAATCACTTCATTACAATTTTAATTTCGTGTCACCGAGCCTACAGGCAAAACTACATAACGCCCTGGACACACCAGATGCGTTAGTGACGTGTTAGTGCCGTCCAGTGTGTCCAGGGCGAAGCCTAATGGCACGGGTGTGAGGATGTCTGTTCATCTTTTCGTTCATGTCCTTATTAATGCACACTTTATAACTTGCTTGTTGGATTTATTAAAAACGAACGAATGAAAACTAAATGTCTTTGAATATCTTTATTATCATTTAAAAACGAAAATTAAAATGACCGGTAAAAATAGATTATGACCGGATTTTTATGACCCTGTCGGTCAAAATGACCGGCGACAAAAAAAGTCTAGCCCAACGTCTGCTTGGGACTTACTTGAGACTTGAAGGTTAAAGCTATAGTTGGTAATGTTGGATAGCTAGCAAGATTTGAAAGCGGCACCTCCTCTAAGCTCCGCCCCCTGCTCCCCCTCCCGTCAGTGCTCCGTCCACAGCCACGAGCCCAGACATGTGTGGACACGCATCCTGCACAGCAGTAGAAGTCAGCAGAGCAGCGGAGAGCCGAGTAAAATAGCAAATCCCCCAAAGCAAACAAATAATTACCTGTCCAACAGAAAGACAGCAACCTCTGCATCACCTTTCAGGCCCTTCAGCTCCCTCAGTTGTCTCCACCGTTCAAAAGCTGGACTGCTGTTGATGTCTGGTTTGTCCTCTCGCTTTATCCAAAGTCTATTCTGCCTCTGACTTTCTTTTCTCAGCCTGTTTAGTGGGGTGAGCCATTACAAGTAACACTAGAAGTGATGCTTTTGGCTGCATTTTCTCTGCCATTGTTCAGCAAACTCCTGCTAACTCGGTATTTCTGCTGAGGAGTGTGCTGAATATTTCCGGCAACGGTGACATGTGATGAGTACATGCAGGGAGGAGGGAGGGAGGGACGGAGGGGGGCTCAGGCAATACGAGACATGAAGGCATCTGATTGGTTCTTTCCATTCGCACCAAATGGCAGGGATTGGTCAGAGTTTTTACAGGCCTGCAGCTGCCACAGAGGTCTGATTTTTTTCATTCTTTTTTCTGAACACATTATGTATTGACTACTCTCAGGATGGAAGGACCATTTTACCCAGTATAACAAAAAGTGTTTCTGAACAGGATTACCAACTATAACTTTAAGACTTGAGACTTACTTGAGACTTACACATGTGTGACTTGGTCCCATCTCTGGTTTATGTATATTATTTTTTTATATATGTAATTATGAATTAATTTTGGCTGGGTTATGTGAACTGCATATATTCAAATCTGCACTCGGAGAAGAAAAAAGAGCGTAGCAGAGGGTCGTTCCTGTGGGCTACAGCAACACTAAACCCCTGAGCTTGCCTGAGAAGGACTAAATGCACAAAGCTGCTATTTTTAAATATCCCATGGAGAGAGACTCTCACTGCAGCCTGTTCTATTTTGTTCTGAAAATGTGGGCATGCAACCTCGTTCTGTGGACGATAAACAAGGTGCAGACTTCCATCTATGAGGAAGTGCTGGACGGAGCAGTGAGTGACAACAACCCCGCCCACATTTAAGAGGACTGTTTGCCATGGAAGCGTTAGCTTCCAGGTATCATGTCTGAAGGGTTACTTTTGGTCCCAAAGGTACCATACCGAACATTCTTGGAACCCATCGGCTGTATTTGGCGTCTGACTTCCGGCAGACGGCGATACAGCCTCTGGGGGCAGACCCCCAATTTTTTGGCATTCCAGTTTGATTTGGGCGGAGGAGGCGCATTTCCGTTTCCAACTTCCGTTTATATATAAGTAAATATGCTGAACCATTGTGATGGATTCAGAGTTTGCAGTGACGCCAATTATGTTCCGCCTCGTTAGTTCACCGCACGGACCGTTTAACCTGGCAACAACTGCAGCTGGCTCAAACTTGATTGGTCAATATCACGTGGACTACAAACACCCTACAACCGGAAACCAGGGCTCTTCCGCTCTTCTTCTGGAGGCAAAATCTTCAGGCTTTGCCTACAGACTCTACATTCACTGAATGTAGAGTCTGTATATAGAGACTACATACTGAAAGCATTTGGTGGAAACAGGGCTTTAGTTTTGCAGGCATTTGGTCATTAATCAAAGTATCTGACAAATTGAAATTTGAACCTGCATATGGCACTAGAAGAATCATCAGAGTCAGCGGGAGTCATCCTCTTTTGTCCATAATTGTCTGCACAAAATTTCATGGTGCATGTTCAGCAGTTTTTTAGTTGTTACAGTCTGGATCAAACAGACCAGAACGTCACTGCCATTTATAGAGGCATGCTGCTAACATGGCTAAAAATAAACTGCAATTTATGTTCAAAATATTATCACAATTAATGACTGAACTACTGCCACGTGCCACAACACTGCGCACACTGTAATACTGATAAAAATCAAAAGGGCTGCAACAGTGTTGCTGAGCCAGAAACTAAATATAGCCTTTACATATCGGCTGTAGCAGTACTTAATCTCACTGTACATGCATGCACACACAGACACATAGCAGTCATGTATGCAGGCCTTATTCAGGGATCAACACAGTTAACCACAGTCAACTGCAAGCCTAAGAATATAACACACACACACACACACACATCTGACAGCACTAATAAGGGAAACATAATACACACACATTCTGTGGTTTGCAGATGCTCAGGGAAGAGAAGGTCCTGACAGTAAACTGATGCTCTGACGCTCTCAGACATCTGGCCTCCCCAGATAAACTTAAACAACCTTAGTCATAAATACACAGCGCCATGCACAGCAGACATGACAGAAGACAGAGGTGCTGTTAAAGGAGAGAAAGATGGGGATAACACTGCAAAGCAAAATATAAGACAGGTGGGCAAAGAGAGTAGATGTTGAAAACATTACATAGAAGAAAGGGTTCGGGCAGTAATGAGAAAATAAAAAACAAGCGGACGCAGTACAGAGAATACTTATAGGCTACATAAGAGGAAGGGGGAGTAAAACACACAAAGAGGAAACAGAGGAAGGGTGACTCGGTGCCTCCTGCAGCAGAGGAGTTTCACGTTTCTCTCCGAGTCTTTTGCCACTGTCTATTGTCCTACTGTCCATATGTTTCCTACCATCAAGCGGTTATGTGTCAAACAGAGTTATGCTAACGGGACCGGGACTAGCCTCTGCCAACAGACAAGGGCTTGCAGGCCGGACAGTTTGGGTGGCCTTGTGCAATCACTGTGCAGCATCCTTCCTCTCGATACTCCACCGTACATTAGCGCCGTGTCTGTTTTTTCTCAGCATTTGTGAGATGACGATAGATTAAAAAGTGTTTATTTCTTGTTGTTTGGTGCTGAGGGGCAGGGCCGGCTGTATTTGACCACTGAGCTGCTGCATATCCCCCTGAAGGCTTTGCTGTGTCCAGTGCCAAGAAAAGCAGCAAAGGCTTTAGACCTGCAGAGGCCTTATCCTGCTGCCTCACAGGACTATACGTGAGTGTGAGCTGAGCATGTGGAGCATTTTGAGTGTATCCACCTTTGTGCACATGTTTCAGTGAGGAGATGGACGAAAGGAGTGTGACTCTGCATCCATGTGTGTGGTGAACACATTTGTTGAGTGATTTGAGGAGTACAGTTTATCCCAGGTTTAGGCCACGTTAACCCTCTCCTTCCAGAAATGACCTCATCATGCTGCTCTCTCTCAGACAGGACAAACAGGCCCACTGCATCACATGACTAAGAGGTAGTGAATAGCGTCTAAGTCAGTTGAATTTCACATATAGATTGCTGCACAGTTCACACACACACCGTAAACATCCTGTGGTATGAATGTGCTTCTCTGGGTTTGAAAGTCAACCCTAGTGTAACCCCAAAAAGGAATAACACAGCGGCTACTGTTGAGACCAGCCTATAGAACAAGCTGCTCATTACGTAACCGTCAACAGACACAGTGTTGTGTATGAGAGGAAATACTGTACGTCCTACTGGTATACAGCAATTATTGTATCAATAGACTGCGACTCATAGCGATTTCAGGAAGGCAGCGTGTCACACTGTTGGTTACAGCTGTGGATTCTTTCATTGAAGTCTTTAAAGGAATACTTCACTCACAAAATGACCATTTGACTATCAGTTACTTACCCTCTGTCACGTTGAATTTGTGAAGAGAACTTTGTTTTTCTCACATGTCTCAGCAATGTAGGAAGGATCCAAAACAGGAAACATTCTCTACGAACTGAAGTCAAAGGGGGCCGTGTTTAACAACAGCAAAACTATAAACATATATAAAACTAGAAACTAAAAACTCTCACGAACTCTCACACAACTCGTACAGTAGTAGAAATGCTTTTCATTTCTTCTGGACTATTATTGTAAGGCAGTAGTACCTGTGCAGCCCATGAGTCCAAGACAAATTTCCCTATGACAGTAAAGTATTGTATCCTAACCTATAGTATCGTATCGCATTGCATCGCATCGCATCGCATATATCGCATCCTATCCTACGCTATCCCAAAGTATTGTACTGTATACTATCCTATCCTAACATAGCGTATTGTATGGTATCATATTGTAGTGGATCCTATCGTATCCTATCCTATCGTATCCTACCGTACCGTACCGTACCATGTCATGTTGTGTCATGTCATATCGTATGGTATCCTATCCTTTCCTATCCTATCCTAAAAAATCGTATCACATCGTATGGTATCCTATCCTAACATATTGTATCGTATAGTATCGTATCGTATCGTATCGTGTCCTGTCCTGTTGTATCATATAGTATGGTTTCCTATCCTATCCTATCCTATCCTAACATATCGTATCGTATCGTATCGCGTCCTGTCCTGTTGTATCATATCGTATGGTATCCTATCCTATCCCATCCTAACATATCGTATTGTATCGTATCGTGTCCTGTCCTGTCCTGTTGTATCATATCGTATGGTATCCTATCCTATCCTATCCTATCATATTGTATCGTATCATATTGTATCGTATCATATTGTATTGTATCGTATTCTGTCCTGTCCTGTTGTATCATATAGTATGGTATCCTATCCTTTCCTATCCTAACATATCATATCGTATCGTATCATATCCTATCCTATCAGAATCCAAAAACAGGAAACATTCTTGATGACCTGAATTCAAAGGGGGCTACGTTTAACAACAGCAATACTATATCAAATCATTTGTTTACAAACTCTCACCCAACTCGTGCAGTATAATCAAGCGGCAAATTCTAGGGCGGAAAAATTAGGCCAATGCAGAAGTGTCAAAAATTGCAGTTTTGCAATAATATGCAAATACTGACTGGAATGTAGCTGTCAATGAAACATGAATTTATTGCAATAAAAGTATTTTTAAAAAAAATGCACTTCATCAGATGGCCACTTGAGGCTGGCTCCAGAGGGAAGTAAATCCCCATAGAGCCCCATGTTAAACTTCACAGCTGAAATAAATGTGTTTCCAACCTGGTACAAAAACCGACTGTGGTCTCTATAACTAATTTCAGCATTAATGACCACTGTACATGGGGCAGAGGGGAAAGGCCAAACTTGAGGCTTTTTTAAAAGTCTACAAGCCAGTGTGTGATGTCATGGTTGCTACATCCATTATTTTATACAGTCTGTGAGTGTATTCCAAGTTTTATTTATCCAGTCGTACGCTTACTACTTCCAAAACACATCCATTTTCACTAAAATCTTACTATTTTATACACTTCCGTAAAAACATTCTCAAGCACGGGTGAGTAGCGCATGAGTGCATGAGAAGAGTTTGAACATATGTGCTTGTTCAGGTGCCCTACTTGTACGCAAAAGTGTTTTTAATAGTGAGGTTTTATTTAAAATGCATGTGTTTGGGCAGAACTGAACATGTGACTGGATAAATAAGACTTGGATGATACAGCACGAGTTGTGTGAGAGTATGTAAACAGATGTTCTGATATAGTTCTGCGGTCGTGAAGTGCAGTCCTCTTTTACTTAAATTCATCAAAAATGTAAAGCGTTTTTGGATTCGTAGTTCACCGTGGAGTCATGCAAAAAAAAAAAAAACACAAGTTTTCTTCACAAATTCAAGGTTACATGGGGTGAGTTATATACAAATGGTCATTTTGTCGGTGAAGTATTCCTTTAATTGTGACTAAGTTGTCCTGCATAACAGATTTGTCTTGTGAAACAAAAGAAAAAGAAGTGCCTGTAAAATTCATGGCGTGACAAAAGTCAGCAGGACTGTTGGGAGCTGTTACCCAGACCTTACCCAGTTATACTGCTGAGCATGAAACAATCGGGATTAAAACAATGTGTAAACATTTCTGTGTGACTCTGTGACTTCAAAGTCAACTCTGACTTTTAAAAGTTCTCCAGCTTCAGAGGAAGAACGGGGGTGTGTAGACAGAGCATATCCACGGCCCTCGGGGGTTCTGAGAGGGAGTGGAAAAGACAGAGACTCTCCATTGATACTTAACACAAACTGCTGACTGTTCCCTCTCTCTGTGGGTCAAACTCTCTCCCACTCTCATGTTGCTTTCCTGTTGTTAAAATAAAAGACTTGACAGTTTAACTCAGGATGCAGAGTTCACTGCCAGGTCTCTTGTGTCGCCTTCTTTTCTGCCTTTATCTTCAGACTCTTTCTAACTGCAGACCTCTAGAAAAGTGAGCTGCCAGGTGCCAGTCTTTCACAATTAATCACATATCTGTCAACTTTCTCTGTGGCAGATACATTCCTTATCAGTAGGAGTATTTCGCAATGGTAAAATCATTTCTGTAAACGAACCCCGTGATCTCTGGAACCCTGTGTTGTACGTTTTTCTGCAAGTAGTGGGAATGTTTCCTGTAAGCTTCCTGCTGTACTTCAAAGGTAACTTTGTGGTTAAAGAAATATGTTAGGTAAAAACTACAGCTGGAGAAGTGGACTTGTATTCCCTGCTCGCTCTGCCTCCCTCTGTGTGGCAGAGACCACTGCAAACTCTTCTTTCATCTTATTTATCATCATTTGCCAGACTGAAAGTTGTAAAGCACTTTTGCATTCGCAGGTGTGTGATCAAAACTAAAAAATACTGTTAGAGTCATCGACTTAAATCAGCTGTACTGAAAACTGAGTCACATCACGAGTTGCCTCAGCCTGTTGGATCAGCCTGTGATTTATTTTTTTTTACATTGATTTTTGGTATGATTTTAAATCCAGCCCTCAGGGGTTGATGATGTTGGTTTCCACTGACTTCATTCATCAGGATCTGATGTGTGATTGAAGTGTCCCCCTTTTTTGAGCAGTGTACTTTAAAGTTTAACATGTGGGAAATCGCAGTCAATACCATGTTAAACATGAAGCTACAGCCAGTTAGCTTAGCTTAGCATAAAGACTACAAACAGGGACTGCCCATTGTTCCAACAGCCCATAATTCCAAATCCCTGTTAGTCCAAAAACTGTCCTACTCGGCCAAAATCCCATTGCTTCGAAGGCCTGTTATTCCAAAAAAGAAATGCTCCCATGTTCCGTTTCTCTGAAAATACACTCTTCCTGAAGTTAAGCAACCCAATCACCAGACAAAATGTTTGCATTATACTCTTCTGTAAACCACAGATGTGTTACATTTGTCAGCAACACTGTGGTGAAGTTTCGGCACAAAAAACACTTGGTTATGGTAAGGAAAAGCTGACATTGGGTGAGAGGCGGCGTACACCTTGGACAGGTCGCCAGGCTATCACAGGTGTGACACACAGAGACAGACAACCACCTACGGCCAATTTAGAGTCAGTGTCTTTGGACTGTGGGAGGAAGCCGGAGAACATGCAAACTCAGCATAGAAGGGTTTGAACCAGGAACCCTCTTGCTATGAGACGACAATGCTTACCACTGCACCACTGTGCCGCCCTTCTGTGTCTTGTGTGATTAAATATTTTAAATGTCTCAACTTTATATTTATACCAACATATTTTGAAGTATATTGTGTTGCTAAATGGTTAAAACTCTATCATGTCATGATGATTTATGAGCTCATCAGAATCAGCACTGATGTTTACTCGTGTCCCCTCATCACAGGTTGCATGTGAGTTGTGAGCAGTATTTCACATTGCAGGGGGGAAGACTTGAGAAGAGTCCAAAATATAATCAGAATTTTGTGTCCTTTATTATTCTCTATTCCAGTAAAAATAATTTCCAACCACTTGTTTTATCTCTCATAACTTAGGGGGCAAACTGACCCCCAGGTTGGAAACAACCGCTAATTCTTTAATGTAACCAGTACAGTTGTCAGATAAACATGGTGGAATTAAGTGTACAGTATTTGCCTCTAATATGCAGTGGAGCGAGACTTCTCAAAAAATGAATACAACAAAACAATGACAGCATCAGTCGTTTCAGTAAGTGCCCCCAAACAACAGATGTTTACGATGCCTGATATCAGACGGGATCATCAACTCATTATACTCTGTTTCCATCTTCAGTCTGACATTGTGTCCACTCCAGCTGATTTCCGTGGGGGAGCGGGATTCAATTTTCCCTAACCAATCACTAGAGACCAACATATCCGCCTGAATCTACCATCATTTTAAATCCACATTGATGCATAGCACACCTGTTATTTTAAGAGTTGAGTTGAGCAAAGTAAAAACTAACTATGATGTGGGGTAATATTGAGAAAACATGGATTTAGTACAGCCTCAATAGCAATGTCAGTGTTGTCACACAACTATTTTAGCTAAACAAAGCATTTCCTTTGCATGCATGCTCATAACAAATTCCTTCACAGGAGAAAAATCCAAAAATGCTTAATTTAGCAATAGCGAAAATAGTTGTGTTTGGATTTCCATGAGCCCACAAATGGATACAAGAGGATTGGATTATTTTTCAGATATTCTGCTCTCCGTAATGCCATTAAATTGAAAACTTTTTCTGGGACCAGTGGAGAGTTTAGGGAGATGACTACTATGTAGAATCTTGGGGCGGTTGAGGCTCAGGAGATAGAGAGGTCATCTACCAATCAGAAAGTTCGATCCCTGGCACGTGCAGTCTGCATTCTAGTGCAGCATACTGAACCCCAGTATGTGCCGTCAGTGTGTGAATGCATTTATTTGATGAGTAGGTGTCAACTTGTATGGCAGCCTTGGCCACCAGTGTATGAACGTGTATGTGAATGAGTGAATTGTGCTTGGGTTGTAAAGTGCTTTTAGTGGTCTAGAAAAGTACGATATAAATACAGGCCATTTACCATTTAATCCACCACACCTACCCGCCAGCTTATCACCTGTCCACAAATTTCCCACTCCTGCTGGTCCACCACATCCACCTCACCTGTGGATCATTACCTCCTGCCAGTATAAAGACTCCAGCTTCACAGACTCTCCTTGCCAGATTGTTCTTTGTCATACCCATGCAAGACTTTCCTGCTTTTATTCCCAGACTGCCTCCTCGTTGCCAACCTCGCCTGTCTCTGACTCACCTTCTTCGTCTGCTCCCCAGTAAACCACTCAGCCTTCTGTCCTCGACTGAGAACTCTGCTTCTACATTCCTGGTTTCTGTTCGCATGTTTCCTGTGGCTGGTTCCTCGACTCCCCACCAGTTCTGACCTGCCTACAGCCGGCTCCTCACTGGTTGGCTTCCGTTGTGTGTTCACCTGGTATCGAACCCTATGCTCCTCTGACATCCCCTCCCGTCAGCTCTCTCAAGGTACAGCTGCACATGTTTTAACTGCACGTCATTGGTATGCATCCAGCTGATTCGGTGTGCCACACAAAGTGGTGTGGACTAAATTTGTGTCTTGGAAGGTTCTGAGCCAACAAATCGACTCTTGTTTTTTCCCCAGCCTGCTCACTCTGTGTTTGGCAAGTGGTTTTATTAAAGACTATTACAAACTGTCCTTCTGTCTTTGGTGCTGCTGTTGGGTTCAGACCACACCTGTGACAAAGTGTAACCAAACCATAAGCAGCCCAGTTGCCAGAAGAAAATGTTGGATGGTGGATGGTGTGACACCTCAGCAAGATGGCTGCCAAAGCGCCTGCCAAACTGCAGTACACTATTCGAGATCAAAAGACAACAGTTGTGCATTAACAACCTATCATTGCATTTGCTGCCAGGATAGTGTCACAAAAGCAGGTATTTAAAGCAAGAACATGATCTTTTCCTAACCATAACCAAGTGGCTTTTATACCTAAACTCAACTACGTTAACCACAGCGTTATGGAAACATAAAGAAATGTGAAGTTTTAACCAGGGGCGATTCTAGGATCAGAGGTTTAGGGGTGCTGAGCACCCAGAGAGCTGCCCGGCCAGGCAAGATAAATTTCACTGTTTTGTACATTTTAACTCAATTTCATTCCCACATTTGTGAAAGAAAAACACTTCTTGGTAAAGTCTGTGACTAAACCATCAAATCTGATAAAGGTTATTTAAATGCTGAGCCACAGCAAAAGAGGAATGGATTGGAATCATAAAAGAAACATATCGTAACCCTAATTTCTGGGGGAAGACAACTCATTTTGATACAGCAGCTCCTCAACATACACATAAACAGTATGTATGTTTCTGGAGTAAACCAGCCCCCTATAGTGAGTACCAAAAATACCAAAAATATACCTTGGACTTATTTTTTGGACTTTTATTTGAAATGCAATGCACAACATGTAACATTAAAGCCTCAGTGTGTAAAAATGGTGATTAACAGTGACATCAACGGTCAAATTCTAGATTGCAGCACTCACTCGCGCTCACTCACTCACCCCTCCCGTCGGGTAAGTGACAGTGGCCTCAAAGGACCAAAAAGCCTTGCGCAGACAGCAGAGTTTTTCAGGAGTATCTAGCGACGAGGTGAATCTTTATTTAGGAATCTAAACCATGTTACGATATGTTATAGACAGGGAGACATTACATTGCAACCAAGTACTGTATGGTAAAAAAAGTAAAGAAAAAAAGTTTTTTAAAAAATCTCTCAAATTTTAGGGGTGCTGGGATTCAATTTAGGGGTGCTTCAGCACCCCCAAAAATGGGCTAGAAACACCTATGGTTTTAACATACCTGCAACATAATAACGTGGAATTGTAATGTACTCAAGGTTTAAATGAACGTAGAATGCCAACATTTCCTCTAGCGATTAGGTTGCCATAAACATAGTGTTGTTACATCATAAAACTGATTAATTTTCAGCAATGATTTGCAAGGGTTTTGGAGGACACAAACAAATGGTATCGCCCTGCCAATAGGAGCGTCAGATGTGCCATTCTAGAAGGTACACACGAACAAAATATTCTATCATTTAATTTGGAGGACTCGTGTGAGCACAGGTTTAAACTTTCAGAAAATGTAAAAGAAAGAATGTGTGCATCATAACCATAATCAGATGCTGCCCTTTACAACAATGTCCTGGAATTTTAATATCACGATGCCACATGGTGACGGACCAGCCCTTAACAAACCAGCACCATCCTGCCTACACATACCCACACACACACACACAAAATCACAGTCAGATGAGAACACACACACTCTCTTTCACATTACCTTATCTTTTACACCACATACTGAGGCATTTAAATCTAATGGCCCTATTCATATGTCACATTAATGAGGAAAGCAAACTAAGTGTTACCTTCTTCGCAGCTTCCCTCCTGAGAGCTTCAGGCTCTGAGGGAGTCAGGATGAGCTCATGTGTTGCTCTGTAGTCTTTTCTTCTTATCTCAGCACACACACACACACACACACACACACACACAGCTCAGGGGCTTAAACAATTGTCTTGGACTCTAATTTCTCGACAGTGACCTCACAGTGGAGGTGTCAGGGTTAACACTGTGAGTGATGTGGAGGGCTTCGTTGGTGATATAGTTTGTCAAAGTGGGCTAATCGCATTGAAACACTGCCTAATGTAAACACACCTGTGTCCTGTAATGATGCCAGGCCCACTCCTCCTCACCCTCAACATTCCTCCCTCCTCATCTGTTTCTCCACATCCCTTTTTTCCATTCCTAACATCCCTTCTTTCCCCCTCTCCTGTGATTTACTCCAGTTTTGGTCCAGTGAACCTCTCAGTTTCCTCCATCTTTCCGCTCGTGTTGCCCATTCTCAAAAGTGCCATGTACTTAGAATAGCCACACACACACACACACACACACACCTGTTTTATAGATTTTTATGGAGGGCACTTGGTCTAAGAAAAGGGGAGGATTGCTTTCAGATGCAGAGGTGAGAGTGTGACTCGTGAAAGATATATCTGTTTTAAGTAGGATTTTTTTCATTTGGAGTGTGTGTGTGTGTGTGTGTGTGTGTGTGTGTGTGTGTGTAACCCCTGCTGTCATGCACAGCTCACATCTGCTGTTCATTTACTTTACGCTCATCTCCCATGTATCCATCCATCCAGTGGGTACATACACACACACACACACACACACACGCACAAACATAAATACACACTGCTGTTCCTCCACAGTGGTCTTGGTAACATAATCTTGTCATGTAATAATGCCTGCAGGCGACTGATAAATGTAAAATGAAGAGAACCTATAAACATGAGATAAGACCCTCGACCACGGGGAGGCCTGAGGTCAGGATGAGGGCTGACTGGAAACCCCTCAATGAGGTCGGCATAATTTGGACCGGACACTGGATCCAGCTGGAGGTCAAAGGTTACTGGGTCAGTGTGGCGGGATGGTCATGTGTTTGTTTTCCTGTCTGAAGTGTTTTGTTTGTCCCATTCACACAGTACTGGTCAAGTTACTTGAAAATGTGATCAATCACTTGTTACTTATTACTCATGGAAAACGTCATATTACTCATTACAAAAAAGTGGATGTGATTACATCCCAAAACACACTGGGTCAAGTCACCCAGTTTCAGAGACTATATTCTAATGCAGAGGGAACAATGACCCAGATATGACCTTGTTGAGCCCATACACAGGTCGCTGGTTTGTTTTAAAACTGGGTCAAAAATAACAAATTTTTGGGTATCAGTGGTGACACAGTGGTTTTAATTTTCATGAGTATTGGGTGAACTTTACCCAGTTATGGGTTGGTGCCAGACTGACCCAGTACTGAGTACCACGAATGACCCAGATTGGATTATAATTGTCTCAGTATTATTGTTGAATTACTCAGCCCAGCTCTAAAGACTCCATACCCACACATGAAGAGATAAAAATAGAGAGTCTGTTTTTATGTGGCACATTTGATTGACTTAAAGGTCAAGTGCGAGGATTTAGCAGGATTTAGTTTTTCTGTAGAACAACATGGCTGACTCTGTGGAAGAGGACCCTCTCTGTATGTAGACATAAACACCTTATTGTAAAGAAACAAAAACACAACAATTCTTATTTTCTGGTGATTACAAACTAAACATAGTTTGAATTATTAGGTGAGTACAGGACCCAAGAGCAGAACCGATTAAGGCAGGACAGTTAGTAATAGACTCGAATGCACCGCTCTGATAAATACAAAGTGAACAAACTGGTGAAATAACTGGGAGAGTCAGTGTCCAGGTTTGGAGCCTTCTGAGAAGCAGGTTCAGGCCAGGACTCTTGGCATGGGATGCCAAAGCCAAAAACAGGCGAGTAGCTGGTGATCAGTTCAGTTCAATATTGTGCAATGGGACCATAAGGGAGTAGGCAGAAGGTAATGTCAGATGAGCAGGGAATCCACAACCAGGCGTACACACAGGAGAAGCCAACACACCTGTGCAGATAAACAGGCAGATAAACAGGTAAACCCATTATCGAGAGCTGAGAGATGGTCTCTCCAAACAGCCTCAGGGAACAGGTGAACGGAAACCAGGAAGGCAGAAGCAGAGCTCTTGGTCGAGGACAGAAGGCTGAGTGGTATACCAGGGAGCAGGCGAAGCAGGAGAGTCGGGGGCAGGCGAGGTTAGCAACGAGGAAGCAGACAGGGAATAAACCCTGGAAAGTCTTGCATAAGAATGATGAAAAACAATCTGGCGATAAGGGTCTGTGAAGCTGGAGTCTTTATAGTGTCAGGAGGCAATGATCCACAGGTGAATTTATCAAGCAGAAACAAGCGATTTTTGAGAAGGGCAAATCTCACAGAATCCTGTAAGAAAGATTTCAGATGTCCATCCATTTTCAACTGCTTATCTGAGGCCAGGTTGCAGGAGCAGCAGGCCCAGCAAAGTGTTCCAGACATCCCTCTCCCCAGTAACACTTTCCAGCTCCTCCTGGGGGATCCTGAAGCGTTCCCAAGCCAGAAGAGATACGCAATGGAGCACCTCTAACAGGAGGCACCCAGGAGGATCCGGATCAGATACCCGAACCACCTCAACTGACCTCTTTTGACGCGAAGGAGCAGCGGCTTTACTCCAAGCTCCCTCCTAATGCCTGAGCTCCCTACCCTATTTCTAAGGGTGATCCCAGACACCCTTTGGAGGAAACTCATTTCGGCTGCTTGTATCTATGATCTCATTCTTTCGGTCGTTACCCAGAGCTCATGACCATAGGTGAGGGTTGGGACGTAGATGGACCAGTAAATCGAAAGCTTTGCCCTCTGGCTCAGCTCTCTTCACCACAACGGTCCGGCACAGTGCCTGCATCACTGCAGACGCATTACAATCAGATAAAAATACAAAAACATTCTTGCATTAGGCCCACTTTTAGTTTAACAAACAGTCAAGCTGTGGTTTGGAGCTGTTCCTTAACAGTTAGTTTAGCCCTTGTGACTGCATGTAATAACACTCCAGAGGAACCATCGCCTTTATAGAACAACTATTCAACAGTCTCACAAACAGTTCTGATAAAATTCACTGGTGCTTTAACATGTCCCGGACCAGTCGACACACACACACTGATATCCTAATAATTTTAATGAGACCACTGCATTGACTCAACTGGGGTGCCAACACAGAGAGCAAAGGGAAAAAAGTTGTACCTGGCTCGATATGTGGCCTTCCTGGTAGATTGAATTTCTACTGTTCACCTTGTGATCGTAGTCACAAAAATTGAAATGATCATCACTGATAAATTTGCAGAGTTGCAAAATGCTGTCTCATAGTATTATAAACTTCTGACCATATTTTACCAGTACCTGACACAACACGCCAGCCCCTTGCACTGTTTCAAAGCAGGGCTGTTTGGTCTGAACACACTGGTATATGTGACATGTGATGCACATGTGATGCACATGTAAGTGAATCCAGACCCTCCCACATCAGCACCGCGTCTCTGGTTACACGTCTGGAAGTAGTTTGTCCACATCTGACAGCATCATTAACAAACAGGACTTGTTTTTCACCTGTGTGTATTGTGCAAGTGTACGCAGCCCCGAGTGATTCTATACAAACAGATTTATCATTAGCTTTACAATACCTCTCTGCCCTAATGACACCTGTCTGAACGAGCCAAGTCAATGATGGAGCGCTGCGGTGCTGTCATTAGTTCTAACATAAGAACTGATGAATTGAAGAGACCTGGGGACTGATCCCTCAGCCCTGCTGAGGAGAGTTAAGTTACGTTTGCAATAATACACAGACAGAAAAAGTCACACACGTGTGCGCCTGGAGAGGGAGTAGGAAGAAAACAATGGCAGTTACGTAACTTAAAAAACACAGAAATGTGAAATGGTGCTTTCTTTATGAGGTCACACTGACGAGAACTAATCCACTCAGCCTGATCTGCGTAAACTGAAACATCCCTCAGCAACTGGAGGATGGAAAAGGCCCAACCAGACTTTTTAACAAAGACACAGAGCAGGTCGGGCTCCTGCAGCAACAATGTGTTTTAATCAATCAAGAAAACTTTGAACAAATAAAACGTAACAAACCAAAAGACGACGTGCTCCAGCAGTCTGTGATAATGTTTGGTAATCCACGTGGGTGTGTGCATTGAAGTGTGATTACAGTTGCCTATTCGTGTTGTAATGTGAGTGCCAACTGGAGACTTTGGTGCCCACACCAGCAGAGAAAAACTCACAGCCAACAGTTTAGTCACCAGGGAGGGGATGAGTGGTGCATACTGTACTGTAATATTTCCAAGAACCAGCTTACCACCTCCGTTACTGAGAGATCTCTTATCAGCTGATGATAGGAAAGTAATAAATACTCTCCGAGGCGCAGCCAAATGAGTTGTGTCAATCAAAAGAGCGGCCTAACCTGAAGCCTAGAATCACTGCTGTGAGATCCGTTGTGCGTGTTTCTGTTAAGTATCATACATCCACGCTCTGCGCCTGCCTCATGTATGACCTATGATAATGATCCATCTATGTCTCACCTCCGACCCTACAAAACTGAACCAGGTGTGTGCGGAGTGAGTGCAGAAGGGGGAGGCATGAATGTGTTTGTGTGCATGGAGGACCCCTGCCTATGCTGAGTGACAGGTTTGAACTGTTTCTGGTACCATGGGGCTGACGGAGGGGAGTCTTTCTTCTAGTGTTCTCTTCTCTCCTCATTCTACACAGCAGGACTCGTGCCTGTCCATGTGTTCACCATCTGAGCCTTGCCCTGCTGACGTCACTGAAGATTACACTGACAGCCATTACTGAACAGTGAAGAGAAGACAATACTTCAGCAGCAGAGAGGAAATTACAGCAGCAGGGACAGTACGGCCTGTGTTTAGAGTCATGACTAGAAACAGTCCATCATCCAGTGGGTCCTGTCCTGGTGGCTGTGGAGCAGGGACAAACAGAAACAGGTGGTCTGCACAGGGTGATCAGAGCCAGGGGTCAGGTGCTGGTCTGACCCCCCGCAGACACACAGGACACCAGGTAAACAACCTGCTGACAGGAAATCCTCTCTGTCAAACATCAGCAAGAGAGCGACGTCAGACTCCTGACCCCAGAGTCACCAGCTACACACACACATACACACACACACACATCGCTATTTCTTTTTATGTTTTGGCCATTTATAAAGCATGTCTCATGCAACTTTTTTGTTTTTTGACTTTCTTGTTGTGTTGTTGAGCCTTGCAGTTGATTTTATTTTGATTTATCCGGGTGAGCCACTTCAATACAGTGATTTTTGCTTCAACTCCAGGATAATGTGGTGTTCACAACATTGAGAAATGACAAAACACAACTACAGCCATGCTAGCAGCTCTGTGAAGTTACTCCAGGGATGACGTTTTTCTGTAGTTTGACGCAGACGTTAGCATCGCCCTGGTTCCCTCGTCAAAAAGCCTATGGATTTTGGATTATTGCAGAAAATAAGCTCTGTGGCAAACAGAAGTCTATGAAACTTACATGTTCCATTTTGCAAGACTATCTTTACAAATGAACACCACTTTTATGATTTCTGAAGTCCAAATGCAATCGCTGGAGGTAAAAAGCTAATGTTAGGCTGTAAAGGAACTACACCCAGGTTACATGACTTAACGTCACCACCACGGCACGGCTGTAAAGCTGTGTTTGGTGTGATGACGTCCTGTAGTTGCATTTAGCCACTTGTTAGCACCTGCCTTTCTTAAGACACATAAAAGCTTCAAAATTCAAAAGTGGGGTATTTACTGATGTATTTTATGCAGTAGAGCAAAATATGAAAATCTCTTAAGCTTGTGATAACCACAGACCTTATGGCGTGTTCCAGGCAACCCGTAACACGTGCTTTTACAACCTTCTACCAATGAAAGTGCACTGGAACGGCAGTCAAACCCGTAACCTACCACCTGTGAACTCGTACCAGATCAATGTACTCCCAGTTATGCTTTCTGACGTCACACAGACCTCTAAACCAATTACCTTACTCCTCTAAACAACAATGGCAGCTCCATGGATGCAGTGTTGATGCAGGTGATACACGGTGAGAAATCACTGCTAATGTTGACGCATTATTGGCAGCCGCTCTAACAGCTGGTTTCCAGTACAAGAATAAATCAATACAAAATACGTTTCCAAACACACAAACTTAAAATAAAAAGTATAATAGCATCTGTGACCTTATGCGCCGTTTCTACTCGTCTGTTTCGCTCAAATCAGCAAGGAACAGGCACCTTTGGTGACAGAAGTGATCATAAACAAACATAAACCCCGTACGGTCCGCCATGTTGCTTTGACAGTTTGGCGTGACTTGCCTGGAACGCTATGAAGTCGTGAGTCGTGACTTGAAGTGGTGACTTAGGGGCTCAGAAACTTGCCTGGAACGCAGAATTATTTCAGGCATCTAACCAAAATGATTGGGCCCATAGAGCAGGCGCAGTAGAGACTTCTGCTTGCCAAGCTGGCTACTTCCAGCTCAGTGGTCTGCTAACATGAATGGGAAAGAATTAAAAGATTAAATCATGTGGCTTTTCTAGACTTTCTGAATGTTACCGGATCAAATGGATCAAATCAAGTGGGGGTTGTTACACTAAAAAAAAATGTATTCACTCATTTACAGATGTCTCCCTCACAATCTAAGTCTATGCGAAAATTATTTGTGGGCCACAGGGCATCACGTGATGGATGTAATTCCACTGTTTGACCACCACCAAAATTGGCTTCAAAGCCCAGCGCACTTCCTAGATGCCTGAGTCATACGTATCCATAATGCTAATGTCAGCATGCTAACATGCTCACAATAACAATGCTAACATGCTGATGTTTAGTCCAGATTTTTTGCCAGTGGCGTTGCCTTATATCCTGCATCACAGTGTTATTTGTCTGATGCACGCTCTCGTCAGCTTGTATGTGGTTGTCTCGTCACTTTTTGGAAAAGCTAGCACAACTATAATTAAAGAAATTATTTATTGACCTCATCTTTGTCTTAACCCCAAGATTAAACCCACAGATGATCTAAAACCTAACTGTAACTTCAAATAGAGATGAGTTTTTATTGTTTTGTGATTGATTTACAAAGATACAAATAAGATATAAATTTTTGCTCCTTGCACTGCTGGCATGGCCACAGCAGCAACTAACGTTAGACTTCCCTGCAGATTTTTAAATTGGTAAACATAACTTTATACTGGAAGATATGTAAAACTAAATAGTGCTGGAATATATTGACATGTAGATGGACTACATTATGTTCAACTGTAAAATCCTCTCAGGTGAGGGGTCTGTATTCAGATATCAGGGTAGTGTCTTGATGCCCAGACTAAACGGGCTTACAAGGCAGACTCTCTATTTCCATGTACACATGAGCTTTAGAAATCAAACCAGTCTGTACTTTGCCATTCAATCCAGTGTCTTATTTTCATCAAATCAAAATAATTCAGGATTTGTGATCTGCAAAACAATGCCCACCTGGGTGAAATGCTAGGTTTGTAGGGAGTCCCATGGTTTGTGGGTGAAATGTTCACCAGTTAATCCTGGGTGACAGCTGCATTGTTTCTGATAAGTCACGTTTTTGCTAAATTTGTTCATTGTCTTGGAGAGCACAAATGAAACAAACCAGCAGAGAGCTCCAAACCTGGGTTCATACAACTAAAACCACCTGTCAGACTGGGTAGCAAGTGATTTGGTTGAGCTGAGCTCACAGAATGACTCAGATTCCAGAAGAATTTACACACAAATACCCAAAGATGACGCATAAACACTTTTACGTATTGAAACCAACACATTCCTGCAAATACGCCTCCTACTTCCGCACAGATTTCCGTATCATTTACAAGCAAACACTCCCCCCACAAACCCTGAGGCATCTCTCCTCACATCCACACTCACTGACCTGGAAATCTCCCTTCCAAGAAAGTCTCATAGCAGGGTTCACAATGCAGACAACACAGTTCCCAAACATTCCCCTAGCAGTTCCACTTAAATCAAAGTATGAGATAAGAGCGGCAGCTGCTCTGTTACAGTCAGAAGCTCCTATTAAAGTGCTACAGGAATAAATCCTGAAACCCAGAAATGAGTTAGCATTGTAGCGCTCCTGGTTACCTCTTTTTGAAGTCAGTTGTTTGTTTCTTTAAATGGGTTTTAGGTGAGATGCCTGAAATAAGGTTTGTGGTTGACAAAAGCTTAAAACAGTTCCATGTCTTATACTACAAAATAAAATACATGAGTCAATATACCACTCATGAATTTTGAAGCTTCTGTGTGTCTCAAAAAAGGTGGTTGCTATCAAGTGGCTAAATGAGACGAGTGTCATTAGCTGAACACAGCTTCACAGCATCGTTGTGGTAGGGATGTTGAAGTCATGCAAACATAGTGTAGTTCATTTATAGCCTTTAAAGCGGGATTTATACTTCTGCGTCAAATCAACCCTATGCTGTAGCCTGACGTGCACCTCCCCAGAAATGAAACTACACGTTGCGGCAACGCAGACCTCCTGTCTGTTTTTCTAAGCTGAAACCATTTCCCTCAGTGGAAACAAAGCTTTTATTTACTTTAATTTCACAGATAAGAAACAATAAATTGTGAAGCCAATAAAGCCACCACAAAAATAGCATTTTAAGGCTTGTGTGTGATTTATCCTGGCTTCATATGAGCAGAGGAAATCTCTGCTATTCGCTAGGCTAATTTGTACAATGTAAAATGCCATAGGCTTGCGCTAATAATGTTAGCATGTTTGTTTGGAAAACTTGTTTAGTATAAGACAGTTTTTTTGTCGGTGAACCTTGCGAGTTGTAATGAAGCTAATAACATTAATTTTGTTAAATGTTGCTGTTGTGCCCCTCCACAAGCCGCTAGGCTAATTTTTACAATGTAAAATGCCATAGGCTTATGCTAAAAACATTAGCATGTTGTATTTGTGGGGAAAATGTGTCCAGCAAAAGACAAATGTTTGTCTGTGAATGCTGCGAGTTACAGTGAAGCCGATTTGTGTACTTGTGTTCGAAATTGTTGCTATTATGCCATGTTTATTTATTTATTTTTTATAAACCTTTATTTAACCAGGAAGTCCAGGAAGTTTAAAGTGTGTTAAAGTGCAGAGTGACACAAACACATTACCGCACAAGTATAAAATGCTCATACTGGTGCAGGCTAGAGCCGATGCACAGGTAGCTTATAAATCCCACTTAACTTTAACTTTTTACTTCTGGCAATTGCATTTAAGCTTCAAAAATCATAAGTAGGGTTTGTTTGTGAAGACACCAGGGCAATGCTAACTTCCGGCTTGGCCTGCAAAAAGCACCATCCCTGCAGCACGATATATTGTTAGATTTCTCCAAGACACTGTTGTGTGTGGCACAACTGTGGACAGAGAGCTTTTTGCAGAAGGAGTCTAGTAGTTGCGCTCCCCCCTTTAAAAAAGCACGATGACTAACAGAACCTGGCAAACATTATAGAAGAGTGAGAAAAAGCCGTTAACGCATGTTTCTGTTGTTAAGTCATTAGTCAGTCTTTTGTTGGCCAAGAATGATCAAAGCCCAGGGGCCCTGTGTATTTATGAGTTGGGGGGTATGGTAGCCAGTTGTGAGCTTTATGTGTATGTGTGTTTATGTGCAAATATGTTGTGTGTCTTTTTGTGCACATCTGGGTTCAGGCCCAGTGTTATCACACTGCTGTGGATAGATGGACTCGACTCAATGTTCCCGCAGGATGCTGCTTTTTCCAAAGGTTTGTGTTAGTGCTGCAGCACTGATGTCCTCTGATCCACAGCCAGGCACACAAACAAGAGGGTGTGCGTGTGTGTGTGTGTGTGTGTGTGTGTGTGCGGGCTCCTGCTTTTGAAATATGTTTAGTTTGGACTGAGGTGTAGAATAGCAGTTTGCCAGGGAATAAAACAGTCCTAACTGGCTGGAAGAGGGCTAGTGGGGGTCTCAAGTAACTGATCTGCGTTCAGTGGGTGGTAGTAAATGGTTTCATCAAGGGGTCAGTTTGCTGGTCAGTGCGCCTCTGGGCTCCAACCGTGAGATTCAGTATTTTATCAAAATGCCAAGTGCAGCAAAGCCTCAACGACGTGTCAAATTGTCTTTCAAAAAGATCTTCAAACAACAAACCCCTTTATCTGTGCTCCAAACCTCCAAGGAGTCTCCACCTCACAAAGACTCCACACAGCTCTTCGCCCTCTAGCCCTTCTTTCACTTCCCTTCGTTTTCAGCTTCCTTCTCCTCTTCCTCTCCTACTGTCTCTGTCCCTCCTCCTTCCTCTCATCTCGTACTTCTGAGCATATGGAAATCTCATTCTGTATTCTGTGTGATAGTCGTTTGTGGGACTGTTGCTCCGTGTCGAGGTGGACATCCGTGTGAGTGTGGCGTCTGGTGCCTCCCTGGCTCCTGGCACTCTCTTTGACGGAGCTATTTCAGAGCTGTGATACCGGAAAACACGCACACATGCACAGATCTGTAAATAGAGCAGTGGGCTATGATGCCCTTTAAGAAGCTGAGAAAGGAAAGCTGCTCGGTGGGGATTGAGTTTCCGGATGGTATCTGAGACAGGACCTCCTGATGAGTGTATGGAAATGACTTGATGAAGAGTTAGAGCAAGGGACAGGAGAAGACAGAAGAGCACAAGAGGCGATGACAGAGGAGACAGAGTTTTAGAATGTCTTTATTAATAGTCCTTTTTCTGTGTGTTGCAAGTCTTCTTTTTGATCTCTTTCCTCCAAGGCAAACCCTGGTGAAAATACACCAACACCTGTAATGTTTGATGATGCTCACTGGTGAGAAGAGACGTTCCCCACCAACACAACATTCATCAGTTGTTCAAATATGCAAAACCTTCTACGTCCAAGTTTTTCTGACAAATGACCTCTGTCCATAGTGGGTTGTTTGGGTGTACAAAGTGTTGACTCAGAGACTGCAAGTCTCCTACTATCACTCAACACTGGTTTCTACTGACCCAGCCCATTATCCAGAGGTATTATGTCCATACTGGACGCTTCCCACGATCTAGGTTCAATGCCAACATTGAGTGCCCGCTCAGGAAGTAGTATGCTCTTTATGTTTCAAGGCGGAAAGTCAGGGTGTGGAGGTGGCCCCGGGGGATAAAGGGGCGAAGTTCTTCCCCTTCCAGTGGGCCGCCATGGGACCTCATTTCGGAAAAAATATGTATGGTATTTAATGGCAAGAGATGAATCATTTTATGTTCCCGTTTGAACTGTGCCATGAATTTCACATTTGATGTTTTTCAATTCAAAAGATTATTTTGCAAGTCAAGACAGTCGCAGTTTGTCGTAAAACTGTTGATGTTTAAGACTGCGAAAGAATGTAATTAGAACGACTACATGATGTGCAAGTGACCAGCTTTCTTTCACTTTGAGGCTACAGATGCCTGTGTTTCATAAAGCCAAGTTCAGACCAATTATTCGTGACGAGATGAACCCGTTATAGAACGTTGCAGAGGAAAGTTGCAGCGGTGTGAACTGACCGGGCTGAGCCGGTTGATGGTATTACCTGCAACTCAGCTGGTCAAATCACTTAGAACGTAAAGCTCATCACCTGTTTCAACCATCAATCAGCTTGTAATGTAGTCCGCTGGTCGAATCAAAATGACCGCAGATGGCATGTTTGCTTGCTGTAGAGGTGCTCAGTCCCCGCCG
This sequence comes from Epinephelus lanceolatus, assembly GCF_041903045.1. Classification (NCBI taxonomy): domain Eukaryota; kingdom Metazoa; phylum Chordata; class Actinopteri; order Perciformes; family Serranidae; genus Epinephelus; species Epinephelus lanceolatus. The sequence goes on from NC_135739.1 coordinate 4,436,557, forward strand.
AGCCCGCTGTTTCCGTCCTCATGGTGTGCTGGTGCCCACTCACACACACACATTCTTATTGATTAATTAATTGGCGCTGGTTATTTATATTACTGTGACGTATTTATTGTGAATACAGTCCATCTGATGCTCATTTTATGTTTTCCACTGTTTCAACATCACTACTACACGTGCAACAGTAGCCAGTATCTCACTATCACTATCCTCATTCATATTTTAAGAAGCTACAAATTATATTCAGCCACAAAAAAAGCCTGAAAAGCTGGAAATCAGAATGGAAGTACAAGAAGTTGTTGCATATAGAGATGATAAACCGTCTCGTCTAGTTGCACTGGTGTGAACTGGCAGGTTTTTTAGAACGCTGCAAGTAGTTGTAGTAGTTGTCTGTTTAAGAATCTCTGGTCTTAACTGGGCATAATGGGAAATAATCAAACAAGTAACTGGTCTTGCTCATTATTTTTGCTCCATAAAACAGGAGTTGCTGGATAAAATACAGGATAAACACAGGTAAGATAGCATTACATTTTTGCATGGAACATAGCCAGGTTACATTGCTAGCTAGCTAGTTGATGTTGGTACACACACACACACACACACACACACAAAAATGGTCCCATGGGGATACCAGAAAGGGAGGAACTTCGTCTCTCTATTGGCATACAGAGACCAGAGTTTGTCTCCTGTCACAAACTAGCAATTTATGTTTGGGTGTTAGCCATTCTAGCAGCATGATGCTATGGATTAAATGTCAGTCTGTTGGGCGGTCTGCCACTTTGGTCCAGACTTAAATATCTCAACAGTAATCTTTTAATTGCCAAGCCCTAAACCGAACCATGTTTTATTTGCCATAACCATGGTATTTCCCCAACCAACCATGCTGGAGTTGTCAGACCCAGATATTGTAGAGAGTTTTTAAAACGTTTGGATGTTTGTAAAGAGAGAGTTGACTGTAACCAGGGATTTACAGAATGGTCCAATGCTGATGTTCTTATCTGGGGATAGGATCAGATGTCCGTTGTCAGGATCTTTTTCTAACCTCAACCATAGATTTAAGCCCCTTTTATGCAGCCTGATCAAGGCAGAGATGTTGCGCCATTGCTCAACCTTGCTGTTCTGTATAAGACGTACAAATGCATATTGGGGGAAATTTGTTGTTCCACTGTAAAGCCAGCAGTGGAGGTAGTGACAGAACAAAATGGATGTCTGCGTAAAAGCACACAAGATGCCATACTGTTGTGTTTCCTGTCATGTCTTTTTTGTTCCTAGAACAACGGCATGCTATCTAAGGGTGCTTTCACACCTGCCCTGTTTGGTTCAGTTCAATCAAACTCAAGTTTTTTGGCCCCTCAGTGCGGTTTGTTTGGGCAGGTGTGAACACAGCAATCACACTATTAATTTGCGCTTCCTCCTGTACTGCCTTAATATGCACATTCAGCACATCCAATGCATCAAAACATTGCTTTCTAGTTGGAGCCGCGCCTCGTTTTCAAACTGTATGGTTTGACTAAAATGAACAATGACAGCAATATAGTCCACGATGAGCAGCGCTAAAATCAACCTGCGTAGTTTAACTTGTTGTTGTTGTTGTTGTTAACTTTGTAACAACATGAGTCTCTGATTCAGACCAAAGCAAGACAACTCTAGGTCTGAAAGCACCTCAAATCACACACTGGGGCAGTATTATGCTGGCATTGTTTGATTCAGTGTATAAAAAGCGTAACTTCTTTACAGCAGTACTGTGTAATCTCTGGTCAAAAGGCACTTTAGTTGCCTAAACTTGACCAAATCTTACCCATAGGCATGGCAGATCAGAAAATAAGTATGAATCATTTTTATAACAGTCATGGGGGTCATTTTAGAAGCAAGCAACAAATAACCTCTTTTCCTGTTTTGGTATGAGGAGTTGGATGTGAATGAACTCTTCGCAAGTCTTTGAACAATGCCTATATATAAAACAGATTATTTACAACTATACAACACACAAATGCGCAAACCATACACACAACACACAGCTCTTCCGCTTGTATAATCATCACTGTCCTTTTGCCGCTACATGTGCAGGACCTGGTCCAAGCTTGTCTGGACAGGTCCCCTGAGGTCAGCTTATCAGCTCTCCCGCCTGGTGTATCCTATACTTGGGCCTATGAATGGCCACTACAGGTTCATATTGTTGTGCCACTACAGTGAGGAAAGCTTTGGAGGTGTTGAAAGTCTGGAAGTCACTTATTTACCTGGACAATAGCCACTTTCCACAGAGGAGAAAAACATGTGTGCTTCCCTTCAGCGTGTAGGCTATTGTGTGTACTTTCAGGATCTGTACATGGACGTCTTCATTGAAGTAATCTCATAATATAATAGCACTATTACACCATGTTCTTGCTGCAACACCTCAACACAGTCATGGTGTCCCAGAGAGAGCGTTACATCATGCCTGTTGGAGTATAATTGGCAGTTCCTAAGCACCTCGGGAGAAGCTTTGTGTCCCAACACTGCTGTGGTCAGGAGCAGAGGTTACTCTGTGCAGGGGTGAATCTTACAGTACAGCCTGGGAGGTACGTTATGTTTGAGAGGGCGTATGTCACTCCAAATAAAGTGTGTGGTGACATGCAGGTCCCCACCATCTGCACCTCACCACATCTAGAGTGTGTTATGAAACAGGATCCTTGACTGTATATAGGTACTAACCGGAGAGGAAAATACACTCCCTTCAGCATCCTCGTGTGCATCTCAACAGTTCCTGTTTTTGGAACCAACTATATAGGGTATCACTGATGTACAAGCACGCGCACACACACACACGCACACACACACACAGCCCCGCCAAGCAAAGGAGGAAGAAGGGCTGTTGAGAACCTTTAAACAAAAAGTCATTTTTAGAAAGGTCCTCTTGAGCGGGGAAACAAAGGGGGGAAGTGACATGACGTCGCACAGGAGGGAATCTGAGGGTCACCGGTGGCCTGACGGACACGCCTATGGAACAGTCTCACACATACACATTCACAAGCTCATTTCACGCAGACACACACGTTTGATAAACATAGTCAAGGTCTCTCCACGCTGCTCTCAAAATAGCCGTTTCCTCGTCTCCCTACTTATTTGCTGATATTAGAATCATAAGGATGTTTTGTATCCATGTTCTCTTTCCTTCAACAGAAACCACAAGAAATGCACCGTGTTTTATCAAGGGATGTTTTGATTATCTGTCCTGATCCACATATAAACCTGTGATAAACAGTGATGTAACATGGAGGGAATATTACATAAATTCCCTTTCAGCATACACAGTCAAATAATGTGGCTTTATTAATGGCAGATATTAACCTGGAAATTATTATAAAGCATTTGGTTGTAGTCTGATTGTTCACATGAGCTGCACATCCATTACAGCATGTTTCACTTCAAACAGGATACTGTTGTGTTTACAGGAAGTGTTTACCAAACATGTTAACCAACCCACTTCCTTTGCATCTAAACATAGCTCTGGACTACAATAATGGCAGAGAATACAATAGAATAGAACAGAACTGTCTGAAATCATTACTTTGCAGATGCTGCTGTCGCACATTTTTGCTTTACTATGAGCCTGTTTATACCATAGACTGGACGCGGCTCATGTGACGTCACCCATTGGTTGGTGGAGGAGTGAGGAACGGATCTGACTGAGAAATCGAGGACACCATCAGCAGGCGGCCTGGCACTCAAAGTGTCACTGCCCTTAATTATGCGTAACTTTAAGCCCTAATAAAATATGAATGGGTGAGTAAAATAAAAATGCACCCCCTGTACAGTTGTCATGGATGTTGAAATTAGCTACAGAAACCAAAACTGTTTTTTGTACCAGGCTGCAAACATGTTTATTTCTGCTGTAAAGTTGGGCATTTTAACATTGGAGTCTATGGGATTGACTGGCTTTTGGAGCCAGCCTCAAGTGGCCGTTCAAAGAACTGCAGTTTTTGGCACTTTCTGTGTTGGCTTTATTTTTCAGTCCTGGAGGTTGCAGCTTGGTGTATGCCTGGTATAGAGTGCCGAAGTCACGCCCCTTCCGGTAGAGCTCATGGGACCTTAGATCGGACAAAATATGAATGGCAGTGAATGGGGAGAGCAATATTATCTTTTGTTCCCATTTGAGTTGCGACATGAAATCTAAATATGTTGTTAATGAATTTAAAACATACATGTTAAGGTCAAGAAAGTCATACTTTGTGGTAAAACTGTTGAGATATAAGCTTTGTAATTAGAAAGACTCGAGAGTACACAGGAGGCGGTCGCGTATGTGACGTCATAGCTTTCGCTCGCTTCCTGCAGCTTGGCCTCCCCGCTGAAATTCCACTGTTTTATGATTAATCGATTTATGATTGAAGATGTCTGTGTGTTTTGTGCCAGGTTGCAGTCACTCCAAGCTGCAGGAAGCGAGTGAAAGCTGTGACGTCACATACGCGACCGCCTCCTGTGTAGTCTTTCTAATTACGTTTTTTTCAAAAGCTTATATCTCAACAGTTTTACCACAAAGTATGACTTTCTTGACCTTAAAATTTATGTTTTAAATTCATTAACGACATATTTGAATTTCATGTCACAACTCAAACGGGACCAAAAGATAATATTTTTCTCCTCATTCACTGCCATTCATATTTTTTCCGATCTAAGGTCCCATGAGCTCTACTGGAAGGGGTGTGACTTCGGTACTCTATTGGCATGTGTTTTGGTGTTTCAAACACAAGTGGACAGCCGAGACACATCGCTGTTCACTCCTGTGTCTGTGATGCGTCTCCAGCTGATCACTTATGTTCAGATTTTCTTACTGCCTACGTCACTTACGCCAGAAAGTCAAAGGGCATCATGCACACTCTTGCTAGCTGCCTTGGCTAGCATGCTCACTAGTCCAGTTAGCGGTTGTGTTAGTACAGCTGAAGATTAGTAAGGCGCTGGTCAGGGTTTTTGAAACTTGCACTGACCCAGCCCATTATGAGAGCAGATCTGTCCTGCCCAACCCACAAACATATGGGTTTATCAGTGACCTGAATCCGACCCAAACTGGAGCTGCAAGTTCTGGCGATGACCATTGCTAATAGCAACCTACTTGACTATATTGTATGTCATTTCCAGTAAATATCACAATATTAAACATGTGTTTTCTGTTTAAAGTGTACAAACGTAGGAAGACAGCAAGTACTAACCCATCCTTGAAGTAGTTACGTCTTAAGTATGATCTGAAGCGCACAGCTGATATCCTATGTGATGATATGACTTAACAGAAGTTCGTATTTAACAGATTCAGTGCGGACAGAAAGACGCCTGCTGACACGGTGCGAGGCCTACATTTTTTCAGAGGGAAATATTTTTACTGGACATTATGACCGGAGAGATTTGACTGGACTTTAGAGTTTCCTGGTCAAAAACCAGATAATGGAAACTTTAGGCGCCCTCCCCAGTGCAAAATGTATGTGGGATGCTAATTTGTCCCGTAGGGGTTACTGTTCTGTCATGGGTGTCTGTCAATGTAGGTAGGTACCATTCATTCAGGGACAGGTGTTGCTAGACAAAAGAAGCACACACAGTTTTTTAGCAAACCGCTGGACTCAGGGGTTGTTGGGTCAACCCACATGCCACTACTGGAAATAATGCTCCCTGCTGTCTCCCTGCATAGGGCAAAATGATGGAACGTCATGCAACACTTTGTCCAACTCGTCATAAAATGGGCAAGTTATTTAACATCAGTGTTCTGTCACCAAAACAACCACTACATCCTGCATTCATGACATAGTCAGGATATCAAGATATGTGGTCAAATGTCACACGGTGATGCAGTGGTTAACATTGTTGCCTCACAAGAAGAGGGTTCCTGACTCAAACCTGTGGTGGGGGTTTTGAACCCCGTGTCAGCATGGGTTTCCTCCAGGTGCTCCAGCTTCCTCCCACAGTCCAAAGACATGCAGATTAATTGGTGACTCTAAATTGTCCGTAGGTGTGAATGTGAGTGTGAATGGTTGTCTGTCTCTATGTGTCAGCCCTGTGATAGTCTGGTGACCTGTCCAGGGTGAACCCTGCCTCTCGCCCAATGTCAGCTGGGATAAGCTCCAGCGACCCGGGAACCCTAACAGCATAAGCGGTTACGGAAAATTAATTAATTAATTAATGGTCAAAAGCATCTCAGACTACCTTAGCAACTGGTCTGAGTGATCAGATCACAATGTATCTTGGTGCATCTAGGTACTGTCCACTTGTGATCAGATCACCTGAGACACATGTTAATACCAGGTGTAAACAGGGCCTGTATGTGCAGTAATGTGAGTGACCTCAAGCCAAACAAACAGACTAGTTTGGCCTATAGTGCTGCCATTCATTGCAGATAATTATTGATATTGGTTATATATTCATTCTTTAGAGAGTTATGCTTGATCTGGAAATGACGACAGGACAGTGGAAGTCAGTCTCTTTCTCTCATGCACACATAAAAACACACGCACACCTCTGACATCTGGTGTATGTTAGATCTGTTACAGAGTGTATGAATCTCAGAACCAGAGGGGGTCAAGCCATCAATCAGCCTCTCTTTTTTCTCTCTCCTCATGACGCTCAAGGCTACGAGGGGAAACATATAATTTTGTTTACAGTAACAGTGACTTTAAAGCTTTAGAGCCTTTTTCCCGTTTCAACGCAAAATAGAACGAGCTGGGGAGCTGCATGCTGCTTATTTGTACACAAAGGTCTACATCACAGTGAGAGCCTGTCATTGTCAACAGGGTAACCTGAGGTAGTCAGGGTAAGCTGGACTCTAGTCTAAAGGGTAAATAAGGAGATTCAGTTACATATGACTTGCAAAGGGCAATGTAACTGCTTCTGAGGAAAATGTGGAGCTGCTGCAAATCACACGCATACATGGCGCATGTGTTTAAGTGGTGCAGAGCTAACAGCATTTTCTCACTGATCCAGATGTAGGGTCATACTGGTCGTAATTCAATATGTGGACAGTTCCTCTGTGTAACTGTAGACTCAGCCTTGATAGGATAAGTTTGGAGACGAGGGAGGGAGGGTGTAAAATGTAATAAACAGCCACACACTGCAGGAGAGAGTAAAACAGGGCTGACGCTTGTGATCACACTTCAGTGGACGTAAGAGCTCACAGTTGGTTGCTTTGAAATGCAAACTCACAATCAAATTACACAAAGTCATGTTTTTGACATATTCAGTCCAGCCTTGTGTTTGCTGATGTTGGCTATCCATCCTGTCCGTTGTTTGATGGTAAGAGTGCTTTGATGACTGCCTGTTTTGGGATGCTGCATCTTACAATGTGTAGAGCCAGAGACTGTATTATAAAGACAGCTCCCAAAAAGTGAAGCCAAAACATCTGGATCACCCCCTGGTGGCTGGCTGCAGTGTAGTTCATAAACCTAAGTTAGCATAGAGACATGAGCCAAACTAAAAAATCAACGTACACGTCAAACACATTTTTCCCAAAGTTGTTTTTTTGTCATTTTTGGGTTGCTGATGTATGCTCAACTATTTGCTTATCTGCTGAGTTTGGTTTTAAATAGTTATTTGATGCTATAAAAAAAGGGGTTTTGACGTCATGATAGACAGCCATGTGTGCCAATTGGTGTGCTCACGATCAATTGACCTATGGCTAAGCCACGCCCCCCTCCACTCACTCGGACAAACTATCAACATTCAGTGACCGGCGCTATGGCAGGTGTCACAGTACACGGCATTTCGCAGGAGGCAATTGATGATTTTTGGGGACATAACGATCAGATGTCATTGAGAAGTAACCAAAAGGGCCTAAACTACGCATCGGAGGGATATATTCATCATTTTATTGTTGAGAAGGTCGATGAAAAGCTTAAATTACAAGCCAAAATTTACAGGTCACAGTGTACGCTTGTGAAACCGCATCTCATTGCCGTCACCATCAAAGACAACAAGTTAAAGTGCCACTGAAGTTAAGGTTTTTGGCTCAGAATATGAGAAAAGGATAACGGCCATTTTACCATCTTTACCAAGAGTGTCTCTCCGTTAGTTTGGTGCTACAGTATTTACACTGAATCATTCAGCATAGTTGAGATGTGGTTTAAAGTGTAAAAAATACACCTGGTCGCCCAGCCTCTCAGGATACCTTGTGTCAGAGTTGCATGTACCCCATGCACACTGTCTAACCATTTTTAAACTTCAAATCTCAGAAAAAGCTCATAAAACTGAACAAAACTGACTTTCTGTGATGCATTTCAATGAACGTCTAGGCAGAGAATGTCCGAGTGTATGGGAATGGCTATACGCACTGTGATTGGCTCATCGCATTTGAGGGCGGGGCTTAGCCATAGGTCAATTGTGCCGCTGGCGATTGGTCAAACGGGTGTTTGGGCGAGAACTCAATACCACGGAGATCACTACTGCGCAGACTCTGGCTCAAAATGATGTCACCAGTGCAAGATGGCAGCAGCCATAAACAGGATATTTTTGCTTTACTTTTGTACAGTGGGAGGAAGTGAAGCTGTGTCTTTCATGATATGGGGTGAATAGGTCTATAGTAATGATGAGATGCTCTGTTGATGGTGTTTTGTTTTTTGCTGTTGTGTTAGAGTATTTTTCTGTTGATTTATTTGAGGATTGCTGTACGGTACAAACTGAATTTCAGAAAGGACTAATAAAGCTATCTAACACACCATGTAGCCTTCTTTGTGTTGTGTGACCCCAGAGAATGGTGTGAACACTTTGATATAACTTCTGGCTATTTGTAAGACTAGTGGAACTAGATAAGCAGGGATGTTGTCCGGACAGCTGAGCAGGCCATGGCCTTCAGAAGAACTGTCTGTCAAGCCAGTGGGGCCTCATGCCACCCTCATCGAGTCTGTTTCTGACAGTGTGGTCAGAAACATGCACACCAGTAGCCTGCTAGAGGTCATTTTGTAGGTCTCTGGCAGTGCTCCTCCTGTTCCTCCTCACACAAAGGAGCAGATACCGGTCCTGCTGCTGGGTCAATGTCCAGCTCTCCTTGTGTAACAGCCAGTCTCCTGGTGTCTCCTCCATGCTCTTGAGACTGTGCTGGGAGACACAGCAAACCTTCTTGCGACCGCACGTATTAATGTGCCATCCTGGAGGAGCTGGTCTACCTGTGCAACCTGATTGGGCTGCAGGTCGCGCCTCATGGTACCAGTAGTGACAAGGACACTAGCAGAAGACCAAACTAGAGAAGAATCAGTCAGAGCAACTGTCTGTGGACACCACATGTAAAACCATTCCCTTTTTGGGGGTTGTCTTGCTTTTGCCTCTCCATTGCACCTATTGTCACTTTGATTTGCACCAAAGCAGTTGAAACTGATTCACAATCACTTGTGCTTCCTAAATGGACAGATTAATATCACTGAAGTTTAACTGACTTGGTGTTATACTATGACCATTAAGTGTTTCCTTCATTTTTTTGAGCAGTATACTCTCTTGTCCCTAAGGGTTCACTCGAGTTCTTGTGACGTAAATGTGGTCATCCACCCCTTGTCCATGAGGGCCCACACAGACCCCTATGTAAAAGTCTGCACTGCCATGTCGTGTCTGGTCACCCCAAAAAACACATGATCTTTCAAGTAAACAAACATAACGTGAACTTTGTACATCTTTTCTCTCCCACCACTACTGGAATTCGATCTCCTCTGTGATGCTAGCATCAGCTCAGTGGTAAATTGTGCATGCCCTGTCAATATAAGTTGGATTTAGCACCATGACACCATTGGCACAGGTTGCTGATGCAGGCTACTTTTTAATCTGCCAGAAAGTGTCGTACACTGGTCCGGCAAAAAACAGATATTGACCTAACTAAGAATTTCTGATATTTGCACTTTATCTGGATTCAAAGTCAGAATGACTCACAGACTTGATCACACGTGGAATGACAATACCTCACATACAGAGAGACTATTTTTGTTTTTTTGGTCATGCACACCCACTGGTACACGACTATCTAATATGAAAAGAAGTTTCCAAATCATTAAAAATACATTGAGAAAGTTGGTGTTGGAGCCCAAAAAGAGACAAAAGACCCACCTGATATTTTTGGCAGACTCAGCCTGACCCCACCATGACCTGAGCTCAGGGTTACTGTAGCACCACCAGCTACAGACTACAGACTAACACACACAGCAGAACTGACCAGGTAGCCCAGCTGAGCCAGGTGCAGTCATGTTTATGTTCCCTCTGTAATTATAGCAAATATTATTGCAGCCTGCAGCCCTTGACTCCGCTCTGCTGGTGCGATTAGCTTGGACAACTGGCCAAAGCTCATTCACACAGAGTGGGACCAGTTGAGAAAGAGCGAGATCACACAGCTCCAGTTGGTTCGGTCCAGATCATTTCAACACAGAAAAGGACAGGACATTCAGTTGACTTAGCTGCTCCATTGATTCAATTATTTCATCTGACATACATATTTTAAAATCCTCTCTTCAGGTTCAGGTTCTGTGTCTTTGTACAGTCTGTCCTTTGGCTTTGTCCCACCTACCCTGCTCATTTTCTCCACAAGCAGAGGAAAGTAAAAGCATGTCTAATTCAATGTTCTGTTGAATTTCTTTCACACACGGCTTTGCATGCACTCAGTGTAACACAGAGCAGAACATGGTCATGTCCTCAGTGGTCTCAGTTTCAGTGAGACACGGGGACAACTTTGGACTGATAGCATTACAAGTAAACAAGTAAACATTATGAAGCACTGTTTAAAAGAGACAGTGCAAAGAGGTTTAAAGAGGAATTATAAGAAATGAGATGAAATAGAAAGGAAAACAAAACAGGGCCAGGATAGAAAAATGAAACATTCTAAACTGAAAATATAACTAAAGCATCATCACCTTTAGTTTTTAGTTTTGATGTTAAAACCAGTGAGCAAGCCATAATCTGCTCCTCACTGTGGTGAGTGGGGACAACAATAATTATTAAGAACAGTAAACAAAAAGTGATTGCTGCATATATATGTGTTTTAATGTTAATAAAGAAATAAAATGAAAAGATAAAAATCTAAAAAAATATTTTTGAAAAAGCAGAGCATTTGGGATCACATACAGCAAAACAATAGACATAATTTATTGACTAAATTCTTGAGGTACCCTTAAACTGAAGGATATTTTTCTATATATTTTATATCCACCTTATTCCTTAGGGCACTACTGTAGAAATGATTATGGGCGCAACTTCCAGTGAGATAGAGGAAGTAGCAGTAAGCTAGTTAGTCCCATAGACTGTCTGTGGTTAGTCCCATTGGCTACTCTTGGTGGCTAACTGCCAACGCTGGTTCTTCTCGAAAGTTATTTGCCTTCAGTTTAGCAAATACTGATTTATTTTTTAACAAATATTTAATTGATATTAATTTATCATTTTCTAAAATGTCTTTGCGGAGCTCTGGTACACTCATAACACATTTTTTCAGTTTCTGATAGTAGATTGTTTAAATCATAATACTTAGTTAAGTTAAAAATAAAAATGACAACAGAGACAGAGAGAGAAATGAGAAGTGCAATATGATAATGTAGAAATATGTTTCATAACTAATTATATGCCAATATTAAATTTATTTAATACTTTGAAGGCCAAACAATTGCATTGCCAGGGAATATCAGGTTAGAAATACAACATTTGCCTGATTTAATGTGACTTCCAATGTAAACCACGCCCACTTCCTGTCTTCTATCTGAATACAGATGCAGATATGATGTCTCTGTACATCTCTAATAACAATAATAAGAAACAATGGTTTTATGTGGCTTTGATGGCACATAAATGCAGAGAACAAGATGGGACCAAGAACTGAACCCTGAGGCACACCACATATCAAGGAAGTTAATGATGAAACACAATTCACTAATCCAAAGGGACGTAGCATTTAGATCATGTATGTGCAATTCCTGAAATAGCCTCTGAAGCACTGCCCACATCTTTAATTTTTTTCAGCAATCCAAATAGTGAAAAAAGTAAAAGTTCCATGCAACAAGCGTCTCTGTTGAGTGCAGTTTGAGTGAGCCTGATTGGAATCTGTCAAAGATATACAGTACAGGCCAAAAGTTTGGACACACCTTCTCATTCAATGCGTTTTCTTTATTTTCATGACTATTTACATTGTAGATTCTCACTGAAGGCATCAAAACTATGAATGAACACATGTGGAGTTATGTACTTAACAAAAAAAGGTGAAATAACTGAAAACATGCTTTATATTCTAGTTTCTTCAAAATAGCCACCCTTTGCTCTGATTACTGCTTTGCACACTCTTGGCATTCTCTCCATGAGCTTCAAGAGGTAGTCACCTGAAATGGTTTCCACTTCACAGGTGTGCCTTATCAGGGTTAATTAGTGGAATTTCTTGCTTTATCAATGGGGTTGGGACCATCAGTTGTGTTGTGCAGAAGTCAGGTTAATACACAGCCAACAGCCCTATTGGACAACTGTTAAAATTCATATTATGGCAAGAACCAATCAGCTAACTAAAGAAAAACGAGTGGCCATCATTACTTTAAGAAATGAAGGTCAGTCAGTCCGGAAAATTGCAAAAACTTTAAATGTGTCCCCAAGTGGAGTCGCAAAAACCATCAAGCGCTACAACCAAACTGGCACACATGAGGACCGACCCAGGAAAGGAAGACCAAGAGTCACCTCTGCTTCTGAGGATAAGTTCATCCGAGTCACCAGCCTCAGAAATGGCAAGTTAACAGCAGCTCAGATCAGAGACCAGATGAATGCCACACAGAGTTCTAGCAGCAGACCCATCTCTAGAACAACTGTTAAGAGGAGACTGCGCCAATCAGGCCTTCATGGTCAAATAGCTGCTAGGAAACCACTGCTAAGGAGAGGCAACAAGCAGAAGAGATTTGTTTGGGCCAAGAAACACAAGGAATGGACATTAGACCAGTGGAAATCTGTGCTTTGGTCTGATGAGTCCAAATTTGAGATCTTTGGTTCCAACCGCCGTGTCTTTGTGAGATGCAGAAAAGGTGAACGGATGGATTCCACATGCCTGGTTCCCACTGTGAAGCATGGAGGAGGAGGTGTGATGGTGTGGGGGTGTTTTGCTGGTGACACTGTTGGGGATTTATTCAAAATTGAAGGCACACTGAACCAGCATGGCTACCACAGCATCCTGCAGCGACATGCCATCCCATCCGGTTTGCGTTTAGTTGGACCATCATTTATTTTTCAACAGGACAATGACCCCAAACACACCTCCAGGCTGTGTAAGGGCTATTTGACCAAGAAGGAGAGTGATGGAGTGCTGCGGCAGATGACCTGGCCTCCACAGTCACCGGACCTGAACCCAATCGAGATGGTTTGGGGTGAGCTGGACCGCAGAGTGAAGGCAAAGGGGCCAACAAGTGCTAAACACCTCTGGGATCTCCTTCAAGACTGTTGGAAAACCATTTCAGGTGACTACCTCTTGAAGCTCATGGAGAGAATGCCAAGAGTGTGCAAAGCAGTAATCAGAGCAAAGGGTGGCTATTTTGAAGAAACTAGAATATAAAACATGTTTTCAGTTATTTCACCTTTTTTTGTTAAGTACATAACTCCACATGTGTTCATTCATAGTTTTGATGCCTTCAGTGAGAATCTACAATGTAAATAGTCATGAAAATAAAGAAAACGCATTGAATGAGAAGGTGTGTCCAAACTTTTGGCCTGTACTGTATGTATATATATTTAAATGCCCAGGAGGATTTTTATAAGGGGATGGGAAGAAGGATGTAAGAGAGAGATGTTTGCAACTAAATGTAGGATTTGGGAAAAACCAGCGGTGCTGAGATAGCCTAGGTAACGGCTGCACGTTTCAAATAAAAAGTTTAAGAAATTAATTGTTGAACAGGCTCAGAACAGACAACGACAACGGGAAACATTCAGGTATGATATTAGCTATTATGTCAGTGACTTTATGGACAAAAATACAATAGTTCTTTGACTGAATGGGAACAGGAATGAGGAGTCAGCTGTCTCGAAAAAAAACCCTTTCTTTTTAATTAGCCGTCACTTCAAACGAATAAGCAGCTCACGTGTCCTTGTGGTTGTAAGCTCTGTCAGAAATATCTGTGTACAACTTTAGTTTTCTGCCATTGAGGCCTATTTGCAGTCAGGATTCATCAGTTCATGCTGCAGTATGCATGCTATTTGTTATCCATGGAAAATGAGAGGAACTGGAACAGACAGTACAGTGGAGATCAAAGTTATACAGAGGGTGTAGGCGTTTCACTATTTAACAAATCAGAAAATGTCGCTAAAGAGGGAGAATAAGATGTATTGTTTAATTGTGCTCCTGTGCTGGACAGAAAGAATGTCTCTGCGTGTGTCACTGTCTCAACAAAGTTGAGATGGTGTTGTGTTGTTTGAGTTATTTTCTGTTTCTGAATGTTGGTCTCATTTTGGGACAGCCTTCGGGGCCTTCATACCAAGATGAGTCAACTTTGTCCTTTTGTGGCTTACGGACACTTATTAGTCATTTGGATGAGCTAATGTGCACATGCTGAAAGGAAAACACAAGCATGCACGCACACACACACACATGCACACACAGGCCCTGCATCATACAAAAGCCCTTTTGGAGAAAATTATAAATTGCGAGCTAACTATGAACTACTGACATTTTATTCCTGATAAACAGGATGTGACTTGTTAATAAAGCCACCGTCTCTGCCAGAAATCCCCTTTATTACTCGAACATGGTGGTCTTAGATGTCTCAGTCAAAATAATGAGGTAATAGCTGCTGAACTGTAACATTTTTGGATTATTTGGCATTCTTAAGATAAGAATGGATGGATAAGAAGGAAAATGAGTTTTACCATCTTGCTACAATAATAAATAGATGAATCACTTCTTATATATACAAAGACTGTTTAAATCCGCAATTATAGTCATAATTGTTTGGCCACTTAAGGCTGGGAAAAAGTTGCAAACACAAAGTTAACATGTTTTAGACTTAAATAGTTGTTATGTCAATTGTGCAAGCAAACAGTCGCCTATTTAAACATCTGGCAGACACTAATGTCATTTGGAGTCTGGCTTCAGGTCATTTCTGTGTATAGATATCAGCGTATGTACAGTGTGCAGAATCACAAGATGTTGTTATCGGCAGTGTTCTGGCTTCTGTTTGTAGTCAGAGTAGTATTGATCAGTCATGTTTGAGTCTGTTAGGAGAGGCAGAACACATAGGCTGAAATGCTATCTCAGAACCCATCAGCTATCGTCTGACAATGATTCAGCTTTTTATTTATTTATTTTTAAATGTTAAAAGAGATTAGCCAAAATGACCAGCACAAGGAAAAAGAAACTGTGGCCCAGGTGTCTGCTTGTTACACCAGAGCTCCTGAAATACACTCACCAGCCACTTTATAAGGTACACCTTGCTAGTGTCATGTTGGACCCCTTTGGTGTCGCAGATTCAACAAGGTGCTGGAAACATTCCTCAGAGATTTTGGTCCATATTTACATGATGACATCACACAGTTGCTGCAGATTTGTCGGCTGCACATCCATGATGAGAATCTCCCGTTCCACCATATCCCAAAGGTGCTCTATTGGACTGAGATCTGGTGACTGTGGAGGCCATCACAGCAGAAATCCAGACTCATCAGACCAGGCAATCCAATCTTCTATTGTCCAGTTTTGGTGAGAAAACCCGTGTGAATTGTAGCCTCAGTTTCCTGTTGTTAGCTGACAGGAGTGGCACCTGGTGTGGTCTTCTGCTGCTGTAGCCCATCTGCTTCAAGGTTGGACAAGGTGTTGTTGCGTCAGAGATGGTCTTCTGCACACCTTGGTTGGAACCAGTGCTTATTTGACTTCCTGTTGCCTTTCTATCATCTTGAACCAGTCTGGCCATTCTCCTCTGACCTCTGGCATCAACAAGGCATTTTGGCTCACTGGATATTTTCTCTTTTTGGGACCATCCTCTGTAAACCCTAGAGATGGTTGTGCTGAAAATCCCAGTAAATACTCAGAGCAGCCCGTCTGGCACCAACAACCATGCCACGTTCAAAGTCACTTCAATCACCTTTCTTCATCATTCTGATGCTGCGTTTGAACTTCAGCAGCTCGTCTTCACCATGTCTACATGACTAAATGCACTGAGTTGCTTCCACATGATTGGCTGATTCGTTATTTGCATTAACAAGCAGTTAAACAGGTGTACCTAATAAAGTGGCCAGGTGTAGTGTGTATATGCTCCACTTTGTTCACCAGCCAGTCGCAAACTATGTCTGTCTACCACGTAGTGCTGGGAAAGTAGTGTACAGTAGTTTAATTGGCTCTTGTTTGCTAAAAAAATGGTTCCAGTTGCATCTGGAAACAATGACTATGTTTACATGAACAAAATATTTTGGGGTTAAGCTGATTACGCGGCTAATGAAAATGCATATTCCAATAATATTACTGATTACATGCAGCCGTGCATTCTCTGATTTATGTGCCCCAACATGTTGTTCATCATGTCAAAATATAAAAATAGAACAGCTGGAGCTGCTTGTGCCGTTTTGCTCAAAGTCTTCCACTGGTGGCTACTTGTTTGACTGTGCAAACACAGCCTCACTCCTTCATCCCCTCAACCACCTTCTTCAGTATATTCGATATATTTCCACATATCCAAAAACTTGTTGATATCCCAATCTTTTAAAATGTTTAAAAGTAAGTGGCGTCTCTATCTGACCAGAAATGTGGGCTTTTCCTATGGGTATGCACCCCTCCCCCAGCCTTGCAAAATGCTGGCAAATTGGTTTGTGTACAGTGTATCCATGAATGCACTTTCTACATGTTCACAGAGTGCTCCTAAAACCCAAATAATACCTGCATATCCCACATGTCTTAACTGGAAAGTGCTACATCCGGAATATCCAAACAGAATTTACTGTTTGCATGATCCGTATCAAAGTCAGAATGTTGTCATATTTGGAATAATAGTGTAATATTAGTGAGCATATAAACATAGTCAGTGTGAACCAAAACATTTAAATGCTGTAAAACCAAAAACATGAGCTGAAAGACACTAAAGCCTTGTTCCCACCGAGCAGTACGGTACAGTTCAGTTCGGTACACTTTTTTTTCTGTTTCCACAGTGAAAGGTTTCGGATAGTACTGATGGAACGGTTCCGTACCGTCCCCATGTTTGGTCCCCCCTCTGTTGGGGTACCTAGCACACAGATCTGGTACTAAAAGGTGGAGCTGTGAACACTGCAGTCTGATTGGTCAGTAGAGGACGGTCACTCTGCTCAGGGCTGAGTTGTGTCTGGTTTTGAGGCTCATGTAACCACTGTTCATACTGTGGAGAGTTTTATTAGTAAACTGTAACTATAAAATGAAAGGATGTTTTGCTGCCTCTCACAGCAGCTGGAGTCTGAAAAAAAATAACTTCATTCACTGGGCCGACTGCCGGCAACTTTTAAGGTGGAACGTTAACTTGTAATGTTACTCAATGCATGAGTTGGCGACGTGAATCCATCAGCACACCTTAAATATTCCATATGACAACTTTGACCTGTAGTTTTTATTGTCTCTCTTGGATGACATACACTTTCAGTAATGAGTGGATCTCCAAGCGTTGAAAAATACATATTAATTCAGACTAGATTGTGTTAACTGCATATATTCTAATCCTCACATAAAGAAGGAAATTCAGTGAGTGCTGGATGGAGCAGTGAGTGACACATGAAAGAGTACTGTTTGCGGTGCTAAGTGGACCTCGGGTCTAGGTACCATGTCTGAGTCTTGAGTCAGGTTTTAATTCTCTGTGGGTTCGTCACTATGAGCAGCAATGAGTAATCTGATACATTATTATAAAAATATTGATGAGTGCAGCTTTAAAGGCAGCATCTGCAAAAGTGAAAGAATGTACACATGTACAAAAGTGTGCATCTGTTGTAAAGCATTGCAAAGGCTTCAGAACAGCATATAGATGCATGTTGTTCTCTAAATCTTGATTACAGGTTGTTTTTTTTTTTAATATCACATGAAATGAAGTCCCCTTCTGTTAAAGTGTGGGGCACTAACATCATTATTGCAGAAATCTGCTAGCTCAGTGTCACAGTCTCTGCTCCACACATGCAGGGACAGACACATAGACTGATGGCTCTGGTGCCAAAAAGTCTGAGTGTGGTTCTAATGGGGGGTCTAAAGAGATGCTGAGTCCGTTTAGACACGGTGCTGGACACGCTGCACATGAAAGCAAGACTCCTCACAGAAAGTCAAATTGGGAACACAAACAACAGCAGCACACGGGGAGACACACCAGGACTAAACTAATATCACATTTGAACAGGGATTACACAGGACAGTTCTCAGGTGTTGCTGGTTACGGCTTCCTGCAGAGGAAGGATCCTCAGTTCGCTTTATAACCCCAGGAGCAGAGCTGGATCTGAGGCTGGAGCCAGAGTCTGACACCCGGACTCTCCAACCTGCTGAGAACGGCTGGGCTCTGTCTCAAATCCAAAATAACATTGCACCTATGGTTTTGTGCCACAATCCCATCTGGTCTCATTTTAGATTTGTAATAATGGAGTGATGGTGTGGATGTTTTGGTATAATCAAAATGGATTGCGTTCATCTAGTGTTTGGTGAAAGTGTTCCAAGGACTACATACCTGACAGATGCCGGCTTTTGGGTTAGAGTTTCAAAGGGGTCAGATGTGACATGTAGGTTTTGTGCGTGTTCTTGCATCCTCACATGTGTGCACAGTATATGATGAAGGTGTGAGCAGCAGAGTGAAGTGAATGATTGCGGTGCCAAACGTTGACCTCATGTGGCTTTTCTTGCCCTTCTCGTGGAAGGTATTTGAAGTTTGACTTAGTCCCTCAGATCTCACATGTGGCTTATATTTGCACTGAAATACCTCCCAGAGCTATTGGCTGCTTTGAAATGGATGTAAACATGAAGCTCTTTGCCATTTATCTCAGGCCATTTGGCTGTCTTTATAGTGTCACTGCTTTACAGGGGCATAGGAGGGTATTAAAACCTGCTATTACAGAGGGCTGTTTATCCCATCACGGTCTGTGTGTGTGAAAGTGAGTGAGAGACAAAAGGATAAAGAGCGATTTCACAATACTACTCAATTTGTTGACATTGCCCAATTAAGTGAAATGCTAACTTTGAGCAAACACAGAACAAATGTGGTTTGAAAATGACTTTTTGAGTGTCCTTGTCCACTCTCATTCATGAACACCGAAATTTCCCCAAAACTTCGTGCTTGCTTGTCAGTTACACAACACTGCGGTGTGGCATGCTGCCCTGTTATTGTTAACTGGCCCAGGCTCCACGTTAGACTTATGGAGAAAACAGCTCCTTTGCTGAAGCTGATGACGGACATGTGTTTGATACTTTCTGGGAATCTCCTGAGGTCTGTCAGACCAAATCAAATTGAGGCTGTATCGTTTCAAAAGATCTGAATTGCAATAATTTCTTTGTTGAGTTAGGCCTATTTGGTCCATTTTGCGTAATCTGTATTTTAAGTTGATTATATCTATAGGTCGAAGCCACAGTGTATGTAATTCAATCAGAATAATTCCTATGTAACTGATATATAATCTGGCATTGTAAGTGACATATTTATGCATTGTCTAAGCCTTTTTCTCTGCATATGTAGATGCTAGAAGGGGAATGAGGATTGCAAGATCATTTTTAGAGCGTATTTGCAGAGGAGTCATTGTCTGCACAGAGTCCCCTGCTGTTTGTGGTGTATTTAAACCCTGGGAATCGGCATCTACATCATGGGTAGGGATCAGAAATGAAAGGGGGAGTGAAAAGAGAGAAGTCTGTTCTGAGAAACAGAAGGCAAGCACGCATTTTCTTGTTATTACAGTAATCGGCTGAAAAAAAAATACCCTGGTGGTCAC
Source organism: Epinephelus lanceolatus (assembly GCF_041903045.1). Classification (NCBI taxonomy): domain Eukaryota; kingdom Metazoa; phylum Chordata; class Actinopteri; order Perciformes; family Serranidae; genus Epinephelus; species Epinephelus lanceolatus. Next base: position 4,456,384 of record NC_135739.1, read on the forward strand.
CGAGTGCAGCTCAGAGATCCTCATTCTGAACTGAGTCTAACATGATCATGTTACACTACTGAGGATGGAGAAACACTGCAATGACCGAAGTGATAAACCAGGTGGTGCCTAATGAGTCTGTAAGGTCTAACAAAAATCTTCTCACTGGAATACTCCCCCACTTAACTGTCACGTAAACAATAAGTGAAATGGGTACATGAGAATAGACTTGAGTGAAAGTAAATTTTCTGCAGCATGTCCACAAGTAACCATTAAATAAATAGTTTGATGTTTTAGTAATAATAATAATGCATTTTATTTATAGGTGTCTTTCAAGACAGTCAAGGTCATCTAGAAATCAAAGATAAAAAGAAAAAGAAAATAACAACAGATCAAATAAGTAAATGAAATAAAGAATAGAGTAACATAAAAAAACAAATAATTAAAATAATAATAATAACATAACAACAAATAAATAATCAGTAGAACAAGTTTACAGTGAATAAAATTATGTGTAGAGAGTGGAAATGTGTGTAGACGGACGGGAGTCAAACTGAATAGGCTGTTTGAAAGAGATGACTTTTGATGATTACAAATGTCTGGCTGAAGGCTCTAGACCCCATGGTGGTCAGGTAGGCTGGCGGGACAGTGAGGTGGATGAAAGAGGAAGACCTAAGAGTTCAGGTGGGGATATGGATATGCAAGAGTTTGGAGAGGTAAAGAGGAGCTAGGTTGTGGATGGCCTTAAAGGTCAGGAGTAAGATCTTAATGCAGTATTTAACTGGGAGCCAATGAAGCAGCTGAAGGACAATGGTGATGTCATTGATGGAGCAGAGTTCTGGACCAGTTGAAGTTTGTGGACGGACTTGAGAGGGAGACCAAAAAGAAGCAAGTTACAGTAATCAACACGGGATATAACTAAGGTGTGAACAAGAATGGTGGTATTATGTGGTGTGAGGGATGGGCGAAGGTGTTTAATGTTAATTAAATGGAAGTAGGTGAACCAAGTGACATTGCTGATGTGAGTTATCAATATTGAGTGTGCAACTGTCAAGGTGGATTTGGTGCTAATGAAAAGTAACTCTGTTTTTATTACTATTTAATTTGAGGAAGTTGTAAAAAGACCAGGATTTGATTTCCTGCAGTCAGAGAGAGAGGTGGGCGGGAGAGTGGAGGTAGGTTTGGAGGACAGATAGAATTGGGTGTCATCTTCATAGTAATGGAAGTGGATGTTAAAGTTACAAAAGATGTAGCCAAGAGGAAGTAGGTAGATGATAAACAGAAGGCGACCCAAGAAAGAACCTTGAGGAACACCAGTAGTGACCGGTATTTTTTGGAAATATGCTTTGCTATCTTGCTGAGAGTTGGATAAATAGTTTAATACCACCCTCCTGCAGGACCCCAGGAAGTGTGCCATGCTTTGAAGCTAGTTTTACATAGTGGTCAAACCATGTAACTACAACATCCAGGTCCATCACATAATGTCATTGGGCCCCTAAAAACTTACGCTGGAAAAGAGACATTTATAAATCAGTGGATACATTTTTATGGGTGTCAAACCACCCGGGAAATCTATCCATTCAGTCTGATAACATTTTGAAAGTCTAGAAGAGCCTAACAATTAAACCATTTTATCCCCAATCAAGTCAGCAGAAGACTAAACTGGAAGCTGGCTGCCCGGCCAGCAGAGGTCTCTAGTGGGAATGTCAGTGGACCCAATGATGCGAAAGATCCGGATAACTTTTTGGCTGCAGGCGTCACTGAACAACTTTCATCGTAATGAAAGTATCCTGCGTCCAGTGCTGTATGTAGATCTCTTTATACAGCCATGCTCTCTTGTCTGTATGCTAAATATGAAGCTACAGCCAGCAGCTGGTTAGCTTAACTTAGCATAAAGACTGGAAACAGGGAACGGGTAGCTTTGCTCTGTCAAAAGGTGAAAAAAAGCCAACTTGCACCTCTAAAGTTCACTAATTAACACTAAACATCTTGATTATTTAATGCACAAGACAGGGGTAGGCAACCTTTACTATCAATAGAGCCATTTTTGGCAACAATGACTGCATCTCGTCTTCACTGTGAGGTTCAGGAAGACTTCAGGAAGGAGACATCAGGAAGAGAGCAGAATATAACATGTGAATCAAGCCCCCAGGATCAGCATTGCATTTTGAAACCAATTTGACATTATGGCCAAATCATACAATTACAACCTCTGGGTCTGTCAAGTGACGCCCAGACTTTTTTCCCCATAGACTTAAATTATGAAAGAGATACATATATTTCATACACTCAGTCTGACAACATTTGGAAAGCCTAGAAGTGCTTCAGGATTAAATCATTGTATCTGCATTCGGGTTAGTGGAAGGCTATTAACCGCAGGAATAACCGCAGGTACCAGCCCTGTAAATGAACATGACTCCTGTCTGACTGCTGAGTGTGGACACTTCCTGTGTCTGACCTTTCAAATTAAATTCCCACATGGTTTAGTCATATAGGTTTTGGTTTATTTTGACAAAGTGCAGCTCCTAATTTTCATGCGACTAAGTGACCAATGAAATCTTGCCAACTAATGACCTTTCTGGTCGACTAACATTTGGTCGACTATTAGGGGGCAGGCCACCAACTTTGTAAAAAAAACACTTTATTTCAAGTTCAGTACATTTCCAGCAATGCCGTTTTCCTCTGTAGAGTAAGTGACTAACCAACAGCTATTTGACAGAGACAGCAAACTAGCTCGACGACATGGCCAAACACAAGTATGACGCTGAATGTATTAAACTGTGGACCCTCCAACTAATGACTAAAGGGAAATCTGGCCTCCATGGCTGGACCAGTTGGGAACCCCTGCCCTACAGTATACATACACACATATGCACACATACATAATCACAATCAGTGGAACACATTTTCAGTTATCAGTACCATGAAATTATTACACATCTGCTCACTCGTTCCAAATGTGCTTGTGGCTGTTGGATAATGCTTCTGCATTAAGTCTCCACACGCATACTCAGTGGAACGTGGGAACACTTTTCATATTAGACCTCAACTGGAAATATATGGAAAAGAAGATAAAGAAACACTGCTGCGATAACGATCGTTCCTCTGCAGATTACTAAAGATACATCAACCCAAGTGGCTGTCATTTTTGGATGTATATGTCTTTTGTTTGGCTGCTTCCTTTTCTGTATAGGCAACACCCTTAGAATAACAGCACTTCATTTAAGATGATGAATTCTTTAAGATGAGATGGCGGGGTGTAAAAATGAGATGACGACCTGGTAGTGCCATATCTTCTTGGCATCTCAATTCGATTTATCGGTTGAGTAATACCAAGAGTACAGGCCTGACTTGTATTCTGTAACATATACCAGTTCTTGCATCTGCACTTAACATCCAGCTGGTTTGAAAGCCACTAATACACACATTAAATTCCCACACCCTAACTATATTACTACAGTATGGTCCGGTTTTGTGGTACTTTCCAAACTAAATAATACTAAAAAAAAAGTTTACCTATGATTATTATGTTACCTTCTCTTCTATGCTTGACTGCTTCCTGGCACTCACATTTAGCTTTTATAAAACAACCCCAAAATCATTTAATAGACCTGATTTGAGAGCCTTTGGGAGTGGAGCTGAATTTATGCCCCAGGGCCCTGGAAAAAGGCAGGGGGAAAGGGAGAGATGGAAGATCACAGCGCAACAGTAAATAATGTTACAGTATGAATAATGAGCTCCCTCTGTGCCTGGGCCTCAACTGGACTAATGACAGAGACCTGGTTTAGATTAGGTCCTGCACAAACATATATACACGAGAGTACATGTGCAACACACACAAACCCACACACTGTCAGGAGGGAGGTCCTGTCAGTTTAGATAATCTGTTGCCCATGGCAAAAAGGGTTCTGGGTTCTGCTCTGGGACAGCTAATATAAAGGAGGAAACAAAGGAGGCAAAGGGCATCGCACACATCTTTAGTCACCCATTCACCCTTTCCTTTAAATTGTTGAGCATATCTCATCTGTTTCCCTCTGTTGGTCTTACTCTTCCCGGGGGTTTTTCTTCTTCTGAGAAGGCTGAAAGTCAAAGCTCCTTCAGCCGTGGATCAGTTTTTCCAGAACGATACAATATCTCACACCATCAATTCAAATCTCTATCGTGGTGCAGGTCTGCCATCTGCTGTCAGTAACAGGAAACAGTCACGTAATGATATGCACATCATGATTTATTATTTAAAAAACTTCCAGTTTTCAGTGTCAAAATCTCCAGATAAACAACCTATCATACTTATCAAGTATCCTTTATTTCAAACTGCAGACTTTAAACTCATTCTACAGAGATAGTGTGATTTCCAGCTGCTCTGTGCTCTACACAGTAACCTTTTTATTTATACCAAACTCTATAAGTTAATCAGTTTGTGATACTATTAACACAGCCCAGACAGATCAATGTGTGACAACAACAAATCCCAATGCACGTCAGGCGACCAAGTGGAAATCTATCTGTCCAGAGGTCAGTTGCCTGAAATGCTCAGAATTAAAAGGCTGAGGCTTTATTAAAAACACATCTATGATCATGCTCCATCATATAAATATCTACATACGACAAAGTACAAGTCTCTGCCGATCTGCTGTGTTTCTTTATGTTTAGTAGTAAGTTAGTATTATGTGATTCCACCATTCAATTAAGATATGCTACTAATTAAGCAGGTTTATTTAACATAAAGTGTATATGCACAATGTGGGCACACACCACACACTCTCCCTCATCTTGGCTGCATGACTGCTGCTAAAATCAGTGATGCTGGAATTAAATCTAAGCCAAATGCTGCAGTACTAATTCATGTGCTTTCAGCTGCTTCCTCTAGGGTCCTCTCTAGGTGTCAAAGTGGCTCTGACTGTTTGTTGTTTCAGTCTCAGTTCACATCCTCCCCACAGCTCCTGGCTCCACTGGCAGGGAGCGAGGAAGGCGAGGCAGGGTTAAAGAAGGTGAGAAGGCACCATAACTCTCCAGTCTGCCTCTTCTTCCCTCTCATCGCTTCTCCAGTTTTTTGAACCTGGCCTCTGTAAAGATAAGAAAACACAGGGATGTGATCACTCTGTAGCTAATGAGTGCTTGAGTCCAAATACAACACAATGGGGTGATGTTTGACTCTCTGTATGCTGTACTGTGGAGGCATTTAGGTCAGGAATTATGTGTGGTATCACAGCGCCATCTGCTGGTACAGTTCATAATGCTTTGCAACATGAGCTGATAAATGTGGCTGTACTATTATTGGTCTGAGCCACACATACCAGACAAAGTAGCCAGCAAACAGAGTGAGAGGCTGTCATGTTTCTGTCATGCAGGGTGTGAGCTCTAATTAACAGAAAAACAGACACCCACCAAACATTGTGAAGGAAGCAAATTGTAGAATTTTACAAATATTATTGTTGATTTCGCCAAGTTAGTAAGAACATTAGTTAACTTGCAGGAATAAACGTATAACATTTATGTTATGTTGCAGTGTGTAATGGATTCCAATTAATTCACATATTATCACTCTCACTCAATACAGTCTTTGACTTTAAGGTCTGGTGTGTAAGTTTTAGGGAGATTTAGAGGTATCTAGTGGTGAAGATAGCAAACTGCAACCAGCTGAAACCTGGAACTACTTCAGTGTTTATTGTTCAGAAGGTTTTTACTGAGAGCCAACTCATCTGCAGAGGTCTCTTCCTCTCTGAAACAAATGGAGCAGGTGATTCAAGGTGGTAAAAACAGAGTAAAGCAGTTCCACATTGCAAATCAGTGTTTCTCCAATGCTGTTTTTGTCAGAAAAAGGCTGCTAGCCCAGCACCTGCTAATGTGTGCTCACCTTTTGTCTCAGGTAACTTAACATCCACATGTTCAGGGTGTCTTTAACAGGAGCCAAATTATCTGTAGAGATCTCTTCCTCTCCAAAACAAGCATACCCAGTGACTTAATCTGGTTAAAACGCTGAGTAAAACAATTTCATGTTCAAAAATCTGTTTTGTTGTTTTGTTGGTGCAGTGGTTAGCATTGTCGCCTCACAGCAAGAGGGTTCGTGTTTCGAACTCAGAGTGGAGGAGCCCTTCTGTGCAGAGTCTGCATGTTCTCCCCGTGTCAGCGTGGGTTTCCTCCAGGTGCTCCAGCTTCCTCCCACAGTCCAAAGACATGCAGGTTAATTGGTGACTCTAAATTGTCCGTAGGTGTGAATGTGAGTGTGAATGGTTGTCTGTCTCTATGTGTCAGCCCTGTGATGGTATGGCGACCAACCAGGGCATACCACGCCTCTTGCCAGTGTCAGCTGGGATAGCCTCCAGCCCCCCCGCCACCTCTAACAGGATAAGCGGTGATGAAAAAAGGAATGAATGGATGAATAAACACAAAAGAAAACGTGTTAATTCTGTTATATTTCTGCCAATATATCCCCCTAAATCCTACACACTGGACCTCTAATATATTATACGCAAACTTTTGCACTTGAGTCTTACCCAGTTTCTTGGAGTATGCGTCCAGTTTGTAAGCAGCCTGTTCAAGTGAAGACACTTGCTCTTCAATCTGGTTTATCTGGTCCAAGTAGGGCTGTAGGCTAGCATCTAAACCAAACACACATACCAGCCACATGTTCATGGTGTAGTAGTAAAAATAATACATGAACTAGAAATAATGACTGTTTTGTGTGTGTGCACATAATGTATCTCACTCACATTTGTTGTTTAGATCCTGCAGGTTACGGCTGATGTTGATGCTGATATCCTTCATTTCCATGTACTTCAGACTGGTGAGCTTGTTCATGTTCTCCAACAGACGGTAATCCTCGCAAGTCCCTGGTAAAGTAAGAACATGGAAATTATTTGCATGAAAAGAATACGGTTTCCGCTGTACCCGATCAGCTATGTCTGCTTTTTACCATTTATTGAAAAATACTTTCCTCACTCAACAAAGGCCATGTCATTGGAGCCATTTTTGTTGATTTAAGCAAAGCCTTTGATACAGAGAATCATCATATTCAGCTGAATAAACTAAGCTCATTTCAACTCCCCCCTCTGTGATATCAATGCTCTCCTCTTATCTATCCCACAGATTTCAAGTAGTTAAAATCAGGTAACATCTCCCCCTCTAACTTGTAAAATGGGAGTTCCACAAGGCAGCATTTTGGGCCCCGTACTTCTTCTCCTTTATATCAATGACCTTTCTAACATGTGAAAATAGTCTAATTGTTTACTATATGCTATGACACTGTAATCGAAACTATCATCTAATCTTAACCACTTACATGACTGTCAATGTCAAGAAAACAGAATGTATGTATTTTCAGTCCCCTAAAAAACAATATCTATGTCTGACCCTATTCATTTTGCAAATCAAACACACAATCAAACAAAAAGATGTCAGACGCACACTCTAAGACTCGATGCAAAAATATTTTCTTTTATTCAAGTACCAACGTTTCAACTAGACTGTCTTCATCAGGGTATAGTACCCCCTTCATCCATACCCTGATGAAGATGGTCTAGTCGAAACGTTGGTACTTGAATAAAAGAAAACATTTCTGCATCGACTCTTAGAGTGTGCGCCTGACATCTTTTTTTCAAATTTGTATATTTTCGTCAATGGTCAGCACCTCTCCAACCCTGGTGTGCGCTCCTCCTCTCTCTTCGCAAATCAAACACTAACCATCACAGAAACCTACAAATATCTTTGAGTATTCCTCACTTATCGACACCACATTCAGAACCTAACAAAGACGCTAAACCAGAGACTATACGTCTATAACAAGATCAGACCATATCTCACCCCTGCTGTCTCAGACACATACCTACATGCAATCACTCTCTCGAAAATATTCTACTGTCTCCCAGTTTGGTTCCTCACAGCAAAGGAAACCATAGAACCAATGGTAAGACTATACAACAGAGCTTACAAGATGGAAACCTCCCCTGTTGGACTCATCACTGCACTGCACTCTCATACTCTAATGCTCTGACTTTTCAAAACCACACAAATGATCTGGCCATTAAACTCTATTTTCAGATCCTAAATAACAACTCCAGTCCTACACTTATTGCTCTACTTCCAAGTCACACCACAAGACAGCAACGCATGACTAGAGCAATTTTGCATGCACTTGTTCCTGTACCACAGAAACAATTATGGTCAAAGATCATTTTGTCACACTTACAATGAGATCTGGAGCGAGATCCCACACTACATTAGAGCAATAACCTCTATTGCACATTTCAAACACATATAAACACTGTCTGATGGAAGGACATGCCTGCAGCCACTGATTTAACTCCCATATCCTATTTTACTCCACTTCAGTACACTGCTTTGCATTATGTATGTAGCTGCCTATGTTGATTTTTGGTTTTTATTCTGTATTGTAATATGTTTTTGTTGTTTTGTTTTAACTGAGTCAGTCCGGTTTCACCTGTAACTCAAAGCTTCTGTTACTTCCTTTCCTGTATAAATAAATGAATGAAATGAAAGTGAGAAACAAAAGGAGTGCACCAGTAAATCACTGTTCTGGCTAATATGTTTTCCTCTGTGCAGAGACTAAGGAAGAGAAAATGAGGAAGTGTGCAATGTGTTACAAGACCTGTTAGTTCCCCTTGCAGGAAGATGGCCATCTTTTCAAACATATCAGTGCACAGCTCGTTGATATCAGGCTCTGCTGGCTCCACTGCCTCCTCTGCTGTCTCCACACCACCATCATCTGAGCCAAAGAATCAGGAGCAGGATGAAGACAACACAAAACACAGCTTGTCCATTTAGTTCAAACAATATCGAAAAATGGAGTAAAATAAATAATAAAGCTAAATACAGGGAAAATGTAAAACATATGGAAACAGACAATGACTGTCTACAATGTAACCCACACTGAAAGTCAAAAATAATTTGGTTATTATATGCTACGTTAGCATTAGCAAGCTACGGAAGCTGCAATGAAGCATCCCTCACTGTTCGTGCTGGGCTTTTTGGGAGCGACCGCCGGGCTTTCTGTCACATCCTCCGGGCCTTCCGTGTGACTGCTGGCGCTCGCAGCCGCGTTCAGAGCCGCTAAGTGGGCCGCTGGTGCCCTGGAGATGCTGTCCATTGCTGCGGCGTCGTCGCCAATTGCAGCCATTTTGTTCCTGTTTTGACTTTTTCCTTGTCACATGAGCGGAGTGTTCACGTGACGTCCGCCCGCCACCACAACCACCACCCCTACTCGCGCGCATTGCCACGCCCTGGTGGTGTCTGAGGCTGGACTGTGAGACACCAGCGGTTAATTACAGTCGGAAATATTTCAAACTACTTTTATCTTGTCTTTTTTCCCCAACTTCTTTTTTTTGCTGGTAACATTTATACTGGTTTTATCAGACTTTAAATTAGTATTTAATCAGTCACTAAAAAGACGAAACCAAGACAAAAAGGTTCACCTGTGCAAATAAAATATAATTATCTTAGAGTAAGTATGTTGTATGAAGGCTGCAGCGTGTCACCAGAATGATTACAGATAATAACTTTTACCATATATAATTTTTTTAACAAAAAAAAAGGTCATTGAATTTAAGAATAAAGTCTTTTAAATATAAGTTTGTTATTATTATTGTGAGCCTTTGCACATCCCTGAAAATATATATTTTTGGAAACTCCTGTCTTGCTCTGTCATTTTAAACAGTTAAACTGTACACATTTTAAATAGTATTGTAATGCTTTTATTGCAATGTTTCTGTTCTACATTTATGTTTCTTGCCTATGCAATAAATCACCAATGCACATTATGCTGTATGTTTGACTGTTTTCATTTTGCAATTGCTTTAATTTAAAATTTAATTTGGTTCTCTCTGCTATTTAAATGTGAGAATGCAGTTTGCCACCTCGAAATGTAATGAAACTTGTTTCCCAGACTTTTATCACCATTTTAAAAAACAAAAGCAACACAAATGTATTTTACAACTACAAGAAACCAAAATACTTTGCATGCTTTGGTTACTTTCTTTGTTTTCTAATAACAACTAAAATATAATACCAATATAATATTGATTTCATACAATTTAATTCCCCAAAGTGAGTTGTTTATTGTAATTTTATTGTAATTCTAACGTAGATACCATAAACAATTTCATCTCAACATCTATGTTTCTCCATTCATACCTTGATAGTCGTTTAAAATAACAGGAGAGGCTTTTCTTGGCTGCTAAATTAGCTTTTCTGAGTTCTATAGAAACTTGTTTTCACTAGCATACATTTTGGAGATACATTTCATCATCTCAGCGTGATAACATTTACCTTTGCTGAAATAACAGGAGATGCATTTGATGCACATGATTACATGTGTGTTAATAAATGATGGAGTGATAAATCGAAAGAAATTATATATATATATATATATATATATATATATATATATATATATATATATATATATATATATTAAATTCTGGTGAAAATGGACTTCCATACATCCCTGATTCCCTGGACAATAAAAATATACTGCTATTAAACATTAATCTTCGTAACCATAACAACATGTAGGACTTCTCATGTTTTTCAATTTAAAAAAATCTTGTATTAATAAATAATGAAATGGTAAATTTTGATATAGTAAGTCCTCTTAAGGTAGATATATATATATGTATATATATCTATATATATATATATATATATATATATATATATATACACACACTTTATATATATAAGGTATATGGGTATTATTTTTTTATTTTATTTTATTTTATTTTATTTATTTATTTTTGTTAAAGGCATGAATTTTTTTCGGGTGAAAATGGACTTCCATACATTCCTGATTCCCCGGACAGTAAAAAATACTGTTACTAGAAACCATTGCCGTGCAGGACTGTGCGCGCTCCCGCGAGAGGCATGCAGTTCTTGGCAACCTGTGTCGGCGCTGTTGTAGGGGAAGCCAGATCGTGACAGGCTAGTATCGCCGGACTGTAAACATGGCGGCGTGCACAGCTACAGGGCTGTGCCGAACACCCCGTTACTATTAGCCCGAGAGACTGAGACACCCCAAAAAATGGAGACCGAAGAGGAGCAGCACATAACGACGCTCCTCTGCATGGGTTTCCCAGACCCCGACGTGATACGGAAAGCGCTTCGGCTGGCAAAGAACGACATAAACGAGGCAGTGGCGCTCCTGACAAACGAAAGCCCCGGACTCGGGTATGGATACGAGCCGATGGAGAGCGGGCCTGCCCCCGGCGTGGGCTCGACTGGAGACGGGGAAAACAGCGGGCGGACCGGGACTGGAGGGTTTGATCCCCCGCCTGCTTACCACGATGTCGTGGATAGCGAGGTAAGAGCAACTAGCGTTTCACAGAGCATCAACTGGAGGAACGAGGGAGGAGAACTGGGCTAATTGGAACTTACTGGGGAATAGTGGACTCGCCCATTTAACTAGCTAAACTTAGCAGCGTCGGTGCACCGAGCCCAACGTGAGCTGTCAGAGCAGGAGGTGAAATACTCTCCTGTCTCACGGGACAGAGCTCGTCAGTGGCTCATATTGACTGGAGAACTGTGTGCTAACATGAAGCATAGCTACTTACATGATGGAATAAACCGAAATCGCTATTCTAAACTTACAAGCTAACCCAGCTAGCTAGTAGCAGGCGGTAGCAGGCTAGCTAACGTTAGTTGGGAGTTGAACGCGCCAGTAGCAGGACCAGGTGTAGCAGCACAGAGGCATCACTTCAGTCACACATTTAAACTGGCAGTAACGTTACTCTGCTGGTGGGTAATCAGTGCTATCAGTTAGCCCGCGGACAGCTGGCCGGATCATTCAGTTTGCCTTGCAGCAGCTTTGCAGAGGTTAGCCGACGTTAGCTTTCAGGTTGGCTGACAGCGTCAACCGTGCTCAGCTCCCACCGAGGTTGCAGTCCACTCGAACCGGGACTCCGAAGCGGTTTCGCAGTGTCTCAACCATACGTAGCCATTTTGATAATTCGTCTGTGCACATTCTCAGCTGTCAAAATGCCAGTTTCTGGTGTCACTCAGTGATTACTGTTGGAGAATCTGTGCGTGCATGTGATGCTGTGAGGCCAGCTATGGGTTCCCTGACAGTTGTCAGTGATTTACCTGCAGGTCGTATCATGTTGTCCTAGTTCGCAGTGTTAATGTCGTGTTGTAACAGCTAACTGATCATAAATACCTGACCACACAAGATATGCCATTATTGCTTTGATTGGCACCTCGTGGAGCTGGAGAAAACTCGCCCACAGTAACTTGACCTGAAGCCTGTTGCTCTCTCAGATCTCCTAAACCCTGCAGATGCTGCCAGAGGAGGCAACACATTCTTAGAAAGTCACAAATCCTTTTAACTGTATCATTATTGATTCAAACTTCCCAACCACTTGTTGTATCCCTTTGATAGCTGTTTGAGCTGCTGTGATTAATATGGGTCAGCAGAATAGGCACAAATAAACTACAGTGGTCCCAGTACCTGTTGGCCATCTTTCTTCCTCCTCATACTCTCTTACTGCTGTCACACTCTGATGCAGGCTGTTATAGTAAGTGTAGTACAAACAACAGTTGTTATTTACAGTATGCAGAAAATGGCATGCGCTTGCAGGTTACTGTGGATAATGAGCCTATTTATGTCAATATGCCAACAGTGGCATTGTTACAGACTAACTCAGCCCAAAGTGACTCACTCTCTGAGTTCATTAAATTTCACTAAGAGCTGCCAAAAAGATTTTTCATGTATGCCCACATGCCAAAGAAGTCTAATTTGAGCCTATTTTTCCATTTAAACCAGCTTGTCTAATGAATGATTCATCTGTGTTTGAGCCATTATTGTAATGGATTTCTCTACTCATGTATATTATTGAAGCATTAACAGAATTTCTATTTGTCGTGAAATGGCGACATTAACAGGTGTCACTCCCACATGTCATAGTAAGCTCTGAAACATGCAGCTTTAAGGATGAAAGTGCTTTATTTCCTTTATTCGCTTCCCCTGTTTGCTGTATTTGTGCTTAAGAGGCATGTCACAGGTCTTTGGCCCCATGTTTTGCTCCTAAATATAGTCCTGCAGTCTCCTTAACACACACACTAACACATTGCAGTTTTTGCAGGGGGTCCCAGGAGGGTTGCAGGGTGCATAGTGACAGCGCGGCGTGAGTTACCTCATCGTGCTGCACAACCACACACATGTGCTGTGCCCGCTTTGAGACCTGAACCTTTCCCCTAAAGGCTGTGAAACATAGAGCTTTGCAGCTCAGTTACATGTTTGTTTGCATGTTTGATTACTATTTGTGACAGGTTCTGCATGTTGTGTACAACTACAGGAAGGTATTCCTTTAATTTAAATGAAAGAACCTGTTTTTATGCTCAATTTAAATTGTCAGTTCTGGATTAGAAATAAAAAAATTTCCTTTTGGTTACTCTTTTGACCTAGTGTTTTCCAGGACCGGTGTTAGGTTAGTCTCTCTTTTTCCTTCCTCTCGTCCATCTATCTGTCATTTCTAATTTTCCTAGAAAGGGAAAGGATGAAATATGACGCTTCTCTGTTGCCGCCTTCTCCCCTTCCCTCTCCCCTGTTCTCCTCTTCTTTCTGTCCAGTCCATCACTTTATATTATATATGTATCAGTGTGCAGCGCAGTGTAACATGCTCTGAACACTTTGACCATTATGTATGCAAATATGTGGAGATGTATTCACAATGGGAAGATTTGACCTAACTATACTTTGCTTTATTAATATTTCTACTGCACAGTGCCGCAGGCAAAATGGACAAATGGGTTGTATTAGTTTTAGTCATTTATAATGTAGTGAGAGCTGAATCCCAGGGCTCAGTTATAGTTTAAAGGAGAACTTCTCCCCAAATTCAAAATTATTTATATTTTTCTCTTATGTGTAATGGTATTTATCAGTCTAGGCTGCTTTGGTGTGAGCCCCTGAGTGCTGGAGATATCGGCTGTAGAGATGTCTGCCTTCTCTTGAATATAATGGAACTAGAAGGCACTCAGCTTGTGATGCTCAGAGCGCCAAAAAATACATTTCAAAAACTCAACAGCAATGTCTCTTTGTAGAAATCATAACCCGGCTGCTTAAGACAATCCACAGATGTTGTTGTGAGGAGTTTTATGCACTAGGAACTATTTTCTTTCTGCCAAGCGACATCTGCCAGCCCTATCACCACATAGATACTGCTAGCTCACCCACAATGCAAGTTTATTGTCACTTCAAACTGAAATTCATCTTGCGTCCTCAGACAGCTCAGCTCAAGGAGTTCACACACAAATTAGACATGCAATTGCACAAACAGCACATCCTCATGAAAGCACACCAAACAATTATGACCATGAAACACATCATTTAACATCCTCAGATTCACACTTTAGTCAGGAGCACACTGATTTTGGTTTAGCAACAGGATAGACTGATGTATAGACAAAATTTTCAACCTGTTGTGTTTAAATGGAGGGACTCTGAATCATCCTTTGAAGTGCAGAAGTTGGTATTCTCCTTTTAGAACATGCGAGGGGTCAGCAGAAATACACTTAGCAAGTCTGAGCATGCACATTTTGTGGGTTGCCTGAAAGAACTGTGCCAGAGGTTGGCCAGTAATCTTAACTCAAAGTTGATTGTATAGTAACCTAGGACCGCTAAGCTAGCTAATGTGACATCTCATCTGAGGTGGACATCATAAATGTTTACATCTTGTGCTGTCACAAGAACGAGCCATTAGTAGATGCACACTTCCTTCTGTGCATTGATACACTTAGTGGTTGTAGTTGGGTAGACAGAAAATAGTTCCTACATGAAACTGCTCACAACAAGGTTTGTGTATTATCTTCAGTAACTAGATCATGATTTCTAGAAAGAGACATTGCTGTTAAGGTTTTAAAAATGTATATTTTTGGCACTTTGAGCACCACAAGCCAAGTCCCATCGAGTTCTATTATATTTGAGAGAAGGCAGACATCTCTACAGCCAATATCTCCAACACTCTACAACTCACACCAAAACAATCTAGATTGATAAATAGCGCTACAGGTAAGAGTCAAGATACGGATTTTTGATTTTGGAGTAAACTGTCCCTTTAAGATACCTTCTGATGCAACACAGCAGTCTCCACAGATTACTATGCTTAAATGCTTTGCAGAGTTACAGTGCAAACATAAATCATTAGTTGAATTCAGACGTGACTCGCTTTAGTGTTGCACATGTGTTCTGAAATGTTTCACAGGGCAGCACTATTTCAGAGGAGGGAGTTCTGCAATTTAATAATGAATAATCAGATGACTTCATGAATATGTAAACAACTTTATGATGTAAATAATTCAATAATCCTTTGTCTGCTTTCACCACGTGGACTCATAGACTTTACTGCCACAGGCCATTTTCTTTTAATAGCACTTCTATGCTAAACCTGAACTTAGCATTTTGAACCATAAATGCAGAAGGTGTAAAAGATGACTTTGAATGAGTTGAATTTTAACTTGCCCTTCATAACTGCTCAGATATGATCTGTGAAAATATGTCATCGTGGGTAGCATCCTTCTGATAATAAGACAGTGTCGTGTCATGTGGCAGGGTGTTTATTACATTTGACTTAAGCGCTCACACCCTGTCTTACACGTCACAACCCTTTTCTGTATCGCTCAGTGAAACACTTAAAACAAGCACCGGTCTGGATTTGTTTAAGCTTCTTGGGAGGAAATAGAAGAGACAAAAAGATGTAGCGATGAAGGACAGATTGTTGAGGAGAGGACACACTTTCCAAATGACTGCTATCGCTTTTCTCCCAGAGGGAGAGAAAGAATCAAGCATCATCCTCTCTGACTTTATCATTGCCAGAGGCCGTTTGGATTAACCTCACACAGAGGACAGCTGCAGTGTCCTAAAACAATGGTCCACGCAGGGACGAGCTGTGAGAAATACGCTTACCCATAGCATTATGTTGTAATTATGTCGTGTGTGTGTTTACAGAGGAGCAATGATGAGAATGGGAACTGCTCTGGGGGCAGCATGGAGTTTCCCACCACCAACCTGTATGAGCTGGAGAGTCGAGTCTTCACCGACCACTGGTCCATACCTTACAAGAGAGAGGAGTCTCTGGGCAAGTGTCTTATCGCTTCCACCTGCCTCGCCCGGCATGGTAAGACCATAATTGTGTGGGATGAAATTAGTTTTTGAAAATCTGCATTAAACTAAACACTCTCCATCTGCGTTATTGTGTGGGCGACATGTTTTGTTTTGAACTGTTGGGTGTTTATCACATGTTGTTATTTTGGACCCTCATGCTACATGGCTCAATCTGTATCTCCCTCGTCACAGCTATTTTTTCCCCCATGTGTCGAAGTGGGATAAATATGTGAATCAAACCTCTCCCTCTCTGTCAGGTCTTGCTGACGCTGACGAGAACTGCAAGCGGTTCATGGATCGGTGCATGCCGGAGGCCTTTAAAAAGGTGAGCAATGAAACAGAGCAGAGATTGACTGTAGTAGTTGATTCATTTGCACACATTTTCCTGACTTTTCTCCTTCCTGTCTGCTTTGTTCACCATCACCAGTTGCTGACCAGCAGTGCTGTGCACAAATGGGGCACGGAGATTCACGAGGGAATCTACAACATGCTCATGTTGCTGGTGGAGCTGGTGGCAGAGAGGGTGAAGCAGGACCCCACACCTGTGAACCTGATGGCAGTCCTGACTATGGTGTGTCTCTCTTAATATTTGCCTTTTAATAACCTGTCTTTTTGTATTTGTTCTTTAAAAAAAAAATTATTTAACTTTAGAATAAATCGAACACCCTCACTGCTGTTGCCAAGTGTTCACCCTTGGGGGAAATTTCGTGTCTCTGTAAATTAAAGAGTATGATGTAGACCTGCTGTGTATGAACAGTGTAATGAGATAACCTTGATTGTGATTTTATGCTATACAAATAAAAACTGACTTGACCTGACCCTTTGAAAATGATGGAACATTTGGAGAACAAATAACCAACACATACTACTTTAAATGATCAATTAATATTTATTATGTGGCAGATGATCAATTAAGGAAGTTGCTTTAAATGTGCATTTTTAGTGTCAAGGGTACTATCTTAAAGGGATAGTGCACCCAAAAATGAAAATTCAGCCATTATCTACTCACCCTCATGCTGATGGAGGCTCAGGTGAAGTTTTAGAGTCCTCACAACACTTCTGGAGATCCAACTTCCCCTGAGCCTCCATCAGCATATGGGTGAGTAGATAATGGCTGAATTTATATTTTTGGGTGCACTATCCCTTTAACAATAAAGTGCCTCGATAATTTTCGTGCTCTGAATCAGCAAATTGCTTTACCCAGACTGATTTTTTTGTGAGCCTACGTTTAAAATTGAATCTGCCACTGTGAGTAATTGGCCTGTGGTGTGAAGATTGATTGGCTGTGTGTACATGCACAAATTATTCCGGTTTTTGCCCTCATTCCGGAAAAGACAATATTCCTACTAAGCTGTCTACATGGATAAAAAAGAAAATGAATATTTAATTAATATTCCCGTTAACGTGCAGCAGCGCTTACTCCGATTTACTTTATGAAAAAGTAAAACGGCTGTCGCTTGTGCCAGAAGTTTTTGACCGGTGGCAGACTTTAATTCCTTTAACCACCCTCTTTAAAAGGTCGGTCTGTTAAAATCCAAGTAGTCTTTAAAAGTAGTGTGTTTCTCCTTCAGAGCAGAAATATTGGCTTTTCTTTTGGCATGCATCTCAACCCCACAGCCTTGCTCACTGCTGGTGAGTTAGCCTGTGTACAGCGTATCCATGACAATGCACAGAGCTGACTGTAAACAGGCAAGAGGCTGTGTGTCACAAACTATGGTAAAAACCCCAACTGAGACACGTATTCCAAATAAGCTACATACATGTCCAAAGAATGCTATAAAAAGCTGAATAATATAGGCATATCCCGCATGTCTTAATCGGAAAATGGCGTAATTCAGAATAAGCTGTTTACATGACCATATTGTCATATTCGGAATAACGGAAATATTAGTGTGCACCATGTAAACGTTCCCAATGTCAGTCTGTCAATTTATCAAAGGTATTGGACACTTTTAAGAAGAGATAACTATTTACATTCTGTGTCTTTGACCTTGTGTCCAGGCCTTCAACCCTGACAACGAGTACCATTTTAAGAACCGGTTGAAGGGTTGTCAGAGGAACTGGGCGGAAGTTTTTGGAGAAGAGGCTAACCAGTTTGCAGTCTCTCCGAGCAACGCCTATCAGAAAGTAAGGGGTACCTCATGTGTCAGGACTCTTAAGTTTTATTGCAGTATGTGTGCCTGTTTATCCAGACGGACGTGCAAGTATGTAAAGCTGTGCTGGTTTGAATATACACACTTCCTTATTAGCCTTTATTTACTCTTCATAGTCATGATCAGGGGCAGACAAACGAGTTCTTCATCCACATTGTTGTGTAACTGAGCCACTGGGGCTCAGCAGAACATGTGTGACTGACACACAGCAGCCGTCAGAAAAGTTCTGTGTCTCACAATAATTTGCAATGTCATTGCTGAATAACTAAAACATAACTATGTCTTTCAGGAGCCTCATGGTTGGCTGGTTGATTTGGTGAATCGGGTGAGTAATGAGCAGTCACCCAGATGTTGTCTTCATGTCCATATGCCACAGTTGTGTCAGTTTGGCCTCATATTTCTCCTCTCCTCTTCTTTTCTGTGAAGTTTGGAGAGTTGGGAGGATTCACCGCCATCCAGACGAAGCTCAACACAGACGAAATTGAGATCGCTGTAAGAATAACCATCCTCACTTTGATCTTTTTGCCTTCCGTACAAACGGTCTGACGTATGTTAAGAGTAATGGGATAGTTCCAGCCCTGGTGATGGATGGAGAGAAGCACTGTCGGCAGACTTTGAGACAGCCTATGCAGGCGAAAGGTCGTCATGTTTACCCCCACCGCTCTCAGCTGCAGGGGACTGAATGTCTCTCTCTTTCCCCCTTCCCACTAATACTCACTTACACACAGACACACTCTCTCATCCTCCCACTGTGTGATGGTTGAAATGCTCTGTTGTGTTATGTGTTCTGAGGCATCCTTGTACTGATGCTTCCTTCTGGGAACCTGGCCGGAACCACAGCCGTGCACAGCCATTGATTCAGTGTGTGCGAACACACACACATGCACACACACTCCCTCTAATCATTAGCATATTAATACGGAAGAGACCGGGCACAGACCACTCTTCAGTGGCAGTGGGAGCTCGGCAGAGTGTGTAAGCTGTCAGATACCTAACATACTCCAAGCACAGGAGGAAGAGACTGAAAGCGAAAGGAGAAAAGATAATGGGAGGAGAGCTCCCTACTCGACTGACTCCCAGGGCTGAGTCATTCATTTGTCTGCTTTGAACAGGAAGTCAAGTGCGGGGGGGGGGGGGGGGGGGGGCACTGAGTGAATAGAGGAGGAAGGTGGGGAGTCGGGAGCAGCTCGCAGAGAGCCCAGAAGCAGAGATGGAAGATAGCCAGATAAAAAAAAAAAAGACAGGAACACGGGAACCATTCATTGAGCTCCTGTGATTTAGCACTGAATGACAAATGACAGCTGGGCTCCGGTATTTGAAAGTCACCCACACATCTGTTTACGCTCACTCACATGCATACATGCACCAGTGAAAACACAGTATCAGTTTAAACACAATGTGACCTGTGGCCTTTAATTTGAGAGGAGTGGTGGAGGGCTGCTGTTGTTTACGTCTTCCTAATAAGCCATCAAAAGTGACACCCGTAGACGAATCCCATTCCCACAGCTATGCAAGACAGATTATGCTGACACGCCCTAAAAAAACCCCAGAGAGATGCAATAAACAGTTCTTATCATAGTTGCTCATACTCAGCTGGTTTTGATAAAATGATTTCCTTTTTGGTTTGTGTCATGCCTGAGTTATTCTGTCTCTCCCCCCCCTGCCTACAGTGTGTGTCAGCTCTGGTCCAGCCTCTTGGAGTTGGGGCAGAATACCTAAACTCCAGCCTCGTCCAGGTGAGCTATCTCACACGCACTCACTCGAGTAGTACACTGACCCAGATCTTGTGAGTGGATACTTTCATTTTTTCAGTTGAATTATGTTGTAATTTACATTCTGTTAGTTTATTTTCGGTCTGCCTTGTTCCGGTGTTAAAACTATCACATGTGTTTGTTTATATGACCCTTGGACACCATTTAGATTTATATTCTATTTTTATTTGCTGTATCCTCTTAATGTTTTGCTGCTGCAGTGGCCTTAAAGTTTCATATTGTTTTTTCCCCAGCCCATGCTTGATCCAGTCATCCATAAGATGATCACATATGTGCAGAACCTGGAGGAAAAGGACCTTAAAGACAAGGTAGCATTTTATATTCGTCACCCTTTTATCACTTAGATTTAAAGAGAGAAGGGACTAAAACACGTATGTTCGGTACCCGGGAGTGGTCTAACTTGTTGGCATATTCGGGTTGGGAAGCCAGTGAGGGATTGTGTCCTTGTTGTGACACTGCTGGTTGGTCAGGGCGCTTGCACAGATGAATCTGGGGCATAGTGTGAATCTTTCATTGTGAAACAGAGTATATGGGTGTAGTTTAGTTACAAGAGGGATTTAAATCAAGTCCTTTAGATCTGATGGGATTGTTGTTGAGCAAAGTGGGCGTGGCCTAGCAAATGCAGCACAACTGAGAGCTGTAGAGACACAGAGATGTGGTGAGTCAGTGCTTCTCAAATGGTGTACCCTGTTGCAAATCCAGTTGTGCCGTGGGAATTTGTGATAACCACACATAATTATGCAGTATTCAACTGGGGCTATACAAAAAGTTATGAATGAATATTTAATTGACTGTATCAGTAGTGGGGTTTAAATTGCGGAAAAAAACTTGGATGGAAACGCCCGAAAATTCGCAAAAAAAAAATTTACGCTTGGAGGGGGTGGATTTGTCAGCGATTTGATAAAAAGAAAATGCGCCTTTTTTGCTATGGAAACAGGTTTTGCGAATAAACGATGACGTACCGGCACACAGATCCTCAAATGTGGCCCTTGGCATACAGAAATGTTTCAGCCAGAGTTCGTGAGTGACATGCTGCTGGACAACTACTTCCCAAAGGTCCTTCACACGCCTACGTTCCCATCAGAGGTCGCGTTAACCGGATATTCTCGGTCATTGACCGTTTTTTTACAACAATGACCGGAAAATCTGAAGGCCGTCGGTCATTTTAACCGGTTGCAATTACCACCCCTGCCCACCACCCCGGCGTCGGAGTGCACAGTCAGTGGTTTAAGTGGCTGCCGTTTTCACACTGCAGAGAAAAAGTCATTCATCTGCTTCATGTAGCGTTGTTGACATAACGCCCTGGACACACCGGACGCGGAACCGAAGCGCAGTGCCCAGCAGCGGAGGCAGTTTTCAGTCAGCGCCCATGTTAACCTATCTGACTGTCCACACAGGCTGCTAAGCAGAGCAGGGCGCCCGCGGAGCAGCGCTTCAGTTCGGTGTCTGGTCTATTTTTCATGCGAGCCGCGAGCACTTCTGTCAAGCTGGATCGAGCGGATCGTACCAAACAGGAAGTCGGACACAGAAAAGACGAGAGAATCCGGCCAATTTTCAAAATAAAATAACAACAGCACACGCTGAGGAACGTGAGGAGAAAATACCGTGTTTGTAATTTAGAATAACAAACAGTGCATAACCGAACACATTTTTCAATACCATAATCACTTCATTACAATTTTAATTTTGTGTCACGAGCCTACAGGCATAACTACATAACGCCCTGGACACACCAGACGCATTAGTGGCACGGGTGTGTGGATGTCTGTTCATCTTTTCGTTCATGTCCTTATTAATGCACACTTTATAACTTGCTTGTTGGATTTATTAAAAACAAACGAATGAAAACTAAATGTCTTTGAATATCTTTATAATCATTTAAAAACGAAAATGACCGGTAAAAATAGATTATGACCGGATTTTTATGACCCTGTCGGTCAAAATGACCGGCGACAAAAAAGTCTAGCGCAACGTCTGATTCCCATACACACGGAGAACAACGCGGTGGTCTCCTTCCAGCTATTTCCGACAGTACCCTTAACATTAAACTTCTTCTTTGTCGTCTCTTCTTCAAGATGGTTAGGTACACTGTGAACACTGACAAAATGCTAACCAGAGTTCTCCCAAGAGCCGACAGGTTTATCAGGAATCTGTCCATGGTCAGTTGTTGAGTGTCAGTTGAGTGTGTTGTTGTTTACAGTGGGCATAAGACGCTCTCTTACGACGTCATCTCATGGCGCACTCTTCTTCCACGGGGGTGTTTTCATTTTTTTCATTTTTCACGAGAAGCGTCACCTACTGCTCTTCCTGTTGACACCCAATAATCGCAAAACAATAACGAATGGAAACAGGCATAAATTCGCATTTTCTTTTGTGCATTTTCACAAAATTCGCTCGATAATTTCGATACATTGGGATGGAAACCCCACCAGTGTGTTGTGCACACCCATTTCCTAATGAAGAGGCAAACTCGACCTAAAAAATGTTATTTAAATTGATTTAATTTAATTTAATTTAATTTAATTTATAAAAGCCTTCACCCGTGTGTGGGAATTACAAGGACATAGAATTATCTTACATTATTTCCTGTTTAAATGGATGTGTTATTGGTGCTTTCATGTAATTTTAAAGAGTTTAAAATTAATTCTTGAACCATTTTGTGAATTTTTCATGAGTAATAGTTGGTTGTCAATCATTATTTGATGTTATTAAATAAAAATAAACATTTGTGTCGTGATAAGCGTGCTAACACGCGTTATAGAGGCTATTGTGCACAGACACAAATGCAGGTGTGCCTTGACATTTTGGCTCGCCCTTTGGTGTGCCTTGGGGTTATGGAGCTTTCCCTTATTGTAAGATTAGAAGGAGCACAAAGAGGGATTAATGAACAAATTGGAGCACAATCATGCTGTTTTAAAAATGTAAACAAAGCTCCTCTAGCTCCTTTGACTGACAAGCTAACAGTTAAGCAGTTTTACCTGATGAGCGGGGTTAGCTTGTCACCCCAAATTACATTTGATTCAGTAAATGTATGTATGTTTTCTCAAGCTCAAGATGATTCGCAGTATTACAGGAAGAAAAATGAGAGGGATTTTATTGTTAAAATACTTTATATATGGTGTTTTTTACATGAGATAATCAACAATTTAAATTAGGGACACAGGATTAGAATTTAGAAGAATTATTTATTTAACTGTCTCTTTAAGAACTTGTGAATGTTGATTGTGAGCCAACCAAGATGTTACTAACTCAGTTATTCCTCATCTGCCTGTTAACTGTAGCGTCTGGTGAGCATCCCAGACCTGCTGTCGGCCATCAAGCTGCTGTGTATGCGGTTCCAGAGGGAGCTGGTTACTGTCGTGGATGACCTGCGGCTGGACACACTGCTGCGCATGCTCAAAACCCCTCACTTCTCTACCAAGATGAACTCCCTCAAAGAGGTTAGCTTTTAATGGATCTGAGATGTCAACGCTAAGGCAGGCAAAGATGATTTTTTCTTGGGTGATCTTGATCTAAAGTCACACTGTTTTTGTGTATCTTTGTCTCTCAGGTGACAAAGTTGATAGAGGAGAGTACAGTGTCGAAGACGGTGAAAAATGCCATTGACACAGATAAACTTTTGGACTGGCTGGTGGAAAACTCAGTCCTGTCAATAGCACTAGAGGGTAAGGAAATCCATCACTTCCTGTCACAAACTGCAAAACACTTGAAGTTTGTGTAACCACTTACAAACAACATGGAAACCATTACAATGATCAGGCTTTCAGGTTGAAGTTGACTCTTTACACTGTGGTCATTGACTGTTTTTATGTCCTAGGTAACATTGACCAGGCTCAGTACTGTGAGAGAATTAAGGGAATCATTGAGTTGCTGGGGAGTAAACTGTCACTGGACGAGCTCTCCAAGATCTGGAAAATACAGGTCAGCACCAGTGCACACATCACAACAGTAACAACACAGTCATCTCTGGGTATTTATTACATTTTCACTAAAGATATGCTATGCAGGATTGTCCTGAAACACAGTGTATAGACTCATAAGGAAGCATTGAAAAGTTGTGGATGGTACCAAAGGAACCGTTCCGTACTGTCCCCATGTTTGGTCCCCCCTCTGTTGGGGTACCTAGCACACAGATCTGGTACTAAAAGGTGGAGCTGTGAACACTGCAGTCTGATTGGTCAGTAGAGGATGGTCACTCTGCTCAGGGCTGAGTTGTGTCTGGTTTTGAGGCTCATGTAACCACTGTTCATACTGTGGAGAGTTTTATTAGTAAACTGTAACTATAAAATGAAAGGATGTTTTGCTGCCTCTCACAGCAGCTGGAGTCTGAGACAAACACATTTAATTTAAGACTTCTGTTTGCAGTGGGTCTAGGTACCATGTCTGAAGGGTTACTTTTGGTTCCAAAGGTATCATACCGAAAGTGTTTGGTTGAAACAGGGCTTTTTACTTTCACTTTCGCCAGCCAGGGTGTTTACAAACAACAACCAACAATCCTGCATAGTAAACCTTTAATCATGTTGAACAGGTTTTTCTGTTTGTAATTGCTAAACGTTAAACACAACTGTTAGCATATTTTATGTACACAGAAGCATTGCTGATACTGAATGTGTTCATGTGTGAGAATGTCCATGCGTTTTTTTGTATCTATTGATTCCTGTGTGGCCATTTCAGGCAGGCCAGTCATCAACTGTGATAGAAAACATTCATACAATCATTGCTGCTGCTGCTGTGAAGTTCAGTTTTGATCAACTCACCCACCTCTTCGTCCTCATTCAGAAGGTCAGTGCTGTCTCTGTGACATTTTGGGGCTAAATTGACTCAGTGAAAAGTGGGTTGTAAGTCTGCGCACAGTGGTAATAATCTGTTTGCGTGTTGTTTAGAGCTGGGAGGTCGAGAGCGACCGCGTGAGGCAGAAGCTGCTCAGTTTGATCGGGAGGATCGGCAGAGAGGCTCGCTCTGAAACTACAACAGGAAAGGTATGTTGGTGTATCTGTCATTCTGTCGGGGCTAAAGACAGCGAGAAGTAAACAGGAGAAATAGATGTTGAAATCTGCAGTGTGTTAAGTTTCATTGTGAAAGTGAAGACAGAAGCATCTTGTGTGTGTCTGTTTAGGTGCTTGAGGTGCTGTGGGAGTTGGCTCACCTCCCCACCCTGCCTACCAGTCTCGTTCAGCAGGCGTTGGAGGAGCACCTGGGGATTCTGAGCGATGCCTACGCTGTCAAGGAGACTGTGAAGCGCAGTTACATCATTAAATGTATTGAGGACATTAAGAAGGTGAGACAGACGCGCTACAGATGCCTCCTATTGTCCCTGCGGATGTGGGGGCGAGTGTTTATTGCAGTGAAGTGTTTTACGAGGTCATTCCAGGATCAGCTCCAAGAGTAATTATATTTGTTGTTGACTTTGTATTTACATGAATGAAGACGATGTGCAGCTCCAAAATGCAGTTTGACATATTTAAAGGAAACTCTACACTGGGCTCTTACATGTCTCTGCCTGCTGTGACAGCTTTGTTTTTAAGTTAGCACGTCCTTGTTAGTGCTTCCCTTCAGTTTGTTTACATCTCTTCCATCTATGTCAACATTCCATGGAGCTGTTGTGGAGATGGGGCCACTCTCTGGCTTGCGTTTAAAACAACAAGTGTCTGTCAGAGTTTATTTCTTATTTCAAACCTCAAGAAAAATGTCTTATTTCCTCTCTTGGTTCATTCCCTTGATCCCTCTGACCGTGCCAGAAATATTGTGACACTACAGAGGCTGATGTCACCCAGTCTCTTCTTTCTTTATCATCCTGTTCCAGAGCGCTGCCTCAGTATTTATTTGAGTCCGTAATTTCCATAATTAATTCAGATGTAGGGCATGGCGAAATAACGACTATGTACGATATATATTGATATATTTTCAAGCAAGATATAAATTTAGACAACACTGTTTATATCGATATAGGGTCAAGCTGCGTTACATAACGCATACCAGTGACACTCAGCGAGACGCAGAGCTGCTCCTCTGTTTAATCTGTCTGTTAATTAGTCTACAGTGTGACATCAGTCTGTATGTTGCACGTGCTATGCTGAATCAGTCTGTGAGGTGAATTAATTGACCTCAACACATGAGCAGTACAGCACTGACCTTCCAATTTGTGTGTGAGGTGGATCATAGCGTGATGCCATTCTTCTTCGTAGTTGTAGTCTACTTTTTGACAATGAGACAGCGCCTGGATCCCAGCAAGCAATAGTCATGATTTAAACGTATTGGCTATATTTAGCTCTGATTTAGTCTACCTACATGTGACCCAAATCTAGCGGATTTAATTTTGAAATTGATTAAATGTAATTTTCGCCATTGCAAATGGCATGCGGTATGATATTCAATCACGTATGGAGAGTCAACAGTAATTAAAATATGTTTATCTCCATTTTTTGGACACGGTCTCTACATAGCCGTATAATTGATGACGTCTACACTTTGGCTATGGTTAGACGTCTACCAAATTTTCACTGACAGCCCAAATTCAGCCATGATTTAGCCTAGACGTCAGGTCTCATGTAGACAGCTATTAGATGTTTTTTAAACCAAAAAATGCTTGCTGGGATGCAACAGATGTGTTTAAAAAATGCAGCGACAGCACAGACATTTCAAATACAAGATGTATATAACGTAGACAAAGTGTCTCTCGCTCCTTCCCTCCCTCAGCCTCTCTGTTGATGCTCTGCGTATAAGTAAGATTAATAGCATAAATATATGAACAGATTTAAATCGTTTTCCATCACTAGATTCATTTGAGAGGCCAACAGATGGAAAACGACTTTTTAACTCCACAAAGATTAAGTGTTCCAAACTACAATAGATTTAGGCCTTCTTGATACTTTTATTCTCATGTTATGGTTTTGTGTCCTGTGCTGCAAACCTTTAAACCTCTGTAGCTCCAGGGCTATGTGCAAAAACGTTAACATACAGCCCTGCTATTTATTTTATATCATTTTTCATTTACTTGTTGTGCAGCTGCATATTTTCAAACGGGGAGAAAATCCCTGTCTTTGCATTTTATTTTGATCACAATGTTTCCATCCAAAAGTGATTTGAATCATTGGGAAATGCGCATTAAAAGAAATACGAATCCTGTGTGTTTCCATTAAATGTACGGACTTTGGTGACAACTACGAACTCGCGCAAGTTTTCCGCAGAACCGGAAACAAAACAAGTCTCGCATTCTTCTTCTTCTGCGTTTTCTGGCGGTTGGCAACCAGCTTGTAAATGCATTACCGCCTTCCTGACCCGGAGTGTGGATATCACCATGGAGAGAGGTGCGCTACGTCAGACTTAATTCAAACATAACTGTTTCCATCCCCTGTTTTGCGAATTAACATTTTTTTCAAACCAACCAAAATACAGCTAAAACGAGCGTATTTTAGTTTGTGCGAACGAGGGAATTTTAATTCAAATTTTGGTGTTTCCATCATAATTTTCCGATGCGATACTTTGTAGATGCACATCTAAACAGGCTGATGGAAACATGGCTACAGTCTGTTTTTATAAAAGTGCTCGTGACATCTCAAATGCTGCTTTGACTTGCAACTGAAAACATGTAGCTCATTTCATAGAAAATACCGAGATATGAATTATTGTCCATGTCGCCCAGCCCTACTGTCAATCATGTCAGTCACTGCGCATGAACTGTGGTCAAACTGCCAAACTAGGCAGTGCTGATCAAATATTAATAAAGATTCTGTCAAGGCGTTACCCATCTCTCACCTCAGATGTTTTCAGGAACATATTTCATATTTTAGCTGTAAAATGAGAAAGTTTGTGACCCAGCTGCTGTGTTGGACACAGTCTAAGGAATACCAAGCACTGCCCACTGGCCAAAGCAAACGTCATTTTACAGCTAAACAGTACACTATAACACCTCCATTAATATTTGATGAGTGCTGCCTAGTTTGACAGTTTGACCTCAGTTCAGGAGCAGTGGTTGAAATGACTGACAGCTGCGTTACAGACTCCTCATCTGTGATTGGCTGTTGTCTTTCTCATGCAGTAAGACCATTAAAAGCAGCAGAGTAGGCAGACGAATATGATTTTCTTCACAGATTTTCTGTCTTATTTAGTGCTGGGTGAATAAAGTGACAGTTTCAGCAAATATGATAGATGATAGATGATAGATATTTATTATAGAAGTTACTCACTACAGCTTTAATGATGAATAGGGGGACTCAAAGTAAATTGTTACCAAATAGTCTTAATTTTTATTGATACTGAAATTATTAAGGTTAGAAATACATGAATCTCTATGGATGGAATTAATGTGTATTTTACATGTACATATAGGAAAACAAGGACCAGTGAAATGTGCTTTACTTGTGCAGATTCAAATGAAATGTATGTTTGTAAAATCACACTCAGGAGGACTCTAAAGGCAGCGACACTCAAAGCTCATTTCTTACTGGCACTTGGGGCAAGAAGAAAGCTAACGCTTTGGCCAAAGTAAGAGAAAAAGCCCATTTGATTTATAATTCCACTGAAAAATCTGTACCCAGTCTCGCTGCTTCACGCCTGCCAACCAATCGTGGAGGAGGGCTTGACCACAAAGGGGTTTTATTGGTCACAGGTTGATAATTTCACACTTGATTGTAACAGGAGGCAGTTTGACCAGGTGTGTGTTAATCTGCAGCTCGCCTCACTGAGAGGGCTTTGGCACTGATGAATGATTACACAGTGGTGTTGATCCTGTCCTGGGTGAGAGCTGGCTGCATTAAATGAGTGATTTAGCTGCTGGATGAATGCTCAGCTTTGGTGGAAGTGCTAGCACACATACTCATGCGAAGAGGAATCTAATCAGAGCCTCGGTGATGTAAAAGATGCGCATGTTTGATTTGGACTTTCTAAGAAGTTGTAGGAAAACAAATTTAAACCCGAAACAGTCAAAGTTTGCTCAGTGTTTCACATCCCTGGCTCTGGTTTGTTTTCTCGTGTTTACACAACTACAAAAACACTGGGTCTGGGATGACAAAGCAATCTCATTACAAAATCTTATTACGACATGTTTGTGTGCTTTAGTGTGTATCATTGTCTGGTGTGTGTGCGTGTGTGTCTCAACAGGCGTCTCAGCAGAGCAGTCCTCAGGCCGTCTGGGTTGTTCCTGCCCTCCGTCAGCTGCACGAGATAACCCGTTCTTTCATCAAGCAGACCTATCAGAAACAAGACAAGGTAGCAGAAACAAACACACAATCGAAACGGTTGTACAGTTGGTGCACTGTTGCCATGGTAACCTTTCCCTACCGCCCCGCAGAGCATCATCCAGGACTTGAAGAAGAACTTTGAGATCGTCAAACTGATCACAGGATCCCTCGTGTGCTGCCACCGACTGGCTGTGACCGCTGCTGGAAATAATGGCCTCTCGGGCTCAACTCTGGTGGACGGACGATACACCTACCAGGAGGTTTGTTTGTGTCCGACTTTCTCTCATTGGCTCTTTTCTTAATTTCAATTTGATTTAAGGAGTCAAACTTAATTTTATTTTTCTGTGTATAATAATAAAACTTGAGCAGCACAGCGTATGTTGTCAGCGTATGTTTGAGGGTCACAGTGATGACACGTGTCTCTCTGAATCTCCGTCTAGTATCTGGACAGCCACCTGCGTTTCCTGGCCTTCTTCCTCCAGGAGGCCAGCCTCTACCTGGTCTGGAACAGGGCCAAGGAGCTCTGGGAGTGCCTGGTGTCGGGGCCGGATGTCTGTGAACTTGACCGTGAGGTATGAAGGGGGTTATGCAAATGAAGCCCTTGTCCTTGTCCGTGTGTTTGTGTTTGCAACCACCTTTCTCTGGATGACTGCTCTTGAGGAACACTTGCACACACATTAGCCATTCACTCCACACTCCTCTTTATTTTAAGTATTTTAAGACAGTATTTAAGTGCACAAACATACATTAAAATAAAAAGAAAATGAAAAAAAAAATTGGCACATTTTACAGGATCATGTCTTGGTTTTAGAACCAGGATCATGACATTGTCTCAGAAACAATGTGTAAGTACGCAAAAGTGTTTATTTTCTACCTCCTAACATGAGCCTTCAACCTTTTGCCCAAAAAATGTTTATCTAAATAAGTCAAGCTTATTGAACATCACTCTCCAAAACAAAGAGCGAACAAGTGAGTCTTAGTTTTAACAAAAGCAACTACAAAGAACTTTTATTTTGTGTTGATTTTGGCGGCCCCTGTGGACAAAAGCGGTAGTATTTCCATGAGCACCTCCGCCTCATGTTGTAAAGATCTTTATCTGGCTCTTGATTTGTTTTGGAAGTGAGTGAAAGAAAGATGCAAAGTAGTTTGAATACTGTTTTTTCCTTTTTTAAAAGAGGTAGATGTATAAACCTCACCTCGCAGTGTATTTCATAAATAAAATAGACGTATTACATACCTACCTCGGAGGAAGTGGGACAATTTTTTGAATCCTTTCAAATCCTGCAGTTCTCCCCATCTGTTGAATGAGTGACCAGAGTTGACTCGTGTTTTCACCCGTGCTT
This sequence comes from Epinephelus lanceolatus, assembly GCF_041903045.1. Lineage (NCBI taxonomy): Eukaryota > Metazoa > Chordata > Actinopteri > Perciformes > Serranidae > Epinephelus > Epinephelus lanceolatus. The sequence goes on from NC_135739.1 coordinate 4,486,918, forward strand.
TATCATTTTTTCATTTTCTCTTTGCTCATCCTGCCCCAGTATCAGCCACAAAACTTAACGTTAATATTAACAGTATCTCGGATGCCCTGGTGCCTGGGTTCAAGTCCGACCCGTACCGCTTTGCTGCATGTTTTCGATCTCCCTTCTATCCCATCTATCTTCAGCTGCTCTTTAACAAAAGACAGAAAAAGCCCGCAAAATAAGTGAAATGATCTGAAGACAACTCTCTTCCTGCACCCTGTTGACTGGCTAATGTAATACTCAGCACTCTCATATAAAGAGAGGCTCTTACGGTCTTCGGCTGTAAATTATTTTGTATGATTTGGTGAGGAATCAGACCAGGGGACAGGCCTTAACAATAATAACTATACAGAAATAGTACTCGCTGTTGTTCGTGTTTGCGTATGTAGGTCACGTGGAGACGTCAGTATTAAATTGAGACAGTTTCATAACCTTGTTGATGCTTTAACCGTTCTACATCTTTGCTCGACTCTGTGCTGCTCCTTCATTTATTAACTTGTTTCCTGCTGTTTTGAGTGTTTGCTGTACGTTTCGGTCAAAGATCTCTCAATCAAAAACACATGTAGTTACACGTAAGATAGAGCAGTCAGAGGCAGACTGAGCACAGATCAGACGTCTAGCCTGGGTCTAGTCTGTGTGTCATTTAGTTGATTTGGCTGATATAATTGGATGCACTGACCCTGAGCATCCTTTCTCTGCCTCACTGTGGAGTCAGGTCTTTTCATAGTTGAGTGAACACGTTGACATTGTGACTAACTAAAAGTAGCATCTAATCAACAGCTGCTCTTTGTTAACTTTGTTACCCTCTGAGGAACACACAAGGCATGTATCCAAGATTCAGTTCACCCACCTTACACATGGTATGTTTTAATGTGTGCAGATGTGTTTTGAGTGGTTCACCAAAGGACAACATGACCTTGAGAGTGATGTTCAGCAACAGCTCTTCAAGGAGAAGATCCTAAAACTGGAGCCCTATGAGATCACAATGAATGGTGAGAGACTGCACGGAGATGCAGCACTGACAACACCACAGCCTTTTAGGATTAGTTGATTAACACGCCTGTGATACAGCAGTTAACGTGTTTTATTTGTCTCCCAGGTTTCAATCTGTTTAAGACGTTCTTTGAGAACGTTAATCTGTGTGACCATCGCCTCAAGCGCCAGGGAACTCAGCTGGTCAGTTCTCACTCGTTTTTCTCTGCATTCAATGTTTTGTTTTTTTGTACCTGCTGATTTTGAGCTGACGAACACTAAACAATATGTTTGGAGATAAAACACATCTGAGTTACCATTTATATTTAACGTATCACATGGTCTGATTTCAGTGTGTGGAGCGACTTGACCTGGCAGGGATGGACTTTATCTGGCGCATCGCCATGGAAACCCCCGATGAAGAGATAGCCAATGAAGCAATCCTGCTAATTATCACATATAGCTACACCAACCTCAATCCTAAAATGAAGAAGGTAAATATATGAGTGTGCACACATGCCTCCTCCAGCTGTCCCCTCATGTGTGTCTCACTATCTGTAAACTACATTGTAACTTAAATGGGAGCTATTATTTTTTTTGTTGCAATGTCTCATGTTCATATTAAACATGGCTTACGTTTTAAATAATTAGGTACACTTACGTAAAACTGTGAGGCGTCCAGGTAGAGCTGAGTGGTAAGAGAAAAATGAAGACAAACATGAATCCAGCCCTTGCATGCCAATTTTGCAACGGGAGCTCAAAGTATTTATTAGCATCTACTAGCATACGGCATTGTCGTGCTGATCAGTGAGTTATTTCATGCTGCATTTTTTATTGCAACAGCAGTCACACGGTGGGGTGGTCATCCCAAATTTAAGTCAGAATTTTATCCCAGGCTGTCTTTGATTGCAAGACCATGTCAACAGTCATCCTTGAACTTCTCTCACTGTGCGAAACACCAAAATCGCACAGTGTATACCAGGTTTTAGCTGCATGTCATTCCCTGTCTCTCTCCCCTCCTGTCCTGACATGCACTGCTACATGTAGCTACGTGCTAACGTCAGGGAAACCTGTAATCCTGAAGGTTGATGTTGTTAATTTCTCCTCAATTTTGGATCATATTCCTCACTGAAAATTTCATTTGTGAAGATTTTGGTTTAGAAGCTTTTACTGTTCACAGTAGAAAGTGCTGCTATACTCCGTCACAATCATTCCTCCGGTTGTTATGGCAGTGCAGAGACACTGAGATGCTGAAGACCCAGGAAATCTGGCCAATTGCAGCAGACTGGGCTTTTTTTTGGGTGGGGGGCTTAAAGAGACACGCGCTAAATGGAGCCTCTCAGACAGAGTTTGAATACAGGTGTTCCAGCACAGACAGTATGAGAAAAATAATGTGCTTTTTGAACATTACAGCATGTAAACATGCTCTAGCAGAAACCCAAAATACAAGTATGGACCAGAAAATGAGCAGAAGAGGTCCCTTTAAGATGCTGCCATCTTGTTTAAGGCCATCATTTTGCTTTGAATCAAGAGATTCACAGGAATCTTTTTGTTTCCAGTGTTAAGATATGTGAGTTGGTTTGTTCTGTCCCTTTCTGAAGCTTGAAGCCACCTGTGATATTAACTCTTGCTTCCTTCCAGGATTCTGTGTCTTTGCACAAGAAGTTCATTGCTGATTGTTACAAGCGACTGGAGGTGAGTAGTGGAACGTTTTACTGTTCGGAGTGATTGTGCCGTTTCACAGACATCATCACCTGAAAGCCTATTTCTGTTTCTGTGTTTCTCAGGCAGCCAGCTCGGCCCTGGGTGGGCCTACTTTGACACATGCTGTTACTAGGGCAACCAAGATGCTGACGGCCACTGCCATGCCAACTGTGGCCACATCTGTACAATCACCATCCAGGTACAGAGGGGGGTTTGGGTAAGAGCATAGTTACTAAACCTATTAAAACATATTTTTTCTTTTGTTTAAATGTTTCTCGTCGTCACAGAGACTCAATTCATTCTTGACGACTGTAGAACACACACAAATAAAACACTTGTTTCAGTCTTGTTGAAACTCTTCTGTTGATGTTCCTCTCTAGGTCCACTAAGCTGGTGATAATCGAAAGACTGCTGCTACTGGCTGAACGCTACGTCATCACTATAGAGGTAAGCCCCGCCTCCTTTACTGTAAGGTTTTATCATGTTAACAGTAAATGTCAGTAATATATAAGACACAATGATAGTTTTAACACAATCCATAAGAAGATGGATCCTTGAAACGAGGATTGATGAGATTTTTTTGCGTTTTTAAGATGTAGCATTGTTTAATTTGTGTGTGTGTGTGTGTGTGTCTGTGTGTGTGTGTGTGTCTGTGTTTCTGTGTAGGATATGTACTCAGTTCCTCGCACTATTCTACCTCACGGGGCCTCGTTCAATGGACACCCTATCACTCTTCACATCACCTACGAGTCAACCAAAGACACTTTCACCTTAGAGGTAAGACTCTTCTTAAGCCCTGTTTAGATAGGAATTGTGCAAATTTGCAGGAAGGCCCAATCAGTCTTCTTTCAGCATTGGCAGTATAAAAACAAAATCGGGGAGTGCAGCAAAATGCCGCCTACCTACTTTGCTCATACAGAATGCGCCTTTTTCGGGGCAATGAGGAGCGTGAGCAATTAACAAAACGTGTAGCTCAGCGTGTGACGTAAACAGTGACGTGGGAGGGAAGCCGCGGCTGGTCAATTCTCTCGTAAGTCGGCCCGTCCTTCACCGTCCCCGTCATCTGACGGTTAATGGCCTCTTCGTTTGCGAGGACAAGGAGGGCACGCAATTCCTTGTCTCCCCAGTTGCTCATCTTTACAGTGTCTGTCAGGTTTGTGTTTCCCTCTTGCTACTAGCTGCTCGCTAATTCCTGCTATCAACTGTTTCCTGTTTATCCACCGCCAGTGGGTCGCACGTGCGGCGTCATCAACAGCTCCTCCCACAAGTCTTCAACAACCCCTCCCGCTGCAGAAGGCGCCTCGGTCTGTTTAAACCAAAAAGGTTCCACCAATATGTCTACCCTACGAGGCGGAAAATTGGGCACCTTGGTTCAACTCGCAAATCCGGCTCTGTGTGTCTAAACGCTCGCAGCTTGCCGGCAAAACGGCCCAACATTCACAGTAAATCTGGCAGTGTAAAAGGGGCTTTAGGCTACATCCACACTAATATGTTTTTGTTTTAAAACACCTCTGGAACAGACAAAACACTGCTGCCCCAGGACCTCAGAGTGCGTCCTGGCTTGTACAGCACTACTATTGAGTTTGAAAGTTTGAAAACTCCGGGGTTGTGTTTTAGTCTGGATGGGCTCCTGGCAGCACTGACATGTTGCCGTATTTGTGTAGCAATGACTTCCGTTCCATTCTATTTTCTGCCACCTTGACCACCTTGTACTCATGTGTTACTTGTCAGTAGCACCTCCACCACGTTGGTCCATGCAAAAAAAAACAAAAAAAACTCTATGGTCTTACTTTTCTCCATTTCCATGGTATTTTCTGTAACGAAGCAACCAACCGCTAAGTAGACAATCTGCTTCCTGTTAACATCAGTATGTGCATGGTCATGTGATATGTGTTTTCATGCATGTTAGTATGGACCGAGACGTTTTCTGAAACGTTGCTAAAATGCTCGTGTGTACAGAGAAAAAATGCTCTTTTAAAAAGGAAACATATTTGAGTGGACGTGTCTTCAGTTTCGTTTAACACACCTTTATCGTGTCGAGTTACATCTACAGAGGAAATAACCCTGCTCTGTGTATGTGTGTGTGTGTGTTTGTGTGTGTGTTCTGCAGACCCACAGTAATGAGACAATAGGAAGTATCCGGTGGAAGATATCGGAGCACTTGAGCTGTCCAGTGGATAATGTCCAGATCTTTGCCCATGACAGCGTGGTAAGTGTTAATGACTCTGTAAGTGACGGGGACTCTGTTCCTCTTTTGCTTTGAAAGTACAGTTGCACCTGTCATTCCCTCATCAAGGTATTTTACTCCTCTCCCGATCACGTGTTTCCCCTGAAGCCAGTACACGTTACAAACTACAAATCAATGCACAGTAAATCCTTGTAGGCAGGGTTCCACCTCCTGTTGGGTGGTGGGTTGTTTTGCTGCATCTATTGTGCGGCAGGGGAAACACAATCTGGAACAACCTCAATTCCTGTTTGTCTCTCACTGCGTCCCTTCACTGCTCCTCCACCATGTGTTAGTTGACCATGAATCGGGACCAGAAGCTGTTGACCCAGCTTGGCTTCAGTGATGAGCAGAGCCTGACTGTGAAGAGCTCAGGCACCGGCACTCCCTCCGGCAGCTCTGAGTCCTCGGCCTCTGCCTCCAGCAGCTCCAGCTCTGCTGTCTTCAACTCTGCCTACGCCTTGGAGCAGGTACCAGCTCAGATGTGGCTTTACTAAAAAAACTGTGGTCACACTTTGACTTACATCGGTTCTGACACACTGTGCTCATGTTTTCTGTCTCCAGGAGAAGTCCCTGCCCGGTGTGGTGATGGCTTTGGTGTGTAATGTGTTTGAGATGCTTTACCAGCTGGCTAACCTCGATGAAACCAGGTAAGAAAGTCCAAATCTAAGGATGCATTCACACTGCAAGCCTTCAAGCTCAATTAAGATCTATTACTCACATGTGCATTTTTTTGTTTGACTGTTTTTTTATACCGATCTATATCAGATTTTCATAAAACTGAGCTGTGTGTGCAGCAAATACTTTTAAATTTAGTGCTATATGACCAGAGAAAAAGGGTTGTGGCATTCGGGATTGCTCGAGAGGTAGAAAACCTACAACTACCAGAATTTACTATGCCACACCGCACCAATGAACGCTCCCGCAGGTGGGTGATGGAATGCAAACTCGTCCAGCTGGTATTAAATTGTCTCAAATTACAGTTAAATGTTAAGCTGGAATATGTTTCTCTGAAAATATTCAAGGCAATAAATAGGCAATGCAATAACAGAATCTTTGTTTATATTTGATCATTGCTGCTTCGTTTTATCAAGTGATCCCAGTTTTTTTAGCCTCCATTTTCACTTTGCAGGACGGCGCCCACTTCCTTGTCACAAACTCTCACTATTACAGCTAAACAGCGACTAAAATATGTTTCTGAAAACATTTTGCATGTGAAATGGGCACTCTAAGATTAACAGAATCTTGAAAATGTGAAAGTACAGCCTGTAGTTGGAGCAACAGCCCAAGAGCCAGGAGAGGAGCAAGGAGATCTAGGCACTGGTTAGATGGAGGGAAGTTTACCACAGCTCATTTATACCCACATTATTATGGTTCAGAGGTGATTGAAAATCAGCGAAGTATCCCATAAACCATTCATGCTTCTGAACTGGCCCGGATGTGCAAAAGAAACATGACAAAAAGCCGTCACATGCAACTTGAAGTTTTCAAGTTTTTTGTCATAAGCAGTAAAAAGTACAGTTGGAGTAAAAAGTAAAAATTGAGGCCACGAAAGTCAGCGTGTGCGGTTTAATTAGTACGTTGATATGCAGTGGAAGCCAGCTAATTTGTGAGCGGATGATAACGAGGATGAACAGAAAGAGAGACAAATTTTTAATTATGGCTCTTAGTGGAGCTCACAGAGGTGTGTGTATGTGTGTGTGGACGCAGAGTCGGAGCCAGGAGTGGTGGAGTTGTGATGTAAATGGTTTCACTGAAACAGATTTCATCCAAATCTCAGGATTTCAGAGGTTGCTTTTAATTACATTGGTTTGCTTTTACACATTTGTATTCACAGAGTGACTACTGCCAGAGCAGAATGTAGATCTAGAGTGACATATAAGTTGCATGGATTCTGATACAACTGTTCAAACTGAGGTGTCAGATCTGTATCTGATTCAGGACCTCAATTTGTGATTTGAGTTCACACAGTCACATGAGCAAAAAAAACAAAAACACTTGGGACACTTTTGACATCGGTCTGAACGAAGCCTAAATTACATACACCTTGCTGACAAACAGTATATTAATCAGTCAGCATATTGTAATCTCCAGGATCACTCTTCGTGTGAGGAAGCTGCTGTTGCTGATTCCAACAGATCCTGAAGTGCAGGATGCGCTTGACAACTTTGTTCCCAAAGAATCCAGCGTCTGGAGCCACCAGGTAATGGTCTGTGATACATTCTGATCAAGTGGCACCTGTCGTGGCTGTGGCTCTCAGTTCTTTGCCTTTCTTTTGTTATTTGATGTATTTGGTGTAAGCAGCTTCATTGTAGTGAGGCTGTATCCTTTATTTCGGTGTTACACATTCTTACTCCCGTCTTTCTGTCTCTTCTTTGTAGAAAACACTCTTCCAGGGTACAGGCTCTCGTTCTCCATCTATGGTCTCCAAGCAGCAGCACCAGCCCAGTGCTGCATCCATCTTGGAGTCCCTCTTCAGATCCTCGGCCCCGGGCATGTCCACTTTCAGAGTGTTATACAACCTGGAGGTATACACACCATGAAATGCAGTACATCATTTTCCAATGCAGAATACCTGCTTTTAAACTTTAAATGAAGATTAGTGACATTAACATCTGTTTTCCTCCCTCTTTTCTGTCTGTCAGGTTTTGAGTTCAAAGCTCATGCCCACATCGGATGATGAGATGGCCAAAACCAGCAGCAAGTCCTTCTGTGAAAACTTCCTTAAAGCAGGAGGCCTCAGGTAACAGAGTAGAACAGACCTGATAAAGACACGTGCTGTCACTGTCTGGTGCTTCTCTACTGGCACACATATGCCACTTTTTTATTTTTAGTGCTAACAGGAGTATTTCTCTGTTTCCTCTCAGTCTGGTGGTGAATGTGATGCAGAGAGATTCCATCCCATCAGAGGTGGACTATGAGACCAGACAAGGAGTTTACTCAATCTGCCTTCAGTTGGCCAGGTGCATATTGTCTCCCAAACACACACACAGGGGGTGATAATCTGTGACACATACAAAGTTAGACTTCATACTCAACCGGCTGTGTTTTCAGGTTTCTTCTTGTTGGCCAAAGTATGCCTGCAGCGCTGGACGATGATGTAATCAGGGATGGCGATGCACTGTCATCTCGTCCGTTTCGTAACGCTGGACGGACCGGGCGACAGCTGTCTCTTTGCGGAACTCCAGAGAAGTCCTCCTACAGACAGATGTCTCTGTCTGAGCGCTCCTCCATAAGAGTCGAGGAGATCATACCGGCTGCTCGTGTAGCTATTCAGGTAAAGTACACTTTCAGTTTCAGTATCGAGCAGTTTCGATGACAAATCCACCTTTGATTCATGACCCAGATTGATCTTAAATATTTGTTCGCTCTGTCTCTTTTCTAGACCATGGAGGTTGGTGACTTCACCTCCACCGTGGCCTGTTTCATGCGTCTGACGTGGGCAGCTGCAGCAGGCCGATTAGATCTGGTTGGCAGCCCGCAGCCAATCAGAGAGACCCATAGCACCCTTCTGCCACAGGGAGTCCGCACCAGAGTCAGCAGTACAGGTGACACAGAAAACACAATTTAATTTCTATTGTTCTTTTACTGTTCTTGATCTCAAAAGGGTGCTTTAAACATAAGCAGAAAGCTTGTTGTGGTGTCACAGTCAGTAGGTGTGGTCATCATCCTGCACAACTTCATTCCTGATAGGCATTTTGTAATGATTGTTGCCAACAGCTCATGGTCAAAGCATTTCCGGTGCTTCAAACAAAAGCTAAAGAAAGGAAAGTAAAACATATGTCTTGTGTTTGTTTGCAGGAAGTAACTGCAGCTCCAGCAGTGAGGGCGAGACCACACCAACAGCGTTGCATGCAGGGATATGTGTCAGACAGCAGAGTGTCTCTATCAAAGATGCCATCATTGCCCGCGAGGCTCTGTCACTGCTGGTCACCTGTCTGCAGTTACGCTGTCAACAGCTGTGTAAGACACACTACAGTGTTACAGTAGTTTATACATTACCTTTAGTGTGAAGGTTGCTGTTTTTGTCAGACTTCTACAGTGAAACTAAATCCTGTGGTTGGTTTCTCTCTCCAGCTTCTTTTTACAACCTTCCCTCCGTCAATGATTTCATCATTGATATTCTGCTGGGATCTCCCAGCGGAGAGGTAAACAACACCCTCTTTTTGTTTAATAGACTGCACACACAAGAAATATATCCCTAACAATGCAGTGTGTGTTTACAAGTGCGGTCTCTGTCTTTTTTCCATCAGATCCGCCGTGTAGCTTGTGATCAGCTCTACACTCTGAGCCAGTCTGACACTTCAGCCTTTGCTGATGTCCAGAAACCCAACTTGTTTCTCCTCTCGGTCATTCTCACTGCTCAGCTGCCATTATGGAGCCCGACATCCATCATGAGAGGCGTCAACCAGAGGTACTTAAGCAAGAAACACTCAAGATATACACACTGAAGACTTTGGAGGAGGTCTTGTGTCGAAAATTGCTTTTCTTCTCAGGTTACTGTCCCAATGCACGGAGTACTTTGACTTAAGATGTCAGCTTCTGGATGACCTCACCAGTAAGCCGATCACTTCCCTTTTTAGCCTCTTTTATCAATACCTAGACATGAAGTCTTGTCCCAGATGTAAGAATTGATTAAATTAAGAGGTTGTTGCCTCCTGTTTTAGCCTTTAAAGGTCAGGGTGTCATCAAAACTCTTTCTTTCTATCACATTGTATTCTTGCCCTTCTCTCTACCTCCTCCAGCGTCAGAGATGGAAGTGTTAAAAGTGAGTGCGGCCACCATGCTGGAGGACGAGATCTCGTGGCTTGACAACTTTGAGCCTAGTTGGAGCTCTGAGATGGAGACCAGCGAGGCGGACAACATCCTCTTGGCAGGACACCTCCGACTCATCAAGACCTTGCTCTCACTCTGTGGCAATGAGAAGGAGCATCTCGGTGAGCGCACACACAAGGATACACACATCCACATCTGCGCTCATTAAACACATGTTGGAGGGTTATGAAGTGGAGAACTGTAACATGTAATGTGAGAACTCTTTTCTCCAGGTCCGTCTTTGATCCAGCAGTTGTTGGATGACTTCTTGTTTCGAGCCTCACGCATCATCATCAACAGTTCAAACCCCACGCCCTCCCCAGCGCCCAGTCATGACTTCCACCCCAAGTACGACATGTTAATCCTGTACATGATTAGTTACATTTTATTTTTGTCCTGTAAAATCATTTAAAAAGACATTCTGAACCTTGACGTTAATCCTTTGTCACGGTCTGTTCAGGTGCAGCACAGCCAGCAGCAGGCTGGCAGCCTATGAGGTGCTGGTGATGCTGGCAGACAGCTCTCTCCCAAACCTCCGCCTCATCACAAGAGAGCTCATGTCCATGCACCACCAGTCTGATCCTTCCCTCTGCAAGGAGTTTGATGTAAGACACAGATTGAAATAATATTTAATATTTGTAGTAAGATATGGTTTGATAATAGTTTAACTGTGAATCAAACGCTGTTTCTTTTTCAGTATCTGCCCCCTGTAGAGAGCCGGTCAGTCTCAGGTTTTGTTGGGTTGAAGAACGGCGGAGCCACGTGTTACATGAATGCTGTGTTTCAGCAGCTCTACATGCAGCCAGGCCTGCCAGAGGTAAACGTGTTTTCCATGTGCTGTCTAACTCCTGAATTCACCAGAGGGCATCTGCTCTTTGTGCTGCCACTGTTCACACAGTGAACCCAGTATCAGTGAGTCTGTGTGTTTGTTTGAAGGCTTTCCTGTCCATCGAGGACGACACAGATCAGCCAGAAGAGAGCGTCTTCTACCAGGTCCAGTCTTTGTTTGGCCACCTGATGGAGAGCAAGCTGCAGTACTACATACCCGAGAACTTCTGGAAGGTAACACAGACTTTATTGTACTCTGACTGTACTCAACCTTTTAACTTCATTATGAACAAGACTGTTGGACTCCCTACCTTCTGGCAGAAGGCTGCGCAGCATCCAGTCCAACACCACCAGACTCAAAAATAGCTCCTTTCCCCAGGCTGTCTGGATGCTGAACTGCCACACTAAGGGGTGCTGTCACACTTGAGCTGTTCCTTTATAATCAAACCATGGAGCATTTCATCCAGTTGGTTTGGGGTGTTGTGAATTATTTGAACTCTGGTAGGTCTCACGTTCTCTTTGCCTCCAAGTGTACTAGAGTTTGGTTCACTTTGGGTGAGAACGCAATAGGACCCAAATGTAGGAAGTGAACCAAAAAGCAGTGATAATCCATATCTGATTATGGCCATACCTCGTCACCTGTGTGACAAGGATAACATATCATGAGCCCTTTTTAGACAGGAGTTGTGCAAATTTGCAGGAAAGCCCAATCAGTCTTTTTTCAGCATTGGCAGTATAAAAACAAAATCGGGGAGTGTAGCAAAATGCCGCCTGCCTACTTTTTCGGGGCAATGGGGGCGTGAGCAAGTAACAAAACGTGTAGCTCAGCGTGTGACATAAACAGTGACGTGGGAGGGAAGCCACGGCTGGTCAGTCTTTCGGCGATTCTCTCGTAAGTCGGCCCGTTCTTCACCGTCCCCGTCATCTGACGGTTAATGGCCTCTTCGTTTGCGAGGACAAGGAGGGTGCGCAATTCCTTGTCTCCCCAGTTGCTCATCTTTACAGTGTCTGTCAGGTTTGCGTTTCCCTCTTGCTACTAGCTGCTCGCTCATTCCTGCTATCAACTGTTTCCTGTTTATCTACTGCCAGTGGGTTGCACGTGCGGCATCATCAACAGCTCCTCCCACAAGTCTTCAACAGCCCTTCGTTCTTTTTAAACCAAAAAGGTTCCGGCAATATGTCTACCCTACAAGGCGGAAAATTGGGCACCTCGGATCAACTCGCCAATCCGGCTCTGTGTGTCTAAATGCTTTGCAGAAAATCTGGCAGTGTAAAAGGGGCTATAATCTCTCTGGTTTGGAGAGAGTTACTGCCTCAAGTGAGGGAGTTCGAGTATCCGGGGGTCTTGTTCATGAGTGAGGGTAGAATGGAGCATAAAATGGATCAGCGGTTTGGTGCAGGTTCTGCAGTGATGCGGGCGCTGCGCCAGACTGTCATGATGACGAGGGAGCTGAGCTGGAAGGCAAAGCTTTCACTTTACTGGTCCATCTACGCCCCAACCCTCACCTATGGTCATGAGCTCTGGGTAGTGATCGAAAGAATGAGATCACAGACACAAGCGGCCAAAATCAGTTTCCTCTGTAGGGTGTCTGGGCTCAGCCTTAGAGATAGGGTGAGGAGCTCGGACATCCGGAGGGAGCTTGGAGTAGAGCCGCTGCTCCTTCGTCTAGAAAGAGGTCAGTTGAGGTGGTTCGGGCATCTGATCAGGATCCTCCTTGGCGCCTCCCATCAGAGGTGTTCTAGCAATGTCCCACTGGTAGGAGGATTACATATCTCAGATAAGGAGAAGTAACGACAATGAAAGTACTTTAACTTTTTAGATTCAAAGTAAGAACACTGTGAACAAAGAAATCATCCATCGTTTTTAATAAGATATAAGTGAGTTTGAGGAAACTAAGTACAGAAAATGTTTGAAGTGCTGTTTCCTGCTGTAGAGTGAGACTACCCGAGAGCTACTTGACAGAGACAGAAAACTAGCTCAGCGACATGGCCAAACACAAGTATGACACTCGTGTTTTAAACTGTGGGACCTCGAACTAATGACTAAGGAGAAATTTGGACCCCGTGGCTGCACCAGTTGGGAACCACTGGTCTACACAACACATTCACAAACTTTCTCAGCTATAACATTCGTATTTCTCTCACTCTCACCAATATAATCAATCAGATATCATGTATACTAATCACAAAAATATCCACTTTCATCCACGTGAAAATGTGTCATGTCTGTTGCAGATCTTCAAGATGTGGAACAAGGAGTTGTATGTCAGAGAGCAGCAGGATGCCTATGAGTTCTTCACCAGCCTGGTGGATCAGCTTGATGAACATCTCAAAGTAAACCTCACGTGCACCACACACATTTTTAAAAAAGCATTAAGTGCTTATAATATCTAGTCGGTTATTATAACATTATTAACAATGAGACTGCTCTTCAACAGAAAATGGGTCGAGAACAAATCTTCAAAAACACGTTTCAGGGAATCTTCTCCGACCAGAAGATTTGTAAAGACTGTCCTCACCGGTAAGCAAGTTTTTTTTCCTCAAACTGCAACACTTCTGTTTCATTTTGACACACCACAGCTGATGTGTGACTTTTCATATTACAGGTACGAGCGTGAAGAAACATTCATGGCGCTGAACCTCGGAGTGACATCATGTCAAAGCTTAGAGATCTCATTGGACCAGTTTGTCAGAGGAGAGGTGCTGGAGGGCAGCAACGCCTACTACTGTGAGAAATGCAAGGAGAAGGTGTGTATAGTGCTCTGCATGCTTTTATTCTACAACACCGACATCATGGGTGCTCACACTTTGTTCATCTGCACAGAGAACCACTGTGAAGAGGACATGCATCAAATCCCTGCCCAGCGTTCTGTGTATTCACCTCATGCGCTTCGGCTTCGACTGGGAAAGCGGACGCTCCATCAAATATGATGAACAGATCAGGGTATGAAGCATCACCCATTACTAGGATACACAGTTTGGTTTTGTTGGAACACCCAAATCCCATGAATATGATCTATATGAATTCTGTCTTGCTGGTGCACAGTTCCCCTGGGTGTTGAACATGGAGCCTTACACCGTCTCTGGAATGGCTCGTCAAGACTGCAGCGTAGAGGGCAGCGAGGGCCGAGGCGACGGGACCTCAGGAGGGTCACCCAGGAAGAAAGTCACCATCTCAGAGAACTATGAACTGGTGGGAGTCGTCGTCCACAGTGGTCAGGCACATGCCGGTCACTACTACTCCTTCATTAAAGATAGACGGTAAGAGGCACTGTCGTCATGAGCTCCTCCACCCCTCCCTCATTTAAAGGGTTTAATATTCTCTGAAACTCAGAAGCATTTTTGTTTTCATTTGCTTGTCAAAGCTACATGCTGCAAAGTTCCCCGACTGTATTTTCCAGCTCCTTTTCCCTCTTTACATAAGAATCACATAACCAGTGATTAGTGGAGCATGGTAATCTGTTGCTTTAGTTTTCCAGGACCTCCTTGGGGCACATGAATGCAGCATCAGACTTTGTGTGGGCTGTCCTGGTTTAGTTTGTAAGCATCTCCAGATGTCTGGCTCTGGAAGGCAGGATTGCTCACTGGAGAAGTGGAACATAAAGAGACCACAGGAGCTAATATTTGGCACCCTATGCTTGCTCACTCGTTTGTTCCTATCCTCGCTTAAGACGACCATAAAGTTTGTTCTCAGGATGGTGATCTCTTTCCAGAAATGCAGGGCTGCAACTAATGAGTATTTTCATTATTGATTAATCTGTTAATTATTTTCTCAATTAATCAGTTTTTTTTTTTTTTGGTCTATAAAATTGTAAAAAATATCAGTGTTTCCCAAAGCGTTGTCAAACAGGGCTGCAACTAACGATTCTTTTCTTTGTCGACTAATCTGTCAATTATTTCTTCGATTGGTCAACTAATCATTTTATCGAAAAAGTGTTAAAATGTTGGAAAATGTCGGTGTGTCTCACCCAAACCCCAAAATTATATCATCTAATGTCTTGTTTTGTACACACGCCAAAGGGTTTTAGTTCACCGTCACAGGAGAGTGTGTAAATCTGCCAATATTTGAACATAAGAAGCTGCAATAAGAGTATTTTGGGGTACTTTCATAGTACTTTTCTATGAAAAATGACTCAAACCAATTAGTCGACTACTAAAATAGTCACTGATTATTTTAATAGTCGATTAGTCACCGATTAGTCGACTAATCGTTGCAGCCCTATTGTTAAATGTCTTTTTTGTCCAGATAATAATCACATTTAAGAAGCTGGAATCAGAAAATTTTGACTTATTTTCTTTAAAAAAATTACTCCAACTGATTAATCGATTATCATATTAGTAGGTGATTAATTTAATAGTTGAAAACTAATCACTTAATCGCCACAGCTCTGTGTAGAGGTGGACACCTCAGCCTCATAGATAGGTAGGTAGGTAGGTGGGTGGGTGGGTGGATGGATAGGTAGGTAGGTAGATGGATAGGTAGGTAGGTAGGTAGGTAGGTGGGTAGGTGGGTGGGTGGATGGATAGGTAGGTAGGTAGGTAGGTAGGTGGGTGGGTGGATGGATGGGTGGGTAGGTAGGTAGGTAGGTAGATGGATAGGTGGGTAGGTAGGTGGATGGATGGATGGATGGATGGATGGGTAGGTAGGTAGGTAGGATGGATGGATGGGTAGGTAGGTAGGATGGATGGATGGATGGATGGATGGATGGACGGATGGATGGGTAGGTGGGTAGGTGGGTAGGTAGGTAGATGATAGGTAGGTGGATAGGTAGGTGGGTAGGTAGGTAGGTAGGATGGATGGATGGATGGACGGATGGATGGGTAGGTGGGTGGGTAGGTAGGTAGGTAGATGGATAGGTAGGTGGGTAGGATGGATGGACGGATGGACGGATGGACGGATGGATGGGTAGGTGGGTAGGTAGGTAGGTAGATGATAGGTAGGTGGATGGATGGATGGACGGATGGATGGGTAGGTGGGTAGGTAGGTAGATGGATAGATGTCTTTATTGTGTTCCTCTGTTGCAGTATAAGATGGCAGCTTGAATATGAAAGTGTCAAGCAAGAATGACATTAAACTTAAAAAAAAAAACCATAGAGAGTAAAACATCTGGTATTCATGTAACTAAAAATGATTTGAAAACCATATCTTGAGATCTGATTTAAATCTCCTCTCAGCTGAGTTTAGTTTAAGCGAGACAGGCAGCATGTTCACCAGGTGTGCTGTATGCTGTAGTCCAGTGTGTCCCTCTAAACTATTCTGTCAAGCAGGAATGTAAATCTGGTGGGAGAAAAGACCCTGTTTTTACCCGTCTGCAACAAATCAGAACATTGTTTATTTATTATTCAGTGTGAGTTCACAGTTCTTGAGTCAAAAATTGTTGTCCCTCTGAATCTAATCTGACATTTTCTTTGTGCCCCTCTGCCCTCCCTCCATCTTTGTTCGTCCTTATCTCTCAGTGGCAGCGCTCGTGGACGTTGGTACAAGTTTAACGACAACATGGTGGAGGAGTTTGATATGAACGATGAGACTTTGGAGTACGAGTGCTTTGGTGGAGAGTACCGTCCCAAAGTTTACGACCAATGTAAGTGACATGTACCAACTGACGTCTATGAAGCAAGGTGCATTTGAGCGCTTAACATAAAGATCCAATTTCGACATGTTTTAAGACATAATGATACAATGCTTTGAACAGTTATTTGTGTCTATGTTTTTTTCATTAGAAGTTCAGTTACCCAGTAAAAAATTACACACTTGTTGTGATGTCACAAAATCATCTCGCAGGTACATGTGTTAAACTGAGATTAAAGTCTGCACAGAGGAACTTTCTCCTTGAGAAGATGAATGAGAAAACAGCCTCTTATTTTTAAACTCTGCGCAGTGAAGGTCAAACATCTTTGAGTTAAGGGGGACATTAAAAATAAGTGAAACTCAACCACTGCACGTGCTGTTTTCTCATACACACACTTAAACTTTGATTTGTGTGCGTGCAGCCAACCCGTACCCCGACGTGCGGAGGAGGTACTGGAACGCCTACATGTTGTTCTATCAGAAGATCAGTGACCAGAACTCGCCCGTCCTGCCCAAGAAGAGCCGAGTCAGCATCATGAGGCAGGAGGCTGAGGACCTTACACTGTGAGTGAACCTCCCGTTATGCACTACACTCACCTCATAAACATTCTCATCACGTCATTTATAATGTATCAGCAGTGTGCAGCAGTCAGCAGGGTAATAGCGCTGTGGGTCATCTATCTGCAACTGATAGCTCCTGCCTGATGTTGTGTGGAGACGGTTTAATAGTTGGGATAGAAGGCAGAACATTTTATGAAACACTGCAGCCTTCAAACACACATTTACATTTACAGTTATTTAATATCTTTGCCAGATGTAAGCCTGGAGGGGATCTTGTATGTAGCTGTGGGTGTGAGTGTGTCTATCTGTGTGTCCACAGCTAATCTTGCAAACTACTGGACCAATGAGTGTAATATTTTGTGTGCACATTTATGTCTGTACACCCAAAGGACCTCCTGTGGTTGCAGTGATTCCTCACTCGTCTCCCCGGCCTGTAGGGGGCACAAGTCTTCAACAAAATCGCGTAACAAAAACATCAAGCAAACAGCATTTCTATAAATCATCTCAGCTGAAAACAAGAAGTTTGGTCTCAATTTAAACCGGAGCATCTGCAGGTTAATCCTGTACCTGATGTGTTATGATCCACTTAGTAAAGCACGATTTGGGATGAGAAAGAAATTATCTTCACCGCCACATTGACTGTAAGGGAGCCAGTAGGAACGGCTCCACCGGGCACAGCTGTGCCACATGCATTGTCTTGAGTGGCTGCAGTCAGCTCCAGATGCCGCCTGGCAAAGATCTGCCCTCTACTGAGTCCACCTTTTGTAGTTTATATGAGGAATCAAGTCTCTTTAGTACATGCAGCATGGAGAGAAGAGCCAAGTGTTCTCTGCCAACCCTCAGAACGCACAGACTTTTCTACCATACTGAAGCTCTGACCTCACAACAAACAGCTGCGCTCGTAAAAGATATTGCTCCGCATAAAACAGATTTACCAAAACAAGAAACTTCCACAGACCAGATAAAAGGAAATGCCCCCAAGATACAGGAAATTACCCTCCAATAGAGTCCTGAGTAATTCCCCCACACTGTCACAATCAGCATTTAGAAACATCACCAGAAAACATCAAGAGTTCACACCCTTTTATCATCTTGCCTGTGGCTCTGTGTTCTCCAGGTCTGCCCCGTCCTCTCCTGATGTTTCGCCACAGTCCTCTCCTCGCCCCCCTCGAGCCAACAACGACCGCCTCACCCTCCTCACCCGCCTGGTCCGCAAGGGAGAGAAGAAGGGCCTGTTTGTAGAGAAGATGCCCGCCAGCATCTATCAGGTAAAGTGGCATCAGGAAGTGACATTCATGTCAACATTTGTCCCATTTGTTATAAGCTGCAACGTCCAGGCTCATCTGATTTCCCCATTTTGTTTTGTGTAGATGGTGCGAGACGAGAATCTCAAGTTCATGAGGAACAGAGACGTCTACAACAGCGACTACTTCAACTTCACCCTCTCTCTGGCCTCCGTCAATGCAGTACGTGCCTCTGCTGTTTGTCTTTGAGTTCCTGATTGTGTATACGTACAAAGTAGAGCTACGTCTGCACAGTAAATGTAGTAACCAGTACTCGTGAATATTTTTCTCAATTCTCGGGGAGTAAACATTTTCTTCCACATTTGCATCTTATTTATTCTACCTTTTACTCTTTACTTTTTGCATAGTGTTTTTTGAAGTACAAGCAACTCATAAATCTTTTCACACAAACCATCACACTGTAGCTCGACTCAAAATAACTTTTTTATCCTCCTCTGTTTAGTTTATTATATTTAATTACTTTGTTCTTCCTCATACTATGTATGTAATGTTTCCAGTGGTCTTTTTCCTGCCTATAAATGCCTGTTTTTTCCATCTCACTTTGATAATATAAGTGCATGTTGATCATTTAATCATTGTAAGAGGTGGATGTGTAATTAATTAAAGCACCGTGGGACTACCAGGGAAACTGAAAATTGAAATTGAATATGCTGTTTGTTACAGTGCACAATTATTTACCACAGAAACATAAAGGTGCAGCAAATAGTGGCTTTCATGTGTGTGTGGGTGTGTTTGTGTGTGTGTTACAGACAAAGCTGAAGCATCCAGACTACCAGCCCATGGCCAAAGAGAGTCTTCAGCTGGCTGTTCACTTTCTCTTCCACACCTACCTGCACACCAAAAAGAAACTCCGGTACGCACACAGATACACTCCTGCTGATAATGAGCACCCCACATAAGCAGCAGTTTAATATCTGTATTACATATATGTGTCTCCTGCAGGGTGGACACAGAGGAGTGGATGGCGACAGTGGAGGTGTTGCTGTCGAAGAGTCGTGAAGCGTGCCAGTGGATGGTGCAGTATCTGGTTGGACCAGAGGGACGAGAGATCACCAGGTCAGTGCGGGTTGGCCAGCTGCTTAACCCACAGACACGGTACATAGAGGGCTGTGAGCATGACTATAATACTGCAGTCATATGATGTCTACCATGGGGTTGAGCTTATTTTTATTGTTTAATTCTTGGAACTGATAAAATAAATGTCTGATTCTTTACACATCATGAGTAATACGAGGGTAGTCCTGTAGTTAACCGCCATACTGCAAGGATATTTTGTTTTTTCAGCGCAGTAAGAGAAAATCCAGTAACACACCAAAGTATGCTTGACTGCTTTGTCCTGGTGGATGGGCCGGGGTTGCTAACACAACTGCCCACACCAAATTCAGTTGTCAACTTTAACATTTAAAAGTTTCTTTAGATATGTATCCATCAGGTTACATGTCCAAATGTTTACCATGTACTTAGCAAAATCCAAATGAGTCACTCTTTACATCGGGATGAATTAGATCCACCAAACAGCACTTCAAAAGAAAATACTATTGTGCCTGTTGTGTTCATTTCCAGGTTCATTTGGAGTTCCTACTAGAACATGTTTATGTGCTTTAATGTTCAGAAAATCCTCATGCTGTCTGTGCTGGTACACCTGTATTCACCCTCTGTCTCAAACACATTGTTTTAGCGCCGGTCTCCTAAGCCTCCCTCCCGAAAAAGTCCAGTCTGCTCTGATTGGTCAACGTTTCTGGGTCTTCTGTTTCTATAGCCCCTTTTACACTGCCAGATTTTCGGCAAATGTTGGGCCGTTTTGCCGGCAAGCTGCGAGCATTTAGACACACAGAGCCGGATTGGCGAGTTGATCAGAGGTGCCCAATTTTCCGCCTCGTAGGGTAGACATATTGGAGGAACCCTTTTAGTTTAAACAGACCGAGGCCGCCTTCTGCAATGGGAGGGGCTGTTGAAGACTTGTGGGAGGAGCTGTTCATGACGCAGCACGTGCAACACACTGGTGGTGGATAAACAGGAAACAGCTGATAGCAGGAATTAGTGAGCAGCTAGTAGCAAGAGGGAAACACAAACCTGACAGACACTGTAAAGATGAGCAACTGGGGAGACAAGGAATTGCGCGCCCTCCTTGTCCTCGCAAACGAAGAGGCCATTAACCGTCAGATGACGGGGACGGTGAAGGGCGGACCGACTTATGAGAGAATCGCAGAAGGACTGACCAGCTGCGGTTTCCCTCCCACGTCACTGTTTACGTCACACGCTGAGCTACACGTTTTGTTACTTGCTCACTAGTTTTCTGTCCACCTGCTCCAGAAAGTGAAAATTAGTAGTATTAGTGGCTGTGTTTGAGCTCTGGAGCCAAAACAACAGAGCACACTCACTTTATTTTCATGCAGCTCCTGAAACACAGAGCTTAGACCTACTGTATGTTTGTTGGGTTGTTTTTATTTCTTTGCAGGGCCTCAGTCTGGGTTTAATCACTGCAGCATTTTTGTAGCTGTCCTAGTGATACGCGATACCACAGACTTGGCAGCTCCCCCATTGTAATCAATGCACACTGAACCCTCTGACCTCGGTCAGATAATTCCACTCAGATAACGCTGCTGCAGCCTCGAAAGCTTCACTCACTCTCTTTCAAGTACACACACTTGAGTAGAGTCCTTGGATCTCTATAGTATGTTTTAATCACACACACACTATCTGAGCCTCTGGAGTAACTTTGAACAAGCTTTTTATTTATATTAAAATCACCTGTGCATGTGTGTGTGTGTGTGTGTGTGTGTGTGTGTTGCTCACTGCCTGGATGCTGATTGGCTGAAGGAGTAGGTCACCGTCACTGTGGAATGTAAACTAAATGTTTACATTCCACAGTCAGAGGATAGTTTCTCAAAGTGTGTGTTTTCGGGAAAGGTCTTGTCTTACACTGCTCTGTGTTCAGGCATGGGGTGATCATATGGCCCTCAGACATGATTGGTTATCACACATTGGACAACAGTACACCCCGGCCCCCCTTTACACACACACACACACACGCCCCTTCACACAGAAAGGAAAGACAGTGTCACACTCAGCTGTGTGTCTCAAGTCTAAAGCCGCCCGCACAAATGTTTTTTCCCCACTCAAATGTAAACACCTCTCCCTGTTTTTCAGCCACATTCCATCTCTAAAGGCCCTGAAGATGTTTCTACATCATAATCACATGTTTTTGTTCCTACATCACAGGTTCAATTCACTCTGCTCGCCGTTTACAATACTGATATCCATTATCATACATCTGCTCCTCAGGGTTTGTCTGTTGGAGTGCAGTGTGAGGGAGGTGAGGGTGGTGGTCGCATCCATCCTTGAAAAGACTCTGGAGAGCGCGCTTCACTTTGGAGACCCCGGACTGGACAACCTGACGGACACCCTGCTCTCCTTACTGGACAAAGACGTTCCTGAGAATGTGAAAAACTGTGGGCAGTACTTCGGCCTCTTCAGTAACTTCGCTCAGAGGGTAATAACCCATCAGGACATAAGTACACTTCAGTGTTCGAGGTGCAAACACTGATTTAAATGACAATGTGTTTTGATTTCTGTGCTGTCTCTCAGGGGGGCAGTCCCTGTCAGCTGTTGTTGAAACACTCAGCTTATCGCCGGATGCTCATCTTCCTGTTGGGACCAAACAGGCAAAACAACCAGGTACAACTACATTTTCGCTCAGGATTTTTTTAACCTCAAGACTGCACTCATTGTGGGCCATATTTAATGATCTATAGTGCATGGTCTGGCGCAAACATATTCAGTGTGTATCCAGCCACTTCTTTGGTGCATAATAATAAAGCACAAGCAACAAGAGGGTTGCTTTTACTCCCTTAATGAATCAAAGGTGAGTTTTAAGTCCAGTTCGGACCAATGATTCGCGACGAGAGAAAACCATTTTAGAATGTTGCAGAGAAAAGTTGCAGCGGTGTGAAGTGACCGTCTGAGCTCGACTCAAACCTGCTGATGGTGTCACCTGCAACTCCACTGGCCAAATCAACGACGTCTGGTTTTAGAACATAAAGCTCATTACCTGTTTCTACAGCAAGTCGGCTTGTACCAAAGTCAGAATAACCGCAGACGGCGTGTTTGCTTGCTGCAGCAGGTGCTCTGTCCCCACCGAGCGCTGTTTCCGTCCTCACAGTGTGCCGGTGTCAGACAGTGGGTCGCTGCTGCTGCTCACTGTATGTGCTTATGCCCCACCCACACACATTATATATGACGCATTCATTTTGAACACAGTCCATCTGATGCTCCTTCTATGTTTTTCGCCGTTTCATCGCTACTACAAATGCAGCTATAGCCAGTATCTCACTGTCACTATCCTCAGTCATATTTTAAAAAGCTACAAATTGTATTCAGCCACAAAATAAGTCTGAAAAGTTTTGAACAGACCAGACGTACACGTACAGAGAGTTGTTGCAGAGAGATCAGTACAGCAAGGGCAGTAATGTCACTGCAGCAAATATCTTGCGACATTTAAGCAGCAAAACTAAAAAACTGTAGATATAAACCAGACGTTGCGCTAGACTTTTTCGTCGCCAGTCATTTTGACCGACAGGGTCATAAAAATCCGGTCATAATCTATTTTTACCGGTCATTTTAATTTTCGTTTTTAAATGATAATAAAGATATTCAAAGACATTTAGTTTTCATTCGTTTGTTTTTAATAAATCCAACAAGCAAGTTATAAAGTGTGCATTAATAAGGACATGAACGAAAAAATGAACAGACATCCTCACACCCGTGCCATTAGGCTTCGCCCTGGACACACTGCACGGCACTAACGCGTCACTAACGCATCCGGTTTGTCCAGGGCGTTATGTAGTTAAGCCTGTAGGCTCTGTGACACAAAATTAAAATTGTAATGAAGTGATTATGGTATTGAAAAATGTGTTATGCACTGTTGTTTTATTTTAAATTATAAACACAGTATTTTCTCCTCATGTTCCTCAGTGTGTGCTGTTGTTATTTTATTTTGAAAATTGGCCGGTTCTCTCGTCTTTTCTGTGTCCGACTTCCTGTTTGGTATGATCCGCTTGATCCAGCTTGACAGAAGTGCTCGCGGCTCGCGTGAAAAATAGACCAGACACCGAACTGAAGCGCTGCCTCCGCGGGCGCTCCGCTCTGCTCAGCGGCCTGTGTGGACAGTCAGATAGGTTAACATGGGCGCTGATTGAAAACTGCCTCCGCTGCTGGGCGCTGCGCTTCGGTTCCGCGTCCGGTGTTACCAGGGCGTTATGTCAACAACGCTACATGAAGCAGATGAATGACTTTTTCTCTGCAGTACTGTGCACTCCGCCGCCAAGTGGGCAGGGGTGGTAATTGCAACCGATCAAAATGACCGACGGCCTTCAGATTTTCCGGTCATTGTTGTAAAAAACGGTCATTGACCGAGATTGTCAGGTTAACGCGACCCCTGTTATAAACTCAACAGAAACAGAACCAAACTTTCAGCATCTGAATTAGTGAAGTTACAATGTTCCTGTTGTGTAAGATGCACAGTGTTCCTCTTAATGGGGAGCCGGAGAGCAGCTCTGCTCTGATCTCTGCTATGTTCACATTCATATTTTCCTCATTAATGATGTATTATATCACCCACCCACAACCCATCTGCACGACTCTGTGTGTGTGTGTAACTAGCAGAGTGTACGTCTGTTGTGGACCTGCATATGTAGCGGCAGCTTACTATTAGAATAATGCACCCTTTAAATAGCAGGAAAATACTGCACTATTGACTTTAGACCAGGTTTGTGTTGGTCAATGGCACATTCACTTTCTGGGAATGCACCAACGATGAGCTTGTTATTATATAGTGCTGTTTATTTTGAGTGCAGTTTATTTAGATATTCATCTGTGTGTCTCCACAGAACCGGCGGTGGAGTCCAGCTCAGGCTCGGGAGTTCCTTCACCTCCACAACACTCTGGCGCTCATCACGCTGCACACTGACCTCAACTCCCAGCGGACGCAGAGTGAGACACTTAAATCTTGACGTTCACAGGGTTGATGCTTTTGTACACTCCAGCTCTCAGTCTGATCCTTTTTAATTCTCACCTGTTCTCCCGTGTAGCTCCTGCAGGGTTTAAACTGCGTGTGAGCTATGTCCCGTCCTCCAGCCCACTCCTCCCACTACACACCGACATCCTGGCCTCACTCTTCACTCCGGAGGGGCAGTCCTACCTTCTAGAGGTAACAAACCGACAACTAACAAGGTTTTAAACTTTTTCAGACTAATGACACCAACAGTCGTTAAAATACTCACACAGTCTGTATGGAGTCATCTTAAACTGTAAAACAAATATGAAATAAGCTCAGAACATCTTCAATGTTTTTCATTAACAGGTGATGTTTGCCATGCGTGAGCTGTCAGGTCCGCTGTCCCTCCTGATAGAGATGGTGACCTACATTGCGTACTGTAACGAGCCCTTCTCTCTGGGTGTGCTGCAGCTGCTCAAGGTAAAAGAAGCTTCACAAAACCCCAAAGAGACAGTGACCAGAGCTGACAGACTTTTAGTTGATTATGAGTGTTCTTTGTTTTAAAATGATCTAAATACTTTGTGTCTCGCAGGCCCAGCTGGAGACGGCTCCACCTCATGAACTGAAGAACATTTTTCAGATGCTGCAGGAGCTGCTGGTGAGTGACACCAGTTAACTCTGTGACCCTTCACCCTTTAATCTGTCACTATATGACATCTGATTGCTGTTATCAGATTTTCTAACATCAGTTAAATCTTTAACATCAGGTAATGGAAGACCATCTGCAAACCCAGAGACTCAAGTATGCTTTTGAGTCAGAGAAAGGCCTTCTAGGTATGTCACAGTGCTTTTGTTGTTTTACTCTAATGCCTACAGCTGGCAGCAAATCAGCCTTGTACAATGTAATATTTCTCTTATCAACATTGTTGGTAGTCTGCCATGCCTCTTGGCAGCAGCATCAGTTTGTTTGACTGGATTTATTGAAGGTATAAAAACCTAACTGAGAGCTTTTTCTTCTCAGCTTTGATGCACCAGAGCAACAATGTGGACAGCAGACGCTGCTACCAGTGTGTGAAGTTCCTGGTCACATTGGCCCAGAAGTGAGTTCATTTAAGGGTCAAAGTAAAGAGTTGTGCAGGAGTAATAATTCTCCTTAGATGTACTTTGTTGTGCATGATGATACTTTAATGATTTTTTTTTTTTTTTCCACCAGGTGTTCTCCAGCCAAGGATTACTTCAAGGACTTGTCAGGTCACTGGAGCTGGGCCGTACAGTGGCTGCAGAAAAAGGCAAGTTTCAACACACGTGTGTAGAAACACCAGAATGCACTGGATGAATTCATTTTTAACACTGTGATGAAATACTTTGTGATGATCCTGTTCACTCATTGTGTTTCTGCACTCTTCCCTCAGATGACAGAGCATTACTGGACGCCACAGAGCAACGTCTCCAATGAGACATCCACCAACAAAACCTTCCAGCGCACCATCTCTGCACAGGTACACACATAGAAAGTGTTGATCAGCGTGATATGACCCCCTCTAGTTCGACACAAACACACACACTGTCACTTGTATTTGATGTTTATTTTTTTCGTATTCGCTCAACTCACTATGTTTCATTGTGTGTTTATAAAACTCCACAGGATACTTTGGCCTACGCCACAGCACTGCTAAACGAGAAGGAGCAGTCTGGCAGCAGCAACGGCTCTGACGGCAGCCCGGCGAATGAGAACGCTGACCGTAGCCTCCGACAGGTAGCCCCCCAGCAGCAGCAGGCGTCTTGTGTGACTCATGCTCTGTTCGCGCAGCCAAAAAAAGAGAAGAATGGAGCAAAAATGGAACATCTCAGCAGCTTCTGTCAGAAGCTGTGAAGGCAGTTTGTTACCTCCCACGGCTGTTATTAGCAGTGGATTTAAAAACTGCTCCATTCTTCTCTGACTCCTGCTGTGCCTGACAGGATGCCCACACAGCACAAGACCGTCAGACTTGTTCTGGATAATCAGTGCGCTGTATAGAAGTCATAATCCCTCTGTCACTGCTGAGCACAGAAATGTTTCACCATTTGCTCTTTTTCCTCCTAAAACCCCCAAATGTCAGAGTGCTCATGTTAACAGCTATTACTATTGTGTGTGTGTGTCTCTCCCAGGGGTCGGAGTCTCCCATGATGCTCGGCGATTCAAAGAGCGATCTAGAGGATGTCGACCCCTAGCTCCTCCAGCCAGCAGGGCTCTTCCGAAGGAGAGGCGGCACAGCTCCGGGCAGCCGACTGAAAGGGCTGCACTTTGCCTCTGATTGGTCAGGACATTTAGGACTCCACAACAAGCCAATCAGAACACTTATTCTCTTGGTCGCTATGGCAACGAAGGAGCTATGAATAAATCATAAATTACTTCCTTTCAGAGCAGCCAAGGCGATGATGGAGATGCATTATCATTAAGGGCAGCAGAGTTGATTACGGTGGGAAGTACAGAAAAAAAAAAACCTTCCTCAATCACGGATGACTTCAGTTTATCCTTTTATTCATTCATTCACTCAGAATGACAGCAAGGTGGAGGATGGGTTTGGGTTGTGTTTTAACAATTTTCTGCTCATATTTGCCAATGTATCTACATAGACATATTCATATTGTAAAGATTTGTTCCATAGATGTAATTTCCAGTGTAAGATAATATTTTAAAGTCTCCTGTGCTCTTCTCCACAGCCATGCAAATAGTGAGAGGTCACGTTAGCCGCTCTAGAGGAACTCACACACACGTGTGCACTTGTACAGGAACACCTCCACACACGAGCACTTGGGAGGGGTGGGGTTAAGTATGCACTTTATAGTCCAGCCCAGTCTATTGTGACGTACAGCAGCACTGGTAAGTTCCTCTAGAGCCTCCTCGCCAGCGCGTCCTCTTCTTCTTTTGCTTTTATATTTTCAGTGCCACTTATGCAGACACATGGAAGCCCTGATAGCAAGCCACTCTGCCTGTGACTTTAACTTTCGCCCTGGTGACCGCAGTGTAGCCACAGGGACGCAGTACAGGGCAGGCCCTGTCCCATAAACAGGACAAGTCCCGGCCCCCAGCAATCTGAAGCAAGCAGTGCCATGGTCAGCACTCGCCCTCGACTCTACTTCTTGTCGCTGTCAGGCAGCCTTGTGTGCTGGATTTTTATCCTCTTCATCGCTGTGTTTTATTTTCTTTGCCACTTTTTCTTTGACTCTGGATGAATTGAATAATGTAGAGGATGTTTAGGGACTCAAGCCTTATGCAAGAAAAGCTGATCTGGAAGTGCACGGATCAGTCGCGGTGGGCCGTCAGTGCCGACTGAGGGGGAGCTCAGGAGCATGTTTTATTTTTAGGTGCCAAGGTTACACACACACACACACACACACACACACACACACATACATACATACATGATGATAGAACTTGTGAAAAACATGCAAGCATGTGTCACTCATTCACTTTGCTCGCAAACAACAAGTCCTCCTCGCCTCACTGTTACCTCTGCTTTATCAGGTTTTTTTTCTTTTTGCTTTGCCTTTTTTGCTTTTGTCTACCTTTGGAAACACACACAGAGGAGCTGATTCCAAATGTAGCTCTAGTTTGACACGAGGACAACGCCTGTGCATCCATCATCCATGCCCCCAATCATCGGGAGACTTGAAGTGCCTTAACCTCCCGATCTCTCCTCCCTTCCCCACCTCTGACACATGGGTTAACTCCACCTGTCCTCACCGTGACACCAAACTAGTGTCTCCTTTGGTCAAGTAGTGTCGCTGTAGGAGTGCAACAAGGCTTCTTCATCCCCATTAGACCCAAAATAATACAGGGAAAATGTCCTCTGTGTGTTGTGACAAAGGATTGTAGGAATGTAACTGTTGGTTGTTGATTGTGTGTGTATGTGGGAGGGGGGGGGGGTGGAAGTTTTACCCGAATAAAACAGGGTGTAGGTGACAGGACAGGGTGTAGGTGATGGTAAAAATGCTGCTTCTTTTCACTCTGCGCTCAAGCAGAGACACTTTGTAGATACTGATTTATGCTAGATAGTTTTAGGGACGCCACACTTTTCACTCAGATGTTCTGACGACATGAGCCTAAACTAGCTTAGCAGACTAGCTCTCAGCTTTAACAGGTCAATGTTTACAGTGTGAGAACCTATCATGCAAAAACGGTTTTCTGTTGGGAGTCATCATGTGATCACTCCACTGAGGTTCCTCTGCGTCCTCAAAGCCCCTCCACACACACACACACACATACACCACACACACACACACACACACACACACACACCCCTCACTCCACCCAGCCCATTTCCCTCTCTATCTCACTAGATGTGAATGTCACGTCGTGCTGTGCGGCACGTTTGCATGTGTGGCAGTAAGTGGTGGTGAAGTTTGTCTTTTGTGTGACAGAGATAAAAAAAAAAAAGAAAAACAGCCCCCCCTCCCCCTCCCCGTGTTGTTTGCTGTGTAATTTGGTCATTAGCGCTCACTATCACAAACATGCCCCCTCTCTGTGGCTGGCTACGTGCTATCTGATGGAGCTGCATGCAGTCTGTGCCAAGTGATACTCATGGCAACATGAGTCGCATTCAGCCCGAGAGTCTCTCCTAGGTTTGCCCCACTGCTACATCACCACAGCTACTCAAAACAAACAACAACTTCGAAACAATCTTTAGTTTTAATCCTGGGATGCAGGGAGGGATGGGGAAGTGTGTGGGTGGGGATTGGCATCTGTACGGGTTTTTACTGTCATTCGATTTTGAAAAGTCACTTCTGCCATGGCAGGATTCTGTAATGCATGTTAAAACTCAGTTTTAATTTGTACATCAGAGTTTGATTAAGGGGAAATTTGATATAAAATAAACTGGAATGCACAACCTTTTGTAAACATTGTTTTTATGTATGTCAACATGTCGCCTGACAAAGTGTTGGTGCACCTTCACTTTTACCTTTTAATGTTGATTTCTGCAGGATTTCTTCTTAAAGGAACACTTCACCCCCTAAATAAGCATTTGTATATTAGTTACTGAAACCATGCTCGGCTGAATTTGTGTTGTTTTTCCACGTATGCCTCCACAGTGAGCGAAGAATCCAAAACCAGAACTCATGCAGTATAATCCAAGTCTTGTTTATCCAGTCGGATGCCCAGCACTTCCCAAACAGACGGCCCTCTCCAACGGGAAGCTGAACTGAAAGTAAAATTAAACTATGCTCGTTTCAAAGTCAACTTCATTGAGGAAAACAACAGCCGAACACGGGAGCTGCAGATCTACTGTTGCCTAAAGTCACATAATAACACAAACAAACTGATCGAGGCAGCTTCTGTGTTCAGGGAGGTAAAATTGTTTGTATGAATGAAGTCTGGCTTTGAATAGAGCATCAGTTAAGGGTCATTTATGCTCAACATTAGTTACAGGGACGGACATATAGAGCTTTTTTCCTAACTTTATTCAAGAGAGTGGTTTATCAATTTGAGAGCATTATTTATTGATTTCACGTTCAGATTTAAATATTGTCCCTCAAACCCTGCCCTCGCACCCAAATAGCCTCTGCTTGCGCGTTTCTGCTCAAACTGTGTGCTCGCACTCAGATACAATGTCGCTTGCACAGATTTCCTGCTCCACCTTCAGCTCTTCTCCTCACGCTCAAGCTGCTTCTGTGCGTTCGTGGAATTTCTGCTGTCAGATTTCTGCCTTGTGCTTGGATTGTTTTGTGTAACAACCCTGTCAAAATCCCCGACCAACAGAACGCCAGGTTTATATCATTATGTATATTCTATGTGGCTTTTACAGTAAAAAATATGGCTGCACGTGTGTAAATTAACAGTCCCCAAAAGTAGTAAAGAAAGCAAGTGAAGAACATTTAATAAAGCCCTGGAGGGTGGGAGTGGATGAACCCGGGTAAAGAGAACCCACCCGGACGGGTCACTCCAAAACTAAAGCGAGCGCACTTGCACGGAGGCAGGGATCATTTCATTGGTCAACAATAAACCTGGTGTTCTATTGGATGGGGGATTTTGACAGGGCTGTTACACAAAAAAATCCAAGAAATCTGAGAGCAGAAATCTGACAGCAGAAATTACACGAGCGCACAGAAGCAGCTTGCGTGAGAGGAGAAGAGCTGAAGGTGGAGCAGGAAATCTGTGCGAGCAACATGGTATCTGAGCGCACAGTTTGAGCAGATCTAAGTGCAAGCAGAGGCTATTTGAGTGCGAGGGCAGGGTTTGAGGGACAATATCACAAAATCTGAACGTGAAATCAATAAATAATGCTCTCAAACTGATATACCACTCTCTTGAATAAAGATAGGGATAAAGCTCCATACGGACAGAGCCTTCTGTCCATACTGTGCGTTCATTTCCTTTGTATTTGTGCAAAATTTCTGAGAGCTTACACCACACAAAATGGAGCAGTACCACTGGAGATCACGGAGGCAGAAGTCATAGAGGACTTTAAGAATAGCAAACTATATCAAAACATCTGCTTACAAACTCTCGCACAACTCGTGCAATATAATCCAAGTCGTATTTATCCAGTTGTATGTTCAGAACTTCCCAAAGAGACAGCCATTGCCAATGGGGAACTGAACTTAATCCATGCTTTGTGTTCAAAGCCAGACTCCGTAGAAAAAAGCAGTAATTTTACCCTTTACCCTTTTAGTCTGGAGCTGAAGAGAGCATAGATAAAGGGCTGTCGGTGAAGTACTGAGCATATGACTGGATAAATAAGGCCACGTAAGAGAGTTTGTAAGCAGACGTTTTGGTGTAGTTTTGCAGCCCCCCATGACTTCAGTTCATCGGGAATTCTCTCTGTTTTTAGATTCTTTGTTCACTGTGCGAGAAAAACAAATTGTTCGTCATGAATTTAGCATAACGCGGGGTATGTTACTAATATACAAATGGTCCATTAATTGGAAGATCAGTGGTTCGATCTCAAGCTCCTCCAGCCCACATGCCAAAGTATCCTTAGACAAGATACTGAACCCCAAATTGCTCCTGATGGCTGATCAATCAGTGTGTGAGAGCGTGTGAATGGTTACTTGGCAGCAGGTGGCACCATGTGTGGTAGCCCCGGCCACCAGTGTGTGAATGTGTGAATGTGACTCATAGTGTAAAAGCACTTTGAGTGGCAGAGGACCTGAAGGGCGTTACACAAGTGCAGTCCATTTACCATTCATTTGATGGGTGAAATATTCCTGTAATAGCTCATCTGATTTGATCCTGCAGACCATAAATATGTTTTTCATTGAAGACATTTTGACTCGTCACAGCAGGAAGGGCACAGGTGGAAATAACAGAATTACTGATGGCTGAGTTCCATTTAGCTGCTTCAGTTTTAAGGTCCTCAAAGTCACTCATGAGTATTATTTTTAATGCCTGTGCTTTTCCTGCAGGCCTATTGGTTAAAAAATTATGTGCACTGACACATCACCCTCACCCTCATGTCATGGCTGATGTTCTTTACTGAGAGTCCTCCTCACACTGATGACACAAATGTTGATGAAGGGCTGCAACACTTGAGCAGTAATGGTGTCAGATTTTCCTGTGCCAATCAAACCTCAGTCCACTCATCAGTGCGCCTAAGCTGGCAGTGTGGTGCTCTCCATGCTGGAATCAGTCCGTCTGAATCAGTAACAATCAGGATTTAAGTCCTCTGAGTGTGCTTGGTTTAAATGGTGTTTTTCACTCCGTTCACTGTCACATAAAACCAGTTCACTGCTCGGGTCAGACAAATGTGTTTCAGTCAAGCATAAAGCAAAGTGGTTTTGTTCTGTGTGCACCTACTGTTCCAGATGAAATGCAAAACAAAGTAAGCAGAAGATAACTGGCTCATTAATCAAGCTGCTAATCAGGCTGGTTACCCACAGCGCCGCCACCGCTGCTGCTGCTGCTGCTGCTGCTGCCGCTGCCTGGCTCCTCACCTGCAGTCACAGCTGGAAACACTCTCCTCTGCCCGTCATGACAACATCTGTGGTGAGTTGTGTGTGCTCTGATGGGTGTTTCATCTGCTGCCTGTCCTTCTGTGTGTCAACTCTTCAGTGTCCTTTATCACACATTGACACGTCACAGGGGGAAAAACACTGATGTAGATAATGACACTAATGAAGGCTGAATTCCATTTAGCTGCTTCAGTTTCAGGGTCCTGGTGTTGTGCATGACTCAGAGAGCTGTAGTTATGTCTGCTATTAAAAAAAGGCTGATTATTTGGATGCCTGTTAGTTTGAAACTGTGCTCTGCCTTCACTTTACAAACTCATTAGGTAATGTACACATGTCCACATAACTGCCCTGAGTCTTAAAGGGACAGGTCACTGCAAAATCAAAAATGCATGTGTTTCCTCTGACCTGTTGGGCTATTTGTCAGTCTAGATTGTTTTGGTGAGTTGCAGAGTGTTGGCTATATCAGCCGTAGAGATGTCTGCCTTCTCTCCAATTTAATGGGAACTAGATGGCACTTGGGTGGCACAGTGAGTGGTGTGGCTGTTAGCACTGTCGCCTCACAGCAAGATGGTTCCTGGTTCGTACTCCAGCTTCCTCCCACAGTCCAAAGACATGCAGGTTAACTGGTGACTCTAAATTGTCCGTAGGTGTGAATGTGAGTGTGAATGGTTGTCTGTCTGTATGTGTCAGCCCTGTGATAGTCTGGTGACCTGTCCAGGGTGAACCCTGCCTCTCACCTAATGTTGGTTTGAACGTAAACTGTCCCTTTGAAAAACTATAATAAGCTGTCTTATAAATCATAAAGTTTAATTTATTCCGTTTAAGAGCATGCGGACAGTATGTTGGATAAATATAACTGTGATTTTATAAAAAAACAAACCAAAAAAGGAAACTCACAGATGATGTTTGTGGAATCACTTTTTATCATAACTGTTTAGTAAAAGATACAAAAATATTTGGTTACATTTTACAAACTGTATGGTTTAAAAATAGCAAACAAGACGACATGAGATGAGGCAACGTTTGAGACATTAATACCACACTGGAGCATATTTGGACCTAATCCTAAAACTGAAACACAGACAGCGTCACAGAGGAGCTCACAGTCACTGAAGAAAAGACAAGATGACGACGGTAGAGAAAAACCAAAGCTGTTTTCAAGGTGTTTGACATCGAGGTGGTGTGAGTGGATCAGCGAGCTGTGGCGGGCTGCTCTGGTGGTCTGACACGACAGCAAACAGCAATGCCAGCTGCCCCCTCGGCTCCTGTGGCACTGTGGACACGGCATCTGTTGCCCTTAGCAACTGGCCCAAAGATAGCCGAGCCCTGAGAGACGGCGCTACAGTCTGTCAGAGTCCAGCCAGAGGGACAGGACACCTCCACCTGCAACACAACAGCAGCAACAGGTGAGGGCCTGAGGGGAAGTTTGGGACGTGATCATCACAGACATTTGTTTCACATATTCACCTGAGGTTTAACACCTGATATGTTTTCCAACAGGCGGCACTCTAAGGATGGAGCGTGGCAGCACACGGCGTGTGATGTCACCCTGTCTTTCACAGCACAACGCTTCTGATCACCGTGATGTGGACGAGAGTCAGACGAGATCTCGGCAGCGGACCAAGATGTGCAGCCTAGAGAGACACGAGCTGTGTGTTTACATGAGCTCAAACAGGCCAAAACTTTCAAACGTGTGAATTCCATCATGTGAGGCGCTCATGGATGGGTCGACATGGTCTTTGAAACTATATTCCACTCATCCAATGAGCCCTTCACAATATAGAATGAGCAGAGTACACGTGAAGTATCAAAATAGCATCTGTGTGTGCAGTGCTCGTACTCCACTGTCTTCAGGTTTTGTCCATCAATGACTCTCAGACGAGCTCACGCTGACCACACTGGAGTCATCATGAAGGCAGTGAATGAGGTTTATAATGTAATAATGTAAATTAAGAGACCATTCAGGTGTTATGACGGTTGACAACCCCGCGCTTTATACTGCACACAAAGCTGGTATTTATGTTGGCAGGGAGTACATTTTCCTTTCAGGGTGATTGCCATGGTAACTGGCATAATTGACCAAGGTGTTCTAAATGCAGCCACATCAAAAGCTCACGCTTGGTTGAAAGGTTGTTTGTGTACACTACAGTTGGACTGACTCCAGCTCATCAGCAGATATCACTTAGAAAGGAGCAGAGTGACGTTTTCATAAATATGTTGATGTACTTTGTTGCTGAGAATTAGATGAGAGGATTGATGCCAATCTCATGTCTCTCTATAACCCTTTAAAACCTGGAGCGACGTCACTTCTTTTGCTGCTTTCAGACACCGTTCGCAAGCATTTAAACCTTTAAACTCTGAGCTGACTGGTGCGATTTCTTTTTTAAACAAACATGGCGGGGCATCGGTGGCTTAGTGGATAGAGCAGGCGCCATGTCATTCCCTCTCTCTCCCCCCCCCTTCACACTTAGCTGTCCTGTCAATTAAAGGCAAAAACTCTCCCCAAAAAAAATATCTTAAAAAATGGCAGTGAGAAACTTGGTAAGAGTTGTCACACAAATAGCAAAAAAAATTAAATTAAATTTAGAAAATTATTTTTAAAAAATGAGGAAAAATGAAAAAGCTAGGGAAAAACTATTTGTTATTATTATGAGATTTAGAATTATGGTACAGAATTATTGTAATTTTTAAGCACTCTTTTTCAATTAATTCTCTTGTTTTTCTGTCTTGTTTTTCCCAGCAATATCTTTAACTTTAATTTTTAAATCCCTTATAAGAGCAGGGGAGCAACTGTGTTCTCGTTCAGAAGAATATCGTAAGCACAGATATTATTGTCCAACAACAAAATAAAGACTTCCCTTACATGTCAGACATTTTAGAAATAACAAAATACCAACAACACTAATAATAATAAATTAAACGTAATAAAATGACCAATTAAAGGGAAAAAAATGTTTCTCTGTTTTCCAAAGAGGGTTCCTATATTGTCATATTCATGTTTTATTATTTATACCTTCTTTCATTTATTTTTTTTATTTTATTTTAATTTTCCCTTTGGCTAATTTTCTCATTTTAATAATTTCTTGCAAATGTTCTGGGGTAATTTCTTCTTTGGTTGCTCACTGCCTTCGTCCTGTGCTTTTAAAAGAAATCCAGCCTATGTGCTGTCAGGGTTCAAAGGGTTAAAGGAACACTTCACCTCCTAAATGACTGTATATCAGTTATTCATCCTGTGTTATGTTGGATTTGTAAAGAAAACCTAGTTTTTCTTGCATGCCTCAGGTGAACTTAAGAATCCAAAATTGAAGAAAAATTCTTGATGAATTGAACTCATTGGGGTCCATGTTTAACAGCAGCAAAACTAAATCAAAACATCCGTTTACAAACTCTCACGCAACTCGTGCAGAATAATCCAGGTTTCATTTCTCCAGTCGTTTGCTGAGTACTTCTCAAACAGACGGCCCTTTCCAACAGGGAACTGTTAGTAAAACTTATTCACGCTCTCTTCAAAGCCGGACTTCATTGACAAAAACAGCAGCTGTAGGCGCCGCACACATGCTGTGTCTTTAACCGCCTGGAGAACGCAAGGTCGGGTGCCGTGTGCAACTCTTGTGGCTACTCTGAGCCAGCGTTCAAGAGCGCAGACACAGGTTATGTCTGAGCAACCATAGCAAGCACAGTATCGTAGCCTGCTTACCAGAAATCCTGAGTGCAGATCAGCTCTGAGATATATTAACAGAAGAAGGGAAAAATATCTGTGGGCTGTGATTGGTTGTTTGCCATCACGTGACATGCATCAAAAATAGGTGCTCAGGAACACGTCGCAACGGCATTCGAGCAAGCCTGTTCTGCATACACATTTAAAACAGTGGATTTAAGGGCACCAAAAACGCAGCATGTGCACAGCTGAACACGGGAGCTGCAGATCTACTGTTGCCTAAAGTCGCATCATAACACAAACAAACTGATCGCGGCAGCTTCTGTGTTCAAGGAGGGAAAATTATTGTTCGTTTAAGTTAAGTCTGGCTTTGAAGAGAGCATCGATTGAGGGTCATTTCTGCTCAACTTTAGATACGGAGATGGACGGAGCCTTCTCATTCGTTTCATCTGTATTTGTAATCGCCACACAGACCTTCGCCGCCTACAGCAATGCCTCCGTGTAAAGGTACATTATTATGACCTCCTTCGCCGTTGTGTAAAACTTTTGACTGTGCTCTCTAGTGCCATCTATTGGCTGTATCTATGCCATCATAACGGACGCATGGAATTACAAGGGTGGGGACATTTTTGTTTTAAACAGACGTATCTGTTTTCGTACTTTAAAGGTGTATAAATGAGCCTTACGTTTAACGTCTGTCCATTCTCACTGAGCATACGCCTGGATAAATGAGACTTGGATTATACGAGAAGAGTCATGTGAGAGTTTATAAACACGTTTGGATACAGTTTTGCTGTTGTTAAACATGGTCGCCTTTGACTTTAGTTCATCAAGAATTTGCCCTGTTTTTGGATTCTTCATTCAGTGTAACAGGAAGTGAGTAACTGATGTACAACTGATCATTTGGAGACTAAAGTATTCCTTTAAATATAAAGTTGGCAGCGGGAGATGTTTGGCTTATAGCTTAACGACTGGAAATGAGTCTAGTCTGGCTCTGTTCAAAGGTACCAGTACCTGCTCACATATTAATTAACTAGTCCATACCCATTGAGTGCACAGTTGCCCACGTACAGTTTCACATGGTGTGTGTTTGGGATACAGGTCACAGGAAACTGCAGATTAAATAGTCAACTGAACCCATTAAGAAGAGCAATGTATTCAGACAGAGTTTTTGTGAATTTGATTGTACGATTGCTTTATTGAAAGTACAGTAGGACCATTGCCAATAGTGGGATAGTTAGTGGGCTAAAACTGTACATTAGTAGTTGAGGTAGCACGTTGAAAGGCAGATAGTTAAAGTCATTGCCTTATAGAAGCTCAGTTTTAGTAAGTTTTCCAACTTTTGCCAAGAGGGAACTTTAGATATTGGTCCCTAGATTATGTTCACCCAGTTTCATGCAGATCGCTCAAACTTCCTAGGAAGAGATCCATTTGAAGTGTTTTTCAAAAAATTCAAAATGGCGGAAAATCTATATAAGCGGAAGTTATGGGTTCTTGAGGCAAATGTGTTCCTCATGAGGAGAGGCATCTCTGTGCAAAGTTTCATGTCTCTACGACATACGGGGCATGAGATATGCCCATTCAAAGTTTGACATTTCAGTCGGTTGCTATAGCGCCCCTCTTTGGCCAATTGATGTAATATTGCTTCATTGGCATCCTCCCATGACCCTCTACCACTGTGCCCTGGGGAGGGACATAACATAAACATAAAGTTCTGCCCCCTCTCTCTACCCCAATAATTTTCTTACAGTCCCTAAACGTCTGCTGGTTTACATTTAATGGACAGACATGAAAGTGGTATCGATCCTCTTTCTCTCTGCAGGAAAGCAAAGTAGTCTTATAGTTGTTACTCACCGGTCAGGTGGTGCTGCGAGCTGACACACTCAGCATCTCGTCCGGGCTCAGGACTAGCATGGACCTGGCACTGCAGACCACTTATCACACAGCAACGTGCCACAGCATACACACCTGTGCCCCCTGGAGCGTTATAGGCAACACACTCCATCCGCCCTCTGTTCACCTGTAAACACAGAGTGACGGGTTTAAACATAAGACCTCACTTTGAAGTGTTTTTTAGTGAAAAGGAGAAATCAGTGTGAACTCACAGTGATGCTTTCTCCCACGTGGACGTGGTCAGGAGTGTAGCTGCTGCAGCTCATCATCTCCTCCCCCTGACGACAGCGGCTGATGGCCCTGTCAGCACTCGTGACGCCTGACCTCTCTGACCACACTGAGCGACACAGAAGCTCCCTGTCTGCACACCCAAACAGACACACAGTGTAAGTGTGTGTGTGTGTGTGTGTGTAAGAAGTGTTGTGCATCACTGACTTGTGCTGTTGGCAGGAGGCATGGCTGCTACCAGGTTCGGCGTGACGAGGCGATGTGTGTCAGACAGAGAGAGGAAGTTGATGGTGTTGCTGACGGAATGATGCAGCATCACCTGCAGGACCTGCACCGGTGATGCTTTCTGATTGGACGACAGGATCACTGCTGCTACACCTACAGGTGCACAAACCAAAATGTAAAGCACTTCTACCACAGCTACACAGATCATTTTAGTTACTCATGTTCTGTCTTCATTTTAGGTGTGTGTGTGTGTGTGTGCGCACCAGCAGCATGTGCAGCAGCCTGTGACGTGCCACTCCTGGAGGTAAAACAGGTGCTGCAGTCACTACTGGCACTAATGATGTCATCGCCGGGTGCAAACAGATCAACGCAGCGTCCAAAGTTGGTCCCACCTGCTCCCTGTGACATGAGCTGGTCTGCAGAGTTAACAGCCCCTACAGTGATGACCTGCACACACAAGAGCATGAGTATGAGCTTCTTGTCCATGCACACTTCCTTCTCTGCAGTGATGCAGTTGGTGGTCGTCGTTTGGTAGAAAGAAAATAGTTCCTACATGAAACTGCTCTCAACAAGGTCTGTGGATTATCTTGAGTAACTGGGTCACGATTTTTGGAAAGAGACATTGATGTTGAGTTTTTAAAATGTATGGTTTTGGCGCCTTGAGCACCACAAGCCGAGTGCCATCTAGTTCCATTATATTCAAAAGAAAGGAGATATCTCTACAGCTGATATCTCCAATACTCAGCAACTCACACCAAAACTATCTAAATATCTAGAAGTAGCACTACAGGTAAGAGGAAAAATATGTGTTTTTGATTCCGGGGTAAACTGTCCCTTTAACGTAAGGGCTGTGTAACCTCTGGCTCTGAGGCAGGTGAGTAGAGGCAGGCGTCGTCTCTGTAGTTCCCTGCAGCAGCAATGACCACAGCTCCGTTAGCCACCATGTCCCGACAGGCTGCGTTTAATGAACGGCTGAAACCACCAATGAAAGGTAGCAAAACAACCACAGCATCCACAGGACGGGCCAGTAAAGTTGCTCGGATATACTCTACACCTGGGCAGGACAGAAGAGAGATGTTTAGACAAAGAAATCATACACTTAATTTGAATATATAGATATATAAACCCTGATGCTGCAGATGTTGTTGAACATGTTTCCACAAGATGGCTGCATGCAAAAGCAGCTTCATCTCCAGCTAACTACTGTGAATGGGCCTAAAGTGATCCAGTATGCTGTAAAACAAAAGCAAAAAGCTGCTGTGCTTAATGAAGGACAACCAGTGGACAGTGCTGGGAGGCACTGGTCATAACACATTTTCTGTGTGGTACAACAGACAGTAGGAGTCCTACCCGCCAAAGCTCCTGACACGGTCCCTTTCCCCTGACAGTTAAGCACACGGACCAGGTTAACAGTGGTGCCTCGAGCAACTCCAGAGTCCGACCCACTCACGACTCCCGCCATGTGCGTGCCGTGACTGTCACACTGACTGGGCTGTAGAGAAGAGAGGGTTTGACATGCTGGTGAAAGATTTGTTATTGAGCTGCACTGGCAAACATACAGGTTATTTCCTTTGAGTGTGTGTAACCTGTCTGTGAACTCTAACTCCATCCTCTTCAGGGACGCTGTTGAAATCCGTGATGAGCACTCGTCCTTCAACCTCTCTGTGAGAGCTCTGAACACTGCCATCCATCAGATACACCGCCGCCATCCCTCCATCATCTGCAGAGGACAGAGGGTAGGTGGATTTGTGATAATGATTACTACAGGTATATGTGTGTGTGTGTGTGTGTGTGTGTGTTTAAGATACAGACACAGAGGCGGACTCACTGGGTGGCCTGTATGTTCCATTTTCAGGAGTCCCACCATGAGGCTGCAGTAACCTCTGGAGGTTCCAGGGGGCGCTCTGAGCAAAGATGGACGAGTCCTCCTCGATGTAGTGAACCTGAGGGAGCTTCAGTGCCTGGTAGGAACATAGTGAAATTTTAATGTAGGTCTAAAGCAAAAAAAATAAATAAAAGCCTGCACAGGAGGTTGATGACTGTGAAACTGCCCGTTTACTATTGCAACACCTTGGACTGTTTTATGTTTTTTATTTGAATCACAGTGGATGTAATTTGGATTTTTTTGGACAGTGATCAAAGCGGATGAAGGTTCTCAGTGATGTGACTCTAGACTGGTTTGATTCTGAACTGTCCGTCAGGTTCTTCTCCTCCTCTCATGGCCCTCTTTTTTCACGGAGTCCCTCAGGGGTCTATCCTGGGTCCTCTATTATTCTTCTATTCTATTCTTCAATCTATATGCTAACCCTCAGGTTTATCACCTGCAGACATAATATAGATGTCCAATGATATCCAGATTATGCAACTCTATGTTCTGTATGTTCTTCCATTTTCTAGATCAGTGGTTACCAATTGGTGGGTCGTGGGTCCATTCTGAATGGACTGCAAGTGACTTTAGAAGGTGTGTTTGTAAAAAAAAAAAAAACCTTTATTTTGAAGTGCCATTTCCTGCTGTGGAGTGAGTGAATAACAGACAGCTACTTAACAGAGACAACAAACTAGCTTGGTGACGTGGCCAAACACAAGTATGATGCTGAATATTCTAAACTGTGTGGATCTTGAACTAACGGCTAATGACAGATCTGGAACCAGTGGCTGAACCAGTTGGGAACTACTGATCTAGATTTCCAAAAGTGTTGTACTGCTGAATGACCTCAAATTGAAGATCATTCAAATATGTTCAAAATGTTTCCCTAATATATTTATCAAAAACTATAAAATAAAGTTTTCTTTGACTAAAGTGTAAGCTGATTTGCAAGCGCAAATCAATCAACTGCTGACTCCATGGTTACGGCCTTGTAATAACTGCATAGGTGATGCAAGTCTGTATTGATATTGAAGAGTTCTGTCGATCAGTGTCAATGAGCCTCATTTCATCCACTGTGATTCATTCATTCATTCATCTTCTAACCGCTTCATCCATTCCAGCCTATCCCAGCTGACATCGGGGAGAGGCAGGGTTCACCCTGGACAGCTCGCCAGACTATCGCAGGGCTGACACATAGAGACAAACAACCATTCACACTCACATTCACACCTACGGACAATTTAGAGTTATCAATTAACCTAGTCCCCAATCTGCATGTCTTTGGACTGTGGGAGGAAGCCGGAGTGCCCGGAGAGAACCCACGCTGACACGGGGAGAACATGCAAACTCCGCACAGAAGGGCTCCCACGCCCGGGATCGAACTGGCAACCCTCTTGCTGTGAGGCGAGAGTGCTAACCACCACACCACCGTGCCGCCCTCACTGTGATTCAGGTGAGATGAAACCTTATCAAATAAAACTTCCAACAAGGTGAATATTTTCAGTACTTTCAAACCAACTGTGTATTTTTAATGAGGAGCAAAACAAATAAATCCACTGATGTTTACATGAGTTAATAGATTTTTTAGTGTCCTTATATTGATCACCTGCAAGAGGTTAACCCACACCTTTATTTATTCACCACCACATGCAGCATGCTGACAGCCAGTGAAGCAGTTACCAGGTGAAGGACGTCACTGCTCATCTTCACCAGGAAGCCGTGCAGAGCTCCGGAGTACGTCTGCAGGATCTCCAGCAGGTAACCTCTCCTGGCTGCTTTGGCTTTCAGTCTCCTGATGGTCCTCTGCACGTGAGAGTCGTGCGCCCCCTGACGCAGAACCACCAGGTACTGACCGGGCATGCGCCAAGCTGCCTGGAGCACAGCGCACAGAACACAAAGTACAGGTGCTCTGTCCCAATGCAGGTTACAGGAGAAATGAGGCATGCGCACAGAAAGTTTTTTTTAAATGTCACTCAATACTTTGTAATGAGCAGTTAATCACATTCATCCTGCTCATCTGTCAACATGGTTTTAGCTGCAGCAAATATTGTCTCGTGATTATTTGACCCTGAGATAAAAAAAATAATATATGCTACATGTATATAATATAAAAATCATCCCTGCATAATAATGAGGCGATGAAGACTTGTAACTTGTCAGGTACACAGCTCCAGGTATGATAGCAGGCTGTTTGCAGTATGTAGAAGATGCGCTTCAGTGCCCCTGACACAATGATTATTAATACCTTGTTGCACTTGAGGAACTCAGCAGCGGGCTCGGCTCCGGTTCCAGGTGCAGTCCCGTCCTCGCGGATCAGATCCACAATCATCTCGTCGTCCTCGGGGTAGTCCTGCGCGCTCGCGGCCAAAGATGCGCACAAACACAGCGTCCAGCCATACCAGGCTGAGGTGCGACGCATTCTTCAAACCTCTTGGACCGTCTCCAGAAAGATGATCAGGAGAACTAGTGAATGACACAAATCCTGTGATGTGATGAGAGTTTTTATTTCAGTCTGACTTCTCCAGATGTTTTGGTGCCTCTGATAGCCGCGCGCACTGTGTGTGTGTGTGTGTGTGTGTGTGCGTCTGACAGTCAGATAACGCCTCCAACCAAATATTCTGATTTTGGAAGAAAAAAAAAATCGAACAATTGATTCTTATAATTCAAGGCGGGGACTGCTGACGTCTCTGGGGCTCACGCCACCGCTTTTGTATCGAATGATTTCCCTCCGTTAAAAACACCTCTTACTGTGGAGGAGTCATGTTTCACGCTGCCCCTGAAACACCCTGTAGCCTAATTATTACATGTCAATCCAAAGCAATCCCTCTGAGTTCAAGTTCATCTGTTGATGCGGTTTAACGTGTGCACGACATGTGAACACTGAGAGTTCTGCATGCAGGGACTTGTTTATGAACTCATGCTGTGTGAGTGTGTGCAGAGAGGCTGACCATGCTGAGATCATACTTACATTATTTATTTATATTATTTTTCTTTTAATTTTTGTTTTGTCAAACTGTTGGTGCACCTGCAGATCTCCTAACTCTCTGTCACACCCCCCCTCCGTATGTCTCTGTGTCAGTCCAGCTCACTTCAAACAATATTGTTTATGGTTCTTACAGTTATTACTCAGCCTGTGTCCTCTGTGGCTCTTCAGAGGCTTTGTTAAGTGCACATCTGGCATTCTGTCATTGACAGGAGACACAAGTTATGACTGCAAAAGTCTTGCTGTAAAGGAGAATGATAGAAGAGTAAATATTGTGTATCTTGGTAACAGGCTGTAAAAATAACACTGTTATATTATCACCTTAAAAGTTTCTGTGATAAATGTGTTTGCAAACAGTTACTTTAGCTATTACACAGCCAGCAGCAGGGAGCGACATCATCGTTCATTGGGTAGTCATGTTTCTGTCCACCCATGAATGGTAATAATAATAATAATGATTTTGGTCATTGCCTCTTGTAAAACACAAAACATTAAAGGGACAGTTCACCCAAAAATCAAAACTGCATATTTTCTTCTTACCTGTGGTGCTCTTTAGCAATATGGATTATTTCTGTGTAAGCGACCGAGTGTTGGAGTTATCGGCTGTAGAGATGTCTGCTATCTGTCAAATATAAGAAAACATAATGGCACTCAGCTTTTGGTGCTCAAAGCCCTAAAAAAAAACATTTTAAAAACTAAACATCAGTGTCTCTTTACAGATATCACGACCCGGTTACTTGGTCAGTGTTAAGCGGGATTTATACCTCTGTGTCAAACTGATGCCGTACACTGCTCTGTAGCCTGACGTGCACCTCCCCAGAAACGTAACCATATGACACTGCGTAAACTGAAACCATTTCCCTCAGTGGAAACAAAGCTTTTATTTACTTTTATTTCATAGATGAGAAACAATAAATTATGAAGACAATAAAGCCTCCACAAAAATAGCATTTTAAGTCCTGTGTGCGATTTATCCTGGCTTCATATGTGTGGAGGAAATCTCCGCTTGTTGCTAGGCTAATTCATACAATGTAAAATGCCATAGGCTTGTGCTAATAATGTTAGCGTGTTCTATTTGTTTGGAAAACAAGTTTATTATATGACACTAGTTTTGCCGCTGAATCTTGTGAGTTGTAATGGAGACAAATTTTGTAACATCACCTTTGTTACATGTTGCTGTTGTCCCTGGCTTCATATGAGTAGAGGAAAAGTCGGCTAGCCACTAGGCTAATTTATACAATGTAAAATGCTATAGGCTTGTGCTAATAACATTAGCATGTTGTATTTGTGGAGAAAATGTGTCCAGATAAAGACAAGTGTTT
The DNA here is from genome assembly GCF_041903045.1 of Epinephelus lanceolatus. Classification (NCBI taxonomy): domain Eukaryota; kingdom Metazoa; phylum Chordata; class Actinopteri; order Perciformes; family Serranidae; genus Epinephelus; species Epinephelus lanceolatus. Next base: position 4,531,019 of record NC_135739.1, read on the forward strand.
GTCTGTGAATGCTGCGAGTTATAGTGAAGCTGATTTGTGTACTTGTGTTTGAAATTATTGCTATTAAGTCATGTTTAATGTGTGTTTAATGTGTGTTTTGAATCAACTAAACTTTACAGGACTTCACAGAAATCACATCACCAACTAGTGTTTTGGAGGTGTAACTGCAGAGTGACACAGACACGCCACCACACAAGTATAAATGCTCACAATGGCGTAGGCCACATGCATAGGCTACGACGTAGGGTCTGCATAGAGCTGACGCGCAAGTATAAATCCGGTTTTAGACACCGATGCATGGAGGCACACTTCAGCAATGGTATGCGACAACCCAGGCAGCCGCATATGATGATGTTCCAGGCAACTACTGTAGTTTAAATAGCAAGAAAGCCTTCATTGGGTGGATGGGTCAAACAAACTCAGGACTTTCACCCAGGAGCCTGCTGTTCATGTCCAGTGTGAAACCAAAAGTCAATCAAGTTGTTTTACTAACAGTGTAGTGTGACAGTTTGTGTAGTATAGTTTGTTTACATCTCATGCTGTTACAAGCATCAGCCTCTCGTCCATGAGTAGGTGCACGCGTCCACCTGTGCCATAATACAGTTGCTGGGTGTAGTTCGGTAGCAAAAAAAATAGTCCCTACATGAAACTGCTCACAACAAGGTCTGTGGATCTTCTTGAGTAACCGGGTCATGATTGCTGGAAAGAGACATTATTGTTGAGTTTTTCAAATGTATTTTTTGGCGCTTTGAGCACCACAAGCTGAGCGCCATCTAGTTCCGTTATATTAAAGAGAAGGCAGACATCTCTACAGCCGATATCTCCAACAATTAGCAGCTCACACAAAAACAATCTTGACTGATAAATAGCACGAAGAGGTAAATACAGGTAAGAGGAAAAATATGTAGTCTTGAGTTCTGGGTGAACTGTCCCTTTAAGAAAGTTGCTTGAGGACCCCTTTAATCACATTATGGGGCAAAAATGTGCCTGAGTGGAATAAATGTAGGCCAGCTCAGTGTCTGTCACTGTCCCTCAAATGTGCTAAACACACACAGCCTCTTTCTTTCATACAGTAAATAGTGCCATCTTCTGGATCTAAGATGCAGTGCATATTCAGCTTTATTTAGACTTCTGACACAAAATCAGTCACTTTATAAAAAAGCAAAAAACAAAATAAATTCAGCTGTTACAGGTTATAAAAATACAGCAGAGGATCTGTCCTGAGTGCAGTGTGGTGTAGTGATTTAATTGGACCAGCGAGGAGGAGGATGATGATGTCCTTGCTTCAGACCAGGTGCAGCGTAGGACAGCTGTGGCTCTTCAGGGCTTCGGGAAGAAGTCTGCTGCTACTCGACTTTTGGCCACAGAAACCTGGCAGAGCCTCAGCATGCCTAAAATTAAATCAAAAAGGGTGGGGAGGAGGGGGGAGAGACAGAAATAGAAGTCTGGTTCAAGTGTTTTGTCCTCATTTTCTTACTTTTTTTTAATCTGAGGGAGGGTTTTGCTGAGCGTGCATGTCTTTATCTGGCTGCTGAACATTCGGAATATTACAAACACTCTCATGCAGGAGCTGCGCAGTACAACCTCCTTTTTTTTTCACCCGCTGGCCACGATACAGACTGAGACTCGAGTGCTTTAATCAAGGGAACATTAATGGTCCTTGTTGGGAGGGGGGGGGGGGGAAGCATTACTCATTCTCCACCATCATGTTTCCAACTAATCCTTTCAGTCAAAACCTTCAAGCCACAATCTCTCCTTTTTCTTCAATCCCACATTTCCTCTCTTGTGCTTCTCTCCTTTGCTCTGCTGCCACAGCTACTCCATTACATCACCATTAATTTTCCCCTTAAGATAATAAAGTTAGTATCCTCAGTGTATTTGTGCAGATCTTTCCCCCCTGCAGACACATTGCATTGCTCCTGTCGCCATGTTCACCCACGAGATGATGGTCGCTAGCATCCTGAGATGCACAGACAGACCACAGGGAATCATTAAGGCCTGAATGAACACCCACTTGTCTGTGAGCCATTAGGGCACTATGCATGTGTGAATGTGTGTGTGTGAATGTGTGTGTGTGTGTGTGTGTGTGTGTGTGTGTGAGACAGTACCTTGCTCCAGCTGCAGTACACACCACATCCTCTGGACTTTTCTCTTGAATCTCAGGACCCAGAATCACCTAACAAACACACACTTGCCATGACCAAATCCATTTCTGTGTGATAGCAATCACACTTTATTTCCTGTCTTCTCTCCCCAACACACACACACACACACACACACACACAGTCTACCTTCGGATAGCACTGGCAGAGGCTCCATGCAGTCCCAACACACACCATAGTGACGCCCAGAGCGCACATTGTGGCATAGATGTGTGGCTGCTCCTGAGTCATGATGAAGAGGCCGACTGCCGCCACACACAGCCCCGCAACTATCAGCCCGTATCGATACGGTTTCCCCTCGACCATCGCTGCAGCTGCTGCTGGCTAATGAAGCTCTTATTTATGTGTAAAACTCAAGCGCCTGTCGTAAAGTTAGAAAAGGTTTGGTGTTGTTCTGTGTCAGGGCTTGAAGGTGAGGCTGGAGGAGGCGCAGTTAGGGTTCCACTCTGCTGGTTATTACAGCCTGCAGACAGCCAGTCAGGTCAGGTATAAAATTGCAGGTGTGTACCTGATAGGTCACCTTGTCTCAAGCTGCTGACAACAAGGAGGCTGGCAACTGAACATCTGAACAGTATTGAGCCTAGTGAGTGTTTGTTTGCTTGGTTTGGACATGATTTTAAGAAAGTCTTTTTGTCTCTTCTCCACCTTCCCAGAGATTTCCCTCTTTAAAGGCCCAGTGTGCAGGATTGAGGGAGGTATACTGGCAGAAATGGAATATAATAAGGCTGCTTTCCTTAGTGTATGATCACCTGGAAACAAGAATCGTGTTATCATAGAGTGAGCCCTTTATATCTACATATGCAACCGGTCCTCGTCCACAGAGATCTACATGTTGCACCGCCATGTTTCTGGAGTAGCCTAGAACGGGCAAACCAAACACTGGCTTTAGACAGGGCTTTTTGTGTCGGCTACTATAGTTAGCAACTGCTTACTTCAATGTTTTTATCAGTTCAAATCACCTGGTCCGTGTTTTTTGGAGAGGTCCATCTACATCCTAACCCTCACCTATGGTCTTACATTTTGGGTAATGACCGAAAGAATGAGATGCCAGACACAAGTGTCCGAAATGAGTTCCCTCCATAGGGTAGCTGGGCTTAGCCTTAGAGATAGGGTAAGGTGCTCAGACATCTGGAGGAAGCTCAGAGTTGGGTCAGTTGACGTGGTTCGGGCATCTAATCAGAATCCTCCTGGGTGCCTCCCATTAGAGGTTGTCTGCGCACATCCAACTGGTAGACAGCCCTGTGGGAGCCCCAGAACACACGGGAGGAATTATATATTTAATCTGGTCTGGGAACACCTCCGGATCCCCCAGGAGGAGCTGGAAAGCGTTGCTGGGAAGAGGGACGTCTGGAATACCTTGCTCCCCCTAGTGCCCCCACAACCCAGCCCCAGATAAGCAGATGAAAACAAATGGATGGATGAGACCTCGGGATAGTTTGGCTCATGGTAAAAACCTGCTGAATGTCTGGATCTTAAGTTATCAGAAAAAAAAGGTGAGCACACATTGGCTACCCGTCTCTGACATGCCAAACAGCATTGGAGAAACACCGAGTTTTAACATGAAACTGTTGTATTCAGTGGTTTTACTGGTTGAAATCGTTGGGTCCATTTGTTTTGGAGAGGTGGAGACCTCTGCAGATAATATTGCTCATGGTAAAAACTTCTGAACATCTGGATCAGAAATAAGGTGGGCACATATTAGCTGGTGCTGGGCAAGTGGCCCGTCTGCAAAGTGCTGAACAGGCTCAGAGAAACACTGATTAATAATATGAAGCTGCTTTATTCAATGAGTGTGTTTTTTAATCACCAAGTCTGTTTGTTCTGGAGAGGAAGAGACCTCTGTGGATAATACTGCTCCTGGTAGAAACCTCCTGAACAATGAACACTGAGCTGAACGCTGGTTGCAATCTGCAGTCCTCACCACTAGATGGCAGTAAATCCCCTTAAATCAAACACACTGTTCCTTTAAATAAACAATCCATTATTTCTAAGTGCGCCACCACCCACAGAGAGCTCAGGAGCTATTCATTAATTTTAGTTTATAGTAACATCACAACATAGAAGTAACAGTGGACATTCTGCAATCACAGGATATAAAGCTGTTAACATTCTGCCGTCACTGGTTAAGGCACTTTGCATTGTAGTAAGCTGTCAATGAACCTTGAGCAAAGTTATGACAGGAGAGAGTGCAGGTACAAAGAGAAGCTGTGAAGCCATGAGAAAAGTTCTTATCGTGTTTGAAGAGGAGTGCTGCGCAGCCACAGTAGTAGGTCACATAAATTCAAGCAGGCCAATAAAATATCTTAATCAGGTGTCTACAGGAGGCTTGCAGCCAGACTGTCGACATGAATCCCTTAACCCTCTTGTAAAAGTTACATAATCCTGGTCTCAAGAAAGGCCCTTAGTGTAGAGAGCAGAGCAGCTGCAGTGATCATTTCAATTCCTTTCACAATCAATCACAACACACACGTTTAGTAGACACGGAGGCCACATTGGGGCTTAGTCTGTACAAATATTAAGTCTTTAACCAGCTGCAGTCTCTTCCTGCCTCTTAGCTTGTGCTCAGGTTTGGGTTTAGGGTGGCTGTCTTAAGGCACAGAAGAGGCCCCTTGCAGCGAGTTCATCAACAGCACCAACTGCTGGCTCGAGGTTCCCACTGAGAACCGAAGACAAAAGGCACAAACACAGAGTAAAGATGTCCACTAGAGTGCGAGGTTAAGCTGCTCGCTGTTCTCCTGGCTCTTCATCACTGTGTCATAGGACGGAGGCGGCTCCATAGTCCAGGGCGGTGGGGTGGACGGGAGAGAGGGTTCGGGATCTGGTGCCCTGCTGACAGAGTCCTCTGACATCTCTCGACGAATTCTGTCCAACCTCCTGAAGAGAATGAGAGAGAGTGAAAGAGGCAATGAGAAGTGTACGTAACTATATTTCAGTCATTAGACCTCAACTGAATCTATACCTTTTATCAATGCTTACACTCCAACCAGCCGTCAACTCCTTTCAGTGACTACACTGTGTTTTGAACCCTTTTCCCACCAAATTGAATGCGTATATGGAGGTTTTTTTAACATGGGAAAACCCGCTAAAAGTAGGCGATACACTCTTTTCTCATTGCAAGTCGTCACACTCACATTTCTGATTTTCTTCTGGTGTGTCACGTTCAACATCATTTTTTTAGCCATTGAGCTCTTTAATAGAAACAGTTTGTAATTGTTTGTTATTCTTTGAAAGCATATTGTAAATATCCTTTGTTCTTTCAACATTGGGCTGTATTGTTAACGTGCCAACTGGCTAATTAAGCCTCGTTTCCACCAAAGACTTTCAGTATGGTACCTTTGGAACCAAAAGTAACCCTTAAGACGTGGTACCTAGACCCTAGTGTTTCCACCGCAAACACTACTCTTGAATGAGGGCGGGGTTGTTGACACTCACTGCTTACTCACCTTTCATTTTAGAGTTATAGTTTACTAATATATGTAAAACTCTCCGTGGTATGAATTTGAGTTGGGTGGTATCTAAATTTTGTTACCGTTAAGCCTTCCCCACATTTTCCCGGGGTATACGGTATTACCGTGACTACTTAAAATTCACTTTGAAGGGCTCAGAGGGAGTCGCCAAAATGTCGGCTTGCACCTATACCGTTCAGAAACAGAATAGCAAACATTATATAGGCCTAAGAATACTGAAAAATAACAACAAAATATGTACATTAACAACTTTTATTAACAAATGCAGCAGTCAACCAAACAGAATGAAATAACAAAAAAAAACTGTCTGTGGGCTACAGTCCACTTCCAGTACAGTAATCGACACAAATCAATTGAATTAAAACACAGCCCTATAGCATTCAATACTTACAGGCTTATCAAATAATAAAAAAGGAACAATAACTAACAAAGGCAGTAATGAAAATGTGTGCTATACAGCGTATCCTCAGACTGTGACGGGAAATACTGTTCGCTGGTTTATTTTTAGAGCCTACCTTTAGTTTGAAAAGTTCACCCTCTCCCAGTCCCAACTGTGTTGTCCGTCAGAGCAGGCTACTCCTCATTGAAAATAACATGTAAACAAACTAAAATGATAATTATAGCAGCATCATATGCTTCAAAACTATTCAAGTTTTTTCGCCAGAAAATCCAGCATGTTAACTGTTTTCCAGCTGGAGCAGGGCACGTAGTGGTTTCACAACTTCGGCCGCGGTGCTGAATATGCGCTCTGATGGAGAGCTCGTGGCACAAACACACAGGTAATTTCGGGCAGCCCCTAACATCAGAGGAAACGTTTGGCTCCATCACATTTCCACCAGAGAAGGAGGTCTTCGTCTTCCTGAATAACAGGCTCGCGACAACAGGCAGTTATTTCTGCTCTAGTCTCTATATACAGACTCTACATTCAGTGAATGTAGAATCTGTAGGCAAACCCCGGAGATCTTGCCTCCTGAAGGAGAACAAAGAGCCCTGGTTTCCTGTTGTAGGCTGTTTGTAGTCCGCGTGATATTGACCAATCACGTTTGAGCCGGCTGCAGTTGTTGCCAGGTTAAACGGAAGTCAGAAACGGAAATTTGCTTCCTCTGCCCAAATCAAACCGGACTGCCAAAAAATCAGGGGTCTGCCCCCAGAGGCTGTATCGCCGTCTGCCGGAAGTCAGACGCCGAATACAGCCGGTGGGTTCCGAAAATGTCTCTGCTCCTGCTCGCTCCTGTATGGTGCCGACCGGACCTGCCACCGCATCGGCTTTTTTTTTTGAAGGAGACTGCCCAGAGTCATCTTCTTTTGGGTGGTTCGGGTTGCGCTTCTCCCTCCTTCACTCTGACGGCCACTGGACCTGCTGCTGCTGCTGCTTGCAGAAGTTGTGAAGTGAAGTTTTTTTTTTTGAACCAACTCGCGGCTTGCCATCTTTTCTTCTCTTTCTCACATCCGAGCTGTCATGTGACGACGTCACATCCAAAAACTTTATCAAATGTCATCTCCCGACAGCAGTTGAGGGCAGTTATAAGAGAAACATTATAGACTACTATTAGTTTTAAATTGTAATAGTATTAAATTGAAAACTCATACACACATACATAGGTGCTGGACAAACACTCATTATTTAGGCATTAAATAAATTAAATTTAATATTATATCAGGCCCCTATAGAGTGTGCCAGGGCTGACGTCAAAACCCGGAAGTTTAGCATGGCGCTGGTTCCCGAAAGAGAAAGTGAATGTGATTTTTGCATTGCGTTTTGGATTATGTCAGAAAATAAGCTCTGTGGCTAACACAAGTTTATAATACTTACAGGTTGTGTTCAGCGAGATAATCTTCACATATGAACACCTTTCATACCGCATCTGAAGCTTAAATGTGATCGCCAGAAGTAAAAAGCTAACGTTAGGCTTTAACAGACTACATGACTACTCCGCGGTCGCATGACTCTTGACGTCACCGCCACTAAGCTTTCAACTGATTTCGGCCGCTTTATTTTAAAACCATTGCATAATGGGGAAATCGGACTGTTTAAGCTAAATAAGAAGCTGTAATGGCGGACTGCCAGCACTCTCGTCTGTTCGGGGGTGATGACGTTTAATGTCCCCGACAGGGTTTGTAGTCGTATTGAGCAACTTGTTAGCAACCGCCTTTTTTACGACACGTAAAAGCTTCAAAATTCACAAGAAGGGTATTTACTGATGTGTTTTATGTCGTAGAACAAAACCTGAAACTCGCTTAAGCTTTTGTTAACCACAGACCTTATTTGAGACATTTTACCAAAATCCCATTCAAAAAACGTATTGACTTTTAGACGAGAGAACCGGAAGTGCCAAAAGCGCTAACGGAGTTCCGGGTTTACTGGCACACTCTATAGGCCTATATGGGCGTAAGATTTTTTTAATGATGGTAATGAAACTGATACTGTTGCTATTTTTAGATACCGCCTACTGGTGTGGAGTTATTTCCTCTCATGCAGGTTCAGAAGAAGCTGGCTGTTGGGTGTAGAGTTTGCGTTGTGTTCGGGTGCAACTTTTTGGTCTAGACACAGGTGACGTGAGGCCTTCGTCGCCACTTGTCTATGTTGGTTGGATGTGTCTGATGAGACCTTAACTGATCATCAGCTCCTCTCAGCACTTAACACTTTAATTTGAAATTCAACTGCTTTCAGTTCTGACACTTCTTTCCTTTGAATTCCTTTCATGCTTCCACTATTCAACAACACCCTTACTTGTTCTACAGTTCATACTCCTTCAGCTGTTCCTTAACTGATAACTTTTTCAGTGGTGTATTTCAGTTCGCAGCATTCACGCCACATTTCCTTCTGATAATGCATTCTGTTGTTCGCATATTATTCCCCTGTGATAATTCACTTCATCATTCTCTTATGAGAGACATTTAATAGAACACAGTTTTGTCTCACAGTTATCAGATGGTTCAGGTTTAGAGTTACTGATCACTGAGTTTTGTCAGTGTCTGGAAACAGAAAAAGCGTGTATGATGGATGGTGCTGCTGGCGCCTCTCTTCCTCGGTGCCGGACAATGAGCAGAGCATGTCTTGTTTAATTTTGCCGGCTATCATCACCTCAAACAATGCCAGGGGAGTCTGTCAGCCACATGCATGTGTGTCTGCTGTTTTCTCCATGACCTACTTCTATAACCAGTCCATAATCAGAAAATCTGTTGCAGTCCAATTTCTCAGTGTCACAAGTCCAGTGTTTTCAACTTCCTAATGCGGTTCACTGCTCTTTGCCAAACTGTGCGCTAGAACTAATGTGCAGTGAAGTGTCCAAGAGATCTGTTCAACAACAAGAGTGTTTGTCAGCTCAGTGCTCGGATGGTGTGTCCTGGTATTTGTCTGTATGTGCTTCTATTTATCTTGAACAACACGAGGGAAGCTTGGAAATGTCTTTGCTTCCAATGTTTAAGAAAGCAGAGTTTGTTTATAGAGAAAAAGGGGTTTTCTACGCTCGCTGTCCTCTGTGCCAGGGGTTTCCAACCTTTCAGCCGTGCTAGCGGCATGGCAATATCAGCTGGCCTGTCAGTGGGTCCACCCCTTTGGACCAGATGGAAATATGTCAACAACTATTAGATGGATTGCCATGAAATTTGTTTCATAGTTCCCTGAGGATGAATCCTACTTTCTTTGGTGATCCCAGGACTTTTCTTCTAGCATTCTAGCACCACCATCAGTTGACTTGAAGTCCTTCAGGTCCAGACACACCAAACTGATATCAAAGAACTAGTAGCAACAAAGGCAGACTGTTGTGTTGCTGCACATTAGTAGTGTCACAGCCAAAAAGTTGTGCTTGAACACACCGCAAAGACTACAGCCAACTAGTACTAGCCAAGAACTCTCCACACCAGCAGGTGGCGGTAGTCTGTATTCTTCATTCAAAAAGGGACATCAGGATATCGACAGGATAGTCTGAGTGGGCGGAAGTTCGCTGCATAGATCAGCCTCTCATTGGGCGGAACGAGCCACCCGCTGAAGTCCCGCCCTACCACCTCCGGTTGCAGTTTTCAACACGTCCTTTACTAACTTTTGCGGTGTTTGATCTTGCAGGGATGTAGCCATTTTTCTGCGATGGTTCGTGTCCTGTCGGTGATATTTTTGTGGGCGTGTTACACCAAAACCTGTTTCCCCCCGGCAATATTTTTGCAAGCGCCCCGTTGCTGTGGCACCGCCCAGAACGATTGTGATTGGTTGAAAGAAATACAAGCAGCCAGGGCGTTTTTTTCTCCAATCTTAAAGTGAGAGTCGGCCCAGCCAGACCTTTCTTTTCTTGAGAAAGATCTGGTGAGCGAGACTAAGGACAGGATGAATTCAAGATGCTAATTAGCCAGTTAGCGACGCAACCCGATGTTGAAAGAACAATGAATATTTACTGTGTGCTGGTGAAAAGTTACACAATTATGAACCACTTCTGCTAACGAGCTCAGTGGCTAAAAATAATCTAACCTAGGACAAGTTTGTTTCAATCTCACGCCCTCTTGACTTCAGCCTTTTTTTTTGCTTTTATCATTTCTGTTTTTCTTGGCGTGTACGAAGTTTAACTGCCTATCAGAGTGATTTCATTCCTTGGCGGGCTATGCCGTCTCCATCACCAATTCAGTGGGAGAAAAAAAAGCTAAGATGGTGCGGGACACACTGCAAAAACTAGGGCGACAGATGCTCACCTATGGCCCAACACTGACCGACGGCTTGCAGTCGGCTTGGTGTGTCAAGGACCTTTCCTGATCCCTCTGACCCCAATTGAAGGGTACCGACCCAAGAAAACAACAACCCCCAAAACGTCTGCGTTCAAAGCACCATGGCTCTGTCTACCTATGCACGTTCGTCCGTACATTGGTAGCCTACCTTTGTATCGCCAGGGCCTGCTGTGGGCTGAAGCGTGTGCCCGTGCGGGGATGCAGGAGGAAGTGTCCTGGCACTGCCACCTGGAGATTCTTCATGGCCATGCAGAGCCCACTGACCAGCAGGGCTAAGCCCCCCAGGCCCAGGAACAGCCCGACCCCAAACAACGGGGCTGACTGTTGGGGCAGGCCCAAGCACAGGACTATGACCCCGCCACCGGTCATCAGCAGCATGCCCAAGCAGAACAGCATGCCCTGAGGGAGCGGCATCTCCGGAGCCCCCCTGCCCTGTGGGAATTCACCTCGTCCAGCTACAGCTGCACCTCCACCTCACCCTCAGAGGCAGCAGCCAGTCTGCAGGACAGAGAGAGGAGAGGGCTCAGGTACACTGCATCAAGACTACTACTGGGAATGTGAGTGTGTGTGTGTGTGTGTGTGTGTGTGATAACAGATAAAGGAGGAAGCGAGCAGAAGCAGAAGGAAGCTGACACCAGGAGAATAACACGGATATATGCAACACGTAAATCATCCCAGCGCGCGCGTGTGATAAACATCGATCCTCTGTGTACCTGATAGGAAGTCTTGGTGAGGAGCTGCTCAGCAGATGCGTGGCCTGAAAGCTTCACCATTTCTTTTCTCCTCTTCATCAACTTTCACTCTGCTCATCACGTCCGTGTGTCGCCCTGAAAACTGGCAGCAAACAGCTTCTTCAGTCCTGATCCTGATCCTGATCCTCCGCCGCCGCGCCTCTCTCATTCTGTGCTCCTCTGCCGCTTCGCCTTTTCTCCTCGCACAATAAGCATATCCGGGTTTGGAGAGATTACGGCACCGAAAATCTGTAGGAGAGGAGTTGGTGTCGCATGTTGGCCGGGCACTGTGTGCTTTTCATGTGGCAGCAGCAGCAGCGGATCCTCGCTGTGTGAGGAAGTGTTGTTGTATGAGGAAGGGTTTCCAGTGACGAGGAGGAATGGAGGGCAGGGCGGGCGCACGCTCTGAACATTGTCACTTTGCCTCTGTTTAGGCAAGCTGTTTGCACAAGGAGAGAGTTATAGTTCCAGTTCTGTGTGAGCCGATAAAGCCAGTTTGTTTTTGAGCTGAGGTGGAGCTCTGCTGGGGGTGGAGCAGGGGTGGGGGGGGCTGTGTGGAATATGAATAAGATGGAGAGGTTCAGTCACACATCAGTTATCATGAGTCTTTATTGGCAGCTGATCCTCCTGAGGTCCACAACAACACTTAACACTTAACAAAATATCCTGGTAAAACAACAGTTAACATAATCATGCACTTTTTCCATGACTTTATTTGTAACCGCCAGTTTGGGGCTAAATTTTGCTCTGATTACCTGATGATGCTCCTTTATTGTAATATTAGACCACATAATACTTTCACATCTGCATGTTTCCACACACATTACATGTGCACTAACTTGTTTAATCCCAAATTTTCCCAGACATCAAGCTATCATAATCATCCGTCAATGAAAACCCTTTGAAATAATCAATTAATCTTAAAATTTTCATGGAAAAGTAGGTGAAAAAGTGTGTTTTATAGTCAGTTACAAACGTGTTGTATCTGCCATCTAGTGACGATATTAACATGATCTCCAATGCAGTCATCGAAGTTCTGATATTTCCCAGGTCAGATATTAAAACATTTAAACTCAGTCACTGGCAGTCCCCAGCATTGCCACTAGAATACTCTATAATAATATATGTATACACCGATCAGCCAAAACATTAAAACCAGTGGTGGGTGAAGTGAGTAACATTGATCATTCTGCAACAGTGCAATGTTCTGCTGGGAGACATTTGGCCATGGCATTCATGTGGATGCCACATGACACCCTCCACCCACCCAAACACCGCTGTGGGCTAACTAACCCCGCCTCACAGCAACGGTACTCCTCGAAGCCAGCACCCTGGTGCTAGACATCACAGGACACCTTCCAGAGGTCCCAAATAAATGCAAATAATTCAGATTGTCATCTCAGAGCTACACCTGCGTTCAGAGAAGAACTCACATTAAATTAAAAATAGAGAGATTCTAACCCATATCTCTCATGATTTTCTTTTCTTTTGTTTTTTCAGTAGTAGCAATCTATAACAAAATGATGTGCTTATTCTACATGAACTAACAAAAACTGCTCAGGAATGGCCCCAGGAACGTGACAAAGAGCTCAAGGCATTGACCTAGCTTTCAAATTCCCAAGATCCCAATCTGATCAAGCATCTGTGGGACAAACCGGTACCTCAGAGGTCCTTTGTCCAGGATCAGACAGGTCAGAGCCAAGTCCGATCTATGATGGATCTCTGACCTGTCGAGGCCTGGAGAAATTGTTGAAATTGTTGAATCAATAAATGAACTTCCACCAGTACGTCCTCAGCATCAGATGTCCCCCGAGGATCTCAGTGATGATTGGATATTGTGGTGCAGTTGGTTGCTGAAGTTCAGATTTTACAAGTCTCGCGAATAAGTGTATGAGGTGAAATCATGCCACTTGCTTTATTTGCGCCGCTTTATTTGTGTATCCCTCTGGTCCCCCTCGGACGGAAAACATCCCTTTCAGTCATTTTTTATTTTTTATTTTTTGATAACTTTGGCTGTATTCATGCATACAGCATGACATTTGATCAGAAACCTTATTTTTGGTGATATTTTTGAAATTTTAAAGCCGCTCCTAAATCAGGCCTAAAATACACAAATGGCAACCTTTTACGACACCTCGCCCTCTCAGACAAAAAACGTCCCGATTGAAACCCATTAAAACAACATTTTTTGATTCCCCTTCAATTTACATAAAAAACGTGATTTTTTTCTATCTCTGGCAGTCAGGTTGGTTAGAGAGACCCAAGAATGGTAAAAAAAAACAAAAAAAAAAAAACAGATGGGGCCAGTTTCCATTTTTGGGGCCCTGCTGTCTTTTCAATGCAATTCCTGGTTTGGCCACTTGAAGCACTATAGGCCCCTAACAGGGAGGGCAAATGCAGAGTAGATCAAAAAATGGTCTTGCTGTGCTCACAAGGATGTGACAGTGTGGTCTGTATAAAAATATTGCAATATTAGTTTGTGTGTGTGTGTACATGGACTCAAAATACACAATGTCAAATCCCTATGTGAAAATATAGCTAAATGTAAAACCATAAATTCCGTATTTGTTCATCACATCCTCATGGCAACTTAGAAACATGAATTTGATGATATTAGTCATGCATTCCAGAGTTAGGGGATCAAAATGGAAGTTTTTACTAAAATGCTGAATCATACATTTTCTCCTGCTTCCCCAGCAGAGCAAACACACGCTAAATAATAAGCCGTAAAATTGCCTGTATTTTTCTCCTATTTTTTCATTACTGAGGTTTGCGAGCCATTGTTGCAAAAAAAAATTAAAATAAATGCTACGTTAGTGTTGATATGGATGTCTGAGGACTGAGGCTGTATAGATACTAAAAAAATATTGTGTGTCTGTGTGTGTGTTTGCATGTGCATGTGTGTAATTGTTTAGCTAAAAATTGCAAATTATGAGCTGCAGGTTGCTGCAAGGTTACATTACTGTTCTCTCCATCTCTCTCTCTCTCTCTCTCTCTCATACACACACACACACACACAATGAATATTTGGTATGTATAATCCGAGTAGGAGTTGGTTAAAAGATTTAAGCAAAAAAAAAAAGGTAGAAAAAAATATTAATATTTAATATTTTTATGGTTGTTTTTCAACAAGGACGAAAAACGTCCGGAAGGGGACAGGTGTTGGTGTTTATTGAAAAATCGAAACTGCACAAAAAAATAATAATGCATCAAAATTGGTGTTGTTATTAATCATTCACATATCCCAGACTGTGATAATTAGAAAAAAAAATTCATCCAACATTTATTACATAAAAGTAACAGTGACTTCATGTAAAGAAATGGCGTATAAAGGGTTAAAAATCCTCAAAATTAATGAATATTTGATATGTATAGCCTGAGTAGGAGTTGGTTAAAAGATTTAAGCAAAAAAAGTAGAAAAAATATTAATATTTAATATTTTTATGGTTGTTTTTCAACAAGGACGAAAAACGTCCTGAAGGGGACAGGTGTGATTTTTTTATAAGGGGGACCTGAGGGGTATTTTGCGTCATTCACGTCACGTCTAATTGCTTCTTTACATTGACTTTACATGTAATTCACTTGCGCAAATTGTTTTATTCACGCCGAGTGTGAACACAACCGGGCACAACACAGGAGCTCAGCTGAGTGGAGGGAAAAAGGAGAGTGGAGAGTTGGAGACAGCTGCGCTGCGGTGTCTCTGCAAAAAAGCTTCGCAGGTAAAAACACCTGTGTGACAGCTGACATTACACAAAGGACTGGATCCTCTATATAGCTCATTTTATCTGATCCAGATCAGTTAAAAAATGCCTTGATCAGCCCTGAACCCGATCTTTGAGATTCAATCGGGACATCCCTATAAAACATTGAACACCACCCTTACCTGGAAGTTTTTTGGCAGCCCTGCTGAAACGTAATTCTGAAAGGACCAAGGATGTGTGGTTTCTGCCTTTTAAACCTGACTGTGGATCCATTTTCACTCACTAACAGCTTCTCTCACTTCTGTAGACCACAAAATGTACCTATGTCCATTACTGCCAGTGAGTATTGGAGGACAGCAGAAACACAGACAGAGGTCATTTACTGTGGCTGGTTAATGATTCAGATACTGTGTCCTTAATCACTGATTTATTAAATAAAGTTAAATACACACACACATTAAAAACATGTTGCAAGATTATCCCTTGAGTTACCTTTTCCAAGACTAAAGCGTTTCAGGAGCATGCAGATATTCAGAGGTATAAAAGAAACAGTCCTAAACAACATGGTGGATCCTTAATCCTGTGATTCAGTCATCTCCAGAGTGTGTGTGTGTGTGTGTGTTCATCAGAGCAGCTGAAGCCAGTCGTCCTTGTGCTGTCAGAGATCACAACAGTGTATTTGCGGTCATCAGTTAAGTGCAGCATCTTATTTCAGAGGCAGTGAAGGCTGTGGGACTCCTCCACACAAATAATACTTCATGACAGTTGAATGAAGGCTGACAGTGACGACACATATCCATCGAATACATTATTAACAACTATGTAACTGTGAAAAATAAAGGAAACACAGTGTAATGCATGGCAGTTGATAAAACGAAAATTCTTTTGTTTTTACATCATGAATTTTTACAAATATTTTATTAATATCATGATCACCCCGCAGAGACTACAGACATGCATATTCAGTTAAATCATTAGTGGTATCCAATCACTTCTTTTTTAATGATTGTGATTAACAAAGATTTGTTTGGCAGCACGGTGGTGCGGTGGTTAGCATTGTCGCTTGACAGCAAGACATTTAGTGGATTGAACCCTGGGGTGGGGGGGGGCCCATCTGGGTCTGCAAGTTCGCAGGTATGTTCTCTGTCAACTTTTCTAGGGGTACACCAACCTCTGACCACAGTCCAAACACACACAGGTTAGGCTAACTGGTGCCTCTAAGGCTGCTGTCAGACCTAGAGTCGGCTCCTTTGGTCTGAATCAGGGACTCATGTTGTTCCAGAGTTGTATAATTGCCTAGAGTTGGTTCGTGTTCTCACGGCAGCATTTACAAGAGGACCAGATCAAATGCCTTGTGTGAGAAAGCTGCTCTTGATTGGTCAGAATTTCCATGTGGGAAAAATCCAGGAAGTAAAGCAAACGTTGAAGAAGAGTACACTTGCAAGATAAATGTGACACTTTCTAATGTCACAATGGAGGGACAACTACGCAGGTTGATTTTAGCGCTGCTCATCGTGGACTATATTGCTGTCATTGTTCATTTTAGTCAAACCATGCAGTTTGAAAACGAGGCGCGGCTCCAACTAGAAAACAATGTTTTGATGCATTGGATGTGCTGAATGTGCATATTAAGGCAGTACAGGAGGAGGTGCACATTAATAATCCTCCAGGACTGTAACATGCTCATGTTTAACCCAAACAATGTGTCATGTGACTGCAGTTGCTTCAGATCCAGGTCGGAACACCTTCTCACCACAAACCAACCTCACCAGAGTTCGTTTGGAACCGGACTGAGACCACCTCTTCAAGAAGGTCTCGGTCTGGTCGTTTTGGTGCACACCTGAGTGTGATTGCTGTGTTCACACCTGCCCGAACGAACTGCACCGAGGGGAAAACAAACTTGAGTTCAATTGAACAGGTCAGGTGTGAAAGCACCTTAAATTCGCTGTAGGTGTGAATGTGATGGTGAACGGCTATGTCTCTATGTGTCAGCTCTGAGATAGTCTAGTTCAGGGTGTACCCTGCCTCTAACCAAATGTCAGCCAGGATAGGCTCCAGCTCCAGGCTCTAGCTTTTTACATTACATTCATTTGGTGCATGTTTCTGTCAAAGAGATTCAGATTTTGAAAATTCTCCCATATTGGTCCGATGATGTCCTGCTGGGAGTTCTCCAATATACAAGATTTGAGAGATTTCATACTTTCCTTGTTTGACTTTGTACATTTGAGATTCTCACCAGCACCTAAATGTCTCATGCCAAAGGAATTTTAAAACTAGTGATTGATTTTATTTCCCCAAACAAGTTTAGGTTCTCTGTGAGCTTCTTTACACATTCCATTGAAATGTAGGCCTATGGATAGGAACAGACGTCGAAAAAACACTGAAA
This sequence comes from Epinephelus lanceolatus, assembly GCF_041903045.1. Lineage (NCBI taxonomy): Eukaryota > Metazoa > Chordata > Actinopteri > Perciformes > Serranidae > Epinephelus > Epinephelus lanceolatus. The sequence goes on from NC_135739.1 coordinate 4,548,179, forward strand.
ATCTGAAAATAATGTGCTACAAATATGCACTTTTTTTCACTAAACTATGCACAAACACTGATTTGATCCTTTAAAATAGAGGGATCGTATGGTTACTTAGAGCTCAGGCCATGTTGCCAGTTCGCTGCAGTGGTCTAATGAGCGGTGGAAAAACTCATATGGTCAGATGAGTCATTGTTCCCCTGCTTTCAACAAGCTGATGAGTACGTGTGGCACATGAACTAAAAAAAATGTCTACGGGCCTGACCGCTACTTCCCAACGTGAATTATCATCATGTCCATTATGTGGTGAAGTGTGTTAATCCTGATGGGGAAATATTTATTCAGAACGACAGTTCCGACATTCTCAGAAAAACAAAGGATCACTACGTCGTTTGATAGAGGAGAAAACAAAAAAGTAAACTGCCCTCTGCAGTCAGGAGCAGGAGGATCCCAGAGAGGAGGATTATCCGAATTTGTGGAGCTGAAGTGAAGGGAATCCTGGATTTCCTGTGTGCTTCTGTTACCATGGCAACTGATGCCCCTAAACGAACCTGCTGCAGGTGAAAATCTGCCATTACCAAAGTCAGGAACACCAACTTAATATAAAGCTCAGCCTTTACAAAGCACTTTAGCTCCTGCACTAGAAAACAAGCATTATTATCATGTACTCTTCTTCTCTGTGTTTTAATTCCAATTAAATACAGTTAATAAAAATAATTTGAGACCAGGCCTGTATTTTCAACCATTTAAAGCAACTGAGTCACCTACCGAGGAGCATACGTTTACTGACTGACTGCCTGTAAAGAAACACATTATACTCTCTAGAAAAAGCCTGGTCACATGGATATGAGTGGTGACACCCATTATCTACATGAGCATCTCATGTTCACCTGTGTGGTTTTTGTGTTTTGGAGAGAGAGGGGTGAGTGGGTCACCGTATTTTTTGTCGACTGCACTTTTAAGTTTGTGTCTGTGTGTCACTGCAGAGTCCCTCCAGGATTTTGCATGCTTTTTGGGGACGTTGTTGTGGCCTATCATACTATCATACCTGATTTAATGGCAGCTTTTCTATGAAACTGTGATGCATGTTGCAGTGGGGGGTATTTGCAATTAAACTTTAGAATCAGGTGAAAATTTCATTTATTATTTTATTTTATTTTATTCTATTTTATTTTATTTTTTATATAATTAATTAAAAAACGAAGGCAACTTGTTCCAGTGAGAATAAAACTAAAACACTATTTTGAATGTTATAAGTAACTTTAAACAAGGTGAGAGCTTTATTCAACCTTTTAGGTAAACAGGTATTCCTGTTCAGTCAATAATAGGTATTCCTAACCTATTTTCTTCATTATGCGTGCACTCACACACAAACACACAGTTTGTCACGCAGACAGGCAAGCACACCTCTATTAGCCCTGTTTCCACCAAACACTTTAACCTTTGGAACCAAAATAAAGATATTAAAAGAGTATGTCATTCAAGAGAGACCACAAAACCTAAAGTGATGGTCAAAGTTGTCACAGTGAAATTTAAGGTGTGCTGATGGATTCACGTCATCAACTCATGCATTGAGTAACATTACAAGTAAATGTTCCACCTTAAAAGTCACCGGCAGTCGGCCCATTGAATTTTTTTTTTCTCAGACTACAGCTGCTGTGAGAGGCAGCAAATCAGGCAGCAATCACCACCGGCACGGTGGTGTGGTGGTTAGCACTCTCGCCTCACAGCAAGAGGGTTGCCAGTTCGATCCCGTGGGAGCCCTTCTGTGCGGAGTTTGCATGTTCTCCCCGTGTCAGCGTGGGTTCTCTCCGGGCACTCTGGCTTCCTCCCACAGTCCAAAGACATGCTGGTTAATTGGTGACTCTAATTATCCGTAGGTGTGAATGTGAGTGTGAATGGTTGTCTGTCTCTATGTGTCAGCCCTGTGATAGTCTGGTGACCTGTCCAGGGTGAACCCTGCCTCTCGCCCGATGTCAGCTGGGACACTCAAGAGGATGAAGCCGTTAGAAGATGAATGAATGAATGAGTTTACTAATGTAAAACAGGTTGCAAAACCAGACACAACTCAGCCCTGAGCAGAGTGACCGTCCTCTACTGACCAATCAGACTGCAGTGTTCACAGCTCCACCTTTTAGTACCAGATCTGTGTGCTAGGTAGGGATGTAAGGATTACCAATATTACGGTAAATCTCGGTTAATTTTTACACAGTAAGAATTACCGTTTATGTTTAAATTAATTGCATTATCGCGGTGGGTTATCAGGATATGTAATAACAGCCTCATTCAAGTCTCGCGATGCAGGCGCTGCGTGAATGCGTAGCATGTGTAAACACAAAGAATGAAAACATGGCGGAAGCTGGTGATAGCGGCACTCAGGACATTTCCCCCCCAACTTAACGCACAAAATCTGAGGTCTGGGCGTACTTTGGGTTTCTGAAGAATGCCAAGGGACAGCTGGTGGAGGACAACTATCCTGTGTGCAGAGCATGCAGAAAGAAAGTTGCTGCGAAGGGTTAGCCTGAGTGTCAGACTGAAGCTCCCAGAACCTTCAGTCTGACATCGCCTCCATTGAAGGCGATTTACAAGGGGGAGGGAATTTGATTTTTTCCCTAACCAATCAGTAGAGATCAACGACTCACCCAGAATCTGACGTCATTAGTATCCATGTATCGGGGGGTGCTGAAAACAAGTGAGCATTGCCCGTTTAGCAGCTTCCTTAATTTGATCCTCCATTAACGTGAGTAGTGGCGAAATACCTCGATAGCATCGTTAATGTGGTCTGTAGGATCTGTAGCGGTCGCCATTGTTGCTATCCTCACCAGTTACCCACCGGCATACAGTTTGACATCAGCGTGGCGCTGATTGGCTAATTGCTAGACCCCCGGCGTTCATTGGTCCGTCCATCGTTTGGACGAGATAAATCGCAAATTTATTGCAGTATGCCAGACCAGAGATGCAAGCCTACTCAATTGAGTGGGCGGGGTCTATGGTCTGGAACCAGGCTAGCGAAGGGTAGCAACACTACAAATCTGCTGGCTCATCTCTGTGACCATCATCCACAGCTTTACAGCCAATGCAAGTTATGCTATGCAAACGTCAGTTACTGTGTGAGGGACTTCGGTTTTACTAAGATTGTCATAATGTGTAACTCTTGACGTATACGGGACATTTGAGCCGTATCTGTCCTCCTAAACGGTGACTAGGTTTTCTGTTTTCGTTTAAGACACTTAGGAGCTACCAGCTGAGTAGCTAATAGCCGTATTAGCAGCTATGTTGCTAACGTTAAGTGTTTCAAAATAAAACGGAGCTGAAAACACTGAGCGGAGCCGACAGAATATAAACAGACGTAACGTAACGCTAATCGAGATCAACTATGATTGAATCACTATGATTATGGTTATTGTATGGCGAGCTAGAATCGATATAGATGGCCAGTTATGCTTTCTCGACATAAGCTCAAGGAAACAACATAAAACGCTGCCGTGTTAACCTTTGACCGAGAACCTTAATGGGGGCTCTCGGTTTTATAAAGTTAATTAAATTCACTGCTCACAGTCTTGACCTAACACACACACACACACACATGAGAACAAGCACTCGTTTTCTCATACAGGCACTCCTCTCACATGCACACTTCTAATATGTGAATTATTCTGTGTAATGATGACCATTGCCCTTAGGGTTTTTTGGTTTCTCCTGCACCTTTGTGATATCTATTCTATATATTGTATGTTATTTGTTCTACTCTTGCATTTTTTTGTTTTATATATATTTTTCCTCTCGTGCTAATAAATACATAAATAATATATAAATTGTTTACATATTTTGCTGACTGTCAAGATGCACCAAACAAATAAGCTTTGTTCCTGTAATTTGTTTACATATTTTGTTCATTTAAAATAAATTTTTCTGTTGCTGTGCCAATCCCTTGCCCCTTTAATGTGAAAGTTTCATTTTAATATAAGATTTTGACTGTTAACATTTTAGTATGATAAGGAAGTTACAAGATTTAGTGAAGTTATTTCAATGTATCTATTTTTTGGACATTTTACAGCGCTTAAAAAATATCGTGATATTATTGTTTACCGTGATAATTTGGTCACTATAATTGAGATATCAAATTTTCCATATCGTTACATCCCTAGTGCTAGGTACCCCAACAGAGGGGGGACCAAACATGGGGACGTAAGGAACGGTTCCATTGGTACCATCCACAACTTTTCACAGTGGAAACAGAAAAAATGCATACCGAACTGAACTGCAGCGTACTGCTCGGTGGAAACAGGGCTTATCCTTTTGTGATTTATACAACACTAACATTATCACTAACCATGTATAGTTAATCTCACTCACCTTGATTCTTTCCACATTTTCAATAGATCTGAATGTAACAGCCTCTGGCACAGTGATTTGTCTTGTCTAATGTCCGTGTGTGTCAGCCATTCTCTATGTGTGTTTGCTATACAAAAGTGTTTGTGTTCTACCACAACGTTGCACGCTGTGCAAAACAGTTCACCCCTCTTCTGTGCATAACACCGGGAAATTACCTTGCACAGTCTTAGGCAATAATTTTTGTTGGTAAATGTGAGATGTTCTGAGGCACACTTGTCTGCATCTTCACAACTAGAAACAAGGAGGTGAGACTCATGGGAAACAAGATGATTTGTGAAATATGCAGGAAAGCTACAGTGATTGAACAAAATTGCCAGATCGAGCAGAATTCACAGGGATTGGTTGAATTTGCCTTGATTGTTGCGATTGCGACATCCTGGAGAGACTGATAAAGGCTGGAAGTCGCTGTGACTTGCCAAAAATAGCCCAACACCAAGACGTGGTGTTTTGACACTTCTGTTTTGTTGCTTTTTTGGTCTGCTAATGCTGAATCCGATGGGATCCACCTTTTATTTCACCGTATGTTTAGATATGCATTTACACCTGCATTGTAATTACAGAAAACTTAGGGAAAGCATGCGAGGACCCACTGTTCAACGTCAGGGAGAAACATGCTTCAAGTGTTTGATAAAGTTAGTTGCTGTCAGGAGACAGCTATTGCAGAGTCTGAGTAAAAACCCCAGGCTCATGGCTAATTATCTTGTGATGTACAGTGTCACACCTCAAAGCTGATCTCTCTTGATTGTCCAAACAGGGGCTCTGTCGCCAGGTGTGTGTCTGAGTATGCGCGTCGCAGGTGTGTAGAGCTGCACGTGGTCTTGATGGCAACCTCATAGGGAGGCGGGGGTTCCTGCCATGGAGGAGGGTGAGGCGATGGACTGAAACCACCATGGTCCATGGGAGGGTAGTCGAACTCCTCCCCACGAGCAACGTGCCTGTGGCGTTCCATTGTCCTGCACTCGAGGAAACAGTGGCAGTAAGAAATCATGTGGGAACATTTTATGAGGCCAGAGCAAACACAAATTGATATGTACAGTGCAGTTCTGAGGTGTCAGCGGTTGTAGAGCTCAGACGGAGTCGTGTTCTGTCTGTAGTGTTTCCTGCCAAATACAGGATTTGGGTTTCACAAAGGTATAATGGACATCTGGGCTGTGCGGGATGATAAAAAGCTTTTGAATTACAGACATAAACATGAGCTATGAATACACACTCTTAACAGAACAACAGGAGCTAGTCAGATGTTGAAGTTCAAATGAAACCTGCAGTCTTTGAGTTACAACAGGACCAACTCCTGAATCCAAAATCCAACGTTTATTCATTGTGTTGCTGAGATTAAGATGAGAAGATCGATGCCATTGTCATGTTTGTATGGTAAATGTAAAGGGGACTGCCGAAAAACACAGTTTGATCCTGGTCCCGAGCCTTACGTCCTGTGTCACACAGACTGTTGTGTGTCTGATGCGTGTTTTCATCGGCTCGCATTTGGTTTGGTCACTTTTTGGATAAGCTCGCAAAACCCTAACCTAAAAAGTTGTTTATTAACCTAATCTTAACCCCAAGATTGAAACTACAGGGGACGTCACACTTTACTCTCACTTCAAACAGAGATGATATTTTTTGTGTCCATTATCTAACACATGGATGCACTCAGTTTTTTGCTCCTTGTACTGCGACAATAATTCCCTGCAGATTTTCAAATGACTTTTACCCAACTGCTGATAAATTCTCAAGTTGACCACCATGACATTATACTTAAAAATGTACACAAGTAAGTGGTGCTAAAATATATTGACATTTAAATGGACTAAATTATGGCCAACATAGCAGAAGTATGTAGTATCTTGGCCCAATAGATTTCCAACCCAAAGAGGCTTGCGAGGCAAACTATCAGTTTCCATGTACATATAGGTATGAGACCAAATTACAGATTACAGGAGCACATGAAAAGTATTTTCTCCAAGCCTTCATAACTGACGTGCATCAAATAAACTGATCTTATGTATGAATGTGTTATTAGCTGACCAGTATATCTGATCCAATATTTTCATGGCACATGATATGTTATGACATTCTGATGTTAGCACGACTAGGCAAAACGTAATTCATAAAACGTAACGTAATTCATCCTCCATCTTGGAAAACTCATAAATAAGTGCACAGGGCACGGCTTAGTGGGGCTAAGACAGTCACACAGCTTACCAAAACATGCACTGCTACGTCCTGCAAAATCATGCTCAGCTGGGCGAAACCCCGTGTGTTTAGGGAATCCCAAATGTAAAGCTACAATCAGCAGCCCGTTAGCTTAGCATAAAGTCTGGAAATAGGAGAAAACAGCTGGCCTGGTTCTGTTCAAAGGTAAATAAATTCACCCACCAGCATTTCCAAACCTCACTAATTAACACTTTGAAATCTGTTTTCTTTAATCTGGAAAAAAAACGAAGTGTAAAAAATGATAAATCACGTCTCACTAGTCTTTTTTGGGGGGGGCGGGACCTGGTTGTCAGGCAACCAGAGGAGACTCTAGGAAGTTGCTGGGCCCTGACGGTTAATGGCCTCTTCATTCGTCTCCTTGTCTCCCCACTTGCTCATCTTTACAGTGTTACGTTTCCTTCTTGCTACTAGCTGCTCGCTAATTCCTCGCTAGTTCTTGTTTATCCAGTGCCAGTAGGTCGCACGTGCGGCGTCATCAGCAGCTCCTCCCACAAGTCTTCAACAGCCCCTTCCGTGGCAGAAGGCCACCTCGGTCTGTTTAAACCAAAAGGGTTCCGCAAATATGACTACCCTACGAGGCGGAAAATTGGGCACCTCGGATCAATCCGCTTCTGTGTGTTTAAACGCTCGCAGCTTGCTGTTAAAACGGCCCAACATTCAAGGAAAATCTGGCAGTGTAAAAGGGGCTTGTGCCACGCTTTGAAGCCAATATGACATAGTGGCCAAATGTAGAATTACAACTTCAGAGTCCGTCATGTGATGCCTGGGGGCCCAAAGAGAAAATCTGAGAGTACACTTGTTGAGCATCACAATAGCCCCAAAATGTTGTTTCACTGCCAGAATTTGATCCATTCAGTTCGATAACATTGCGAAAGTCTGGAAGACCCGCACCATTAGATCATTTTTATCCCCATTCAAGTTAGAGGAGGGCCCAACGACGTGCAGGATCTGGGTAAAAAAAAAAAAATTTAGGATCTGGATAATTTGATATTTTTTGGCTTCATGTGCCGCTGAGCAGCTGTCATAGGAATCAAAGGGGGGCCACCTCCAACACTGTATCTTGTTTACTTTATACATCCATGGAGCCAGGCTAGCTGTTTCCCACGGGAAGTGCCCTGAGGTTTGAAGCCAATTTTTGTAGTGGCCACACAGTGGACTACATCCATCACATGATGCCATTGGGCCAAAAAGAGTTTCCCCCCATAGATTTACATGGCAAAGACATGTCTGATACATTTTTGAGCCTCACAAGCCCCACAAAATCAGAATTTCATGCATTTGGTTCGATAACATTTCAATAGTCTAAAAGAGCTACGAGTGAATCATTTTACGCCCATTCAAGTTACCCAAGTGCTGAACCGGAAGTTTAGTGCACCTGCCATATGGGCCCAGTGATGCAGAAGCAGCACCGATCAGTTGAGTAGTTATATCTGCTGCAGTTCAATGTTTTTGGCTTTGTGTGCCAGTTATAAAGGGAAGAAATGTGACCCCACCTTCCAGTTCTTTTTATACATCCATGTGGCCTTCAGTCTTTATGCTAAGCTAAGCTAATCGGCTCCAGAGTCATATCTAGCACACAGATTTGAGAGTGGTGTGGATTTTCCTCACCTGCACTAAAGAAAGCAAATAAGAGTATTTCTTAAAATATAAATCAGTTTCTTTAACTTTATATTTTGTCGTGATTATATTTCAATAACTGCGCATCTTGACTGTAGGCAGCATTAGATGGGATCGGCCCGGGCCTACTATCAATGAAAGACTGTGTAATCCAGGGCTGAGCACGGCCTGCAGAGGGCAAGGTGGCTTTTTTTTCTTCCGAGTTTAAAGGTTCACTTGTATTTTGACCAAAATGAATGAGATTTAATATCAAAGTGGGCATTTCTCTTGAAAAAGTGGCATTGCTGGGGTCTGTGTGCAGGCCTCTCATATACTTGTGAACAGCTCTATCTCTTAAGGACCTTGAAAATTGATAACTGAACCTCTGATGTCATCAAATGTAGAGCTGCAACAGGGAGGATGAATTAGACAACATGGCAAATCGGACAGTAACAATGTCCTTTTAAAATCTTTTCTTCGAGTCAGCTAAACAGTACAGTGCAGGACATCAGTGTATTAAACTTAAATCAATGGTTATCTTATTTTCTGGCTTCAGGAGAAAATGATTTACAAATACAGATTAAACTGTGCCAAATATATTATATCTAAACATTTTTTGTACCCACCTGGGCAGAAACACTGACTGGGACTCTGGGAAACGGCTTCCTGGGGGTGTGAAGAGGGCATGGCTGCCAAAGTTGGGGGAGTCGTTGTATGGATAATGTGGACACTCCGGGTCGAACTCTCGGTGGTTGTAGTTTGCTGCACTTTTGCTGTTCATAGCCCAGAATAACCCCAGGATGAGCATGACCACCCCCAGCACCACGCAGCAGAGGGAGAAAGCCTGCATGCGGCTCTGGTATGAGGCCAGGAAGGCTGTGGAGCCCCCGGTCACAATGAGGAAGGCTCCGATGAAGATTGCTCCGTGGTGCAGGGAAGGCATCCTCCTCCGGGACCGGGACTGTTTCTGAGGTTACTGAGAAGGCTGTGACCGGCTGGATAGTGTCACTCACGTACTAACAGTCCCACGGAGTGCGCTCCCCATGCGCTCTGGCACGGACCAGACATCCAAATGATTTACTCCACAGTTACAGAAGTATTATGAGAAGGAAAAGCTCGTTGAATCTTACTTATTTGTTCCAATCATTTCTCCCATACTGTTAAAAAACTGCTCATCATAAAGTCCAAGTGTTAGTCCTCTCTCTGTAGAGCTCCAGCTCCTGGGGAAAAGAGTTAAAATTAATGGTTTCTTGCTGAACAAAGAAAAATAAAACGGTAAAGGCTCTGATGCGCATCAGGCTGAAGTGGACCAGCAGTGTTTATCATCAAGGCAGATGGACGAGAGGACGGCAGAGCCCATTAAGAAATCTTTACTGGCGCCCCACCCTCCCTCTGGCTAATGTGTCTGAAGGGTACCACTTTAGCCCTGTGTGTGTGTGTGTGTTTGTGTGTGTGTGTGTGTGTGTGTGTGTGTGTGTGTGTGTGTGACAGCAATTTCTCCAAACATAAATGGCCATACTGAAACAGAGGTATTTAGGCCCACTTCCTTTGACAAAATGAGATGTGTTGTACCCCAGTAATGGTGTTGGGTTACATAACTCGAATAAAGTTTAAAATGTTGAAGATGTCATCAGCAATCTCTAGGAACTGCAACATCCCTGCAATGTTATTTAATACAGTTTCTACAACCTTTGCAACCTATAGAATTTATTAAAGGGTTAATTAGTATTTTGCTATCTAGACCTTTAGCTGCCAATAAGGACACTGAGGTCATGTTCTGTTATATAGATTTCAATCTGAATTTGAGGAAAAAATTAGGAGTGCTGCACTCGGTTAAGGCACTATGTAATTAGCTGTAAAAAATCAGGTGCCCTTTAAGGATGGGGCAAATAGTCACATAAAGATAAAAAACAAAGACACAAAAATGCATCAGAGACTCTGACTGTAGTTAAAAACCCTTTATTATTAGTGTCCTGGCACTATTGTAAACCTAGGTATTCTTTAACTTCTTTCCTCTTCCGAGGAAATCATACTTCCCATGGGTGAAAACTCACCAAACTTTGCACAAAGGTCCAGTCTCATGCCAGATATCCTCAGCTGTAAACTCAAGCCAATAGTCCTGATGGTGGCGCTACAGCAAGCGTCTAAAGTTCAAAACTTTGAAAATTCCTAACAAATCAAACATACGTGCTACAACTTCACAACTTTCATCAAACTGTAGCCCCAATACTGAAGAAACTTTTGTACATTTAAACCTATTAAAAATTATGAAGTTCATCGCTGTTTTTTTCAAAAACTGTAAAACTTCTTAAACCTATCTCCTCCCACAATTTTTGCTCAATTGACACCAAACTTGCTACAGAGCATCTTCAGACTGTCCTGCAAAAACTGTGTTTCTCAGATTTTTGATTTATCAAAAATTGAGCCTACAGTGCATCAAAATGTTTGACTGTAAATGGTACTGTAAACATATACATGCAAATTCTTGCTAAATAAATCTTCAAAGTTCATGAAAAAAAAGACAAAATTCTAGAGTCATGGTAGATGATGTGTAGCAAATTTCAGAATTTTATCTCAAAAACTGAATTTTTGACAGCATTTTGAATTTTGCTCTCATGTGAACAATTGGAGTCAATGTAAAAATGGCAATTTTAAACATCCGTTTTTCACTTATGGACCAAATCAATCATTGTTACAAACAAATTACCAACATCTCCATGCTGTCTAGATGCAATATGTGTATTTTCAGATTTTTGTCTTAATAACTGAATTTTTTACAGTGGTTTGAAATCTGCTTTTCCATGCATGGACGGCTGCTAAACCTGCACGTCTGGCTTAGTCAATTTGTGAAGCTACACATGAATTGTAATGACTAATTAGCTCAGTGAGATAGAAATTGATCCTTAGTCTCAGAGGTTGTGAGTTCAAGCCTCAGCTGATGCAAAAGGCAGATTGTGTTGCTAAATTCCTAAATGTCTTCCAATTCTTCTGCTTGTTGCTCGGATTGCCTAAAAATGCCCGGACCCGACCCATCGCTGCGCAGCACCTATAATAGCATACAGTTATTTCATTTTCATTTGCAGTTTCTTTCAATGTGGTTTTTGTCTAGTAGGGCTTCACCAGTATGTCATGCAACCTGTATCACATGACCCCCATGTGAGCTCCTAAATTACACACCTGTTTCCAAAGCATTTTCATGTCTGTACCATGGACTTTTACACCAAGTGAGCTGGCCAGTTGTTTTTTATGTTTAAATCTGAATTTGTCAGTGTGAGAAACCTAAAGAGAGTCTTTATTCTGTAATGTGGAACAGCTAACAGCAGCATTTTATATAGATAGCTTCCCTTTTTTAGAGTCAGTATATTTAAACTCTACAATAACACCAAATAAAACAATATTCACTAAACGCATTTAAAGCAAATAAATACAACCTAAAATGAACAAGAGTCTGCACAGTCATGCTAGCAGCTCTCTGAAGCTCTATTCAGGCACAGTGATGCTATAAGATAAATGTTTAGCATGCTAACATGATCAGGATGACAATACTGACATGCTAATGTGAAGTTGGCGACGGCATAGACTTGGTTTCAGCGCTCATTTCTTTGAGACCTAGTGAGTTCTCCACTCTCACCAAAGACTGTATTCTTTATTTGGTTTCTTGGATACATGTACACCTTTACACTTCTGGTGGCTGTGGCATGATAATTTACTCCAATTGTATATTCATTGTCCTCACTGCTTGTTGTATATTCAAGCGCTCTGGCACCACATTTTGCTTCTTGATATTTCTTTATTTTTTTTAATTTTTTTTTTTTGCCTGGGAGCCAGAGGTTGAGGAAGGGACTCTGGGTGCAGGAGGATGGGGGAAGTAAACTCTGTTTAATTTTCATTATATTTACTGTATTTTTTCCTTGTCATAGAAAATTCAACAAAGAAATCGATCAAAAAAAAGTGGTTGCTAACAAGTGGCTAAATGTGACTACAGAACGTCATCACGTCAAACACAGCTTTACAGTGTCGTTGTGGTGGTGACGTTAAATCATGCGACCATGTCGTTTGATTATAGCCTAATGTTCGCGTTTTACTCATGGCGATTGCATTTAGGCTTCAAACATCATAATTTTGTGTTCACACCAAACGCAATCCGAACTTCAGGTCTTTTTTAAGGCAACAAAAAAGGTTTGTCTTAGGGTGCATCGGTACAAAAGCCTCCTGACACCCTGTGTCCAATGAGGACATCACATTTTTGGTTTACTGGACCTTATACGTCATTCTGCGTAACTTAGACCTCTCGTCCTCATTCTTTGTGTGCCATCTAGTGGCAGTAAGAGCACAATACATTAATCAGTGTAAAAACAAGATGGCAGCCGTCTCTACTGAGTCAGTCTGCAGCTGATCCCGACACAAAAGTGGACAAGGTCCAAAACTTGATCACATTCTATGGTTGAAACTTGTGTATTTATTATTAATGTGTCTAGTTTGACATGCCATACAAGCCAAGACGCTGTTCATTAGAAAGTACTCAGCAGACATTGGGAATTATTCATCAGCTCGTTGAAGGACAGTGGGGCTTTACTGGGGCTTTATTGTTTCCCATTTGAGGATTGTTGGGACTTTATTTATTTATTCATTATCGTTGACAGTCTTTAGTTCCTACTAATCTCAGATAGCTGGGAAAACTGAAAATGCATGCCAAACAAAAGTTTGGGTCTCAGGAGGATAGGCAAACAAGAGAGGACGGCAGAGGAGATACCCGTACACCAATGTAACTGGGACAGACAGATACAAAAAGGTCCACAGCCTGAGATCAGTGCAAAAATAGTCAATTCATTTAAGACAAAAAGAGGTCAAGGTGCAAAAAAAGATCAAGAGCAAATAAAAACAGCAGCAAACGTTTCAGTCCTTGACTCTCATCAATGCTCTTTCATCTCTTCACGTCAGCCTTTATTCCTGTCTCAATCAAAAAACCTTGCAGTGTCCTCAAACTGTTCAGAACTGTTCAGGCTTTTAACCAAACCAAGAGGTACGACCACATCACACCAGTTTCAGCCTCTTTACATCGGCTCCCTGTTTGTTTTAGGATTGACTTTAAAATCTCATTAATTACTTTCAAGGCTCTTCATGGCTCCAGATTACATGTCAGACCTGTTAGTCCCTTATGAACCTTTACGTAGTTTGAGATCCTCAGGCAGAGGTCTTCTGCTTGTTCCAGAGTCCAGACTGAAAATGAAAGGGGACAGAGCTTTTACCACCAGGGGCCCGAGACTCTGGAATGACCTGCCCGAGGGTATTAGTCACTGGCTTCGTCTAAGGGCGCATTCACACCAGGATAGTCCGGGGAACTCGGTTCAATTGGGCGGGGAATGCCAAAAAATTTCACACCTTCATTTGGTTCGGTTCACTTTCAAACTGCATTTTTTAAAGCGGACCAAACTGCCTGGACAACATCACGCAGTTACAACAGCTGCTTGTTTGGGGGCAGTATTGCCCAAAAAGACCACTGACCAGGAAGAAAACAAGAATGAGGAGGAAGAAAACCCTGCTCAGTGATTGGCCAGGACCCAAAACTGAAATACATCCTCTTCAGCCAGCTTGGTTACCACAAAAACAATGGAGCAACACCAAATCTATGCAGTCGTGGGGTTTCTGTTTGACTTTATATTGCTGTCAGTTTTTTTTTTACCTTGATGTGACACTGATCTGCTGACCGATTAAATCCCTGTGCCGCCATCCTCTCGCTTCTCCCGGTTCACGCTGTTGTTTTTTTTTTTGTTGTTGTTGTTTTTTTTCACTTCCTCTCTTTGGTTCACTGGATAGTCCGTTTGCATTTCCCACTGTAAGCGAACCGCACCAGGGTTCACTTGCAAGTGAACCAAGACCCTCAGTTTTCTAGCGGACCAGGGTTCGGTCATTTGTTCTGCACCAGAGTTCGAATAAGTGTTCACACCACTCCAAATGAACCAAAGTATCCATGGAAGCGGACCAGGGTTTCTTTAAAGCGGACCAAATAGCACCAGTTTGAAAATCTATCAGAAAGCATATCCTGACTTTATCTGCAGCTGTCTGTCTATTTAATTGCTGTCTTATTGATGCTATTTCCCATTTATTATCTTGATTTTAGCTTTGGTCTTTGTTATTTTATCTTTTACTAGATGACATTTTATGACATTATTCTTCTTGTGTTTAGTTTAATTGCACAGCACTTTAACTGTGCTTTGAAAGGTGCTATATAAATACAGTTTATTATTATTATTATTATTATTATTATTACTATAATAATGGGATCATTCCAGTTCAGTTATATCTGCCTGAGTTCATGCGGTGAGTGTCAGAGGTTCAGGTTCAGAGTCAGTATCTGGCTGATAGCAGCAGTGTTGTAACAGAGACCCGGGGACAGTGCGCGTGGTGTGACAGCCTCTCTGCTTTGTGATTGGTTCAACCTCAGAAAGGCTACTACTCCACAATTCACAATGGCACATATTTGACCAATGAGCGTAAAGCTTTGACGTCCAGTCCCGCCCTGTTGCCAGTTTTACCCAATGAGCGCGCAGCAGAGGAGGGGCCGACCGACCACCTAGTGCCGCTCACCTATCGCAGTGAAGAGGTGATCAGGAGCAGCTGTGCGGGCTTTCCCTTCATGAACGTCTCCACACTCAGCTGGAGTTTGACTAAAAACTGTGTCTGATAGTTTGAGTTTGGAGCTCGTGCACATCTCGACCCGGCCTGCTCAGACACCATGGACCCGCTGCTGTATTTAGCCGGAGCCGTGATCATGTTCCTGCTGTGGATCAGAGTCAAGGGTCTAGATTACGTGATCGTGCACCAGAGGTGGATCTTTGTGTGTCTCTTCCTGCTGCCGCTCTCCGTTATATTTGATGTGTATTACTATGTGCGTGCGTGGGTCATTTTTAAGATGTGCTCTGCGCCCAAACTGCACGACCAGCGCGTGCGAGACATCCAGCGACAGGTGAGCCGTCACAGCCTGACAGGGTCTGCGTGCACAGGTGTGCGCGTGTGTGTGTGTGTGCAGTGTGAATCTTCTGATTTGATGTGCTATGATATGTTTTACAGTTTAGTTAAAGGTTAAAGTAATATCTAGAGACCAGTGCGGGTGTGCAGTAGGTCAAGTTCTTTATTTAAAATATGCAGAACAGATACAGAGAAGCAAAGACAACCTGAAGTCTCAGGTTCCCTCCAAAAATGCTAATTAAATATTTGTTAAAAAAGAAAGTGCTAGTGAAACTAAGGGAGACAACATTAAATAAACAGTACTATTTGGTATGCTGTGATCATTTTAACAGTTTTATTTAAGGTTAAAGTAATTTCCAAATTCTGCATCAGTATTGATGTGCAGTAGTTCAAGTTCTTTAATTAACATAATTATGCAGAACAAATACAGAGAAGCAGTCGTTGGCAGAGAAAATCTGAAGCTAAAGATTTGTTTTAAAAAACGCAAAAAATAGTCCAAGTTAAAGTAAGGGATAGAATATATATATATATATATATATATATATATATATATATATATATATATAGAAAAAAACCCAAAATATTAGGCCTAAATAATTTAATAATAATTATACAGTCTATGCAATTAGACTCAAATAAACGGAAATGAATATGCATAATTATAATTTACGATAGATAGATAGATAGATAGATAGATAGATAGATAGATATGCATAAACAGTTTTGTAACAGTTAGTTAAAAGTATATTAGAGGTAAAAAGTCAAGTTTTGAGCTCAAGAGTTCAGTCTTAGAATGTCACTGGCATGAGCAGAATGAGGAGCGACATGTTACATGTGTTTTGCAAGGAATCTTGGGTAGTGAAAAACTCAGCGGCTGTGTGTGTGTGTCAGATGTGATGTTATAATTCAAACATTGGTGCTGATGATTTGTCTTTGCTCTCTAATCAATCAGTCATTTATTTGTTATTACATCACATTATTACAACCAGAGGATATTTTACATCGCACGCACACAATGATTAACATTTTGTTAGAACAAGCTTTTCCACCACCAGTGACGCCCCGAGGCTCGTCTCACTAACAAGTTAGAGCCATGTCTGTCACACAAATATTACAAAATCATTATGTGTCTTATAATTTTACATATCTGATGGTCGTTTTGTTGAGATGTGTTCCTGATGTGACTTTTAATGATGGGCTGATTAAACGCCCACTGATTATTTTGGATTTGGATCAATCAGGTCGTGCATGTTCACAACTTTTCCAGTCAAACTGATTGTTGTTGTGACGTTCAACAGAACATATTAATCAAACCAGCCATTACATTTCAAATTGAAATTTGGTATCTATTTGCTGGGGCATATTTTGAAAATTAAATCTCAAATGTCTTTTTCTTTTTCATTTTAATTAAGTGAAAGAATGAGCAGTCTTGAAGAAGAAAATTAAAATGCAAATAGGATGATTGATGACTAATTTTATTTATGAGTCAAATAACGCAGCCACATTCTTAAAATGAAAAAGCATTTCTGCAAAGGCATTTTAATTTAAATATTGGTCATGAATCGCTTCGATAAGCCATGTGATATGAGACAGTGTTTGTTAGTCGTGTGCTGAAGCAGTTCAGAAATGGGCCCAATATCATGAGCTAATATAGAAACTAATCATCACAGTTATGCAAAGCAATCCCAGTGTCCCCAGTATGTCCAGTGGAAGCATGTAAACTGAAGTGTTTGTTTGCATTTTCTCTGGTGTCTTTGTCTCAGTGCTGTGGTGCAGGTAAAAGTTATGCAAGGATGTAGTTGTGTGAATTTAGGTAATCTGTGTGATAACATGCTGACTGGGTAAGAGAGGGAGAGCACTGGGAGCATGCTGGTTTGAGAGCAGACACCTAATACCTTGATTCCTAAAAGCAGTTGGTCAGGAGAGAGGAATCTGACATGAAGTGGAGGTGAATTAAAGTAGCCACAGGCCCGAGAGAGCTTTATCCAAACATGTGGACTTTAGGGAATGATGAAGGAAAGAGGAAAACAGGCTGTGTGCGGTGGGATGAATGGATCTGTGTTCACAAAATATACTTTGAGGAGTTCAAATGAGCTTTATCTCCAAGACTGTCGTCAGTCTTTCATACTAAGACAGCCCTGATGATGGCTGAGGAGATGAACAATCTGATGTGCTGTGTGTCCTTTAAGAGATAATAATGTTCTTCTCTGTATCATGTGACACATTTCAGGTACGTGAGTGGAGGAAGGACGGCAGTAAGACCTACATGTGCACGGGTCGACCCGGCTGGCTCACTGTGTCACTCAGAGTGGGGAAATACAAGAAAACTCACAAGAACATCATGATCAACATGATGGACATCCTGGCGGTGGACACAAAGAGGCAGGTGGGATGATTCAGCAGACACTAGGAATAGGGAATGGGAAGCAGACATCTCGCTTGTTAAATTTTGGGACAGGGGCCCATCTTGTGATGAACATGCTCTTTCAGCTGTGCCTGCTGTGGTGGCTAAACATGCTTTCTGTGCCACCACTGTGCCAAAGCCTGGCTGGAGCTGTTAGCACGGCTGTAGACTGTCAGTCTTTTTACAGGTTTGTCATTTACTTTGCTCATGATAACATTGTATTCTCCAAAGTAACGGCTGAGATTGTAAAGACAGACATTGTTTTAACAGAGCAATAAAGACAAGGAGTCAGGAGATCAGATGGTTGTAAACCAGCCTACACTTTGCTTAATGATTTCACAGTTGACTAGCTTTTTCCTCCAAATGCATCAGACTAACCTGGAGGTTTGACTTCTGCTGAACAGTGACGCTGTGTTTTCAGGTCTAAGCAAGACACTGGACTTATTATTAACTCAAAGAGAATATGGCTGCAAGTGTTGATCATGGGCTTTAAGTCAGCACAGATTGTTAGAAGTTAAAAGCCATGAAGGATCAAGACTTTTTTCCGTTTCTGACACCTGCATTTAGGATAAATCGCAGGCTTTAAGATGATTGAACAGGTGCGCATTCATTGAATCCAAATCCATACCACACCACGCTCTTGTTCTGCACCGTCGTCACCTCCTCTGGGTCAGTTTCAGAGACATGTTGAGGACATGCATCAATAGCTTAATTAAAAATAACCACTGAGACAAACTGTCGTTAATTTATGGCCGAATTTTGCACAAGGCCAATGCATATTTAGAACTGGTGGTGCCCCCTGTTGAGCACTTTCAAAAAATAATTTTACACACATGGTTTAACATTATTATGAAACATAATAATGCAAGTGTTGTAATGATTTGACAAACAATTTCTGATTCATAGTCTGATTTGTGTTATGGCATGCACATTTTTTGCATTTGTGGCACCTCCTAGTGGTCAATTTGAATAAATCTTTAAGGGTATGTTTCAGGTACTCATGTGGACATATCCTGCAAGTTTCTTGATGATTGACCCAGCAGTTGAGGAGCTAGGAGTATTTATGTGCTGAGCCACGCCCCTTTTTAAAATCTGTTGTTCAATATTAGGGATGTTGGTGCCGATACCCGATCCGAGGATCAGACCAATCACGTTATTTTCACAAAATCGGAATTGGTAATAAAAGATCAGAGGAATCAAAACAACAAAAATGGCCTGGTTTTTCATCTGTGTTGTTCATTGTTGCCTCCGCTTTCCAATGAATTGTAACCGAGCGTCCTGGGTTCGCCTAACTGAGCGCAGCTAATGAGCAATAAACGGACAGGAGTCGAGACAACAGGTTCAGCGGCCACTGCTTCTCTCTTTATTCTGAGCAACACAGCCACACCCAACGGCGGAACCTCGTCTACCACAGCCCTATGGCAACTCTGGAGGGACAATTTGTTTACAAGTCAGAATTTGTTTACATTTTGTGCTGCTGAGCCACCGATAAGCTTTTTGGATGCTATTTAAATAAAAAACAAACCTTATGAGACAACTTGGATGCATTCTTTTTTTTTTCTTTCATAATGCTTTGCAAAGTATCAGATCGGACTCAGTTTCAAAATAAAGGACTCGGTATCGGACTCGGTTTCAAAATAAAGGACTCGGTATCGGACTCGGTTTCAAAATAAAGGACTCGGTATCGGACTCAGTTTCAAAATAAAGGACTCGGTATCGGACTCGGTTTCAAAATAAAGGACTCGGTATCGGATCGGATGCAAAAAAAATTTGATCGGGACATCCCTATTCAATGTGTTTGAAACCCAATGAAATAGGCTAACTTTACCTGGTAACGTTAGCTTGTCTGACAATGGTGTGTCCATGTACACAGCTGAAATATAAAATACAGTTATAGTGGACTTTAGTTCACTTTATTGGCTCACCATGTAACAATGAGGTAACTCGTAGGTAACGTGCAACTTTTATCGACCAAATTCAACATGAGTTTCACTTTTCTGACTATCTGCTTCCTCCAGGTTCGTCCGACCCTTTTACATAGTCACGTTCCTCTGTTTCAAATACACAAAGGGATTTATCACCTCCTGCCCTCCATCTGTATTTCGTGCATCATAATAGTCACATGATTGCAAAAAAGCTATGGAAACCTACGGCTCAGGAGGAGATGTCAAAAATCTAGTGAGGCAGACTTTAGTGGTTCCTGGGGCAAATTTGTAGAGTGAAAGTTTTGTGTAAATCTGATTACAGTTGACTTTTAGTTACAGCGCTGCCACCAGGCCGACTGGGGTCATATTTACTGAGCAGCATTTGAACACAATATCCAGTTACTGGTAAAATGTTCTTGTGTCTGTGATGAACCATCTTATTGGAACTGGCAAAAACATTTCTGAAGAAGATAAAGAATAATTCAACACAATAAGGTTTCTGTCTTTGAATTAATGACTAAACCATTTACAGGTAGAATATGACTCATTAAAATGTACCTGGCTGGATTTTGTCTCCTCAGCCTGATGGTTGATCTTTACTCAGAGTAATCTTTGGTATGTTTTTTTTTTTTTTTAGGTGGTGAGAGTAGAGCCGCTGGCCAACATGGGTCAGGTGACCGCCCTCCTCACCTCTATTGGCTGGACACTTCCCGTGCTCCCCGAGCTCGATGACCTCACTGTGGGTACGTATTACTGTGGATCATTTTCTAGGGAATCATCACAGAGTGGCATCATCATCATTTCCTGGGTTTCTAGAAAGATGATTCCACAGCTCATTGTTCAGTGAGGCAGATCCTGCATCACCTCCATCAATCACTGCTTCCTGTTTAGAGCACCAGTGACTTCTCTAATTGTGTTAGAGGATTGATGTTGTAGCTCAGAAGATGAAACTGGGGGGAAATGGCTGCAGCGTTGGAAGCACCCCTGGATCGGGTTTCGTAATGGATTTCTTGATGCCATAAACTGCGCATCAACAATCTAATGTTTTCCCAGCAGGCCGCGGTACATTCATTTATCCTGATGTGGACGTGGGCACACACTGTACATACTCACCCCCAGCAGGCCAACGCTGCTTTCTGCTTGTGTGTTTGCCTGCTGTTGGTCTCACCTGGGCAGAGATTGAATTACTAAGAGTGAATCTTTTATTCTGTCTCCTCTCTCAGGTGGTTTGGTGATGGGTACAGGCATTGAGTCATCCTCTCACATTTATGGGCTGTTTCAGCACATCTGTGTCGCATATGAGCTGGTTCTGGCTGATGGCAGCTTAGTACGCTGCACTGAGGTGAGCACTCTGTGTGTGTGTGTGTGTGTGTGTGTGTGTGTGTGAGTCCAGGTCTCAGGTTTTTCTGCTGTCACAAAGTTGGCTCATGTTTACCCAGGGATCACCATGGCAACATCATCACCGTCAGCTCAGACTGAGAAACTGTCATACAATACTTTTAACTGTTTTTATTCATATATGTTGATTTATTGTGGCAAAAAACACCAGCTGTCATCTTCCATATTCACCTCAGACTCCTGAAAATGGCAATCATATTTAAAGCTTAGGCTGCTGTCAGCCCTAGAGTCGTCTCCTTTGGTCTGAATCAGGGACTAATTTTGTTCCAAAGTTGTATAATTGCCTAGAGTTGGTTCGTGTTCTCACGGCAGCATTTACAAGAGGACCAGATCAAATGCCTTGTGTGAGAAAGCTGCTCTTGATTGGTCAGAATTTCCATGTGGGAAAAATCCAGGAAGTAAAGCAAACGTTGAAGAAGAGTACACTTGCAAGATAAATGTGACACTTTCTAATGTCACAATGGAGGGACAACTACGCAGGTTGATTTTAGCGCTGCTCGTCGTGGACTATATTGCTGTCATTGTTCATTTTAGTCAAACCATGCAGTTTGAAAACGAGGCGCGGCTCCAACTAGAAAACAATGTTTTGATGCACTGGATGTGCTGAATGTGCATATTAAGGCAGTACAGGAGGAGGTGCACATTAATAATCCTCCAGGACTGTAACATGCTCATGTTTAACCCAAACAATGTGTCATGTGACTGCAGTTGCTTCACATCCAGGTCGGAACACCTTCTCACCACAAACCAACCGCACCAGAGTTCGTTTGTAACCAGACTGAGACCACCTCTTCAAGAAGGTCTCTGTTGTTTTGGTGCACACAGTGCGACTGCTGTGTTCACACCTGCCCAAATGAACTGCACTGAGGGGGCAAACAAACCTGAGTTCGACTGAACTGAACCAAGCAGGGCAGGTGTGACAGCACCCTCAGTCTTAGTTTCAGTATGTGGCTGATATTCCCACAGTTTCTATGTCAATCAATCAATCAATTTTATTTATAAAGCCCAATATCACAAATCCCAATTTGCCTCACAGGGCTTTACAGCATATGACACCCCTCTGTCCTTATGACCCTCGCAGCGGATAAGGAAAAACTCCCCAAAAAAACCCCTTTAACAGGGAAAAAAAACAGTAGAAACCTCAGGAAGAGCAACTGAGGAGGGATCCCTCTTCCAGGACGGACAGACGAGCAATAGATGTCGTACCGAACAGATCAGCATAATAAATTAACAGTAATCCGCATGACACAATGAGACAGAGAGAGAGAGAGAGAGAGAGAGAGAGAGAGAGAGAGAGATGCAGGTAATGACAGTAGGTTACAACAACATTATTGAAAGTAATAATATTATAGTTATAGTTCTGGCTACTGTGGTACAATATGTTGAAAGTATGAATTAATATCTGGCAGTATACATGTGTGACAATAGTCATATGTGTATAATAACAGCAGAAGTATGACTAATGACTAATGATGGCAGCAGCAGCAGGAGGCATCTGGCAGGACCACGGCAGCAGCACAACCACACACATCACGCTGTCCAGGTACCGCTGCGATATGAGTTAACCTGAGAGACAGTGGAGCACAAAGGCTCCGGAGAAGAAGCCGAGTTAGTGACATCCAGAATGGCCGAGTTAGCAAGATGCAGTAATAGAATACGAGAGAGAGAGAGAAGGAGAGAAGGTGCCCGGTGTATTATAGGGGGGTCCTCCGGCAGACTAGGCCTAAGTCAGCCTAACTAGGGGCTGGTACAGGGCAAGCCTGAGCCAGCCCTAACTATAAGCTTTATAAAAGAGGAAAGTCTTAAGTCTAGTCTTAAATGTGGAGATGGTGTCTGCCTCCCAGACCGTAACAGGAAGATGATTCCACAGGAGAGGAGCCTGATAGCTGAAGGCTCTGGCTCCTGATCTACTTTTGGAGACTTTAGGGACCACGAGTAACCCTGCGTTCTCAGAGCGCAGTGTTCTGGTGGGATAATATGGCACTATGAGCTCACTAAGATATGATGGAGCTTGACCATTTAGAGCTTTATAAGTTAACAGTAGGATTTTAAATTCAATTCTGGATTTTACAGGGAGCCAGTGCAGAGAAGCTAAAACAGGAGAAATATGATCTCGTTTCTTAGTTCCTGTTAGTACACGTGCTGCTGCATTCTGAATTAGCTGGAGAGTTTTTAAGGACTTACTAGAGCTACCTGATAATAGAGAGTTACAGTAATCCAGCCTAGAGGTAACAAAAGCGTGGACCAATTTTTCTGCATCTTTTCGGGTCAGGATAGGCCTAATTTTCGCAATATTACACAGATGAAAAAATGCAGTCCGTGAGGTTTGTTTTAAATGAGAATTAAAAGACAAATCTTGATCAAATGTTACTCCGAGGTTTCTTACGGTAGTGCTAGAGGCCAGAGTAATGCCATCTAGAGAAACTATGTCATCAGATAAAGAGTCTCTGAGTTGTTTGGGGCCAAGAACAATAACTTCAGTTTTGTCTGAATTTAACATCAGGGAATTGGTGCTCATCCAAGTTTTTATGTCTTTAAGGCAGTTATGGAGTTTAGTTAATTGATTACTTTCTTCTGGCTTCATCGATAAATACAACTGAGTATCATCCGCATAACAATGGAAATTTATAGAGTGATTTCTAATGATGTTACCTAAAGGAAGCATATATAGAGTAAATAGGATTGGTCCGAGCACAGAACCTTGCGGAACTCCAAAACAAACTTTGGTACGTAAGGATGATTCATTATGAACGTCAACAAACTGAAAACGATCAGATAAATAAGATTTAAACCAGCTTAGTGCAGAACCTTTTAGGCCAATTAAGTGATCCAGTCTCTGCAGTAGAATTTGATGGTCAATTGTGTCAAACGCCGCACTAAGATCTAATAAAACAAGTACAGAGACAAGTCCTTTGTCTGAAGCAATCAGAAGGTCATTTGTAATTTTAACTAGTACTGTCTCAGTGCTATGATGCACTCTAAATCCTGACTGAAATTCCTCAAATAAATTATTATCATGGAGAAAATCACACAGCTGGTCTGCGACTACTTTCTCAAGGATCTTTGACATAAAGGGAAGATTAGATATTGGTCTATAGTTGGCTAACACCTCTGGATCCAGGGTGGGCTTTTTTAGTAGAGGTTTAATTATGTTGCCCTTTTCTGTTCTAGTTGTGTGATTACTCTGCATTTATTTCACCTCACTGAGTATCACATTTCTGCTACAGCAGATAGCCTCAGGGCTATCACCGTTTCATCTCATATTCAGAAGTACTCCACTCAGTTCTTCCTCTGTAACGTGAACATGCTCGTCACTGGGGTGGACCTTATGTTTAAACACCCCTCTCCAGGGTTATTCATTCTGTCCCCTTGAAAAACTGCAACACCCTCCTCCCTAATCTCTCAACTCAACCCTGGAATCAAGCTTAAAATGCTCGTGGCCAAATTAGTTGTAATCTCATCAAATGGTACTTCCTGTTTACAGAAACATTCCAGCTGTCTATTTTTGAACCAGAGCTACAAAATAAACACTTAATATCAAAGTTACTGAATGAGTGAAAAGGGACGGGCTTCAGCTCTGTGATATTTTAACTTCACTCATTAGTAGCTCATGTTAGGTCAGGCTGAACATGCATTACATCATATCTATGTGCAGTGTTGGATTACAGAATAAATGTAATTGTAATTGGTTACAGTTATTGAGGAAAAATGTGTAGTTAAATTTCAGTTACTCAAAATGATGGTGATTATAAATGAGTTACATCCAAATATATATATATATATATATATATATATATATATATATATATATATATATATATATATATATATATATAGGTTGACACCTCTCCCTCTTAGTGTGTTCATTAAAGGCTCCCCAAATCTTGAGAAACTTGGAGTGTGCTTTGGAAAGAGTAGACCGAAATTTCTTTAAGGTATGGACAAAAAACCATCTGTGTGTTCTAGGGCTGACCTCCGACGTCATTTTGGAAAATCGAAGCTGAGCTGAGCGAAGAAGGAAAAAAAAAAAAGTCCAGTTTCTTGCAACCCTGTTTTCTTTTTTAATTACATGATAGCTATTCTCCCTTAACTCACCAATAAAGAATACCTTTGTCCATTTCAAATAACCCGTGGCAATAATATTATCCCTGTTCTCTGATTTACTGTGAAACTTTTTTAGGCAATTCATGCAACAATCAGACCAGATGACTTCTTTACTCGGCCTAATGGGGCCGGCCTTTATTTGTCGACCACCCAAAAACAATCAATCAATTAAAAACACAAACATGAAATCTTATATGCCTAACAGACATCGCTTCTCCTTCTTTGAGTTTACATATGGCTAAAGGGGAAAAAAACAACTGTAAACAGACGGCATGATTAAAATTGCACACACAAAAAGTAGCAGAGTGGCGGGGTTAGTGTTGCGTTCAAGGTCCCCCAAAAAAACGGGAGAAAAAAAAGGCTGAATATTAGAATTTTGTTTTTCACAATCGAATCCCGTGCCATCGAACGAAGCTTCAAAGCTTCGAATTTTTTGGGTCAGCCCTAGTGTGTTCCAATACCCACACTATCATACTATATCGTATGCCAGAAAAAGATTTAGTATGTCCCAATACGTGAAATGCAGTATGTCAAAAATACCAGGATGTTTGAAGTATGCAAGCCAGCATGCTTTCTGTCTATTCTGACCCACAGTCCTCTGCACAGGGGATGATGTCATATCTACTGAGCCGCAAACAGAAGTCGCAATGACAGATGACAGCACATTCAGGTGACTGATGACCAGTCGATTGGTCATAAAAGGAATATTAATTGTTTAATTGAATAAAATAATCATAAATATAACCAACAACAAAACGGCGTAAGTTTTAAGTAAGAATGACAGAGACATGTACAGCCTTTGTAATTTTACTATCGTGAATATAATACGGTAGACTCTACAATGTGTACAGTTGTAACATTGCAAAACAACATCAGAGCTGTCAGGGTTGACATCCGTCTCTGTTTTATCTCCATGGTAATGGATATATGTCTAAGAGGGTCAAAGATCAGGACGTAACATTATGAAGAAATAGCAGAGTGCATGCAACACTATGTACTTTTAAAGGGCAGCTGCAGCACCAACTAAAACCGAAAAGAAAAAGTAGGTGATTCAGAACGCACCCCATGTCACCCTCTCTCCTTTTCTGACCCTACCTACACCGCTAATACCTTTCAAACAGTCCCTAACAAACAGAGAGCCAGACTATGTTGAACTTGTGCCACAGGCCCCTGAGCAGCAGCAACATGTTGTGTAACTGTCACACAAAATAAAGCACAAAGATGTGTGTCCTCGGGGAGAAGATGAAGTTGTTGATGCTGTGAGGTTTGCTAATGGCAACATACAAGACAAATAGCCTAACGTTAGAAACCAAGAAGGCTGAGCCCACATTAATCACTGCAGACGTGCCGTGGACATGTGAACAGTTTGTTCTTGTTCTGACAGACGATTTATTCTCACTTAGGAGGAGAACTCAGACCTGTTCCACGCCGTCCCGTGGTCCTGTGGAACTCTGGGCTTCCTGGTTGCAGCTGAGATCAAAATAGTCCCGGCTAAACCGTGGGTCAAGCTGCGCTATGAGCCGGTCAGAGGGCTGGAGAACATCTGCAGACGCTTCACTGAAGCATCGGAGAACAAGCAGAACACGTTCGTAGAGGGCCTCCAGTACACCCGGGACTCTGCTGTCATCATGACGGGAACGATGACTGACGACGCTGAGCCTGATAAGGTAAAGTGTTTATGAGCTGTACTGGACTTGTTTTCTCATGTTGGTTCACTTCTAACCTCCGTCTCTCCTCTGTGACGTCAGATTAACAGAATCGGCCTGCACTTCAAACCCTGGTTCTTTAAACACGTAGAGGGCTACCTGAAAAACAACCACACTGGAGTCGAATACATCCCTCTGAGACAGTACTATCACAGACACACGCGCAGCATCTTCTGGGAGCTTCAGGTATTCACAAAATCACACACAGGCACACAATGTTGTTTCCATGAACTTTAGGATTACATTAACGTCCTGCACGTATCTACAGATATCATCTTGTCATCATCTTATCAACCCGCTTCACTTTATTAGACTCTAATGCTCTGTCACACACACAAACTTTGTACTCACACACACACACACACACACACACACACACACACACACACACCATTAGCCATTAGTGAGAAGGGCTTGGCATCCTCTGTTTTCTGTAACAGTAAATGGTGTGATGAATTATGCATAGTATGGGTTTGACAGATACAGACAGGAGCTGGCTCGGGGCTTTTGGGTGCTCTTTGTCTTTGAAAGGATTTTGCTTTGTCGACGGTGCAGAGGGAAGTCAGATAGAAACAGGGCTGACGGACGCTGTGATTACATCGGCACTTTGTGATAGACATCGCTGATGTGTTGGACGTGGAGATGTGAAAGAGTTTATGGTGCTGGTTGGAAGGTTGTGGCTGCCCTCTGCTGGAATATAAGAGGAGTGACTTATCTACATTACACTGGAACAGATATGACAAATTATATCCTCATATAAAAATGATATAATGTGAAAATGCTGTTTGATTCATATTATTGTAATATTAAATGTTAAGGGACTGTATGAAACTATTTGGGTGGTGAGGAGGGCTAAATCTTACATTTCATTTTCAGGACCTCCACAGCATTATTAACGTTTTTGTTTGGATTTTATTTTATTTCAGTTTGTTGTAATCTATTTTTATTTTATTTTTCATTTTATTCTGTTTTATTTTATTTACTTTATTTTCATTTAATTTTATTTTATTTTACTTGATTATATTTTATTTTACTGAATTATTTTCATTTGATTTGATTTTGCTTGATTTTATTTTATTTTTACAAATTTGTGAAAATACTATTCAAGATCATTAAATCCATTTAGCCAAATTCTTTAAATTCAAGTCAAGTTACAAAAACCAAAACAAAACACACACACACAAACTTTCAGTTTTCGAGACACATTTTCAATTTTACTTATTAATATTTTTACATTGCAGCACTTGAATTATGTTTTATTTATGATTTTTTTTTTTAAAAAGAGAGGAACACAAATCACATGTTTCATATGAGTCATTTTTAAAATACGAATATTTCAACGCTATAATTGAGCAATTAATGAATTTAAATATTAAGAAGTGAATCATTTTCACAGTTCATTATTCAGTTGCTAATAAAATTCAAACTATTCCATCTACTGTTGGCGTCTGTACACACATTGAACTCTGTCTCAGCAAACAGGTCTATAAATGACAATTATTGTCATCATCACGTAGTGTAGAAAACATGAGAAAACAGTAAATAAAATGTCCACAATAAATTTCCAGAGGCAAACATGACATCTTGAATGTGCTTGTCATGTCTGACCAAGAGGACAAAACCCTTAAATATTTTATTTGTAGTCATATAAAACAGAGAAAGACACACACATTGGAGAAACAAATCATGTTTATTGCTTAATAAATTGCATAAATGATTCATTGTTTCAACACCAGTTACAGCACAGTGCATCACATAGAGTCACCTTGTCATCCTCTTTTGACCCTTTCATTTATGTCTCTGTGTATTTGCATCCTTTCTTCAGGATATTATTCCCTTCGGCAACAACCCGGTATTTCGCTGGCTTTTTGGATGGATGGTTCCTCCTAAGATCTCACTGTTGAAGCTCACTCAGGGAGAGACCATCAGACGGCTCTACGAGCAGCACCATGTGGTCCAGGACATGCTGGTGCCCATGAAGAATCTGCAGGATGCCATCATGCGCTTCCACCAGGACATCGATGTGAGACTCAGATGTGAATGAAGCCAATAAATACCCACTGTTTATCGTACATAGAGTGCTCCTTGTTGAACTCCTGCATGTCTCGTGTTATTTCAGGTTTACCCTCTGTGGCTGTGTCCCTTCCTGTTGGCACCAGGCAGAGGGATGGTCCATCCCAAAGGTCAAGAGGAGGAGCTGTATGTGGATATTGGTGCTTATGGAGAGCCTAAAGTCAAACACTTTGAAGCTAAAGCATCAACGCGTCAGCTGGAGAAGTTTGTTAGAGATGTGCATGGGTAGGTGTCAAATCGTACATGAAACTTAAGTGATATCTTTAGAACAATAGTGATAATATCGCACCCACCCAATACATTTACACTGGAGCATTGAGATATATATTTGCCGTCTGCCTCCTGCAGGTTCCAGATGCTGTATGCAGATGTGTACATGGACCGGGAAGAGTTTTGGGAGATGTTTGACGGACAGCTGTATCACAGACTGAGAGAGGAGCTAGGCTGTAAGGATGCCTTCCCAGAGGTTTACGATAAAATCTGTAAATCTGCGCGACACTGACACCCCTCACTGGTGCCTGACCTCAGCCTGGTGTCCCACATGTCACGTCTGGTGACAGCCTCTGCTTTAGGGATGTTTTAATAAATACAAAAAACAGTTTTACACAAAGATACATCTGAGAATTTTCTGATGTTGAATTAAGCTTCACAGACACAAGCTGAAGTTTATGCTATTTATGACAGACTGTGTCTTAAGGGGACTTTCCATCAATGTGAGGCAAAAGCACAACTATTGTGCTTTTAAGTCGTGAATGTATTCTGTAGTCTGATTTCATGTCTTGTGTGATTCAAAACCTGTGTGTGTTACTTGTACATGTTGGGAGCATATTGCATCCAATGTTTTGTTTTTACCTTCTTTTTAATGTGTATATTTGGCCCCATTTTATAACCATAGTTATCCATATTGTACTGTACACCTCTTATTAACAAGTTAGCCTTATCTACAAGTGCCATTCACGCTTAAAACATGACTTTCTAATCTGCTTCATACACATATTTTAAAATGTATGCTGTTGTGATAAATTTGTGGAAAAAAGAAACCAAACAAGATGTTTTGTAACTTATAGATGACTATTTTAATATCAGATTTACATCATATCACCAGGACTGTCCAAGGATTGAATGACTTGATTAAAAACTGTTTTATGCAATAACTTTCATTCTGATGCTTGTTTAAATATAGATTCTGAAGTTGTTGGGGGGAAATACTGTGCAGCACTGTTGTAATCAGGGTTCACATCTGTCACAAACATAGTCAAAGCTGATTTAATTGTTGGGAGCAGATTTGTTTGACTGTACATGGATAACAGCTCAGCTCAGAGCATCTGTTTGTTTCTTTTGTTTATCCTTCTGTATCCTTCAACTTCTTTTTTTAAATGTATTGGAACAGCATTTGGATGTCAAATGAATTTATTTGCTCTTAACAGTTACCTCACTTTATTTGAATAACTGAGTTGATGCTTTGATGGCTGGTTTGTCCCTGTGTGATCTGAAAATCATTAACCATCCTATCCCCACATTGTGTATTGATTTAGACTATTGTATGCTCTTATAATGTGGATACAATCTGGCACCAATCAAATTCATTAATAAACTTCCATTGCAACAGTGAACCATAAATGCATTTCACAATAATGCACTTGCGTTCCAAATCTGGGTACAAAGGAGAGAGAGAGAATCATTGCTTATTCAGGTCATGGTAGAAAGGGTGCTAGTATTGTTGAAACTACAAAGAGTAGGTTACAGAATCTGTCATCTTATTTTTGTAAAAAAAAAAAAAAAAAAAAAAAAAAAATTGTTTAAAAAGAGGAAAGTGAAGTGACACTGTAAAGAGTGGAATCTTCACCCTACAGATAGAAGAGCTTTCAGCTGTCCCTCTCAACGAAACTGTACAAAAAAAAAAAATTCAGTAAAGTATGTCAAAAAAGGAAATACAATGTCAAATTGTCATGTCAAATTACACTTTGTTGTGAAAAAAGTGATAGCATACTATTCAATAAAAAAAATGTAATAGTGTAGCAAGGAATAATAAATTCATAATATAGTAAGTTATTAAAAAGTCCAAACCAAATATCCTAAAAAGTGTCATACTATATTATGTCAACAAAATGTCATGTATTGTCATTGAAATATCATAAAAAACGTCATAGTATAGCATGTCATCAAAATATCATAAAAAAGGTCATAGTATGGTATGTCATCAAAATATCATATAAAACGTCATAGTATAGTATGTCGTCAAAATATAATAAAAGACATCATAATATAGTATGTTGTCAAAAATGTCATAAAAACAGTCATAGTATAGTATGTCATCAAAATATCATAAAAAACGTCATAGTATACTATGTCGTCAAAAATGTCACAAAAACAGTCATAATAAAGTATGTTGTCAAAAATGTCAAAAACAGTCATAATATAGTATGTTGTCAAAATGTCATAAAAACGGTCATAGTATAGTATGTTGTCAAAAATGTCATAAAAACAGTCATAGTATAGTATGTCATCAAAATATCATAAAAAACGTCATAGTATACTATGTCGTCAAAAATGTCACAAAAACAGTCATAATAAAGTATGTTGTCAAAAATGTCAAAAACAGTCATAATATAGTATGTTGTCAAAATGTCATAAAAACGGTCATAGTATAGTATGTCGTCAAAAATGTCATAAAAACAGTCATAGTATAGTATGTCATCAAAATATCATAAAAAAACTTCATAGTATAGTATGTCGTCAAAATATCAGAAAAAACGTCATAGTATAGTATGTTGTCAAAATATAAAAACGGTCATAGTATAGTATGTCGTCAAAAATGTCATAAAAACAGTCATAGTATAGTATGTCATCAAAATATCATAAAAAAACTTCATAGTATAGTATGTCGTCAAAATATCAGAAAAAACGTCATAGTATAGTATGTTGTCAAAATATAAAAACGGTCATAGTATAGTATGTCGTCAAAATATCATAAAAAATGTCATAGTATAGTATGTCGTCAAAAATGTCATAAAAACAGTCATAATAAAGTATGTTGTCAAAAATGTCATAAAAACAGTCATAATATAGTATGTCGTCAAAATGTCATAAAAACGGTCATAGTATAGTATGTCGTCAAAATGTCATAAAAACGGTCATAGTGTAGTATGTCGTCAAAAATGTCATAAAAACGGTCATAGTGTAGTATGTCGTCAAAAATGTCATAAAAACGGTCATAGTATAGTATGTCGTCAAAAATGTCATAAAAACAGTCATAGTATAGTATGTCATCAAAATATCAGAAAAAACGTCATAGTATAGTATGTCAACCAAATATCATAAAAATGGTCATAGTATAGCATGTCGTCAATATATCCTGAAAAACATCATAGTCATGTCATCAAAATATCATAGAAACGGTCATAGTATAGTATGTCGTCAAAATATAAAAAAAAACCCATCATAGTATAGTATGTCATCAAAATATCATAAAAATGGTCATAGTATAGTATGTCGTCAACATGTCAGAAAAAACGTCATAGTATAGTATGTCGTCAAAATATCCTGAAAAACATCATAGTATAGCATGTCGTCAAAAATGTCATAAAAACAGTCATAATAAAGTATGTTGTCAAAAATGTCATAAAAACAGTCATAATATAGTATGTCGTCAAAATGTCATCAAAACGGTCACAGTATAGTATGTCGTCAAAATATCCTGAAAAACATCATAGTATAGTATGTCGTCAAAATATCATAGAAATGGTCATAGTATAGTATGTCGTCAAAATATCATAAAAAACGTCATAGTATAGTACGTCGTCAGAATATCATAAAAAACTTCATAGTATAGTATGTCGTCAAAATATCATAAAAACGGTCATAGTATGTCGTCAAAATATCTTAAAAAACGTCATAGTATAGTATGTCATCAAAATATCATAAAAAACTTCATAGTATAGTATGTCGTCAAAAAATCATAAAAACGGTCATAGTATGTCGTCAAAATATCTTAAAAAACGTCATAATATAGCATGTCGTCAAAATATAAAAAAACGTCATAGTATAGTATGACGTCAAAATATAAAAAACGTCATAGTATAGTATATCGTCAAATTATCATAAAAAACATCATGGTAGAGTACATCATCAAAATATCAAAAACAGTCATCGTATAGTACGTCGTCAAAAATGTGATAAAAACAGTCATAGTATAGTATGTCGTCAAAATATAAAAACAGTCATAGTATAATATGTTGTCAAAATATTATAAAAATGGTCATAGTATGTCGTCAAAATATAAAAAAAAAAGTCATAGTATAGTATGTTGTTAAAAATATCATAAAAACAGTCATAGTATAGTACGTCGTCAAAATATCATAAAAACAGTCATAGTATAGTATGTTGTCAAAATATCATAAAAACGGTCATAGTATAGTATGTCGTCAAAAATACCATAAAAACAATCATAGTATAGTACGCCATCAAAATATTATAAAAAATGTCACAGTATAGTATGTCGTCAATATATCATAAAAACGGTCATAGTATAGTATGTCATCAAAATATCATAAAAAACATCATATTATAGTATGTCGTCAAAATATCATAAAAAACATCATAGTATAGCATGTCGTCAAAATATTAAAAAAATGGTCATAGTATAGTATGTCGTCAAAATATCCTGAAAAACGTCATAGCATAGTATGTCGTCAATATATCATAAAAACGGTCATAGTATGTCGTCAAAAATAGCATAAAAACACTCATAGTATAGTATGTCGTCAAAATATCATAAAAAACGTCATAGTATAGTATGTCATCAAAATATCATAAAAACGGTCATAGTATAGTATGTCGTCAAAATATCATAAAAAACATCATAGTATAGCATGTTGTCAAAATATCATAAAAAACATCATAGTATAGTATGTCATCAAAATATCCTGAAAAACGTAATAGTATAGTATGTCGTCAAAATATCATGAAACACGTCATAGTATAGTATTTCGTCAAAATATCATAAAAAACATCATAGTATAGTATGTGGTTAAAATATCATAAAAAACATCATAGTATAGCATGTCGTCAAAATATCATAAAAAAACATCATAGTATAGTATGTCATCAAAATATCCTGAAAAACGTCATAGTATAGTATTTCGTCAAAATATCATAAAAAACATCATAGTATAGTATGTGGTTAAAATATCATAAAAACATCATAGTATAGTATGTCGTCAAAAATGTCATAAAAACAGTCATAGTATAGTATGTCGTCAAAAATACCATAAAAAAAATCATAGTATAGTACGTCGTCAAAATATTATAAAAAACGTCATAGTATAGCATGTCATCAATATATAAAAAATGTCATAGTATAGTATGTCATCAAAATATCATAAAAATGGTCATAGTATAGCATGTCGTCAAAATATCAAAAAAAAAAAACATCTTAGTATAGTATGTCGTCAAAATATCATAAAAATGGTCATAGTATAGCACATCGTCAAAATTTCATAATAAACATCATAGCAGAGTATGTAATCAAAATATAAAAAACATCATAGTATGTCGTCAAAATATCATAAAAAACATCATAGTATAGCATGTCATCATCACAGATGAGTGTGCTTTAAAAATGTCACAGTATAGTATGTCATTAAAAACTGATAGTTTGGTATGCTATAAAAAATGTCATTTTAGAGTCCATTTTTTCTCAATTTCAATTTTATTTACAGCCCAACATCACAAATCACAATTTGCCTCGGAGGTTTTATAGCATCCCTCTGTCCTTGGACCCTCACAGTGGATAAAGAACAACTCCACAAAAAGAAGAAATAATAGAAATCTCAGGAAGAGCAACTGAGGAGGGATCCCTCTTCAAGGACGGACAGACGTCCAATAGCTGTTGTGTGTATAGAACTGATCAACAGTAATCCATATGACAACATCATACATACAGAGAGGGAGACAGAGAGAAGCAAGGCAGACAGTAATGATAATAGCAACAATAACATTAATTTTATTTTTTATTACAATAATAATCACAGTAATTGTGGTGCCATATGTTGTAAGTATGTATTAATATTTAACATTATATGTATATGACAATAATAATATGTAGTAGTAGGCATCAAGCAGGACCACAGCAGCAGCATAAACACATCCCATGATCCAGGCATAGCCATGATTCGAGGGAACCTGTGGGACAGTGGAGAACAAAGGCTCTAGAGAAAAAGCTGGGTTAGTGACACGCAGTAACAGGACATGAATGTTTGCAAATGTAAACGAGAACCAACTTTTTAGAATCTAAGACCGGGAGAAAGTAAAGAAGGAGAGAAGGGGCTCAGTGTATCAGTATGCCATGAAATATGCTGTAGCATTGTATGCCATCAAAAATGTCATGGTACAGTGTGTCATTACAAAGTGATGGTTTAATATGTTAATATGTAAAAATCTCATAGTATAGAGTGTCATAAAAAAATCATAGCATAATATGCTGTGAAAATGTCAGAAAAAGTATGTCATTAAAAAGTGATTTAGTCTAGTATGCTATAAAAAATCCCATAGTATCGTGTCATAAAAAAACCTCATGGTATAGTATGCCATACAAAATCTCATAGTACAGCATATTATTTAAAAAGGGAATGTACATTATGTCATAAAAATCATAATATAGCATGCCATAAAATGTCATAGTTTAGTGTATCATTAAAAAGTGACGGTATAGTATGTGATAGTAGTGTTTTAGTATAGTATCTCAGAAAAAAAAAACCCATTGTACAATATGCCATATTATAGTATTACATTTTATAAAAGTCATAGTATAGTATGTTTTAAAGAGTAATGCATGTCATTATAAAGGTAGTCTCTATATACAGACTCTACATTCAGTGAATGTAGAGTCTGTAGGCAAACCCCGGAGATCTTGCCTCCGGAAGAAGAGCGGAAGAGCCCTGGTTTCCGGTTGTAGGCTGTTTGTAGTCCGCGTGATATTGACCAATCACGTTTGAGCCAGCTGCAGTTGTTGCCAGGTTAAACGGTCCGTGCGGTGAACTAATGAGGCGGAACATAATTGGCGTCATTGCAAACTCTGAATCCATCGCAATATATATAGAAACGGAAGTTGGAAACGGAAATTCGCCTCCTCAAACCGGAATGCCAAAAAATTGGGGGTCTGCCCCCAGAGGCTGTATCGCCATCTGCCGGAAGTCAGACGCCGAATACAGCCGATGGGTTCCAAGAATGTTATAAAGCTAATAGTATGATATTCCACAAAAAAATGTCAGAGTATCACATGTCATAAAAAATGTCAGAGTATCACGTCATAAAAAAATGTCAGAGTATCACATGTCATAAAAATATCAGAGTATCACATGTCATTAAAAAGTCAGAGTATCACTTCATAAAAATGTCAGAGTATCACGTCATAAAAAATGTCAGAGTATCACGTCATAAAAATGTCAGAGTATCAAATGTCATAAAAAAATGTTAGAGTATCACATCATTACAAAGTGATAATATAGTATGTAGTCATAAAATATTGACATATAGTATGTCATTAAAGTTAAGTTAAGTTAGTTAGTTTTAGTTTATTTACTTTATTAATCCCCCTGAGGGGAAATTCAATGTTTTCACTCTTGCTTGTCAATTACA
Organism: Epinephelus lanceolatus; assembly: GCF_041903045.1. Lineage (NCBI taxonomy): Eukaryota > Metazoa > Chordata > Actinopteri > Perciformes > Serranidae > Epinephelus > Epinephelus lanceolatus. Next base: position 4,584,580 of record NC_135739.1, read on the forward strand.
CACAGGTCTGAAAGACACACACATGCACAAACAGGACCTACATCTACAAATTGGAAAGATGTCAGAGTGAGGGGGCTGCCCTTGGTGAGGCGCCCCGAGCGGTTGGGGGGTTCGGTGCCTTGCTCAAGGGCACCTTGGCAGTGCCCAGGAGGTGAACTGGCACCTCTCCAGCCACCAGTCCACACTCCATATTTTGGTCCGGACGGGGACTCGAACGGGCGACCCTCCAGTTCCCAACCCAAGTCCCTATGGACGGAGCTACTGCCGCCTCATAGTAACTCATAGTGAAGTACATCACAAACATGTCATAGTATAGTAGCCGTTTATAATGCACCTCTAACATAGGATTGATGTATAATAAGTTTTGCTGTCTGGCTCCTAACCTCCGCTCACCCCCTCCAGGCCGGGTCACAGAGGGCGTCTTTAAAAATGGCCCCCGAGTGTTAAACAGTTGCGCACGGCCCTGCCCCCCTGAGCTGCTCTATCTTCTGTCTCATCTGAGCAGCAGCTTTAAATCAAAGACTATTGTGTGTAACAACAGACTGAAGGGAGGTTTCGTCTGGAGGCTTTCTGGGAACCTGTTGTTGGAGCCGTCGGTTTTTACCAAGAGCACTTTCACTGTGACACTCGAGGTTCCGCCTCCTTCTTCTTCTTCTTCGACTCGAGTTAGCGTAGCTACTGTCAGCAGTCAAGTTAAGTGTCAGAGCCGAAGACTTCTTCTACAAGCTGTCAGGAGTAGTTAGTAACGCAGGTAGGGCTGTACTCAGACTTTATATTATTTAAATTAAAGTGTCGGCTAACTCTGTGTTTCCTCTGAAGATTACAAAGATGACGGCTGCTGACTTTTAAGGACGTGAACTGTAACTACAGTAGTTATCTAAGTGCAGCTAACGTTAAAACTTAAGCTAACGCTAGCTGCTACTCGGTTGTAATTTTATCTTCAGCTAAACGGTGGTATTATTAAAACTACAGTTAGCAAACAACAGCTGGTTTACGAAGTAGTTTGTTTGGTGAAAGGTGACTTTGAAGATTCGCAACAGCCTCGTTAGTCATTAACGTTAGCAGCTGCTGGAGTTAAATAATTAGGCACTCTTTGTTTTTAGCCTTTAGACTTGAGTTTTAGCTCATTAGCAGATTAGCGCGTTTGAGTGACTGCATGTGCACACCTGTAGTTTGATTTTCCTCTCGGGCTGACAGGAGTGCACTCAGTGGGTAAGGTCAAAACAGCAACCCAGTGATCTTGGCAACAATGCGGAAGTTTCATTTAGGGTACAGTGTGGCCTGCACTGTTTTCACCACTTACAAACACAACACAAACCTGCAGGTTGTGTTGTGTATTTGAGAAGCTGGATCGAGCTGTCGCTGCCCTCATAACAAGAGGAGTTACGTCATAGTTCTTATCTAAAGGTGTGGATGAGTACACTTACTCTGTCTGCTTATCAGCAAGTCACTGAGGCTAAACACACCAGGTTACCTCATTTCAGTTTTTACCCAGTTTACTTAGAAGATGCTGCAAGTTGTCACATCATAGTGATGTGGTTTTGATTATGTTTGCAGAGGCTCCGGAGCGTGCCGTCCAGACAAGCAAAAGAAAGCATCTTTGGCTTTTTGGAGATAACAGTGGAGACCAGACTGGAGAGGAGAGAGGCTGAGGAGGAAGCATGTCCACTGATGAGGAGCCCACGTTCACAGTCAAGCTGCTGCAGCTGCTGCTGCTCTCCACGTACTGGGGAATGCAGATTTGGGTCACCTTCATTTCAAGTCAGTACCCTGCACATAGACACACACACTGTGGAAATGTACACAGAAACACAAGTGAGGGATGTCGTGCTCCGTGCACAGTTCAGTAATGACTGCTATAGGATCACAGTGTGTATTCAGTACATCCTGTATTTAGAGCCCTCAACTCATGATTGGATCGTGCAGAATGCTTTTGTTGTGCCAAGTGTGTGAACAGGATTTCAGTGACACACCTTTGAGTCGTCTCCAACCAGTTTTTTCATGGTCGCCTTCATGCCGACATCCAGATCCAGACTTGCTTTTGTTGTAGCTCAGGCACCAATTATCCAAGATCTACGTGCGATCCAAACTGAACTTCAGGCACTCTTGTGGAGCAGGAACAAATGGACTTGAATTAAGTTTTTTTTTTTAAAAAAAGGTCTTTATTCCAAAAACATGGCTGCTTACATCAAAACACTGACCAGTTTCCACTTGAAGGACTTCATCAGGGTGCAAAAAAATGTAATGTAAATGTAGGCATCCATGTTTTTTGAATAAAGGCTTTTTAACTTAATTCAAGTGCATTTGTTCCTGCTCCAATGAGTGCCTTAATTTCTTCTTCCCATGTGCTGACCATTTTCTTCAAGAGCATCTGTGTTTTTTTTCATGTGAAAAAGACAGTCCATGAGCGCACCACTACATCATTCTCCAGTTATATTCTTAACTAAAACATGTCCTCCTGACCCTCCAGTAGGGGTGCAACTAATGATTATTTCCAGGGTCGATTATTTTCTTTATTAATCATTCAGTTGTTTGGTCTATTAAGTGTCAGAAAATGTTTCAAAATGTTGATGTTTCCCAAAGCCCAAGATGACGTCCTCAAATGCCTTGTTTTATCCACAACCCAAACATATTCAGTATACTGTTATACAGGAGTAAAGAAACCAGAAAATATAAACATTTAAGAAGCTGGAATAAGAGAATTTGAAACAGATAAATCAATTTTACTTGGCAGTTAATTAAATAGTTGACGACTACTTGACTAATCGTTGCAGCTCTAACCCTCAGTACATTCCAACACCTGTGCATCCTGCTAATATTTAACCACAAAGTCTATGTGTTGTCATGTTTGATGACTGTGGTGAACCATTGTGGCTGTGTTCTTGCAAACACAGTTGTTTTAACAGTCCACTTAAAACCATAGAGCAGAGGAGTAAGGTAGAGCTCGCATCAAGCATTTGGATTCATGTATGTGTCTGAAATTGCAGCAGAAACCCTGATATTTTATGGAGACAAGAGACAGGAGGCCCCCTGCAGTGTTAACGAGTTGTTCTGCTCTCTGCACAGGCTTTGTGATGGACAACCACCTGAACAGACACACTTATGGGTTTATCCAGAGTCGTCTCGTCCCGTTCTACCTCCACCTGGGTTCAGCTTGTGCCTTCTTTAACCTCACCATCTACGCTGTGTATCATCCCAGCGACCTGCTGGACGACAGAGAAGCCTTCCAGGTGTGTTCATTCCACATCATCACACTGCATAAAACCCATCGTAGAATATTACTTCAATCTCTGACTCTACTCTCCCCACCAGATCTTCATCTTCTTTGTGTCGGTGACGGTTGCGGCTGTGAACGCTCAGTGGTTTGGCCAAATGACGTCAGAGATCATGGCAGATATGCACCTTATTGAGCAGGCGTGCGGATTGGGTCAGGACATCGGCCTGTCGTCCAACCGTGAAGCTTACGCCAAGCTGTGTGAGACGGATGTCAAATACAGACACCTGAGCGGTCGTCTGTGGCTGTACAGACTGCTGTCCTCGCTCTGTAACCTCTGCTGCATATGCTGCAACTTCTACAGTCTGTGCTACATGGCTGAGAACCTCGGTACACTTTAAAGTGACACTTTGCAGCTGGACTGTTTCCCCCTCCCCCTCTTTCATCACTCTTATAAATCTAAATTCATTTTTGTATCAAAGCATAAGTTATATATTTAATACCTGAAGTCTCTCTCTCTATCTGCCTTATTAGTTGTGAGATACAAAAGTCAGGTAAGCCTCGCTGTTCTTGGGGAATAATGAAAGGATACAGCTTCCATGCCTCGACTTTGGCCCTTCTGTTTTATTTGTTTTTAGACAATCAGCGTCACTAAAGCTACATTTCTCTCCTGAAGGTCGGAGGGAGATAAATCAGTTCCTGCAATGACTAATGTCTCACCTTTCACCTAGTGTGGCTGAGGCAGGCGGCGGCCTTTATTATTTCCTTTTACAATTACGATACGGTACCTTTCAGGAACCTAAATATAAGGGATGTTTTTTAAAAATAAAACTTGGAGTACCAGAAACTCCATAGCTGAAATTAGCTCACTGCGTTGCACCTTATTATATGTAAGCTAAAGAAAGGTGTCTTTATTAAACAGCCTTAGAACTGCTTCCATGCTGCTTAGTCCTGCTCTTCCTGTTTGGGTGCAGTTTGAATACTTTGTTCTCAATCCAGTGACACAGGTTTGTCCGGCTTAGGTTTATGTTAACCTTAGAGCACCTGTGAGGTAAAGTGAGAAGCTGTGCTATCTTAAGCTGCCCTGGCTGCTGGTATGAAAAAGATGTGTTCAGGAATTTTTACTATGTGGTTCACAGTACTGTCTGTAGCCCATCCTAAACACACTTTGACCAGTGGTTTGTTCATTTGTACATTGCAGTTCGACTTTATTGGAGTACATGCAGAGCTCCAGCTTGTTGCCTTGTAAAGGAGCAAAGACCGTTGCTCCTTTACAAGATTTGTTGTTGCACAGCAGGTTGATCTAGTTGTGAGTAGAAAGGATGGTATGATAGAAAGTGTTAAGACTTATTGAGATGATGTGGGTCATTAAGACAAATAATAGTAGCACAGACTAACTAATTTTTCAGTCTTGTAAAATAACTTCTGTGGAAGTACTAGCTCAGAACGAAAACCTTTCGTGGAGCTTCGTATATAAAGACCTGAATGATATCTCTGCACTCAACACTTTACTCATCCCGTGTGATCTCCACGTATGTCGTTAACTTGCAGTGTGCCTCAACTGAAAATTACGTCAGATCAATATATAAATTGGTGAAGGAATTTAAAGATTTGCAAAGCTGTCGGGGCTTTAGCTGAAATTATTCAGGTGTGTTTTGCCTTGTTCTCTAACACCTCCATGTGCCATATGTGTCCAAACGTTACTGAGCTGTGGGGAAATGATGCAGCCATGACCAGAGCTGAAGCCAAATGAGTTAAGTTGTAATTGCACTAGAGTTGTGATCCTGCAGTAAACTTCTCAGGTGTCAGAGCTTTAATTTTCAGTTTGAATGTTTCTGCATTGTTTGTTTTGTGTGCAGAAAGGATCTGCGGTCACATCACTAACAAGCCCCTCGGTGCTCCTTTTTGTAACTGCTTGGTGAAACTCTTCTAACAATGTATTGCCTCCTCTTCCTGTTTTTCTAGTCTGTGTTTGTGTTGGCCTGTAACATGCCACGTTTTAGGTAAAACACACCATCACAAACAACACTAATGTCATCAGAGCAGAGGCAGCAGATCCTGAAACCTCTCTCTGAAACATTTTCTTTTTTTGTTTTGTTTGGTTCGACTGGACTGATGAAGGTGCTTATTATGTGCCCATAACTTGCAAAGACAATGCAATATTACCTAGTTTTAAACTGAACATATTATATTTTGTGTATGTTGCCTGTTAGCTCAGCCTCTTTACATTAATATAAAATCTCAATTCAAATCATTTGACAGTTTTGTGAATAAATGCAAAAGCTGTATTTGTTTCCTTTTTACCACTTTACACTAATTTGTGTATATTTATACCGGTTTATTGATATGAGATGATGGGTTGTAAGTGTAGTCTGGACTGTGTTATACTGAATGTGAGTTGCCTGAAGGCCAGTGAGGTCAGAGGTCATGAGCTATTAGTAGTGGTTGGTAGTGGGAATGTATCATAAATTATGTTGACATGTATGGTCTGTTTTTTGTATTAAAACATGTTCTCTCAGTTTTGTGCTTCAGTTTTGTGCTTCAACTTCTCCTTGTTTATATTTAGATTAATTTGTAGTATTTGCCAGGGTGTCTGCAGGTTCTTAAAATTACTTAAAATAAATTTATAAACATGAGGCCTTGAGTAATTCAGTAGTCTTACGTTTGAATTTGTGATGTCCTAATTGTCACAAATATTTGGACTAATTTATTTACCCATCTTTTAAAGCTTTTCTGTGTGAAAGTCTTTAAGTACTGTCTTTCTACTTAGTTGCACCTACCTGTTTGCAAATGTAATGTTACTCAACCATATACCAACATCAAACCTACCTCTGCATTGGACCACATATATACTACTTACCTGCAATGACTGAAAAACACCAGAATTACCGCCTTGTGGTTGTATGCCTCCGCAAACCAGTCAAGCTGCACTTTACATGCCTGTGGACACATGGATGCTTCACACACACCAATTCAGTATCTGACCAAATGTTCCCCCTCTGAGATGTGATGTTGAGGAATGGCCAGAAAGTATTACGATGTCACGGTGATGTTGACCTTTGACATCCTGGATGTAACATGTCATTACTTTATCGTTATATCCTGTTAGATATTTGTGTGAAATTTTGTCATAATTAGTGGATGAATTCTTGAGTTATGGCTTTTGGGAGGTCGCAGTGAGGTCGCAATTGACTACCAAAATCTTTCAGTTCATTGCTGAGGCTAAGTGAATGTTTGTGCCAAATTTAAAACAATTCCTTCGAGATATTCTTGAGATATCGTGTTCACAAGAACGGGACGGATGGACAACCCAAATACATACTGCCTCTGGCCGCAGTTATTGCCAGCACAGACGCATAGGAAAGGTGTTTTGTCCAAAAATCAGTCTTAAATTTGGTACAAAAAAACCTAACTGCATTAAATGTAAGTGTCTGATATCTGCTCAGGCAAAACTTACTTAACCCTGATTTTATTTGTGCAGCAGAATTACTCCTGTGGGTCCAATGTGATGTCACATATTTGGCCAGAAGGGGGAACCATTTCTTTACTGTTGTCTATCATCAGCTGCAAATACAAACAGAGGTTCAGTTACAGAACTGCACTGAATTATCCAAGATTAAATGACAATAGATGGACTAAAAAATATTACAAATATAAATGGAATTACTAATTTAAATGAGACCAGTTGGATATCAGAGGACACTGGAGAAAATAGAGTAACCTGAAGATCACCGAGAAGTCACTTTATAGTCACAACCTGAACAACGAAGCCAAAAGAATACGTCGTGTCAACAAGGTGTTTTTTTTAATGTAAAAATACATCACTGTGTTTCAGCTACAAATCCATGGTTACTGTGTTTGAGATGAGATCAACATCAACAATTCACAAGCCACTCCACCTACAAAATGAATATTAGTCTAAAAAAAGTAATAAATATAAAATGATGTACATAAAAATGTAAAAAAAAAAAAAAAAAGAAAAAGTCAACGCTTGTACCTGACTATTAAAGGTTTAGAAAACCACGTCTCTTTTGTAATACTTAAAAAACCTGAAACGTACATTTCAGAAGAATACAATAATCTCAATCCCAACAATGAATGTAACAGGTGAGGCAAATCAGTTTCACCCTTTTGCAGGCGCTACCTCAGTTAAAAGTGCGTCAACATTGTGTCAAGAGAAAAAAAAAGAACACATGGATCCCCTTGTACACATAACAAACTAAGTTTGATAAGTCTGCATAGAGAGGACCAGTCACAACAAACATTCTGTAATACTGAGGGAGCAAAATGTAAACTGTAATCTTAAAATTATCTCCCAAAAGAAGGCAACAACATTTATTTAAAGCCACAATCCTTGATGGGAACTGACGGCCCACTCACTGCCCATCCACTTTGGTTGTTTGAAGGATGAGGTTAGATCACTGTCATTACCGTTCGTCCGTAACAAGCTTATAACAGTGTATGCGCAAAAATCAAAAGAAATGTACTTAAGACTGAAACAACAGATAATGACAGTGTCAGTGCATCTCACTGTGCTTAGAAGGCAGCTGAAGTTACATTCCTTGTAAACAGCAAAACCGAAAAGGCAATAAAAAATAAGGATTGTGCCTTTAAAATAGCCATTACTTAATAGTCCCACCATTCGTCAGTACACACCCATGCTTAAATAACCACTGATGCCAGCTGTTCACTCCTGTATTCAGGAAACATTACATCATCCCAACGCTTTAACGTTCAGTTTGTCTAAGTGTTTAAAAAATGTTGTAAGATAAATAATATTGGTTCCACGTTTCCCTTCTTCTCAATGCTCACATGTACAGTATCAAAATACAAATATTTAAAAAGAAAACACCATCTTAAAAAAAACAACCCACAATCCCTCTGGAGGGTTTGTAACCATGGCAGCAGCAGGAGAGTCATGGTGACCGTGTGGCTCTGTTTCCACACAAACACACACACAGACGTTTTCCCCAGCACAGTTCCCATCATCCCACGCCTCGGCTGCTAAAATACTCCATAAATAAAAGTCGTACTAAAAATAGAGTTTTCTCGTTCATCAGCATAAAAATAATTAGATCCAGTGTCTCTGTCATACAACCACCTTGCCCTTGATGTCCAGCTTGGTGCTTTCACTTGCTTTGTTGGACTGCTCCTCTGTGAGGGTGATGTAGGAGTACACCAGGCTGCCTGCAATACTGCAACACAGACAGACACTGTGTTTAAGTATACAAACACACCTGTACAAGATCACTGAATGAAGGTTAACACACGTTAATGTTGGCATTTAATCTGACCCTCTGTGAGGCTGCAGTCGGGCTGGGCAATATAACGACTATGTACAATATATGGACACATTTTCAATCAAGATCACGCTGTTTATATTTATATAGGTTCAAGTTGCATTACGTAACGCATACCAGTGTGCATCTCTCTCTCTGCACAGCTCCGCCCCACTCACTCACACACACACACACAAGTTCTCCAGCAACACTCAGAGAGACACAGAGCTGCTCCTCTGTTTAATCTGTCTGTTCATTAATCTACAGTGCGACATCAGTCTATATGTTGCACGTGCTACTGTAAGTCAGTCTGTGAGATGACCTCAGCACATGTGCTGTCCAGCGCTGCACTGCTAGTTTGTGTGTGCGGTGGATCATAGCACCGTCGCCATTCTTCTTGGTAGTTGTGGTCTAATGTGCGACACTGAGACAGCGCCTGGATGCAGGCGACAGATCTGTTTAAAAAATGCGGCGACACCACAGACATTTCATATACAAGACGTAGGCTATAAAACACAGACAGAGTGTCTCTCGTTCCTTCCTCTCCTTTGGCCTCTCTGGTGTGCTATGTGCAGAAATATGATTAATGCTTAAGTAACTAAAAAGATTTAAATCATTTTCCAGCACTGGATTTATTTGACAGGCCACAGAAAACAACTTTTGAACTCCCCCCCAGAAAGATTTTTAAGCATGGTCTGTACCAAACATGCATGTTCCCTTCTGTCTGGAACATGATTTGTAGGTCAGGGCATCTCCGTGGCAAAACAATGCTTCATTCATAATAGCATGTTGTGACACATCTGATAATAATTAGATTAATCGTGCAGCCCTACCCTTCTGAAACCCTTCTGAAAGGCTGGTCATCACTGTGTTTACTGAGATTCATGTGTAAAACTGAACAATGAAAAACTGGTTTTCATCATCAGGTGTTTGAAACTTTGAGCATATTGTAATTCAAGTGAACTGAGAGAAAACTAGACTTCTGCACCTCCTCTTGACTCTGTTCTCAGGACCTCTGTGACATTATTCGTGCTAAGACTCCCCCAAGGTCACTGTGCTCCTCTGACCAGCTGCAACTTGAGGTCCCTATGACACAACTGAAAACCAGAGGTGACCGTGCTTTTTCAGTTGCAGCACCTAAATTGTGGAATGCACTTCCATCCCATGACAAATCTTTTAAATCTCGTCTATGATTTGCAAAATGTGCTATATAAATATAGTGGATTGGATTGGATTTAAAAAATATAGGCCGTGATGGGAGACTTTAGCCAATCACAGGTCATTTCAGAGGGAGGGTGTTCCTACTGGTTGGTCTACAAATGCAGCTGCACGTCCCTTCAGTGAAAGCCTAATTCAATGTCAGAGAATCCTGCAGAAAAAGTTGCTAGCACTGGCAACAAGTGCCTGCACTGCAAAGCAACCATAAACAGAGAGATGGACTTATCTAAAAATAATAATAAAAAAAAAAGTCTAGAAGAGAGTGACTATGAACACAAAACATGCTAGAGAGCTAGAGCTAGAGATGGAAGCTAATAGTTTAGCCTTCTGCTAACTGTAGCCAAAGGCTCACAGCTGCAGCTAATTCAGGTTCATATCTATGAAGCTAGCTCAAGTCTCGAATCACACTGTGTAATTATAAAGAGCTTTACAGGTCCAAGAGTTGGCAAAGGAAACAGGGTGGTTCTTCCATTCTTGTTGTCATTATCCTTTGTTACAACAGTCAGTAACAATCTAGGTTATCATAAATAATAATGATAATAATGATAATGATGAGGATAATAATGATAATGATAATTAGCAAGCTAATGTTGAGTTTCAGATGCTTCCATCAGGGTGGAGGTTTTGCCTCCCTGAATGTAGCACTAAGTGTTACAGATCGTCCTTTGTCCCGTCTGCTATCACTTATCTTTACCAGCAGTGGCCACTAACTGTCCATGATTTACCCCTGACAGTGTGTCACACTGGACTGTAATGGATGTATTGTACTGTCTGTTTTGTTGTAGAAGTACTATCTGTATCTTACATTGCCCCTCAGGGACATTTAAGTTTTACCTTACCTTACCTTACAGCTTAACCCACGAGGTGCTCAACTTTATCAATGACCAGATGTGTAACACTGTTTATAAGCTACAAGTTGTTATCTTTCTGTTGTTGCCTGTTTAGTTACTGACTGTGTTTCCTAAATTCAGATTAGGGGTGTGCCATATCATCTTGCTCATGATAATACTGGTATAATTCTTTATATCATCTGAAAAATTCATATTGTGATACCCACAATATTTCAACTTGTTGCCATAATGATATACTGTTATCAACGGCAACAACAAGCATGGCTGAAAGCAAAATTATTACTGACTCTATGGTGGTTCCACAAAAAGGAGCAGCTTCAGTAGTGTGAAATAAACTGTGGCGTATGTTTTATGAACAGCTCCGGACTTCTCAGACTCTTCTAGCGACTTACCGCTCAGAGGGAACTCATTCAGCGGCTCCTCTGGCAGCAGCACAGCGTCTCTCCCTCTCCTGTCTCGCCGTGTGCACACAGGAGTCAGTGTCGTCAACTGATTTTGTCATAAACCTTTGGTAATGTAAACCTATGAGACGCTTGCAGCTCAACAAAAACTAATGTGTAGTAGTTATCGTGGCAGAACAGCCTGTCACAGGTTACAGCGTGATGATTAGAGGAGAAATGGCAGAGCATAAAGGTCCAGGTGGAAAAAAAAACCCAACTCAATCATTTAGGATTTTACTGAAAGAAGGGAATCACCTGTTGATTTATTTATATATATATATATGTATATATATATATATATATATATATATCCCAGGGGACCTTTTTGTATTTGGGAGCTGTTTAAATGTGTAATTTGTGGTGGATTTTATTTAGTTGAACTATTAATATTGAGTTACTGAGTTACTACTCTGAGTTACTGTTGTTGTTCACAAACTATGGAAATGAGAGATCATTTTTGTTTAGTTTTTACTGAATATTTGAAGCGAAGTGTAAAAATAGATCACTTGTTTTGCTGCAGTTCTATGGTCTTAAATTAATATGTGTATATATTTTTCTTTTTACTGATTTGACTTATCGAAAAGAATAACCTTATCGTAAAAATACCCTGACATATCAATATCAGATAGCCTGTATCTGTCACGTTGCTGATAATAGTGCAAGGACTTGAACTGAACTCAGTAGTGTAACGAAGCAACTCCCGACAGCCTAGCCTGGTCATGTGACCTGCTACTTGTTAAGCCATCGCCATATTAGTGATTTACTGATGAAGATGCACTGACCCCTTGTGGTTATATACCATGTAAAATCCCCAATTTGATGCCACTGTGAAGTAGCCTTATTATTATTATTATTATTCTGTGTTCTGTCAGGAGCATTGGAAGGTTACTGTATGATGCACATGTATATGCCCATGCTTATCTGGTGGGAGGGACTGGGAGAGGAGAGCTGCAAGAGAAGGGCTGCATTCTCAAATTCTGGCCTATTTTTGGGTTTGTTTTGTTTTTTACCTTTTCCAGAAAACTTGCCACCCCAGCTTTAATGTCACAGAGGCTAAAAAAACTTTCATCTGATAGTAGTTGTCAGAATGAGGCTTGAAAATCAAGTTGTCATTTGTCATTATCAGCATAAAGTTGAACATGTTGCAACGCATCACAAAATTCATCATGTTTCCAGACAAGCTCCAACATGCACATGTAAATTCCTGCAGCTGATTGGCACACTAGTATCAGTAATACCAGTGTCAGCACTGACCTCTGTCTTTGCTCAACAGAGACAAGCATCATTTGGGATTTCACAGTTTAGGGAGGACTAGTCTGACTCAGTGACAGTGGACCCTCCCTTGCTATTTTAGTTGTTGTCTACAACCAGAGACGAGAACAATGGTGAGAACTAAGTTCAAACTAAGAAGCTACATGTATAATAAGCCTTGTGGCAAACAAAAGTTCCTCAGTGACAAATCTCATAGCAATCCATCCGATAGTTGTTGAGATAATTGAGTCTGTACTAAAATGGTGGACCAACCAAGCGATGCTTCTATCTATAGAAGCATGTTGCTAACGTGGCTTTAAAAAACAGCGTGGTATGATATGATATGGGATTTACAGTTCGCTTTTCTGTTTATATGTAACTGACTCAATCTGCTGTGTGACTACGCAATGCCAAAGTGCTGAGTGCCAGATGGGTGAGGCTTTCTGTTGGGGAGAAACTCTGCACAGAGCCCCAAAACAACATGGAACGGCCCAAAAAAATCTATCCATCTATGATGACAACTGGATAATTCAGCATTAATTAGGAAATAAACCTGTCATTTCATACCTGATATTCAAACCTATGAAGTTAGTCCAAGAGAAGATGTAGTCTCCACTGAACACCATCCCAATGTATGTCACCAGCACATTCTGCAAAATGGAGAAAGTATTAATTAAGCTAATTAAAGCAACATTATGCAACTTTTCCCCTCCGTATAACACCTTCAACATCATTTAAATCAGTTGTTCCCAACTGGTGGGTCACGGTTCCTTTCTAAATGGACCACAAGTGACTCGCGAACATGACAAGTTTGTAAAAAAACCACACTTTATTTTGAAGTACAGTGAATTTTCGGCACAGAGCTTTTATCTTGAAGTACCATCTCCTGCTGTAGAGTGAGCAATTAATGGACAGCTACTTGACAGAGACGGTAAACCAGCTCGACGACATATTCAAATGCAAGTATGACACTGAATATATTAACTGCGTGGACCTTGAACTAAAGACTAAGGACAAATCTGGAACCCATGGTTGGACCAGTCAGGAACCACTGATTTAGACGGCCCACATAGGGAGACTTGCGCCTCTGTCATTCCAACTTCATACCCCAAACACCTGTTCCTGCACTATGTACCTTTAATGAACTGGTAAGATCTACCGGGAGAGGAGCATAGTGCTTTACGGCACACAAAGTGTAGTAAACTTGTTATATAACTGTTTCAGTATAGTTGGCAAAAGAAGTAGAGATGTTCCTGACGACTTAATTTCCCTGATGTTTAAATGGAAGTTTAGTCAACTAATCTAAAAGTAAAATAACATTCAGAAAACAGTCAAAAATGAGCACAATTTAATCTAAAAGGTTGAACGTATCTGCATATAGGAGCCTATTTGAAATCTAATCACATTTTTCAAGTACCAATTTGTATTTTATATGCAGCCGAACAGACCAGTCTTTAGGAAATATGGGCAGGGGGACAACATTTTCCAAAGTGGGCCCTTCTTGCACACCCACGGGGTTAAATCACTATGCACAATTTTATACTTCCTGCAGTTATAATCCAGTTCATCACATTTCCACATGTATTTTGTTTTGCTTTTTTGGCCAAAAAATGTCCTCCAATGAATAGTTAGAGAAAAGTAAAATCAAACACTGACTGAAGAAATTACTGCAAGTATTAGAAGACCAAATCATGAATGAAAAAACTACTACTTTAATCAAATATAGGTCAATTTGTGTGCAGAACTGGAATAGTTTGAAAGTATATGGCTTCTGGCCCCTTTTCCAACAAGTTAGCATGTCATGGTTGGTACCAATACATGCCCTAGGTCCTCTAGTTTAATATGATACCAGTGTCTTCACTGTGGCTTTAAAACTGAGCCCATTACAACAGGTTTTATTTGCAAACATTAGTCTACCTCACTCATCAGTCTCACCTGTCATACCTGGTGCTTATTCACTTTTCTTTGCCAGATATTTGGACGTGAATCGCCCTATCTAGAGCCTGTCTTTGATTTTTCAACTCTGGGCTGCTATAGATCAACATGGCAGACTCTGAGGACGAGGACCCGCTCCGTATGTAGATATAAAGAGCTCAGTCTAAGGCATTTTCAGGTGATTATTAACTAATGAAAACATAATTATAAATATTAAATACCATTTAATCCTAAACAACAGACCTTTTCTTTCAGTGCATTTAACTGTTTCTTCACACACAGATCTGCAGTTTACCTTGATGCAGCCCACAATCGTAGTTGTTAATGCAGAGTTGTACTGCGTACAAAGCACAGTGGAATACATCAGAACAAACCTGCAAAACAAACATGTTATCATATTACAAATGACTCAACACTTCTTGAAGCAACATGTCAGATTTTCACAATGTTGACGCAACATGGTAGCCAGACTTGACAAAGAGTCTTTGTGAGCGTCAAACTTAGTCGAACTGTGGCCTACAATCTTAAACCACTGGGATAGTAGCAATACCACAAACATTAGTACAATCCAGATGTTCAATGTTGGCAAAAAAACAAAACCCACACAATCCTTGCGCATGCATGCACGTCACACATGAGCTTTGGCTTTCTTACCCCATGATGCAAGAGAGGATGAACTGGGCGAGGAAAATCATGTCGGACCAACCCTCATATTCCACTGCCTGACAAGAGAAGCAGAAACAACAGAATTCTGTGAGTGAAAACACACACATAAAAAGCATATAAAAACAGGAGTAAAGCTGGTTATGTAGGCAGTTGTGTATCAAAGATCATTTATGGTCAAAATATTCAGGTCCTTAGAGATGTGTCTGGTCTGGCGTTAAGTGGAAGGAAGGATTAACTGAGCAATGCAGAACTGTTTAGGAAATTGGACGGCAAGACACAACTAATACTTACGCACTTACAAATTCAACACTGCGTTTCCAATAGCTTTAAAAAGGTAGTAGTCTGTATCTATACTGAGGTTTTTCAGTCAAAGGGGGCTGTAGGCACTGCTGTAATAACTCTACTAGGTGCATAATAGCAGCTTTGTGCCTTTCTGGCTGCTGGGCCCCAGCTGGGCAAACCAGAAGGTCTCTGCCAACACTGACCAACTAACAGACAGCCCATATTTACGGCACACACTCACACACTTAAACACATGTGAATTCACTTCAATTTGGGATTAAACCTCGCAATCACGGATCACTACCAACCCCGTAAACTAACTACAAAGACTTGCTGTTCAAACACTTTCATTTTCCAAATCTTATAAATACATCTTCTATGAATAAACATCTTTAGAGGTTTTAAATGAAGATAATTAGAAATAGATTGCATAGAGGAGAAAGCACAAACAAGAGAGGAGTCGAACTACTTGCCTTCTGCATATCCCCAGTCACATGAGCCAACACAAGAGTGGGAATTATCATAAATAATGCATTATAATACAGTAATCCATATTTCCCCAACTCCTGTGAGAAAGAGCATAGAAACAGATGGAGAAACGGCAACATGAAAAATAAGCAGAACAGAGAGGGTTATTCACAAGTCTTTCAGTACATTCCTCACTAACTAGCATACAGATGTCATGCATGGCCAGCCCACTGCACTACCTAGAGCCTCTTGTTTGCATTAGTCTGATTCCGCTTCACGTGGCTCCATCTTTCACTCCCTTGTAATATCACTCACACACACCTCTCTGTCTTGTGCCATAGCAGATGGTGCACTACAGACATCACAGACTAAATCTGGACCCAGTTCAGCGTCTACTGTAATGTGAGAGCTGAGCATGTGACATAAAAAAAAAAAACGACTAAAACAAGCTACAAGCCATTTCAGACTCAACAGTCACACAGTAAGTGACCTGACTGTTATAAATAATGCAAGAAAACATGCTAAATAAACAGTAAAGCAGAGGTTTGGTGATACTTGCTCTGCAAAAACAAGTATAAACAGCGATAACCAACTTAGAGGGGAATAAAAAGAACCACTCATGGTGTTTATGTACACAGAGTTCCCTTAAGCCAGACACTGAAAGACAGTTTGGGTTTTCTATATCCACCAACATCAGCTCAATGCCAAAAACAGCTCCAGTCCAACAATGGTTATATTCATCAAGATGGCGCTGCCACATACCTTAGCATCTAATTTTTGTTTCACATAGGCTCCATTGGCTGCAGTCAGCACATCGTTCATGAGAATGAACACGTACCCTTGCAGGTCAAAGGACAAGTCAGCACTACGAACAGAGACGAGAGAAAATGAAGGAAAGTGTTTAGGAAGTAAATAGGTGCTCTGTCACTAACAACTTAGCTTCAGGCTCCTTTAACTGCAGGAGTATAACATGTGTCTAATGACCCTGAAGACAATATCACTTAGAGAGGACATAAATAAGGACAGGACAACCCTTTGTAGCGAAGGTAATTGTGGTTGCTTTACAGCCAGGACACCTGGATGTAGTAGAACGTACCTTGCGGCTATGAACGCCCCGAGGATCATTGTAAATACTGTCAGCTGGACTGGCCTGGAGAACTTCTTTCTGGCAAAGGTGAAAGACAGTAGAGCAATGAAATTCTAGCTGGCTGCTTTGAGATGTGAATAAAAACCACAATAGAGTACATAAAGGGCAGCTTTGTGTCCCGGTGAGTAATAGGACCAGTAAATGACTGAGAAAAGTGGGTTATCTGCCATGGGCCATCTTACTTGAGAAGAAATCCCTCAGCCAGCATTGTGAACAGAATGGAGAACCTCCTGAGGACAGTAAACATCGGCAGACTGGTGGAAGAGGACATAAGTTGCTTTAACTCAGCCAAACATTAACAGCCATGCCCAATGAGCTCATGATGGCACCGAATGAATTTCCCCTTCACCATCATTTGGCCTAGATAGTTTAGGGATGAGGACTTACTTCAGCCTTTTGGTTCCAAACAGACCAGTGATTTGATTTCCCACGTAAAGGAGAGGTAGAGGAAACGTCTGTAAAACCAGGTGAACGTAAATGAAATCACTGCCCTGATCATGGTGAACTGGAAATCATTTCATTGATGGAAAG
The DNA here is from genome assembly GCF_041903045.1 of Epinephelus lanceolatus. NCBI lineage: Eukaryota > Metazoa > Chordata > Actinopteri > Perciformes > Serranidae > Epinephelus > Epinephelus lanceolatus. The sequence continues at coordinate 4,601,862 of NC_135739.1, forward strand.
GTTGTCTCACCTTGCGAGGTATGCTCTCATCACAGTCTGGGAAGCTGATCACCCTCGCAGCCTTGCCCACCCACAGCACAACCACTGTGGCCAACATCTGCACACACAGTTAACAGGAAGCAACTTAAACTCTGACTGATTTCAGCAGGTGACGATCACTGAAGAAAGACGGGAAAGCATTCAACTTACTTGTCCAATTCCGACACATATTGAGGAGGGGAACCTGGAAGAGCGGAGTTGAGTTCACGTTAGTCCCAGTGAAACAGAATCAGCTTTAATGGCCGAGTAACTTAAGTGTGCATGGACAGATCTGACACTTAGATTTAACGCTTCTTAATACCTCTTCCAACCAACTGATTTTTGGACAAATCAACCTTTTCTTATTCAAGGAATGACAGTAAGTAGTATGCAATTCCATGCAGAGGTAAGGTAAAGTGAGGTAAAACTTAAATGTCCCTGAGGGGCAATTTGAGATACAGACAGTAGTCGTAAGTAAAACAAAACAGACAATACAATACTGACACACATAATCCAGCATCACACACTGTCAGTGGAACAAAGGACGATCTATAACGCTTCATGTTACATTAAGGGAGGCAAAACCTCCGCTCTGACAGAAGCATCTGAGACTCAACATGGAGCGGACTTTGAGAGAAGGTTTTTTGTAGGGAGGTGGTTATTAGAGTGAGTAGATTAATCTACATTTTGGCGACAGGTAAGTGCAGGTAGACAGTAAAAAGACAGCATTAGGTTCAGCGTTAGGTTTAAAGATTTGTAGGATCATAAATGTGGAATTTCACACAGAAGATCTTGACTGATGATTAAATGAAATGAGATAAAATGTCAATTAAGACCTCACAAAAATTAAAATTTAAGACTATTTAATGACATTTAAGGCCTAATATTTACAAAATAAAATGTATTCAAGACGCTGTAAGACTTTTAAGGGCCTGCAGACACTCCAGAGGTGGAAATCACCAACGGATCCACGATACGATATTATCACGATACTTGATACAGCATTATTGCGATTTTAAATATGTTGCGATATGCTGAGCGTTGCGACAAAACACATTGCAGTTTATTACTTGTTTTCATTCATTCATTTCCTTAACCGCTTATCCCCTTGAGGGTTGCAGGGGGGAGTCAAGCCTATCCCAGTCGCAGTACCTGGACAAAAATCCTGTCAGGCGACAGTGCTAACCACTACACCACCGTGCCACCCTATTACTTGGTTCGACAATTGTAAATTATTTCCCCAAAGAAAAACCTAGTTTGCAGTCTGTTGATCAAACTTAAGCCATTTTTTTGCAGCAGCAAAATGTATCTAGTGGACTGATTATTCTATTCTAGTTGGTATTTGTACTATTAAATAATTCATACAATTAGAAAAATCAATACTTTGCACTGTGATGATAAGATATAAATATCACGATACTATGCTGTATCGATTGTTTCCCCACCCCTAACACACCCCACTCCACACTCTGTTTTCTGCTGCTCTCAATGTACAAACACAGAATAAACATGCAGCTAATAACAAGGACAACAAATCTGAATGGAGTAAACATTTGACTACTATGTACAGAATGGATGTAAATAAATAAATAAGTAAAAACACAATGAAGTTTGTAAACAGTAAGACAACAGTGCAGTGTAATGATAAGCTAATGTAACAGGTTGCTTGTACACATGATGTAGATGGATGTGACAGTTTATACAGTGTAAACAGGATGCTCTGATTGTGTCTGCGATATTTCTAAACGTTTAAAGTGTGTATTTAAATGATTAATATATATATAATTCATTGGTAACTGGAAGGTTACAGCTAAAGTTAGAAGCTGAGCACACAGCACGTTAGCTAACCTCATCCTTAACAAAGCTAGGTTAACACATAGCTTGCTACAGTGCTGCTGTAACTGAAGCTCTCCTGTTTCAGCTCGAGCAACGTCGCTAGCCAAAAGTTGCTGTTAGCTTAATGAGCTCCGCCGCTATTAGCCAATCAAACTTCCACGGGCTAGGTTAGCTAACACGGTAGCTCCCCAACTAACGTTAGAGCCGTCCGAGCCGTTAGCACAGCCGTTAACGTTACCTGTAGTTGGTCAGCACACTTTTGTTCACCACGACGATGAGAAACGAGCTCAGTCCGTAAAATCCAGCGGCAAACAGCTTCACGAACACCGTCAGAGGTTTGTCCGCCATCCCCGACAAGTTCTCATTCCTCTCTGACTGTCGGCTCTTCCCCTGCCATCACTTCACTGGCCGCACACACACACACACACACACACACACACACACACACACACACGTCGACGTTTCACAACTTCCGCCTCTAGTCGGAGCATCACCGACACAGAGCGCTCAACAAATTTAAAGCATGTGGTGACTTTACTGTCACTGACACACACTGAATTACACTCTGGGAATAATTTAGCTTACATAAATACTTTGATTATAAAAAGCTTTTTTCACATGAATATAATAATATTGATAATAATAATTATGTAATTTACAATATTTTAACACAAAATAAGGCTTTTTTCACATGCTTTTTCAAATGCAATAATAATATCGATAATAGTAATTTACATATTTTGATAAAAAACGCCCTTCCCCCCAAAAATAAATAATAATAATAATAATAATAATAATAATAATAATGATAATAAACTATTATTTATTGTCACTGAAAGCATAGTTTTTCATTGTCATTTATTTTGCATAAATATTTTAAGCAAAAGTGCCTTTTCCTTAAAAAACTTAAAATGTAATAATAATGATAATAATAATAATAAACTATTATTATTTTATTGTCACTGAAAGCATATTTATTTCAGTCAGTCATTTATTTTACATTAATATTTGAACAGGAAGAAAAATGAATTTTATCCACAAAATAAATTATTATTTATATTTATTTATTTCTACTGTAAAATTATTACAATTATTATTTTACAGTAAAAAATAAAATTACATTTTTTTCAATAATAATCATAATTTTACTGTCAATGAAGGCACACTGATATACATTGTGAAATTAATTTATCTTACATAAATATTTGAAAAGAAAAAAATGCATTTTTATCCACAAAATAGATTATTTATATTTATTTATTTCTACTGTAAAATTATTACAATTATTATTTAACAGCAAAAACAAAATTACTTTTTTTCAATAATCATAATTTTACTGTCAATGAAGGCGCACTCATTCATTGTGAAATTCATTTATTTTACATAAATATTTGAATAGAAAGAAATGCAATTTTATCCACAACATAGATTCTTCTTATTATTATTATTTATTCCTACTGTAAAATTATTACAATTATTATTTTACTGTAAATAATTGAATACTTTTTTCAGTAATAATTATAACAATAATTTTATTGTCAGTAAAAGCAGACTGATTTTCATTGTGAAATCAATTTATTTTACATAAATATGTCAAAGAAAAAAATAGACTTTTTAAAAAGTAAATAAATAATTATGATCAAGTATTATCAGCAACGACTGTCTCTGTTTACTTGTTGATGTTACAATAAATATATTATTTCAAAAAAAAAAATAAAAGAAGCACTAAAACTCCGTGTGTATTTTGGCAGGTGGTTGTGGGATAAAAACCTGACGTGTCACTGATAACAAGTGTCTGCATGTGCCACGTTGCCAAACAGTCAGCAGAGTTGTTGAGTCAAACCCTCATTCATTTCTTTTGGAGAAGAAACAGCTGGTGACACCCGTTCTGAGCCATGTCTGGACTGAACGCATCTCTCGGATACTTCCTGGCTGCTGTCATTTTTGCAGCCTCGGTTCGGACTCTCCTCAAAAAATGGCCACGGTTTGGATTCATTTTGGAGTTTGCATCCTCTTTCATGCTGGTGGCGTGTTGGCTGGAGGTGCAGACCATTGTGGAGGTGGGGGAGTGGGCCGGGGGCTTGGGGCCTGATGTGACTTTAACCATACTGTTTGTGGTGCTGCTGACCCACAGCGTGATCTGCGGTGCTGCATCAGGGAATCCCACCCTGGTTGTGCTGAAGTTCCTGCAGCTGGAGGCCAACACCCTGCCCACTGTCCTTGCTGTTGCGGCCCAGTTTCTGGGGGCCCACCTTGCCCTTCTTGCAGCTGTGTACTACTGGAGTCTGGAGCTGACTGACATGCACATGATCAAAAATCTGATGGTGAGAGAGTGCAGCACATCTCTGCTGGTGTCTGTGCTTCAGGGTTTTTTCACTGAGTGTGTCTGCACGCTCATCTTTCATCTCATCCATCTGAACCTGCGGCGCAGATCTGCTCTGATCCGGGTGCCGCTGATCGCCGTCCTCCTCACTTTCCTGTCCCATACAGGTACGTGTCAGGTGAACCTGGCCCCTGATTTATCATCACCGAAGAAAGGGTTCAAAGTCCATTCATACAAAGAAACTTTGTGTTTGCAAATATGAGACAACGAGCACAGGAAAATTACTTGAATACTAAAATTTAAAACTTCTGCAAATAAAACAAAGGGTCACTGAAATACTGGAACCCTGTGAGAAATCAGAATCAGTCTCTCTGCAGCTACATAATGCAAAAAAGCACTGAGAATTTTGTCTGTGCTGCCCGTCTCTTACTTTAAATAGTAGCCTAAATCCCCTGCAACCTATATTTTCTCATGTCTCTGTGTATGAAGTGGTTACTAACCTCTTCTACTGGAGAATATTTCATTAATAGTTTTTTAATGTTCATGATCAGGACTGTGCTTCAGTTTCTGCTTTTACAAACTCATACACACTAGAATGAGCTCCTCGGACTCCACCTTCACATTAGTCATGCGTGTGACCCTGTTTCAACTGTCATTTGATAGACTTATGCATCTGTTTCCACTTTAAAAGCATCAGTTTAATAAAGAGCGACTACCATCATCTGTATTTGTCCGTTCCCTCTTGCAGCCCGAGGCTACACCTCAGCTTACATGAATCCCTCCTTGTCCTATGGCCTCACCTTCCACTGTCCTGGATTTACCCTGACTCAGTACGCAGTAGTCTACTGGCTGGGCCCTCTCACTGGTAACTTACATTAAAATGACATATATGTGTATCATTTCTTTATAAGTGAACAGTGTTTACAGTGGATGTCTGTTTTCTAGGCATGACTCTGGCTCTGCTCTTGTACATGGGCCATGTACCAAGGATCTTTGCGAAGAACCTACTGTATCTTCAGAAGACACGTTTCCGAGTGCCAAAGGGAGAGAAAGGAGAAAAGAAGAAATAGAGAAACTCCATGTTTTTTTAAACAGCCTTTTAGGAAATTACCTGGTTAATGGTGAAGAGATTTTGTATGGACAATTTAAAATATTAAGGATAAAACTTAATGACAAATCAGTTCAATTCTTCCATTCTTGTCATTGGTTTTAAATTATTGCCATCAATGAAGTATTACTTTTGGAAAAAAAATTCACCATGTTTAAGACACATGGTTGCCATCTGTTGGTAGCATAAAAAAATCACTTGTACACACTGCAGAAAACCACTGAAAATGATCTCACAGAGGCCAAAAAGTAACTTAATCAATAAAATGACAAAAAAAAAAACTATGGATATATTCAACATGAGAACGCTACCCATATCTACAAGAACAGCAACAGAAAATAAATATCAGTCCTTCATATTTGACAGTCAGAAGAGGGGAACTGCTGCTACGTGCTGGCGGTGCTCTGGGCAGCACTGAGTGTGGAGGACACTGACACATCAGGCTTTTTGCCTTTAGGCTGTTTTTTACCAGACGGGCCTGGATCTGTGGATGACAGAGAATAAATAATAACAGTCAGTACCAAGTGTTTTCCCTTTTTGTTGCCTCAATGGGAGCTGAAACAGCTTGTAAAAAAGGGTTTCATGCTACAAATCTTGATGCTTCAGCTAGAGTGTTGTTTAAATAAGCACAGCCTCGTTTCCACCAAACACTTTCGGTATGGTACCTTTGGAACCAACAGTAACCCTTCAGACATGGTACCTAGACCCTCGGTCTGTTTAGCATTTCCACCACAGACAGTACTCTTAAATGTGGGCGGGGTTGTTGTCACTCACTGCTCCGTCCAGCACTCGCTGTATTTCCTCCTTTATCAGTCTGCACCTCGTTTATCGTCCACAGAACGAACATTCAGAACAAAATAGAACAGGCTGCACTGAGAGTCTCTCTCCATGGGATATTTAAAAATAGCAGCTTTGTGCTTTTAGTCCTTCTCAGGCAAGCTCAGGGCTTTAGTTTTGCTGTAGCCCACAGGAACAACGCTCCACTATGCTTTTTTTTTTGAGTGAAGATTAGAATATATGCACTTCACATAACCCAGTTGAAATTTATATATATATTAACGCTTGAGGATCCACTCATTACTAAAAGTGTATGTCATACAAAAACTAAAGTGATGGTCAAAGCTGTCATAAGTTAACATTCCACCTTAAAAGTTGCCAGCAGTAAGTCTAGTGAACTGAGTTATCTTTTCTCAGACTCCAGCTGCTGTGAGAGGCAGCAAAACATCCTTTCATTTTATAGTTACAGTTTACTAATAAAACTCTCCACAGTATGAACAGTGGTTACATGAGCCTCAAAACCAGACACAACTCAGCCCTGAGCAGAGTGACCGTCCTCTACTGACCAATCAGACTGCAGTGTTCACAGCTCCACCTTTTAGTACCAGATCTGTGTGCTAGGTACCCCAACAGAGGGGGGACCAAACATGGGGACGGGTGGAAACGAACTGAACTAAACCGTACTGCTCGGTGGAAACGGGTCTTATGTGTATGGAGAGCATCCTCTGTGAGGCTGGTGTGTCGTGTAGAGTTGAGGGTTGTCACCTGGCTGCTTTTGGTTCTCCAGCTGAGCCTCCGGACGCTCTGCCCATAAACAATAATCTGGATCATTCAGTAACGTCTTGCTCTGGCCGCAGCTGAGGCACCGCACAACAGTGAAGCGGGTCTTTCTTTTTTTGCCTAACGACACAAAGTCAACAACAGACAGTCAGTTAGTGTCTCTGACCATGTTTCTTTAAATCTACCATACATATTGAGATTTAACACATCAGTGAGCCAGTTAGGACACCTACAAGCTGATTACACTCAGTATGCAATGCAAGGTAACAGGGGAAACATAATGAATTGACTTACGTCGTTGTCTTGTTGTGGCCGTTATACCAGGGATGAGCAGTGAGCAGCATTTCTTGCATAATGTTCTCTTCACTGACGGGTCTCTGCGATAAAATCCACAATTAACTGATGTTGAAAATCTATTTATGTTTGCACAGGAAAGACACTGAAAGAATGAACACTTTTGATGTTGGCTCTCATCCTTAAGCTCACTGGTTCCTGTTGGAGCATCAAATCTTTTAAAATGGGTCACGCATGTTTAGATTCAGTTTTTAATCATCAGTAATTTTCTACAACAGCTCGCTTGGTTGTTTTTAGTAAACGTTTCTCAAACAGGAGGAGACTGTGCACTTGTTGAGGACTATTTTCAGCGCTGGATTAATATACATTTGTTACCCCAGTCAGTGTTAACAGCAGGAGGACAGTGTTTGTAGGACTGACTCAGAATAAACGGCAGCGCCCATGTTCATTGTAATAAAGGAGCATTTCACCCTGTGCAACAGTGTGGCTCAGTGTGTGTTTGTATTAGATTTTTTGACAATATCAGGCTTTAGCTACACAGCAGTATTAATTCATTGTTGGTTTTAATCTTTTCATGGGGTTTGTTGATGTGAACAAACAGACACATCTGTTCCACATACAGTACAGGCCAAAAGTTTGGACACACCTTCTCATTCAATGCGTTTTCTTTATTTTCATGACTATTTACATTGTAGATTCTCACTGAAGGCATCAAAACTATGAATGAACACATGTGGAGTTATGTACTTAACAAAAAAAGGTGAAATAACTGAAAACATGTTTTATATTCTAGTTTCTTCAAAATAGCCACCCTTTGCTCTGATTACTGCTTTGCACACTCTTGGCATTCTCTCCATGAGCTTCAAGAGGTAGTCACCTGAAATGGTTTTCCAACAGTCTTGAAGGAGTTCCCAGAGGTGTTTAGCACTTGTTGGCCCCTTTGCCTTCACTCTGCGGTCCAGCTCACCCCAAACCATCTCGACTGGGTTCAGGTCCGGTGACTGTGGAGGCCAGGTCATCTGCCGCAGCACTCCATCACTCTCCTTCTTGGTCAAATAGCCCTTACACAGCCTGGAGGTGTGTTTGGGGTCATTGTCCTGTTGAAAAATAAATGATCGTCCAACTAAACGCAAACCGGATGGGATGGCATGTCGCTGCAGGATGCTGTGGTAGCCATGCTGGTTCAGTGTGCCTTCAATTTTGAATAAATCCCCAACAGTGTCACCAGCAAAACACCCCCACACCATCACACCTCCTCCTCCATGCTTCACAGTGGGAACCAGGCATGTGGAATCCATCCGTTCACCTTTTCTGCGTCTCACAAAGACACGGCGGTTGGAACCAAAGATCTCAAATTTGGACTCATCAGACCAAAGCACAGATTTCCACTGGTCTAATGTCCATTCCTTGTGTTTCTTGGCCCAAACAAATCTCTTCTGCTTGTTGCCTCTCCTTAGCAGTGGTTTCCTAGCAGCTATCTGACCATGAAGGCCTGATTCGCGCAGTCTCCTCTTAACAGTTGTTCTAGAGATGGGTCTGCTGCTAGAAATCTGTGTGGCATTCATCTGGTCTCTGATCTGAGCTACTGTTAACTTGCGATTTCTGAGGCTGGTGACTCGGATGAACTTATCCTCAGAAGCAGAGGTGACTCTTGGTCTTCCTTTCCTGGGTCGGTCCTCATGTGTGCCAGTTTGGTTGTAGCGCTTGATGGTTTTTGCGACTCCACTTGGGGACACATTTAAAGTTTTTGCAATTTTCCGGACTGACTGACCTTCATTTCTTAAAGTAATGATGGCCACTCGTTTTTCTTTAGTTAGCTGATTGGTTCTTGCCATAATATGAATTTTAACAGTTGTCCAATAGGGCTGTCGGCTGTGTATTAACCTGACTTCTGCACAACACAACTGATGGTCCCAACCCCATTGATAAAGCAAGAAATTCCACTAATTAACCCTGATAAGGCACACCTGTGAAGTGGAAACCATTTCAGGTGACTACCTCTTGAAGCTCATGGAGAGAATGCCAAGAGTGTGCAAAGCAGTAATCAGAGCAAAGGGTGGCTATTTTGAAGAAACTAGAATATAAAACATGTTTTCAGTTATTTCACCTTTTTTTGTTAAGTACATAACTCCACATGTGTTCATTCATAGTTTTGATGCTTTCAGTGAGAATCTACGATGTAAATAGTCATGAAAATAAAGAAAACGCATTGAATGAGAAGGTGTGTCCAAACTTTTGGCCTGTACTGTATGTCATCAACTAGGAAGCCTGAAAAATAAAATTATCACCCAAATAGATTTGTATAACTGGATTAATGTCTGTGTACATATGAACCCCTGTGCAACAATAATAATAATAAAAAAAAGGAAGCAAACGTGGTGCAAAATGAGTCATCATCAATCTGAGTGACGGCACTCTGCTTGTATAACAACTTCCTCTCAAGATTCACCTCACCAGTTACTTCAAAGGAATGTGTAGTGGTTTTTGATGCTTTGCCAAGAGGTGTACTTTTGCATTATGCCAGTGAGATGAACTGGCAGAACATTGTGCTACTTAAGGACAAATTCTGTCTTAATAATAAAGTTAAGGTGGTTTCCCTTAATAGTTTTCCATCAAATATATCTTTCAAAAACAAAAAAAAGCTGGTGATGAGGATTCTTGTATTGTCTGTGAACATTTATCACTGTATGTATACCAGAATATTTTGGGTTGATGAAGACATTTTATGCTTTGAAGATAATCAGAATCAGAAATACTTAACTGATCCCTGAGGATTCGTTACAGTTGCTCTGATGTAAAGAAAAGATCATTCTTAGAAGTAGGAATAGGAGTATGAAATAGAAATATATAAATATTGGCAATAAACTAAAATAAAATAGCAATGAAAATATCAATAAAAATACTAATAAAATGTGCATTATGCTACAGTGTGTAACACCAGTACTTAGATATTAAAATATTAAAAATAAAATGCGAAAATTTAACTATAATATGTACATCAATAGAGTAAAACAGTAACAGAATAAGAGTAAACACAAAGAATATGTTCAGTTATGTGCATTAAATGTTGAATAAATATATGCATTCAAGAGGTGAACATTTATTTATTTATTTTTTCAATTTTAATGAATAGGGAACAATTATTATCATTATTATTTGTAAAATAAATTTTAATATTGGGAATATCTGACATTCACAAGATGAGGTAGGTGTACTCCAATCCAGATCTTGGACTTTACTTTCAAGAATGCACCACAATAAAAGGCCTTCAGAATAAAATGACAATTAAAACTTATTGTGTTTGATATATTTCATGTCATGTGGGCCAGTAATACATTATATGATTATGTTTTTCTCTCTCTGCATATGAAGCCCTGGTATGAACATTTTTGTGTGAACATAATGTTGATGTACCCAAAGTGCTGTAATTCATCCTTCAAAATAAAACCAACCCCAGATGAAACACACTACACAATAACACTGAGGTGACTAACTTACTGTCGGAGCACTAAACGTCTTGCGATGGTCTTCTGTGTGAAGCAGTAGAAACGAGCCAGCTCCACATTCTCAGGGTTTTGTGCTAAAACACAGTGAGCAGCCTGCAGAGAGATGAAACCAGAGAAGTTCAATCATTAGCACACCTGATTAGCACAGCTAGCATGTTAGCAACGTGACTGCTGCCGACAACACGACAGCCGTTAACTTTCACCTTATTATTAACTTCCTACCTGGTAAAGATAGTTCAGTCTCTGGTACGCGTCTTTGTCTTTCAGTTGAACAGCCATTACACACAGAGATAACAAAATAAATGGAGTTGCCGAGCAGTTTTGTTAGAGCGGAAGTAGGAAGTACAGCAGCCCAGTCTCAGCCGGGGTTAAAAACTGTTACTCTTCCGGGTAAGAACTCCAAAATAAAAGCGCCCGATAAACTCAGAAACTTTTAAATTGTGCTCAAAATGGAAAAAAAGAAAAAAGAAAAGATATGATTGTCAGCATACAACTTAAAAATAAAGAAACCTCGAGCTCTGTCATCTGAATCCTCTTTTGAAGCCATTAACCCTACACTGACATTAAAAGAGTCTTTTTTTGGTCCACCTCAAACACACAGTACAGATAGGAGATGTTATTAACCTCCTTCTTTTTGGTGTGCAATTTCTCCTGGCTATTTGGGATAATAATATTGTCTTTTAACAGACAAGGTTTTGAAAATACAAAACAAAACAAATAAACAAAAAATTGTCACAAGTGTGTAATAAAGTATATATACATACTTCATTTCAATATCTGATAATTGTTTTGCAAAAACAAAACTGCAAACAATGCAACATTTGTTCGATGTTTTGTAAATCTATGGGTCAGAGGCAGGGGTGTACATATAGACAGTGCAGACGGTGCAATTGCACTGGGGCCCACAGGGTGGGGGGGCCCTAAACTATAAAAACTATAAACTATACTTCATTACTGATGGCACTCCCTTGTGTGCGACGTCACAGAGTTCTCACTTTCTCATCTACCTTTGCTCATGTGCAATAAAAACTGGAAATGTGCAGTACCTTTTATGTGAAACACCTTTCTGAATGCCCTGCAGGTGGAGTTTATATTCTTGTATTTATTATACTTTTATACCTCGTTGTGTAAACTTTATCTTTTACTATTCTTTACTTTTTATGACTTGTCTATTTCTGACTCGAGTCTGAGCGTTTTTGCACAAGAATGTACCCAGCCTGCGCAGGTGTACAAATGGCAAATAAAGTTATCTTATGTATAAAAGCTATTCAACTAAGTTAATATTTTTCTTATTTTCTTTGGTATTTTTGTGATATACAGGCATGAAATCATGACTGCTGGGTGGTATGGATTTTGATGTTGTAGTGACCCCCTTTGCTTATCAATCAAGGTCACTATCACCTAGTTGCTGATGGTGAGTGAGTGCCTCACCTGGCTGATTATATGACCTCTCACAGTTCACAGCAGGGATGCCCCCAGTGGTGGGAAGCTCACAGCAAAAATAAACAAATAAAAATAAAAACACATGATGACATCCAGATGTCAAGTGTTTTTTTAATCATGTGATCAGACGAGATGAAACATGGTCACTACCTGGCAGGAGGGCCCCCTCACATTAGCCTGCACTGGGGCCCGTCATAACTACCTTACAGAGCTGGTTGGGGGTCACTGTTTAAGTCTGAAACTGTTCAAAGGTATTAATTTCACAGCCTGAACATGGCTGTGCAAAAGCAAAAATATTGCAAATAATGCAACATATCTACAAGTCTTAGGATTTGTATATTTTGTTTACTCTGTAGGAATATTTCCCTGCTCCATACTCCAAGCTAGCAATGTTATTTTATCTGCAGGCACCTGACTGGCCTGTGTGAAATGCTGCCATAACACAACAAAGTCCTAATGTCTTAAAATGAGTATCTTCTAATTTACAGGGTCGTAAAATAAGTCAAATGTGTGTGCCATAACCATAAAATGAACCATAAAATGTGAGCAGATTTTGTACCTTGTCCACTTTTGTGTCGGGATCACATGTAGATGGACTTGGCCGCCATGTTTTTACTTGGATTTCTACCACTAGATAGCGTGAGTGTCTATGAATGAGGACAACAGGTCTAAATTAAGCAGAATGATACATAAGGTGCAGCAATCCCAAAGTCCTCATATTAGGATGCAGGAGGATGATGATGCTATATTGCACCACTCACATTAGTCTTGTCTGTCTATACAAGGTGACATCACTACACAACAATCACTTTCACGCTTAAATCCCAAAAGCACGAACAGTTGCATTTATTTGAGTACGCAGACAAGGTTGTTAGTCGCCCAAAAGAAAAAAAAAACAGTCAACAAATTGTCTTAACCAGCCTTCGACAGCTAACCACGGAGATATGGCCACTTTTTTTTTCAAACTAAACATCAAGTACACAATATACACATGGGTGAAGCGCATTTGTTTAGTTCAGAAGAACACAAAGGACAGAGTTCAACATACAATACTCATTTTTAATAACAACAATAAAGAAGAAAGTATAAACCCTGTCAATCTAACATTTTTTAATTTGCCTGTAAGGTGCACCTCTGGTATCAGGAGACTAATGAAACAGGGGACGAACTGGTACAGTAGGTCTGTCAGGTGTGGCAATCGAAGAACGACACAATCACAGCATGTTGTTCCTGATCACGAATGTACTGAAATGTTTCCTATAAAAACCGTCAGAGAAAAATGTCCATAAAACACGAGTCAATGTGGAAATAGCAAGAGTGTTCATTGAATGAGACCAACTATATCACAAGAAGGGGGACAAATATGAAATTCAAGTATCAAAATAACTAAGACACTGACACGCTGAAAAGGTAAATTACAAAGGTAGTAAAAATCATGGGAAGAGAAACATTGACACAATCAACAATACATTAGGCAACATTTTGCATTTGTTTAAGGCAGTTGATTAAAAAAACTAAATAGAACTAGGCATCTTCTTCATTCCAAGTTAAATACAAGCCTAGCCCTAACTTGTCACCAGGAGATTTGTTGTACAAAATAACTACGCCCGACTCTAAGCACTTTAGTTTGACTTGTCTTCTGACATCTGAGTGAGAATAGAGTTCATATGGACAGCGGTGGAGTTGTGCTCTATATTTTTTGGTCTTCTTCACAGTGAGGTTTGTCAGGGCTTATAAGGCTGGTGCGTCAAGAGTGGAAAGTCACTCTCAGCCTATTGTCTGGCACGAAATCTAAATGGTTGGCACATATCTGTGCACAGCATGGGAAGGCAGGGTAGCTAGGTTCATCAGCTAACGATTGCCCTTCATGGCCTCCTTGGCTGCCAGGATGAGAGGTGTGAGACTGGAGAGGGGCTTCGCCAGCTTCAGGAACGGATGCTGAATATCAAGAGGAGGGGAGAAGGGAAAATCATTTAATCAAGTGCACGATATATACAAATGAAAACAATCTAACAACAGGAGGAGGTTTTAACCTGCAGCAGCTCTTTGCCTCCGCCTCTTTTCTCTACATCCATTTCCAAGCAACGGTTGAGGAAATCTCTGAAGACCGGAGACAGCTTCTCTGGGTTCTGGAGCTCGGGTGTGCCGTTTGTGGCGATCAGGTATAATGCCTGCCAAAAGTTGAAGAGATGTGAGAAAAAAGGAACAACTGTGAAATCTAGTTTAAGGAAATAACTCACTTGCAGCAGGTGAATCAAGTCAAACTGGTAAAGTGAGGACATTTTAAAGGTCAGATCTATTTTGAATTAATGCTATGAGGGTGTTACACTCCCTCTTCTAACACTGCTCTCACACGGCCACCGGAAAGTGCTTTCACTTTCTGTAATGCTTAATGACAGCTGAGTAACCTGACTTTACAAATCCATACAACAAACTGTAGGTGATACCAGGTCACTGCTTTAATCAAGTACATGTACTGTTGTACAGTGTTGTGCACACATGCATATACTGTGCACACATCACTTTTGGTGTGTATAAAGTTATGGAGTGAGCTTTATAGAGGAGGGTTGCACGATATTGGAAAAAACTGACATTGCGATCTTTTTTTTTTTTTTTGCAATATATAATGTGATATTAAAAAATACAAGAATTTTCACCAGATGACTTAAAGCAAGAAAATTAAAAAATAGTGTCGGGGCTTTTACTCACCACAACTGCAGAGGCTACCAGCTTCATTTGAAACAGACTACATAATAGACGGTCCGTTATTTATTAATCCCTCTGTATCTTTACATTTTTACTTTTCATCTGCTCCTGTTGTCTTCATAAAGTTAACAAATCGCGTCATCATTTCAAACTCAACACTTCCTGATTTTCCTTTAAATTAAAAGCCCCTTATAACCTCAGCTGAGTGAATCCCTTCATTTTCTAAACAGGCTTTTATTGTGAAATAAAATAGGAACTTGTTGTGGAGGAGTCGGTGACTTCTATGTTTGCATATGGTACGTCAAATGTAGCTCCTGCCATCTGCCGGCGCTTTTTACGTTACTACAACAACATGTCGGCTGGCACATGAACAGACACAGTGACTCAAATAATAGTAAAAGTAATAAAAATAGGACAAGAATAACCCGATGACATCACACACGTTGTGAAAGACGGCCGGGGATAATTGTACCATCGTGTAGTGTGTCATGTCTGTCGGCAAAGTCACGACACGATTTTATGACTCCGCAATTGTGTAATGTGACATAGTGACTATCAGAACGGGCAGGAAAGTCGTGTAGTGTGTACCAGGCATAAATCCTCCGTTACCGTTTCTCCCTCTTGCATGTCACTCACTTTCAGTGTGTGACTGCAGTGTGTGCATGAGAGGGGGAGGGGCTGCTGAGTGCTCAGAGAGGTGAGCGGAGCAAGGAGCTCTCTTCAGAGCTGCTTTTCTGAAGCAAAACAAAAGTTTACATGTTCTAAAAAAAGAGAAAACACTACTGGACTATTGCACATACGCACATCACGATGGTGATGTTCAAACGATATATCGTGCAGCCCTATCATAGAGTGATTTGATCTTTCCTGGGTGTCCATAAATTTATTTCAATTTTGCCCATTAGTGGAGATATGAGATGGGAACCTCCAAGCATCAGGCCTTGGCTCTGGAGTAGACTTGTGAAGATGTTGGATCAGAGACTCACTGAAAAGACTTTTAATTGAGACACATTCGACTGTCATCCCCGGGCTGATGAGCTGAAATTGAACAATTCGTCATTTATTTTCCAGAGCAGGTTAACCTGTGATATTCAGGAGATTAGGAGTGAAATGTCTCGTATGTTTATGTTTACGGTATAAACCAAAACTACTAACTTACTGTCTCATAAAGAACAGCTACAGTGTGGAACCTTACATGAAGTATAATCAAACAAAAGACAAAGATCTCCACATGCACAGCTGAGACCAGGAACATTACCATCAGCCTCAGAGACTGGAGGGTTTAACGCCACTACAGAGGACGACAGACTTTGTTTGTTGTGTAATAATGAAGACTGATTTCTTTTGGTTGGATGCTGAATTTCTTTGCCAGGCCTGGGATAGAGGGCAGAGTATTCTGTTTCTGAACTGAGCAGTAAAATAACATGAATTTTTGATTGTAACAGTGTCTTGTAAACCCATGAGGGTTGGGCACATTTAAGTGTGCATGACACAAATAAAAAAAATCAACCAATCTATCAATCATAACTTATTTACCTTACACTCTCTGCACGCCCACACATCCTTGCACTCACTGTTTACAATTATGCTTATGCCACTATCACACTGGGATAACCTTTCAGACACCACTAGTGATTGTCACTGCTCACATATGCTCTACATTCAGGACATTACAGTCTTATGCCTCTTCACACACGCTATGGCGATGCAGGAACAGATGGGACATAGGACAGTCCTGCAACATGACACAAACCAAATGGGGCAAGGCTTGACGTATGTGTAAGCAGCAGTTTTATTTTCAGGAACATGGCGGACGAGGAGCTGTTTGACTGGTGCCAGTGTTCTTGTAATGGAGGCCTCTGTATGTAGTGTAAATAACCCGTGAGCGCACCGGCATAAATGCTACACTGTTAACACGTTGTGGATTCAAATAAGTCATCAGAGGAGTCTTGTGATTGGTTTGCTTGTTCCACATGAAAGCGACTTTCATCAGACGGATGTAACCCTTTATGTGCTCGTCCCTGCAACGTTACTGCTGTCATTCACAACACATTGGCATCAGCATGTTCCCTGAAATGTTAAAAGGTCTTCAAGTGGAAAACTGGCCTGAATATTCATCCCTGCTACCATTCACACATGAACACATGCAGAAATGTTCCTGAACATTTAAGGGACAGACTGCATGTCTGCATCAGTATAGTATACTGGCCTAATTCCCTGTATGGCTGAACATATTTAGCCAATACAGCCGATTCTGTAATGTTCATACCCAATTAGAACACAGACTCTATGCAACAGAAGTAGCAGCAAGGTGGACAAAAATATCTCTATCTTGACAACAACTGATGTATTAAACGCCTGGCTTATTCCTTAACTGTTGCTGTTAGAGCGTAAGGAGAGCAGGACAGACTCTTATGACACTTGTGAGTATTTGTCCTGCTTTGACAGGCACATTAAACTGTGCCTTAGAAATGAACCTTAATCTTTTCACAGAGTTGCTTACTGTACAGGTGATACAAATGAGACCTTCATGTCAAAGTGTTGAAAATGAACAACATGGACAGTTGATTTAAAACGTCACTCACTCGTAGTGGATTCTCGTTCAGGTAGGGAGGCTCTCCTTCAACCATCTCGATGGCCATAATACCAAGTGACCAAATGTCTACTTTAGGCCCATAAGCCTTCCTGGTCACCACCTCAGGAGCCATCCAGTAAGGCGTGCCTACCATGGTGCTGCGCTTGCTCTGCTCTGGAGTGATCTGGGCACAGAAGCCAAAATCGGCTGTCGAAGAGATGGAGAAGAGTCAATGCATACTGTAGTTACAGTGGGAGAACAAAGCAATCTGAGTTTAAAGAAATAGTTTGGATTTCTTGAAGTGGGGTTGCGATCGGCATGCCCCCAGTTTGGAGAAACAGACATGAATACCAGCATGGAAGCTGAGCAATGGACTGCTCTGGACGGGGGCAGCAGCAAAACATATCAATTTAAGTGTATGCTATATTTAGAACATTGTCACTGCTTTACCTTGCTATCGGACAGCCCTCTCTAAAGGGGAACTGTAGCCGTTATATTAATCTGTGCTCTCTTTAAAACAACCAGACTTCTTTGACAAAAACAGTAATTTTACCTCACACAGCACGGAAGTTGCTGGTCAACCACAGCCTCGATCGATTGCTTGTTCTGTGAGGTATATTACTGTTTGTCAAAGGAGTCTGGTGGCTTCGAAGACAACAAAGATAACGGCTTCAGTTCCCTGACACAAAGAGTTGTGTGACGACAAGCTAAAGAAGTAAAAATATTCCAAACATAGCGTACACTTTAAATGATACTGACATTTTTAGATGGCTAAAATACGCTTTGTTGCTGCCCCTTTCCACAGCATTACATCACACCTTCTGTGGCGGTACTCCTGCCTGCTTCTCCAAATTGGGAGTGTGGTGATCGCACCGACTAGAGATAAGTACCTCATACAACCCCACTTCAAAGAATCTAAACTATCCAATTAACAGGCCGCTTAGCACATCAGTACAAGACTTACTCAGCTTGACAGAGCCATCCATCCCGAGTAACACATTGTCACTTTTGATGTCTCTGTGAATAACCTGGTTCGCATGCAGGAATTCCAACGCTTGTAAACACTGTAGGAATGGAGACAAATTGGGAGGGAAAGAAAAAAGTTAAGACTTAAATTTTTGTTTTGCCTCTTAGATTTGTTTGTGAGAAGTGCAGCGTACCTCCCGGCAGACAGCAGCTATCTGGGCTTCATCCATACAGGTCTCTGTTACCACATCTGTCAGTGAGCCACCTGCCAGATACTCCATCACCACAAACAGCTCCTCCCCCATCAGGAAACTGACACACAAATACACAACATCACACACTGGTGTCCAACCATGCTACTGTGACAACTTTTTGAATTTGTTATAATCAGGCTCAGATTTTGCTTTGAGGCTGCAGGTTTACTTTCAGTCTCACCTGTCTAAAAAGTTGACGATGTTGGGGTTCTTCAGCTCCTTCATGACTAGAATCTCATTGATGATCAGCTCCTTCTTCGGCTGCTTTTGTAGGTTGATCTGTTTAATGGCAACCTGTAAGAAAAGTAAGCGTGAGAGACCAGATATGTAGAATCATTGCTGTTGTTCAAGGGATCATGTTAGTATAAAATCTTTAATATCAAATTTTCCAAACTTCCCCTCTGTCTTTATTATGACTGAATAAGAATATGTGTTATACATGTTCAACTGGTTTCCCTAATTGTCATTTTCTCTCTCGAAGTAAATCATTCAACTACATAACAACTACGTAACCTTTGAACAACACATTCTTTCTCTTACAGATGAAATTTTGAATTCATAAACAATAAAACACACCCTTCCTTAATTCAATGTGCTCGGAGGATTTGTTTTCACAATCATACTTGGTCTGGTATGAAAGGTAGCTTATGCTGACTAATAGCTGACGTTAGCTAACGTTCAGCTGCCAGGCTTTTAACCAGAACCAAGAAACGTGATCAGACCACTCCAGTTTTCGGCTCTTTAGACTGGCTCCACCGATCAGCCAAAACATAAAAACCACTGGTGCGTGAAGTGAACAAAATTGATCAGCTTGTTACAATGCAATGTTCTGTTGGGAAACCTAAACACCAGCGCAAACCAGGTACCCCCCTTATGGCAGCAGCACTCCCCAGTAGTAGACCGGTACGATAGACCCACCGTGGATCGGGGGTACCTGTGGGGTACCAGCACATCACTCAAATGTTCAATCAGATTGGGATCTGGGGTATTTGGAGGCCAGGTCAGCACCTTGAGCTCTTTGTCCCAGTCCTCGGGTCATTCCTGAGCAGTTGTTGTGGTGTGGCATCAACAAGTGCCATTACCATAAGGGGGTTTACTTGGTCTCCAATGGTGTTTGGGTGGGTGGAGCAATCAGGTAGCATCTATATGAATGCCAGGACCCAAGGTTTCCCAATGGAATATTGCATGGTAACAAGATGATCAATGTTATTCACTTCACCCACCAATGTTTTTTTTAATGTTTTGGCTGATCGGTGTATTTTAGAATACATTTTAAGATTTTACTGATTACTTTAAAGGCTCTTCATCTCCAACCTCTTAGCACTGTACACACCAGGACGTACTTTGAGTCCTCAGGCAGAGGTCTTTTGTCTGTTCCAGAGGCCCAGCTGAAAATTTAAGGGGACAGAGCGTTTGCTGTCAGGGCCCAGAGGCTCTGGAACAGTCTGCCTGAGGTAATAAGGTCGGCCGAGTCAGTGATCTCTTTTAAGTCCCATCTTAAAACATATTTTTATCGGAGAGCCATTCCTGATTTTACTTGAGTTTTCAGCTCATTTAAACTGTCTTTTATTTTCTCAGTTTTTATAAACCAAAGTGTTTTAATCAGTTCTTCTAAAAGTTTCCATGTCTATTTTAATCATTGGCACGTAAAGCAATTTATAAATAAAGATTATTATCATTATACATAACATTACAGTACTGGGTCAGTTTGCTCACGTATCTTTACTTATGCTACTGTTACACTATGTTTTAGTATCTCCTAATTATTACTTGCTGCCACAGTGGCAGCTGTTCAGCAGAAGTTACAGTCTCACTTTACAGTTACTGGCATATCTTGTGGAGAAAGTGGTATAAATAAAGCTTACTGTTACAACTATTGACTTTCATGTGTAATTTTTATGTCATGTGCTCCACTATTTTACTGTTGTGTCCCTGGTTGGTCTTTTTATAGCCTCCACAACTCATCCCTAAAGTCACTCTTACCTCCTGTCCTGTGGCAACATCAATGGCTGTGAATACTGTTCCTGACGCCCTGTAAGACAAATAAGATGAGCAGTTTACTTCAACAGTTCACTCAGATCAGTCTGCATATGTATTATTCACAGATGCATTTATGCTGTCATATTTTCCTGACATTTTCCCCACAGGTGTGATTCAGCTAACAAAGTTGTGACATAACATTTTGTTTGTGTAATACTGATGGAGAAACACTCAAATGCTCGCATCTATCTCATAGAACAGTTAGGATATCATTGAGATATCTGGCTTTATTAACCTGACTCTGATGAAGCTCCAAAGATGACCTCACAAAGCTCTGATAGCTCCAAAATGTTTTTTTATCTACTTAAATTTTGACTCAGACAATTCACATTTTCTGCTTTTCAAGACTGGGCTATTAGGATACAATAAGTAAAATATTTATTCCCAGTACTATCTGGCATCCATTTCCTCTATTTTAGAGTAAGGCTGCACAATATATAATTTTTTTAATTGTCATTATGATGCAAACTTTAATGACAAAACGTGTAAGACTGCAATACTGCACTCAGGGATTGTTTGACTTAGTTAAAAGAGAGTATCAGTAGGAAACTGTGATTTAAAACGTAACTATCAGTCTTTATTTGTGCCTTTAAGGTTCAGTTCAATTTTCAATTTCTTTAATAAAACAATTATGTAAATAATTTCCTTTAAGTGTTTGAACTCAAGAATTTGTTGTAGTGTTGTAGCAGCAGAAAAGCAGAACTGAGTACTAGTGTTAAACGCTGTCGCATAATGCACATTTTATTATTTCTATTTCAATGCACACTTTCATTTCTACTTTGTTTCATTTTATTGCTTTATATTCACATACATCTAGTTCATACTTTTTCTTACTTCTTATAATTCTCTAATCTTTACATCGGAGCGACTGAAACGAATCACAATTTGCCCTCAAGGATCAATAAGGTATTTCTGATTGGTGATGTCATGCACCTTTTTTGAAATATATCTAACGAAAAATCTCTGCAGGAATTGGGAAGGCTACACGACATCTTAGTGTGGATTCTGTTTCAGTCAGCAGGCTCTCTCTGAGCCAATATCAGCCAAGTGTGTGCACCTTGTTTTTGGAAGTTTAACAAATGTAATTTTGATTCAAAAAATGACCAGATTTTAAGAAGAAAGAAGAACATATCATTATTATAAAAGCATTATTACATAGTACACACTATCACACGTTCTGCAACTGGTGGATCTGCACTCACCCCTGACCAATTTTTTCATATCTTGTGTACTTCTTCTTGGGATCTCCGATGCTGACTATCGTTCCTGTGTGACAAATAACAACAACATATGTAAAGGAAATGACGTGGCAATAAATAATGAATATAAGTACATACCGTAACAGGTGGAATTTGACCTGCTATATGGTAACAAAAGATTATAAGATTAATGATTTATTAATCATTTACTCAGTTTGTCCATGATCTCCTCATCCGACATCTTGCCCTTCTTTTTCTGTCTGTCTGCAGCCTTGGAGGCAGAATCTCCATCTGTGCAGGTGCTCGGAGCTGGGATGGGGTCAATTACAGAGCGAGTATACACCTGTGCAACCAGACAATGACCAAAGAAGAACAAATAAACACATTTCAAGTTTACAAAGAATGCCACAGAAAGTGAAAAAACAGTCTTAAGATGAAAATGATCATTATGATTTCGAGGCTACTTGAAGCAGGTGACTTACACTCTTTGTGTGCTCTGGTCTTGGTGCCACGACAGGAGGAGGAGTTTCATCATCATCATCATCGTCAATGTCTTTGATATTCGGAGAAGAGGGTTCAGTGCCTTTTTTGACAGGCTGATTTGGAGTGAAAGAAAGTGTTGTTAGCCTTCGTAAGACAAAACAAAGCACAAATAAAACAGTAAGGTTGCTTTAACAGCCTTGAAACACTTACAGACTGAGGCCCTGGAGTGAATGCGTCTTTTTCTGTGAAGTAAAATAACAGAAGCAGAGTTAGAAAAAAAAAGATGTTTCATATGTTCTGGTAGTCACAGATTAAAATCACATGAAACGTACAGCAGAGTGCTATTTCATTCTGTATATTTAAACGTTTCCTGTAGAAACAGGAAGCTACAGAGGAACCTGTTGCAGATATGGATATGTGTTTTCAGTGGTTAATTGTGCTGAATGTTCATTACGCTCCCCCCACCGCCAAATTACAGACTGACAGTCGCTACTAGCTCAACATGAAGAGCAGCCATGAGGACAGCCTGCTCTCTGTCGTCGAGGACATCTCGCCACCACCATCACCTACACCTGCAGTTTTTACCACTGAATTGAACAGGGATGAAATACAGGTAGAAGACGACCATGGTAAAGTGCTTTTGGAAATGAGGCCGAACATGTCCAAGCCTAGATCTAAAGCCGGCAGTGCTACTGGTGAAGAAGAGATGCAGGCTCATCCCCAGGGTGGAGCTGATGCATCCCAGTGGAACACTTGTGTCTGTATTATTATCTGCTCGTGCTTTTTGAGAAAGCATTTCACTGGGTTCAAAATAAGTACGCCCTTGAGTGCAGGATGAGTCATCAACATAGAAAGAAAATAAATAAATCATTTTTCAGGAAACTACTTTTCTGTCATTGCTGGGCCGGGTGTGTGTGTGACAATCAGCACACAACATATGTGATAAACTTTAACATCATTTTGATTTCATTGGAACTTTAAACCTGGTGTTCTCAAAGGGCTTTATTTCGAGGTTAACATGTTGTACTGTTTTACTCATTACTGCCTGGTCACTCGTTGTTTTGCATGAATTGATATCGATCAAATTCCTCTTCACGCGAAAAGAGACAATGTTATCTACCTGAAGACAAAAGGGTGAAGTATAATTTAGGCAATAATTAACTTGTACAGACAAACATGGCGGAGTCTTTTATCTAACTTGAATTTAACAACGTGATACAAATTTGTAACGCCCTGCTGGTAACTGAATGAGCTAAATGTCTGAATTAAACTTCGAGCCTCACCAGAAGATGAGAAGCTGAGGTACTTCTGACGACCGTTGCCTGTAGAGTCGTAGAACTTAAGAACGTCAAGCACGGCCTGCGGGTTTTTCTTCTGCTCTGACTTGGTGATGTTTGAGGTCTGGAGTAGTCGAGCCCATTGCTCTGGCATACCCTGTGTGTGTGAGACAAAGACAGCAAGGTGTGAGAAAGGTGCAGACTGAAGTGTCAAAAAGCATGTACAAATGTGAGAACAACCAAAACTCACAGTGAACTCCCCCGTGACAGCATCAAACCCAACATGTATGGTGTGTTCAAAATCTGAAGGTGGTGAGATCTCTGGTCGCTCTTTGTCTCGATCTTTCTTTCTACCACCTGAAAGTGAAAAAGCATGACAACAATCACACATGAGCACACATGGCCACTCACAAACACAAGAACACACTTATAAATAAATATCTTTCCTCCAGACTCACCTTTTTCAGCCCCGGAAAAGATTGAGATGATCTTGTTGCGAGGTTTCCTCTCCTCAGG
This sequence comes from Epinephelus lanceolatus, assembly GCF_041903045.1. Classification (NCBI taxonomy): domain Eukaryota; kingdom Metazoa; phylum Chordata; class Actinopteri; order Perciformes; family Serranidae; genus Epinephelus; species Epinephelus lanceolatus. The sequence continues at coordinate 4,625,963 of NC_135739.1, forward strand.
CACAGACGGCAGTGGTTTAGAGCTGTGGTTGGCTGAGAGTGAGTCTTTGCCAGAGCCAGTGCTGAAGATGGTGCTGCTCATCCTGACCGGAGGGGCAGGGGGTTTATCCTCGGGGTCTCCGTTATCACACATCACTAAGGGTTGTTGTGAGCCTTACAGGGCTGAAAGGGCAGGGGAGTGCAGCGGGCGAGGATGGCAAACAGAGAGGGAGCGAGGCAGCGCTCACATCAGCATGAGGCACGGGTGTGCTCATGCGCTTCGGGAGGATGTGCCGAAAGAGACAGCAGAAGAGAAAGGAAGCACCGAGTGGTACCTGGAAGTAAATCATACATTCATCAGATCAGAAACATACAATAATAAGGTTACAAACACAGCAGATTTTGGTGAATAATAATCAGGAAACCACTTAATACTGTAAAACTGTTTAATAACATGTATTATTGGAGCGTTGTAGGGTGGTATTGGGGCCGAATAAATACTGAGGAGAGGGAAATACTGCACACAGGCTGAAATACTCTCAGTCTTGTGCAGTTACAATATTTAGGCATTAATAGTTTAATATTAAGGAAATTTCTATTCAATATTGAGAATTGGCACTACTTAGAGTACACATAAATCCATAGGAAGGTGTGCTAATTGAAACACTGCAGAAATTACAGTGAAAACAAACTATTTGTCATTATCTAGCTTACTCATAACGAGGAGAGCAGACACTGCACATTCAAAAGTAACTGAGAGACCATGAATGCGAAACTACAAGTGTCCACAGCTTATTTTGCCTCAAGTTATCCTTTCTTAACGAACCCTAATATTAATTTGAGAGATAATGACAGCAAATACAGTGATATAGTTTATTTTTGTGTCCTACGTCGCCTCTGAAGGAGACTACAAGAGGAGCCCAGATGAGGATAAAAGAATAATGCAAGTTGCTCTTCTCCTCGTACACTCGATATAGAAATGAAAAGCGGGCATTTTATTGCCGCTTGTGGCGATAAAACATGTCAACATATCGACGTCCAGCTCATTGTCTTCCCACATAACGGTATTTCTGTCAAAAATGCCCTTCAAATGAGTAACAGCAGGGGCGGCTAGCAAGCTAACGTTAGCACCAACTACTTGGCCAACAAGTGTGCTAGCTAGAAGCTAAGGTTAGCATGACAAGCTACACCACTGCTTGCAATCCTACCAGATTAGCGTTAAGCTTTTAGCTAATGCTAACTAGTCTGGCGACCCAAGTTAAAGGCTTTCCCTGATTAATTAACATCGCCAAGCGGCGGTTTACACAAAGCTACAGATGCTACAAACCACCCGGTAACAAATCCGCTTTATTTGCAGGCTAGCGAAGACGACGCAGGAGCAGCAGAGCTCACCGGAGATTCCTCACCAGTTAAACTTGAACACAACTTCACTCCCGGTTTGGAAAACGTTTGTTAATCCGTTAAAAGTACTTCCTCCGTTACATGGGGCCTTGGCGGTGCGCGACGCGTACAAATAAGTTAGTAAAAATGTGGCTACAACTATTTACAAAGCGACTTTTCTTCTATCTTTTCGGCCCTTGGATAATTCCGTTATGGCGAAGGGGAAGCGGAACTACCGACCCAGCCCTAGCCTATTCAATAATGCTTCAAGTGAATGGTGTGTGTGAAGTTTGTCTGCTGTCTGTCTCCTCACTGTGCAGCCCCTGTGTGCATACTCATCTGATCATATTATACTACACCAACAGCTCTAGTAACAAACATAGTTTTCATAATTGGTCATATTTAAAGCCAGAAATATGTTAAAACATCAGAAACTGGAAGTTAGAGGTTGAATCAGGTCGAAAAGCATTTTAGGTAATGTAGTTCAATATTTATAATATGTGACGAGGAGGCTGAGTGATACCAGACTGTATAAATAATCCATCAGATAGATAAGATAATTTTAGATAAGATAATTTCAGATGATTTAAGATAATTTCAGATAAGATCATTTCAGATAATTTAAGATAAGATAATTTCAGATAAGATTATTTCAGATAATTTCAGATAAGATAATTTCAGATAAAATAATTTAACATGATTTCAGATAAAATAATTTAAGATAATTTAAGATAAGATCATTTCAGATAAGATAATTTCAGATAAAATAAGATAAGATAATTTCAGATAAAATAAGATAATTTCAGATAAGATAATTTAAGATAAAATAATTTCACATAATTTAAGATAAGATCATTTTGGGGCATCGGTGGCTTAGTGGTAGAGCAGGTGCCCCATGTACAAGGCTGTTGTTGCAGCAGCCTGGGCCCTTTGCTGCATGTCATCCTCTCTCTCTCTCCCCTCTTCACACTTACCTGTTCTGTCCATTAAAGGCAAAATGGCCCAAAAAATATCTTATAAATAAAATAAAATAAGATAATTTCAGATAAAATAATTTCAAATAATTTTAGATAAGATCATTTCAGATAATTTAAGATCATTTCAGATAAAATAATTTCAGATAATTTAAGATAATTTCAGATAAAATAATTTCAGATAATTTAAGATAAGATCATTTCAGATAATTTAAGATAAGATCATTTAATTTAATTTAAAGGGATAGTGTACCCAAAAATGAAAATTCAGCCATTATCTACTCACCCATATGCCGAGAGAGGCTCAGGTGAAGTTTTAGAGTCCTCACAACACTTGCAGAGATCCAAGGGGAGAGGAGGTAGCAACACAACTCCACCTAATGGAGGCTGACGGCGCCCCAGATTCAAACGTCCAAAAACACATAATTGAAACCACAAAATATCTCCATACTGCTCGTCCATAGTGATCCAAGTGTCCTGAATGTCGGGGCTTCAGGACACTTGGATCACTAGGGACGGGCAGTATGGAGATATTTTGTGGTTCTGTGGCAGACCATGACCTCTGACCTTCTTGGTGATTTGAGTGAGCTCGGAAAAAACAAACATCCACTATAATAAAATGAAAACAAAGTTTGCCCTTGTTTTATTTTTTACACCAACTGTCTACATCGGTCGACATATTGTGCTCAGTCTACACACTCTGCAGGAAGTGCTCTGGGGTTGGGTATCAGACAAGCATCTTTTAACCATCTTATCTGCTGCTGCGTTCATATGCACGGTAGCCTCATGACACTGCAATCATACTTTCAGAGTTATAACACAATACAGCAAAAAATACAGTATCTTTGGTTCAAGAAGACAAAAATCAGCAGGTGGAGAGAACAGATCTTATTATTATTTAGAGTGTAAATGTTTGCACTTGGGATAAAGGACATCCTGGTAAAATGATCACTGGTCACAGACATTAATGAGTTAAGTGTTTCAAGCTTAAGTATGCTCTGGGCTATGTCCCTATTCCAGGAACCTGTTCATCTGAATTATCTGGATTACTTCACAGAGTAAAACCTTGAACATCCTCAATTTTGTAACCTAAATAAATAAAAAATAGAATAAAATAGACTTGTTCTGTTTGTGTCACATCAGAGGTTGCATTTCTCAGATTAAATCGTTCCTATTTTTTATGTCCTTTTGATGTTTTATGTTAAAAACCTTGATCATAGTGATGCTGGAATGATCCTGGCATCAAACAGAAGTGTTACAGGATCATGAGTTGTTTAACACACGATATGTTGAGAGTCATTGTTTAAATGATGCGATGTTTCCATATGTATCTGGACAGTGCCGCACAGCAGAGCATTGTGACAAGAAGAGTTCCACCGCACACAGGCGTCACCAAAGACCCTTCACCAACAGGAAACTGTAAACCCACGGGGCCTCGCTCCTGCAGGATAGAAGATATGTTTTTTAGGGATAAAAGAAAAGAAACAATGGACAATTAGCATCATAAACAGTTGCAAGTTTTTCCCACTTCAGATTATGATAAGATTTATGAGAACCACCTGCTGAGGCTGGAGTTTAACCCACTGACATGTGCTTGAATTGTCATGGGTGCAGGGGGCATCCATGACAGTATGAGGCCCGAGGTTGTTGAGCTGTGTACCTAGAAGTAAGAGAGAAGTTTGGATTAAGGAAATTAGTTAACTTTCTGTCTCTGTCAGCTACACTTTTCATCCTGTGTTTCTGACAACCACTAGGAAGGGCCTTTAATAGTGAAGTAATTGTTATAACTGTATTTTATTGATATATTACCTTAATTAAATAAAACATATATATATATATATATATGTTAGGAAAATTTAAAAAGTTTCTGAGGAGACAGACATATGACAACACAGTAAAGACGATCCACTTACATTTTTCAGTCCGCAGCAGCAGCTCTGGAGGTTCTATGTCCACAGATGTAAATGTTTCGCCAACAAAAGAAGGCTCATGGTAGCGACCGTGTATTGGAATTGTGACTTTAAGCAGTCTGGGATTTGGTCCATCAAGGGTGGGATACACATAGGTGACAAACCCTGCAGTCTTGTGAGCAGGCAGCTCGAGGTCGATGGCTGAATCTAGTAATATCTTACAAAGGAGAACACGTACACAATCAAATTAATACAAATATGACAGTGTACATGAATGTGGTTTGTAATAGGGCTGCAACTAACGATTAGTTTCATTGTCGACTAATCTGTCAATTATTTCTTCGATTAGTCGACTAATGATTTTATCGAAAAATGTGTTAAAATGTTGAAAAATGTCGGTCTGTCTCTCCCAAACTCCAAAATTATGTCATCTAATGTCTTGTTTCATACTCACGCCAAAGGGTTTTAGTTCACCGTCATGGGAAAGTGTGTAAAGCTGCCAATATTTGAACATAAGAAGCTGCAATGGGGTATTCTGGGGTACTTTTATAGTGCTTTTCTATGAAAAATGACTCAAACCGATTAGTCGACTACTAAAATAGTCACCGATTATTTTCATAGTCGATTAGTCATCAATTAGTCGACTAATCGTTGCAGCCCTAGTTTGTAATGTTGATTTCCACAAATGTTTTGGCTGAACTGCTTGATAGAAATGTTAGACGAGTCTGACAAGTGTCGGTCTTACCTGCCAATTACTTCGCTCGCTCAGGGATGCCAGCTGGTATGGATCAACATAGACACCTCTGGGCCATGTATGAACCAGCAAAACCCTGACCCCTCTGGACACATCAGGGCTGAGCTCAACAGTTGTTACCACCTCCCTGAAACACATCAGAAATCACGATGAGCGAGCTATGAATATGGTTATTTTTTAAAAAAAAATACACTGCCAATACCTGTGAAAACCCTTCTTGATGATCTCCACTGAAACTAGTGAGGATTCAAGCCACTGCTTTAGAAGACCACAGTGGTTCTCCTTCTTCTCATCTACAAAAATAGTTAGGTTGTATCGGTCAAGACCACAAGACTAGACAGGGAAGACTTTTTTATTACAACTGTAATAAAACACATTGATTTGTTATTTGTTAGGAATGAAAAAACATTAAAAAAGATGCCCCAGAAGTGGGTTCGTGGGGAACAGCCAGATACATAAGGTTAAATTAAAAATTAATATAGGATTGTTTGATTTTCCACCACCCAGGAAGCTAATGATGCTTAACTCTAACTTTTTTTATACTTAATAAGAGAATTAGACTGCATTAGACTCCCCGTCTTGCTTTATCATGCCAGAAAGAATGTTAATTTAAATTAAATTCAAAGTTTCAGTGACACACAGAACTAATCAGTTTTAGCTCGGTGTTAACAATAAACCTTACCCTTCTCGACCAAACAGTGGCATGTCGATAAAAAAGTCAACAAAGAATAAAGTACAAAATACATCAAAACAGTGGTGGTGAACTACAACAAGATTTTACAGCGTATTTATTTCATTTAGCGAGTTTCTTCTGTCACAACCGCGATGATGGCTCTTTGAAATTGTTTCCGGAAGAGAATGTTGAAGGACCCCTTCGTAGTTTCAGGACAGCTGCAGCAGTGCCTGTCTAAAAATACATAAACGGGCATTGTGGGAAAGCTTTGAGACAAAATTTATGATTTAAAGGACCACTCAGACAATTAAATGTGATTGATTGGGGTTACTGTAAGTGAAATAGTTAGATTTTAAAATATATTGATTCAAAATGTAGTCAGGCTTCGTCGAGCCCGACTAACGTTAAGCGCCCAGGCAACGCTAATGCTCCTCAGCTCTCATCAACTCGACTGTCAAACGCCCTTTTACCGTAAACTGTGTTAATTATTTAAGTTAAAATGCTTTAGCCTTTAATATCTGAACCTAAAGTGGAGACCAGTTTGAACCAGACTGCTGCAGACATAAACAAGAGATGAGTTTCGAGGCAAAGCGATGTGGAGTTCAGTTCAGTCCCCCCTCTATAGTTTTAATTTACCAACACAAGGAAACTAAAAATGTGCGAAAAAGAATAATACCTGTACGGAACTTCTCAAAGTATTCTGGTAAGGCAAGACAAGTATTTTGCAACTCATACATAAAGACAACTTGTATTTGTTTTTTGTTTATTTGTTAGAATTTAATATTTCACCTTCTGTGCCTCTTATAATAGTTTACGTTTTACTTTAAGCACCTTCTATAAAAATGTAAAATATTTTAAGTAAAGTTATTTTTCATTACTTCTTTATTTTACCCTAAATTTCTGTTCAATTTAGACTACCCTGTGAAAAGGGGCCTCAAGTTTTTTCCCCTTTGAAACTTAAGGCTTAAGAGATTTACTTATCCCTTAAAACATGTCCTTAGTTAAGGAAGAACATTGAGGCATTTACTGCATTGAAAATGATTTCACAGTTTCCATGTGGACTGTTTGTTTACTTGTGATACCTGAGATCTCTTGTGCAGCTGTTCAACTAATTTAAAGGGATTTCTTAAGTATATGTATAAGTATATATATTAGTATATATATTTCTCAATTTCTATTTCCCTTTTTAATCGACTGTTTTTATTGTTTTAAATTGTCTTGTTGCTTTTAATGTCTGTGTAAAGCACTTTGAATTACCTTGTGTTCAATCAATCATCAATCAATCAATTTTATTTATAAAGCCCAATATCACAAATCACAATTTGCCTCACAGGGCTTTACAGCATACGACATCCCTCTGTCCTTTGGACCCTCACAGCAGATCAGGAAAAACTCCCCAAAAAAACCCTTTAACAGGGAAAAAAACAGTAGAAACCTCAGGAAGAGCAACTGAGGAGGGATCCCTCTTCCAGGACGGACAGACGTGCAATAGATGTCATACAGAACAGATCAGCATAATAAATTAACAATAATCCACATGACACAATGAGAGAGAGAGAGAGAGAGAGAGAGAGAGAGAGAGAGAGATGCAGGTAATGACAGTAGCTTACAACAACATTATTGAAAGTAATAATATTATAGTTATAGTTCTGGCTACTGTGGTACAATATGTTGAAAGTATGTATTAATATCTGGCAGTATACATGTGTGACAATAATCATATATTTGTATAATAACAGTAGAAGTATGACTAATGACTAATGATGGCAGCAGCAGCAGGAGGCATCTGGCAGGACCACGGCAGCAGCACAACCACACACATCACGCTGTCCAGGCACCGCTGTGATATGAGTTAATCTGAGAGACAGTGGAGCACAAAGGCTCCGGAGAAGAAGCCGAGTTAGTGACATCCAGAATGGCCGAGTTAGCAAGATGCAGTAATAGAATACGAGAGAGAGAGAGAGAGAGAGAGAAGGTGCCCGGTGTATTATAGGGGGGTCCTCCGGCAGACTAGGCCTAAGTCAGCCTAACTAGGGGCTGGTACAAGGCAAGCCTGAGCCAGCCCTAACTATAAGCTTTATCAAAGAGGAAAGTCTTAAGTCTAGTCTTAAATGTGGAGACGGTGTCTGCCTCCCGGACCGTAACAGGAAGATGATTCCACAGGAGAGGAGCCTGATAGCTGAAGGCTCTGGCTCCTGATCTACTTTTGGAGACTTTAGGGACCACGAGTAACCCTGCATTCTCAGAGCGCAGTGTTCTGGTGGGATAATAAGGCACTATGAGCTCTCTAAGATATGACGGAGCTTGACCATTTAGAGCTTTATAAATTAACAGTAGGATTTTCAATTCAATTCTGGATTTTACAGGGAGCCAGTGCAGAGAAGCTAAAACAGGAGAAATATGATCTCGTTTCTTAGTTCCTGTTAGTACACGTGCTGCTGCATTCTGAATTAGCTGGAGAGTTTTTAAGGACTTACTAGAGCTACCTGATAATAGAGAGTTACAGTAATCCAGCCTTGAGGTAACAAAAGCGTGGACCAATTTTTCTGCATCTTTTCGGGTCAGGATAGGCCTAATTTTCACAATATTACGCAGATGAAAAAATGCAGTCCGTGAGGTTTGTTTTAAAAATTGTGCTATACAAGTAAACTTGCCTTGCCTTGCCTATGTCCAAGATAAGCAGAAAACCTTAAATACTTAGGTGAACATTTTAAGGAAACATAAAGGAGAAGACTTAAGGCTGTTGTATTTTTTTTGTTTTGAGGAAGCCTTAAATCATGGTGTTTTGTGCAGCCAGCCCGTGACCCTTAGGTGCCCTCAGGGCTCCAGAAATATAACTTTGTAATTAGTTTGTGGCAACTTGATCAACTGCATTTTTTTTTTGTGTGTGTGTGGGAAATGCACTTAAAGGAAGGTCATTAATTTCACCTGATTCTAAGGCCCTTTCTGTTTGTGGGCCCTGTATCCAAACTTTAATTATTTCAGTTTACATAATAATACATATTCCTTATATGTTCAAATTACTACAAACGAGGCAGGGAGACTTCCAGTCTAAATTTCTGGGAAAATAATGAACATGCCAGGTGAAGACAGACATGTACACTGTTCCTGATGAATGCATGAAGGCAACAGGATACATACGTAGTACTCACAGATTGTGAGGGCACCAACAGAGGAGCCCCAGCAGGTTAATGTGACCCTCTAGTCTTCCACAGAGTAGTCTGAATCCTTGATATCCTCTCTCCTGAACCTCCAGACTACAGCATGGCTGCAGAGAGGCTGAAGAACCACCCCCGGCACAGGGACTACCTGGAGGGTGTGTCACAGAGCCAGCTGGAGAAGCTTCACATCATCCTGCGAGATCACATGCAAGGCTACTCCTTGGAGCACAGCCTGGCCTCGCTCCGCCTGGACCCTGACGAAGACCTGAACAAACTGGACGATGACGAGCTGGCTCGCAAGAAGGGCCAAATGGACGAACTGTTCGAGAAGAATCGGAGGCGCAAAGACGATCCTGACTTTGTTTACGACGTGGAGAAGGATTTCACCAAGACCGCCCAGGAAAAGTGCAGCTGGGATGAGGAGTCTGATGATGGATTTTGAAACTGTTCTTCAATCCTTTGACCTTTCAGACTGCAAATGACCTGACGTGATGTCCTCTGAGAGAACAAGACAATCTGCTGAGGTTTACTACAATGTTTTACACATGGTTAACTTCTGATGTTTGGTAGCTTTTTCCAGGATATATCTTCTTGCACACAGATAGTTAATTAGGTACACATATTTAAAAATGCACCAACTGTGATAAACTATCTTCACAGAAGTTATACTGCCCAGTTTTAGAGTGTCATATGACTTTAAGGGGTGGAAGGAAACTTTTTAAAAACTCTACAGTAGGCCTTTATCTCAGCATTTAATTTTCTGTGAAGGCAGAAAACTAAATGAAATACTTCAAGTTTGGAGAACGGTGACGACCTGAATACAAGCTACATTTACAGAGCCTTCACTCTCTGCTTAACGGCATCAGCCTGCATTAGAAAAGTAAGCAGTTAAAACTAAAGCGCTAACAGGACAATGGCCATATAAGAATTTGTTCTTAATTGCTTGCCTGGGTAAATAAAGTTTAAAAAAAAAAAAATACACACTAGGAGAGAATCATAAAAAGTTGCTAAAAATATTAGTAAAACTAATCCCTGATGCAATATTCACATGAAATAATCTGCTCAAGAATTCATCCGTATCACTCCTTTTACAGACTTTGTGTTATTGTGGTCATCATTTGGATAATTGTTAAGTTTGTCAGTTGCTTGTGCTGTCACAGACATGCATTAAATAGAATATGAAATAGCCTTGAAATGTCAGTAAGTCAGGGATCGTCACTTTATATAATGATAGAAAAGGAGTCCACAGGAAACCACTGTTCTAGTTTGTTCTACCTAATAAACGTATCATAAAGTTATAGGAGCTTTATGCTGAATCCAAATGTCCACCCTCTGGGCTTGCAGACTGAGCCCTCGCGGACTTCTGTTGTATATGCTGTGACGAGTTCACCGTCATCACGTAAAGTCTGCGAGGGCAGAGACAGCAAGCAGCTGATAGACAGCACTCAAGACTGGTTTACTCAATGCCATGGAAACGTTCGAGTGACGATTACAATAATTGTTACTTCAGTCACATTCTGTCTTCTCATCTGTCTGCAGAGAGGATAAAAATCTCATGTATGGGGTCATTTAGTGAGTGAATAAATTAAATTTCTGTATAACGTATAGACTGCAGACATTCAAATAGACATGTTTGTAAATAAGGACCAAGCTACGACTAAATAAATCTGGTAGGTTTTTTTCCGGCCACTTTTCTAGCCTATATATTTAGCATCACACTGCCCAACCTCTAGGGTAGGCTGCAGTAATACAGTGCATTTTGTTTCCCCCCCAAAAAACCCCTAATAAACTACATGATGTCTGTATTGCAGTGAATTGTGTGCAGTTAAATCAGTGGTCTGCAGAAAGTCCGCTTTAGGTCCTTTGTGACTGGAGGAATAGTGAGTTTGGACAGCCCTAAGCACTGCCAGACTTACCGGGAACATGCCTGTAAAGTCCGTGAGTCTGCAAGTGCGAGCATTTGGATTCAGCCTCAGGTACAATTAGGAGTGGATAGTTGAGAACAACGCCCACAGCTACAGCAGCTGATCAGAACATTCCCAAACAATGACAGCAATAAAGACAATAGGTACCCCCATGTCTTATTTACCACTCAGGATAAACCGTCACTTTAAACACAGATCACATTTCATTTCAAACCGCAATGAATGAAATAATGCATGAATTATAGTGAATATTTATTTGTTATAAAATACTGAATTTTACAAAATACAAAGACTTTGGCTCTTTTATTTGTGGCTTACACCTAAGTGAGTGATATTCACAGTTGAATATGAAAGAAGATGCTAAAATCCTATTAAATAAAATTTGAGTGTACACCAATAAGTAAGCAATACAACAAATATATCTTTGGAAAAAAACTGTGTCCACAAAATATTGTATCATATCATACAAAACATATATGTGTGTATATATATATATATATATATTTCCATATAGTTTGAAGTGATGCACTGTGGCAAAGTTTTAACGTTTATCATAAAACCAAGCCTGCAGGATCAAACCTCTTCAGGGGAAAATTTCATTCAAAGTGCTTAAATACCTCATTCAGTTGATTAGAGACACTGACTGACTGACTGACCATTAGTACCACAATACATTCAAAAAGGTCGCAGGTTTCTTTGAAAATCAATAAACTGGTTTACATTGCTTCGCTTGTTTGGTTTAAGATCTTTTTTTTTTTTTTTTTTTTTTTTTACACTGGTATCAATTGCAGTCGTTCATGCAGTGCTGACATTTTCCCTCAGGAGGTAGGTAACTGAAAATCTGACACATAATTCCTTTCACCACCAAAATTTGGTCAGGACTAAAAAGGTGTTTAAAATCGTTAATTCTCAGCAGGCTGTTAATTTGTTTTAAAAAATAGTTCTTTATAAAATTGATATTTCAAGTATGCTAAAGCCACAATCCAGGATTTCTGAGTATGTTAGTAATGACAATATATACACACACACACACACACACACACACACACTATACGACTCGACAGGAAGGACTCTATGATTGGTGGTAATTTGTGCAACGTTTAACTCCACTGCCCAGACTACTTTAGCTTGAGTGCACAGATAATATATACATGTGAGTTGATTATTATAAAGCTATTGGACAAAGACAGCCATCTTACATCCAATGACACTGACATAACATAACTGAAGTAACTGTAATAGAGTGAGATAATGGTGCTACAAGCGTAGCTATACACTGAATCTGGATTAGGCCTTAAAAAAAGCTGTATGACCCACCATCTATGGAGAGTTATAGGGCTGAATATATATATATATATATATATATATATATATATATATATATATATATATATATATATATATATATATATATATATATATATATATATATATATATTACACTATAAACTACACCAAAAATACATACATTATTAGCTGAGTATTTTTGAAAGTAAGGATTCTCATTTCTTCTTCTTGTCTTGGGTGCACCTCGGACAAAACCTGTGAGATTTGACAGGGGAGGGAAAAAGATTGAGGGCAAAGAGGACAATCATGACAAGTCTGCATTAGTAAGGCCCCCATCACACAGAAAGTGTTTTAGCAGCTGCTGGCGGCTTTTTGTAATTGTTTTAAATTAGAGTGAAGCTTTTTGCTCGCGGTTTTCGTGACGTGATAAACCTTTTTTTTTTCTCTAGTGGTATTCAATTAAAACAAAAAACAAAAAAAAAAGGCAGTGCGGCACGGTGTGTTTTGCAACGTGGAAAACGCTTTCTGTGTGATCGGGGTCTAATAATATTTTCATGAACAACTCTAGGTTAACATCCTTCAGAGTTCTTACCATTTTCCTTTGGGTTTTGAGGCGAGATCAACACAAGCAAAGTGGAACCACTCAATAGGACACTGAGGGATGAAAAACAACGTCAGTAATATGAAACTTGCTGAAAAAGTCAAAGTGGTTCTGATGGTAAAGAAACAAATTTAATTTCAACAAGAAAGAAACTCTATAAAATCTTACATCTGGGTTATCGCATCCAATCATCTCTCCATATGACACCTGGTGGCACAGGCAGTACGTGGGCTCATTGGGATCGACTGGCATGTCCAAAACGTCTGATGGTTGCATGGGCAGGAGGGCGTCACTCAGGTCTGGGCTGGAGGTCCAACATCAAACACACAGCATAATTAGTTGGGGAGGGAGGGAAATAAATCGATGTTTAGATGCATCACGATGCAGACGTGGACGATTCCAAATGTCAATAATCGATTATGTAACTGTTTGTTCATCACATGATGTTGACGGAACAAAGGAGGCGGAACTCAACTGCAAAGTCAGTGTAGCACCCCGACAGTCTACAGCACGGACGAACTGAAGTTAACTTCACCAATTCATCTTCATAAACGACAGCGGTTGCAGCTCGTTTTAATTTAATGTCTAAACAATTACATTTGCGAGGCGAACATTGGGTATACATCAACGAGAGGAGCAGTGATCAGCATGTGAACCAGCTGACCAACACACGCTGCAGCATTAACCAAATGAAAACACCTCTGTGGTGAAGAAAATAACTCTCTGCTCAGTCTGTTTTACCTTTAAAGACCCTGTGCCTGACCTGCCCAGTGTCTTGGCTTTCACCAGCACTAACAGAGCACTCAGCCTCCCCCTCATGTTATTCTTATACACACAGGAGACTGTGAGGTGCTTTCAAATCCATTCAGTCATGAATCAATGCAGTTGACTTTTCAAAATAAAAAGCATGCAGACCACATATTATTGAACAGAACTTGAGTTGCAAACTGTTTCAGGGGAAATATTACAGTAGGCTATGCAAACACTGGACCCTATGCAGGTGTGTGTGTGTACATCCCATATATATATATATATATATATATATATATATATATATATATATATATATATATATATATATATATATATATATATATATATATATATATATATATATATATATATATATATAAAAAATAAATAAATAAATAAATAAATAAATCAATCCCACAATGGACAAGCGTGAGCATCCACAGGAAGATACAATCCAACTGTCGCCCCCTGGTTTAAAAGTGAGGTTATGGAGGTTGAAGGGGAAAGGGACCTGGACAAGAGCCACGCTGTATGCAAGTAAAATAATCTGTTAATTTAATTATGGATCACCAAAAATGCAGTCTGCTATATTTTAAAAGAAAGAGAAAAAGAAGCCATGTGTTGAAATCAAACATTGCGATGCATCAATAATCGTTGTATTATTGAATTGTTACCCTCTGAATCATAATCACATCGTGAGGCACCTGGAGATTTCCACCCCGAATGATTGGAAATAAACAAATTTAAATTGGAGGCAAATTAATGAGCCATTGGTAATCTGAGTTACCACTGGTTAGAGTAATACAGATTTTCAGGTCTGATAAAAATGTGTATTACAGACTCTGACAGGTAAACTCTCAGTCTGACTGTGCCACCAAACATACCTGTTTTTTAGCTTTTTCTTTTTGGGAGAATCTTCATCAGAACCTTTCCTTCCTCTTCCTCTGGATGTTCGCTTCTCTCTCAGTCCACGGGATTCACCCTCTGTGGAAAGGATTTACATTTATAAATGTGCATCAAACCGTTTTGGTCGCACAATAAAAGCCTCGACTTACTTTTCAGTGCTCTTCCATCTGTACTTTCGTATCCGCTCACTTCCAGTTTCTCCTTTAGCTCATTCTCAAACCGCGCCAGATCTGCATCCAGTCGGCGGATATGTTTGTCCACCTACAATAAAAAAAAAAAAAAAAAATCATGTGATTACAATTTGACCATATGTGCGGTTTCACTTGCAAATCAGGAATATATGATAACCAGATTATATATTTTGGACTGACCATTTCATATGTCTGCATTGCAAGCTGGACTTTATCATCACTGAACTCTTTGCACTTGCTGTAGGCATTCTGGATCTTCTGCAGGTGTTCCACTCTCTGCTCTGAGGCCAGGTTCTTCACCTTCGCTATGTACTCTTCAGCCAGTTTGTCAATCTCACTTTTCTTTTCTGCACAACAATAGGATTATAACAGTTGGAAAACCAGGCACAATTTTTGCTTATATACCTCTTCAGCTTTTACAGTTGGTTTTGAATGGTACAACACAAGAATGCAACACTTGAGAGGCCCTGCACACAACATTTAGATGAGATTAAGCCATCACCTTCAGTCCTGTTGTCCAGGTCCCGCATCAAAGTGAAATTTCTCTGCAGCTCACATGGTAGGTTTTCAATACCTGGAGATGAAATTAATATAAGGATGAAGGAGACCAAGAGAGAGACACTCCATCCCTACCACTTCACTTATCTATCCACTTAATCAATGTAGCGTCACTCCAGGTCAAGTGCCGTAACTATAGCCCGATCGATAATGGATTTTAGAGCGTTAAACCTGCAAGAACCATTTCTCCAATAATAACATTAAAACAAATGCCTGTATGACATAAACGGGTCACCCACACTGCCAGGATCACCCAATGTCGCAGCTTGATGGGGCTTTGAAGAACCCATGTTGAAAAAAGTCAGATTTCCATGTCTTATTTAATTCATAACATAAAAAATATTGTGAAAAGATCAATACGCTAAATGTATTGATAAACACAGACAGTCGATATTCAGAAGATGTGCCTTTGAATTAGGGATGGATCACAATTTTCGAATTTTGAATAGTCGTTTTATTTTTGAAAAAAAAATTTTTTTTAATGCGACTATTACTATTCGCCGTCTTATTTCCCCCCTTTATTTGACATGCAATTCAGCTCCTAACCGCACGAGGGCAGTATAGGATTGCTACAGCGGTGTGAGATGGGCTACCAGCTAGTTTGATGCTCTTCCACAAACAGGAGAAACATGCAGAGACTTCGAAAAATTGTCGAATAGTTGCCACGATTTTCGAATAGAGTTTTTGCTTGTGCTGCCCATCCCTACTTTGAATGAGGCATCAGGACGTCTGTGAAGCTGTGATGTCACAATTATACTATCCAAAGGTAGAAACTGCCGCTACAGTGCCGTTACTGTCATTCCCAGGCTGTAGTCATTATGCAGAGATGCTGAGATGATAATTACATTATTACTAGTATTATTATCAACAATCAGAATGACCCTTAAAGGAATTAAAACAGAAGGGTTATGTAACAAACAATTTATTATCACATTATTTGAAACTCAAACCATTTTTAATGGAAGTATGTGTAAAAAAATCTCCCATTGCAAACAAAGTTGAGATTTTCTGTCCAGTAGATATTGTAGATAAGCAAATGTGCACGGTACAATAACCATTAATTTTAATATCATCATGTACCGTGAAACTGGTAAACCGTTGCAACCCTAATCAGAGCAAACTGGGCATTCTCAGGAGGTGGGCTTAAAGAGACAGGTGCGAAACTGGAGGATAGGCTGACTGCAGGTATATTAAAAAAATGTATTTTTATTTCACCTTCAAACATGTAAACATTTTCTAGTAGGGAACCCAAATGCAAGTATGCACCTAAAACTCTGCATAATATGTAGAGCTGTGCCAATACCGATGCCAGTATCGGGTATCGGGTATCGGCGAGTACAGCCTATGACCAATCCGATACCACGTAATGCCTCACATCATTACACATACGCACGCTACAGGCAAACAAAACGGAAACGGAGCTGAGTTTAAAAAGCATTCTACTGTAGCCTTTAAAATGTCTTTTCTACCAAATTTTGTGGCTGCACTTTAACCTGTGTCTTGATCTGTGTCAACACTGGATAATAATAATTAAAAAAAAAAAAAGTTTTATGGCATTCATTCTACTATTATGTATTTATTTCTTAATATTTTACATTGAGTTTTAGGAGTTGAGACATACAACAATTCATATCCCATCCATTTTTATTTTTGCACTGGTATCGGATTGGTACTCGGTATTGGCAGATACCTAAGGTTCAGGGATCGGAATTGGTATCGGGAAGGAAAAAGTGGTATCGGTACATCTCTAATAATATGGGACCTTTAAAAATGTGCAAACACATAATTAGCCTGTAACTGAACGCAAATTCACACATTAATGCATTTTTAGGGTGACACAGGGCTATAAAGGGGAGAATATTATATGATCAATTACAAACTATAACTCCAAACATGGGCTGGCACCCCAGTATATTGTTAAACTTGTCTACCCCTACTCCAACTCCCGACCTCTTACCATCTCTCGATCCTCTGAACAATGACTTTTAACTGTCCCACGATCGAGACTGGTGGGTGACGGAGACCGTGCCTTTGCAGTAGCTGCTCCAAAGCTCTCAATCAAATGCTCTCCTTCCACTGACACTGTTTTATTATATCATCCTTTTTACATATGCAATTGTTTTTACTGGTGTCATTCTTTTAATTTGTACAGCACATTGTTCAACTTGGTTGTTTTTAAATGTGCCATATAAATAAACTTGATTTGATTTATACACCATAAAATAAATTATTGTCCAGAAATTTAATTATTTGAAAGGTAATAAAATGTACATTTCTGCCACTTACAAAACCAATTTCGCATTTGCAAAATAAGTTTTTTGTTAAACCTTTAATACACATTTGTTTTAAGATAGTTGTGTCTTCCTGTTGATCCTATGCCATCAGTCACCTCAACATTACAGTCAGTATATGCAGGATAACTCGATTTATATTGACATTGATGATAACGTTAATATAACATGATAAGTGTATAATATATCTAACAGTATATAGATTAATATTGACCTAAAGGAGAGACGTGTGTGAGCTGGCTCCAGCCTACAGTGTTACCCACTGTCTGACAGCTCAGTAACGTTATGTTATATGGCTTCAAAAACCCCGCCCCGGCGCGTAATGCTTACGGGAAACGCGGTTATCAACAGGTTGTAAACGCATGGTGTCTGCCTTCCTACAACAAACACACATTTACACCAAAATGGACGCAGTTTTAAAGTCTCATAGCACTGAGTATAACTATCATTTTAAACAACCTTATAAAACCAGTGCTAATTTCTAGGTCACCTAGTAAGCTCCTGTGACAGAGCCCGACACTGACAGCTGACTACAAACTCTATTAAATATCTCACATGTGCCCAGGTGGAGCTCACACTGCCCCCAGATAGAGTTTAACACCATGCATGTGGAGTTTACCTAACTTTATACCACCAACGATTATATCGCGATGCTAACCACTTAGCTAGCGAGCTAGCAGCTAGTTGCTAACGCGCTATGCTGCTGTCTGCCAGTCATCCGCCGAGCGAAAAAGTCTTCGATACAGTCAAACTAAACCTCAAACACGCGTCACATGTTCAAAACGTTAATACCAGCACAGTGTGTCACCGAATACTCACTGTCAAGGTAATGTTCCAAGTATATTGCCGTCGCCATTTCAGGTTAGCTGTTTGGCCCCTGCGTTATTCTCGTTAGCTCTCAAACTGTTGGCCGGAGAGTTGTTGTGCTTCTTTTATACCCCAGCGTCCCCCGGCGGTCAGTGGCTCGGAGACACTTGGCTCTGGCGGGCGGTGATGAAGCGACGCGGACTCGCTGCTGCAGTCACGCAGGATCAGTTTCCCTCCAACACACAGGCACATGTGTGGAGGCTCAGAGAGGCTGTGGTGGGTTTACAGTTTGTTTGTTGTGTTTCCTTCCTGTGTGGCAGGCACAGTCCTCTACATTAACCCTGATCTGAAACACTACATGTTATGCTACGGTTCCTACACTACTACACGTTATACTATGTCTCATATCCCATACTATAATGTATACTACACTCAGTGTTGGGGAGTAACTAGTGACGTTAAACTAGTAATGTGTAATTAAATTATAAGATAAATGGAATTGTAATTAATTACAGTTAGGGACTGTTCTGTTGAGAGGGAAGGGAGGTGCAAACTGGGGACAGCACATCAAATATTTCTTAAGCACTGGAGAGGCACTTATTTTTTTATTTTGGCTTCAGGGGAGGGACATACAGCTTTTTTTTTTTTTTTTTTTTAAAAATCTCCTTTACTGATAATCAGTCTATTAACTTTTTAAAATTACTATTTATAGATTCAAATATTCCACTGAACTCCTTGGCATATTTTTTTTATTTTTTATTTATTGCTCATCTATTTATTTGTCAACATGTTACTGTATGTTGCAGTGTGTGTGCACAGCAGGCTGTTCAAACAAATTGCCCCTGCTGGGATTAATAACATTGTCTGAATCTTATGTTTATAATTGAAAAAAGAAAGAAAAACTGTAAAAAAAAAACTTCCCATGGCCCACATATGTGCAGCGAACACTTCCAACAGGTAACAGCAAAAACTAAGCTTGAGCAAAATATTGCTTTGTTATCAACTGGCATTGCTAACAATGGCTAACCGGGCGTGAATTGGTAATGCTAATAACATCATGGTTTTCTGTCTTGTTGCACTGAAACATGATCAACTCAGGTGTGATGTCATTCCCAACCCCGGCCCTCTGAGGTAAATGTAATGCACCATAAACGTGACTGGTTATGCTGTCGGAGCACCAACGTACACTGTCATGTCTTTCCCCAAGACAGGCGAATCATTGTTCTGTAAAAGAAAAGGAAGAAAGAAAGATAGGGCAAGAGAGCAATCTGACTTCATTACAAAAATAAAAAATCTAAAGGTGTGTGAGAGACACGGTTCGAGAGAAGATGGGTGGGGGCCCCACAGAGACTGCTTATGCACAGGGCCCAGAATTTGCTGCTGCACCCATGCGCACTCCTGTCACTTTATGAGCACCACTATGACTTCACCATATTATTTTGTTTCCAAATACTCCTGTATTTTTATTTTATTCTTATATTCTATAGTTTATGTAGGCTACTTCTTATTATTTGTTTCTGTTACTTTCTATACTTGTGTGCTTGTAACACTGCAACAGAATTTCTCCACTGGGGATCATCAAGGGTTTATTTTATTTATTTTTTTTTAATTTTATATTATTGCATTGTATTGTATTGAATTGTACTGTGATGTGTTTTATTTCATTGTATTGCATTGTATTGTATTGTATTGTTTTCTTTTCTTTGACTTTTTAATTTTATTTTATTGAATTGTATTGTGATGTGTTTTATTTTATTTCATTGTATTCTATTTTATTTTATTGTATTGTGTTTATTGCATTTTATTGTATTCTTTTCTTTGACTTTTTAATTTCATTTTGTTTTATTTTATGTTCTTTTATTGTATTGTATTGTATTGTATTGTACTGTGATGTGTTTTATTTCATTTAATTTTATTTTATGTTGTTTTATTGTATTGTTTTCTTTACTTTGACTTTTTATTTTATTCTATTTTATTGTGTTGTATTGTACTGGGATGTGTTTTATTTCATTTCGTTTTATTTTATTTGATTTTATGTTGTTTTATTGTATTGTGTTTAATTTTAATTTAATTTAATTTTATGGTTTTCTTTTGTTTTCTTTTTAATTTAATTTAATTTAATTTAATTTAATTTAATGGTAGAAACCATGTTGCACTCATCTGTTTACACACATGAACCCGCCCCGCTCAGGACACACACAAACGAGCGCGCCGCCCCTCGCTGAGTTTGCTCGCACTTTCCAACGCTGTCAGCTGATGGGTGACGTCACGCGAATCAAACACCTCCTTCTCCGAAGACGCTCAACGTCCGCGAGGATGCTGCGTGGGCGGGGCTAAGAGCAACTATCGAAGATCAAATAACGGCCGCAGACACGCTGTGTCCACTCGGTTTGCTGGTCAAGCTTTTTGACTCCGAAGTGGGCATCTTCGTTTTTTTTGTACATCTCACTTCCGTGTTCGCTGTCTTCTCACGAAATACTTAATCTTCTCATAAAACATACAAATAAACAAGTAAGTAACCAAAATACACCATTTTTATATGTCCGTATCTAATTAATGTGCCGTTATCACCGGTTATAAGGACCAGTGTTGGTATTTTAACTAACGTTGAACACTGAACTCGCTGCTGCCATGTATAAACAAACGTTAGTTAACCAACGCTAGCTAACTTCGACTGCGTTTGACACCAGTGAGGAAACATTAGCTAAACTTGTTTGCTACAAGTGATTACTGATATTGTGCCTCACGTTACATTACCAGTATTAAACATAGTCTCTCCGGTCTAACTTGTGTTAATAAGAAATGAGGATGACCTATTCACAAGTGGCCTGTTGTTACTTGAAGCCATTATGTTACCGTTAGGATAGGTTAGCTAGCCAAGGTGCGATGACACCAAAACAGCTGGATGAATAATTGAGCGCTTAAACGAAC
This sequence comes from Epinephelus lanceolatus, assembly GCF_041903045.1. Lineage (NCBI taxonomy): Eukaryota > Metazoa > Chordata > Actinopteri > Perciformes > Serranidae > Epinephelus > Epinephelus lanceolatus. The sequence goes on from NC_135739.1 coordinate 4,647,043, forward strand.
CTTAACAGACCTGACAGTGACAGTTATCTAACGTTACCATCCAATAATGCTGTCACCAATAACCATATGGTATCAAACGTTTCTATTCACGTCCCCATGTGAAGTTGTAAAGTCAGAACTGGTGGTGATAATAATAATAAACTCGTGTGGTGGCTTTATATCTGAAACTGTGAATAAATAAAGTTCTGCTATAAAGCCTTATTCTTAGCTTATCTATGTAGTTCTGAAAATATAAGCTAATTGTGTACTTATGCTAACAGTGCTAACAGTCACGAGGTTTGTTTTGGCAACGTCACACCCAGTCATCAGCCCTCAGTGTGTGCACTGACTGACATGTTGTCATGCTGTTTCAGGTGTTAACTCTAAGATGGCTATGGTGAAGAGTGGCTGGCTTCATCGACAGAGTGAGTATTCAGAAATAGCATCAACAGCTTATTAACAGTGGGATGTAAGTACATTTACCCAAGTACTGTATGTAAGAATAACTTCAAGGTACTTGTACTTTACTTGAGTATTTCTATTGAATGCAGCTTTATACTTCTACTCTACTACATCTCAGAGGAGAATACTGTACTTTCTACTTCATTACATTTGTTGGACAGCTGTAGTTAATTTACAGATCACAGTTCTTCTTTCTGTATCTCCAGATGTATTGATTTTGAATGTTTGTGATAAACTGAATCTCTGCGTTCCAATACCCACACTGCCATACTTTATAGTATGCCAGAAAAAGATTTAGTATGTCCCAATACACACTATGTGAAACGCAGCATGCCAAAAGTACCAGGATGTTCTATTACAACTGGTTGTATTTTGCAGTATGCCGTCCTCTGCACAGAAGACGGCTTGACATCTCATTGACCGCTGTCAGAATTCGCAATGATGGATGACACTCAAGCCATCCGTCAAACATTAGCAAATATTACAAACAGGACATAACTATAAAAATAACAATGACAGAACTCCACTGTCGCAAATAAAATATGTTCGAATCTACAATCTGTGCAGTTATAACTTAAAAGTTAAACATATATTGCAAAGTAACAACAGCACAGCTCTCTGGGTTGATTTCCATCTCTGGCGAACTTGGTGAGTGGCGTTTGTTTTATCTCCAAGGTAACGGATATAAAAGCAAGAAGGTCAAAGTTCAGGGTGTAATGTGAGAAAGTGGTATGTCCTGATTGTGTGCATACTGCATGCAACAGTACGTACATTTTAGGGGCAGCTGCAGCACCTACTCAAAGTAAAAAGAAAAAGTATGCATTGAGAGTGTGTTAAGAAAATTCTCCTACTTCTTAAAGGTCCAGTGTGTTGGATTCAGGAGCATCCATTACAGAAATATATGGAATATATTAGTTTTCATTAGTTTATAATCACATAAAATTAAGAATCGTTGTGTTTTCGTTACCTAACAATGACCAATTTATACAGTTTATATCTAGATATAAACATCTGTCGTTTTACACCTTGTTAATGTATACTGTGATTTGTTTTGTGCTTTTATTGTTTTCTATTTGCTGTAGTCAGGGCGTCCTTGTAAAAGAGAGTTTGCTCTCAATGGCCTTCCTTGTTTCCCTGTCCCATATTGTTCTACAGTAACCCAGAAAGGACACACCAAACACTGGCTCTAGATATGGCCATTTGCTTTTTTTGCATTGGCCACTATTTTTCTCCTGCACAGTTTACCTTGTGAAAGTGCAAACATATGATGATCTTATAGAATATGATGCATTGCTGTGAATTAAACGACCCAGCCGTATGTAATAGAGTGAAAATTGGCATGGCCTTAAACATCTACGGCAGTAAAATGCAACATACACATTAATGTAGCCGTGATATTATAGTGACGTAGTTACTGCACAAAGAGTACTTTTACTTTTTGTACTTTTAAGTACATTTTGCTGATTATACTTACATATTTTTACTGAAGTAAGGTTTTGAATGCAGGACTCACAGGCTACTGGTGGTGGAGTACTATCACAGTGTGATATTACTACTTTTAGTTAATACTTCTTCCCCCACTGCTCATTAAATGCTGTTTAAAGATGCTGGTACTGTTGGTGTGATATATAGTATAAACAAAATAAGTTTGGATTGAACTTGACTGTGTCATATTTTCATTAAAGGTACCATACTGCGTCGGTGGAAGAGGAACTGGTTTGACTTGTGGGCTGACGGACGACTCGTGTTCTACAATGATCAACAGCGGCGTGACATGGAGGATGACATCCACATGAGGGTCGACTGCATTAACATCCGCAACTCTGCTGCCTGTCAAGGTGCTTATCATCTGCCGCATGAGGATATCATTGGCTGAACGAAACTTTTGTTCATAATTTTAACCGTGTCACCTCTCTGTTTGTTCTGCTGTATTGCCTCTCAGATCTGAACCCACCGGACGGGAAGATGCGCGATGCCTTGCTCCAGATAGTGTGCAGAGACGGACGGGTCATCAGCCTGTGTGCAGACAGTGCAGATGATGCTCTGTAAGACAACACATACATACTGAGGCGTTATATCAATTTGATGAATTATTTTGGCCTGATTGAATGTTGTAGTTTAAGGTATTAGTCAAATATTATTTTACATCCAAGATGACTTTCACCTTGTGTTGCAGGGCGTGGACCATGGCACTTCAGGATGCTAGAATTAATGCGGTGAGTTTCTGCCACATCTTGAATCGCATGACTTGTTTACCAAAATAATAACAGGAACAGCTGTAAAAAGTGCGGGGGACGGAGGGCACAGATACAGGAAGTGCGGGGGACACGCCCCACGCATACCCCGCGTCCACTACGCCCATGCACTCCAGTGTCTTTAAGTGGGTTTTTCAGGATTCTCCTCTGTTTGTCCGAACATGACGTAGCTCAGTTATGTTCGTGTTCATTCCCAGCCTTCAGGTGAGGTGGCTTCATTTGTGTTTTTTTTTTTTTAGATGGTCACTGCACCTCAGATCGGCTTTGCACAGGACGTGATGGCATCTGCTCCCCCACCCTACTCAGAATATGCTCCCCCACCTCAGGTAAAGATGTTTCACACAGATGTTTTATGTACCTGTGTATTGCAGGCTAAAGCATGGTTTCCTTTACCCAATAAATTGGTCACATTTTGAATTTTATGAATCCCTGAATAGTATTGTTATGAATGTTTTACAGGAAAAAGTCTTTATAATTACAAGTCAGTATGTGCATCTACAACAGCTGACAGGCAATATTAAAGGCATTAAAAACTTTTGGTTAGGTTACGCACAATATGATTTACTGTATTTAGAATTTGGACTCTGCATCACCTTTGCTTTATATGTTGTGCAACACAATTAGGTTTGGTTTGGGCTGCTCCAGAAGCTTTCTTTATATCATTCTATAGCTTCCTTGTAGTGTTGCTTATTTATTCAAATCTGGAAATTCAAATCTTGGTCGAAATTGGTATATTTTAGTGTCAGAATGCTATTTTCCCAAACATGTCTAAAAACGTTCTCCCACGTGATCTGCCATAGGTGTCTGCATGATTACATTGCTACATATAAATCGTATAAACTGTTGCTTAGGTTTCAAAAATCACACAACAACACAAAGCAACTGAACGTAAGAAATTATGTTTCTGTCAGTGGAGTCTGGTGGCTTTGAGGGGGCAATAAAACAGCTCCAGTCCCCTCTCAGATCAGGGTTTCTGCTGACAGGGTAAAGCCGTAAAAATAATGTAAATATAGCATACACTTGAACTGATATTAATATTTTAAGGTGGCTAAATTACATGTTGCTGCTGCCCCCGTCCACAGCCACCAGACTGTTTTGACAGACTCAGTAATTTGACCTCGCAGGACACAAGGAGTTGCTGGGCCTCTGATGCCTCTGATCGGTTTAGTTTGTTTGTGTTATTGTGTGACTTTCGGATCCGAACTAACGTCTGTGCTGCACCATCTGCAGTGAAAAAGCAGTGTTAGATTATATTGAATCTCAAGGTGTCTTCACTCGGCACCACCTTCTCCCTCCAAGCTCAAACCTTCCCAGCTAACACTTTCCTCCTTCTCTCGTCTAACACTGTCAGTGAACGGCATGTGGGGTTGAGGGAGGGCATTAGGGCTGTAACCTATGTCACTGCTTTTCACTAACGGCTGAGTGGGAGTTTCCATTTGTAGAACAGAGACATGAGCACAGATGGGCCCACCCTTTAGGGAAAACCAAGCTAACAACAACAAAAAGACTGCTGCCTAACAACAGACAAAGTTAAAGCCTACCACCATCTACTGGTGGAATCATGGAAGTGTTTAAAAGCTCCACCAAGCAGCGTTTATGACATTTAACACTGAATCAGACAATGTGAATGGCTTGCTGGCATCCCCAAAAGGATAAGTAGAGTTGTCATGGTGTTTCTGTCTGTCATTATTCAGCAGGTTTACGCCCCAGGCCCGTACGGAGAGTATGTTGCACCTCCACCACATGCCACACAGATTGTATACTCTGCTGACGGGCAGCCCTACGCTGTAGCGTATCCTTACCAGTACCAAGGTAAATATTAAGCATCTCTCAGAGTACATGGAGGAGGAAACCATCATACCAAACTTGACTGAGATGTCATGTTGCTTCTGATCTCTCTAGGTGCGTACCCCGCTCCTGGAGTGAACCACGTTGTGATCCGAGAACGCCAGCGTGAAGACGGAGGAGACGTGGCTTTGGGCATGCTCGCCGGAGCAGCGACTGGTTTGGCCCTCGGCTCTCTCTTCTCAGTCTTCTAGTGTCAGGATTAACGTACAACTATTAGCACAGCGTCCCCTCGTATTAGCAGCATTTGGCTTCTTCTCTGTGCCGTCACAGGAGTCGGAGTGAAATGTGTCTGTTGGGCTACTACCATCTATGAAGCATGATTGTGATGGGCAGTGATTTCCTCCCTATGTGTTCTATATATACAGAGTAAATACTGTTAGCACTTTCTCACATGCCCTGTGTGGCAGCTTCCCAACCCTCTTTGTGTTGTCTGAATATGAATGTTCTTAACCAAAAAACACAACTATTACTCACTTTTTAAGAGTCATTTAAACAACAGGAAAAACACTACTCCTTCTATGTACTGTACATTTCAGGTCCTTGTTGTTTTTCAAGTTATTTCTGTTTCATGGAGCACATTTGTCCTTTATATTTATCGAAGTATCTTAATAGCCATAAATGTGTGTGTGTGTGTGTGTGTGTGTGTGTGTGTGTGTGTGTGTATTTGTTTTTTTACAGGTTTTGAGTTTGCCTCTGTACCTTTTACTTTACTTTAACATGTATAACTTGTCTGTTATGGTCGTGAATATGCAGTGTTTCCTTCAGCTCTTCAGGTTGTTTGTGGTGGAGACAGGCTGAGACGAGACACACATAAAGCAATAATCACTTACACTGTAGCGTTTTGAGGTACCTGTTTGAAATCTGGTCGTGATGGATGCCTGATGTCATCACCACATTTAAGTCTATGTGTGAGGAAACACTGGCGTTACAACAGTGTGCTTTGAAGTGAAAAGGGACGTCACTCCTAATGCTGCGTTCACGTGAAATCAAGGAGACGGCAGACGAAAAACTGGGGATCATTTTAGTGGACGAGAGCTGGGCGGTAATATTTGGTGAGATGGAAGATGGCATCGCCGGTCAGAGTTAAAATATTTTAACGTTTGCTGTCCTCCACGATGAAATTTAGAGCCAGATGTTACATAGCTTCCTTAAAACACAGATGATCTGGACATTTCTAGAAAAAATACATAAAATAATTAACCTGAAATTATTTTATTTAATATAAATAATTCTTTGTAGGCAGTATGGCATCGCCATTGCAACATACCATTCTGTCAGGCTGTTTTCCCCGTGTGTTGCCCGCCTGCTGTCTACCGTCTGCCTGATTCCCTGTGAATGCAGCATAACTCATATTTGCATGCATTATTTATGGTCTTTTTTCATTGGCAGCTGTTGTATCATACGTTTTATTTCATTTAAAATGTGTTCGAATTTTCATTTCAGCAGGCTCAGTGCAGCAGTTTGCTCAAACACCAGTCAGGTCGATCAGTCTTTTGAGTTTCAGTTACATTTCACTCGGCCTGGACTTTTATTTATCACTCCAAATGACTTAAATATTGTACGTTTTCTCCATTATTTACGTGACTTATGACAGCATTTACTCACTTTGAAATATCAACTTCTGCTTAGTAGAAAACAATTTGGTCTGCTCTTCAAAAACTCTGCATATCTTTATTAATGACACTAACACACGAGATGTTTAAGACTTCTAGTTCCACATCGTTTCATTTCAGCATCAGCTTGTGCAAGCAGCGTAACATCGATGTCATTTTTCTACAGGTCTTAAATTGTTTAAAGATGTGAAATTAACCTGTTACATTTCTCCTATCAAATGTACTAATTAAATTATGATCTATCCTGCATTTAGAGTACAAATATGACAGTTAACTAAGAGATGTATTTTAACAATTAAATATATTCACAAAGTTAATTAACGAGGACTCCTGTTGTTTTTCTTTGTGTTGTTTATTTAACCCTGAGACTTCAGTTCACAGAACATGTCGTAGAGGATACAACAAAAGTGCAAATGACCACCTTCACAAGTTTTATTTATGTAAACCGTAAGAAACCTCTGAACCCCAAAAACAGACTCTTAAATAAAGACATATTTCAGAACATACAGCAACTGACTACTGAGGTCTGAAACTATATGAGAGTAGAAAATATATGCAAAGACAGAATTTAAAGATGCTTTTAAAGGAATATTGTGCAAAATTTTGATTCCTTTAAATTCAGTAACTCAATAGAAACCCTCCAAAGGTGTTTTACATGTTTAAAAGAGAGCCAGCATTCCTAAATATTCTAGTATAAATTCCCATTTTCAAAAGCAAACCCTGAAACTGATTCTGTTGAGTGCAATATAACTCCCCTCATACTATATCAGGAGGTATGTAGTGATGAGAATGTGCATTTACCTGATGTATATGTTGAAGGACAGTGAGAGTGATTAAGTTTTCTTTAAAGATTATGACTTTGGTCTGAGAGATGCAAAATAAAAGCAGCAAGTAAAAGAAATATATAAGCTAACAAAAGAGTGGATGTAAACAACAGCATCAGTGGATTGACTAATAAACAGTGCTGAAACAGTTGATTAGTGGATTGGTAAAAAAGTCGACAATTAGGTGTTTGATCATTGATTAACCGTTTTAGTCAGTTCTCCAGTAAGAACAGCAATTTCATATCCAAATTAAACCTTAAAGGAACACTTAATGCCCTATCTACTGACCCTTCGCCAAGTCCCGCCCCTGGATGCAGTAACTTAATTTACATTTTTGATCGCCAATCAAATTTGAAAAGTAAGAATTTTGGGCTCCAGTAACCTTTAATGGACATTTCCCACCATTTTTGACTCTTTTTAGACCAAACGATGAATCAATTTATCACAAGCATAACTGACAGTGAAAAGAATAGTTAGTTGCAGTCTTATTAACGAGCAGAGTGCGAGTGTTATTAGCCTTCTTGACCAAAATCCTCGGTAAACTTCTTCAGCTTGTCCAAGTCCTGCTCGTTCACCGTCGGCTTGGTGTTTGCCAGTGACCTCAGCATGTCAGGCTGCACGGAAAATATCACGGAGGTCACTATAAATGCTGATCACTGCAGTTTGTGCTTTTCAGTACCACTCATGGACATAACATGCACTTCTAAACACTTATAGTGTTTTCTTACCATGGACACGACTGGCTCTAGAAGTTTATCCCCAGGAACGTCCACCCACGTCATCTCTATGGCGTTGGGCTCACCGGGCGAGCACGGAGTCAGGAGGTCGTCCACCACAACATCGGGATTGTTCCATAAAGACCCACGAACCTTAATTAGGGTGTGTTTGTGTGGGCATGGACAGAAGTAAGGACAAAGACACCTTTTCTCTCAGCTTCAAACAGGACAGGTAATGTGTTAGTGTGTTTTTACCTTTTTGAAGTGAGTGGCTGACTGAACCTTCCTGACAGGCTGCATGAGGGCGTCCCTAACGATAATACTAATGTCCGCCCCGGAGTAGCCCTCTGTCTTCTTGCCCAGAGTGATGAAGTCCGCCTCTGTCAGTTCGTTGGGGGTGGAGCCCAGGTGCAGTTTGAACATGAAGGAGCGAGCATGCTCCTCGGGCAGAGGAATGTAGATTCGCTTTTCAAACCTCAAACAGACAAAAGAATAAATCAACCATTATGAAGAGATACATGAACTGATGTTTTAACTACAGGAAAGATGGAAGAGTTGTGTGAGACTGCGAAATTACTAAAACTAGTTTAAAACCATGCCTAAGATCTTCGTCCTTTTTATCCCAAATCAATCAGAATGTTGAGATCAACAACATTCATCAACAATGTCCTTAGTTTTTGGATTCTTCGTTCACCAGAGGCATGAAAGACAATTGTTCATCCATTCATCCATCCATTTTCATCTGCCTATCCGGGTCCAGGTCGCTGGGGCAGCAGGCCCAGCAAAGCAAACCATACGTCCCTCTCCCCAGCAACACTTTCCAGCTCCTCCTGGGGGACCCCGAGGTGTTCCCAGGCCAGACGAGATGTGTAATCCCTCCAGCTTGTTCTGGGTCTGCCCCGAGGCCTCCTACCAGAGGGACGTGCCCAGAACACCTCTAACAGGAGGATCCTGATCAGATGCCCGAACTGCCTTAACTGACCCCTTTCGACACGAAGGAGCAGTGGCTCTACTCCGAACTCCCTCCAGATGTCCGAGCTCCTCACCCTACCTCTAAGGCTGAGCCCAAACACCCTACAGAGGAAACTGATTTTGGCCGCTTGTATGTCATTCTTTCGGTCACTACCCAGAGCTCATGACCATAGCTGAGGGTTGGGATGTAGTTGGAGCAGTAAATCGAAAGCTTCGCCTTCTGGCTCAGCTCCCTCAAGACAAATATTTTCTTTACAAATTCATATAACACAGTGTGAGGAATTACCAAAGTAAATGTAACTAACCTTCTCCTGATCGCTGAGTCCAGTGTCCATGGTATGTTTGTGGCTCCGAGGACCAGGATTCCCTCATTATCATTTCCAACACCTGAGAGAAGAAGAATGATTCTTGCACTTACAAACAAAATACTGATATTTAGATTTCAGCTCACATCTTCAGGTAATCTCCTCTTGCTCACCTTGCATCTGGACGAGGAACTCTGTCTTGATTCTGCGCGCTGCTTCACTCTCGTTCTCGCTCCTGGAGCCGCAGAGGGAGTCGATCTCATCGATGAAAATGATCGATGGCTTGTTTTCTCGGGCTAAACTGAACAGGTTCTTCACCAGCCTGGAGAGAGACAGAAGGTGGAGATCATTGTCAAGTTTGCTGTATCGCAGTTTAATCATCACGTAAAGAACTCAAGCCTCACTTTTCACTTTCGCCCAACCACTTGGACACGAGGTCGGAGGAGGAGATGGAGAAGAAGGTGGAGTTGTTGGCTTCTGTGGCCACTGCCTTGGCCAGATAGGACTTCCCTGTTCCTGGAGGTCCGAACAGAAGGATCCCCCGCCAAGGAGTTCGCTTTCCTACACAAATAAAAACCGTATCGTTAAATACTATTTATTTTCAGGAGGTTTAAAGTCAGCTCTTGTTTTCAGTACCTTGGAACAGATGGGGGAATTTAATGGGCAGGATCACAGCCTCTTTCAAGGCTTCTTTAGCACCCTCAAGTCCAGCTACATCGTCCCACTTAATGTTTGGCTTTTCCATGACGATGGCACCTGTAAGAGGGAGGGGTGATTGTTACATGGAAGCATTATAATTTTCTGACATGTCATGCAATGATAATATTTCGCACTAAGGATAGACCGATACATCGGCTGGCCGATATATCGGGCCGATATTTGAGTTTTTTTACTTGTATCGGCATTGGCCGATACGCGCGTGGGTTCGCGGATTTATTTTTCCCTGGCATGATTTACAAACAGGCATCCACGGGCAGCTCTGTGTTGCCGGAAGACCCTGCAGCGCACATGCAGCGAATCATACTGTGTACAGTAGTTGTTGTTTTATTTATGCTTCAGCTTAAATATTTGTTTATTTTATAAAGACATTACTGGAAGATTTAAGAGCACTGAACTCTTTTTTTATTTGAATGTATAATAATAATAATAATAATAATATTCTACCTGTTCTACCTCAACTTTCCATCTTGTTTTAGTATTTTTTACTGTTCAATAAATGTTTCTTATTTTAAACTTGAGACCTGTAATATTTGTTATCATTGTGTCATTTTCTTGATGTAAATTGAGGGAACAAAAGCAGTATCGGCCCCAAATATTGGCTCAAGAAAATCGGCAGTCCATAATCGGTCATCGGCTAAGGGTGATGGAAAAAAATCGGTATCGGCATCGGCCCTAAAAAATCCATATCGGTCTATCCCTATTTCGCACATCATATTTAAAGGCATACTATGCAGGAACTGTCTGTAAACACAACATTAAAACTCGGCCCCTCCTCCCTTCACTGCTTCTATGTACACTGCAAGTTACTGAGCTATTTTGGGAGCCTTACATTTGGTGTGATGGGAAAGTTAATACTCTATCTTTACTTTTATCTACCTGTCCAACATTAAAGAGGTCAGCTCTGCATTGCTCTTCATCCACATCCTCCCCCTCAGTGCATGCCAGCAAAAGTGGGCGCCAACCCCAGAATCCTCCTCGTTTTGGAACGAGCCTTGTCCGCTTGGCATTTCGCCTCGCTATATTTGCATTTTTTTTTGTTGCTGTGTCTGCACTTCTCACAGCTTCCCCTTGCATGTGTATTGTCACTACGTGGTGCAACCAGTTTATTAGGTTCCAACCTCACCTGCGGTCACTGGCAGGGGGTTACACACCACTGCCTACAGGTTGCAGCCCACAAACCTGACCGCAGCAAAGTAAGATAAAAATACAGGCAGAGGGAGAGGTCTCTGCGGATTAATCACCCATCATACTTGGGAACTGGGACAAATCGTGTCCTGCCAAAAAAGGAGACCCTTAAAATTATTTGTTTCTGGAGTGAAACATTATTTTAAAGAATTTAGTTAAATGAAATAAACATGATTCATTAAATATTTTCATCTGCTTTCATTTTTGAACTCCTAAACTTGCCCTGTGCCTAAACATAATTCTCCCTGACGAGAACTCACTTCTTTAAAACAATTACAAAATGTGTTAAAAGCCTTCGAAACTAAAACAAACAGTTCGTACTGAACATCACTTTAAAAATGTGCTGCTATAATCATCTTTGTTTTATTTCTACTGTATATTTTTGTAAAAATTTTGCCCCTTTAAGATGTGCTCCAGATTTGTCAACTCAGTCAGATTTTTACAAAAACATAATTTAATCCGGCGTAAAAGGTGTTAGCTAAATCCTAATGACTCCTGTCTCACTTCCTGGTTTCTAAAAAGGTGGGAATGATGCTCAAGTACTGGCAAACTTTCTAGTTTTTGGTAAATTCATTAAATAATATTGCTACCAGGTGAGTCACAACTATAACATGTCAACTCCATAGCCCTTCTGAGTCAATATTAAGAACTGATTATGATTAAAAAATTAGTATTTTGATTAGCATTAAGACAACCCTGAGCAGCTTTAAAAATAAAATGGCTTCTCACTGTGAGTGCAATGACATTAATAGATATATAACTTTTTGTCAACTCTGTAAAACCTCAGCTCCGTCAGATCTTACCTCTGATATACATCATGTATAATATTTTAAACTAGAAAAGCACTCGGAGAGCGCAGACCTCCGCCAAGCAGCTCGGATTTCCTGTCATTTTATTATTTTATTCACTTTGCTTCAACCGATCACCACCAAAATTTTACCATGTGTTCCTTGTCCCATTATCAACATTTCTTGCAAATTTCATTAAAATCCGTTCAGAACATTTAGAGTTATTTTGCAGACAAACAAACAAACAGGTAAACGCCGGTGAAAACATAACCTCCTTGGCGGAGGTAAAAATCATTGGGAGGTTGGTCCATTACAAGGTTTAACAGTTAAGACTTTGATCTTTTGAAATGCATGGAAAATGAAATGAACTGAAATTCCTGCACAGTGTATCTTTAACTGCTGCGTATGCGTCTGTGTTCATGCAATGCAGTGACAGCGTCGTTCACCTGAGAGTTGATTTTGGAACTTCTTTTTCTCCGAGTCCTCCCCATCGCTTTCATCCCTGAAATCAAATGGCAATATAAGATTTATTGATACTTTACTGAACACTGAAATAATTACTTCTTTTTTCATGGATATGCAGTAACACTTGATTTCACAGATCCTATAGTTTTCAGGAGTTGTGTCCTAATTATAGGTGTGTTCAAATTAAATACTTAATTCTCTTTAACTGAAACCTGAAACATACAAATTTGACTACAAACACTTCCACACACCTTGACTATAAGGATACACATGCATCTCTTATTTATTAGTTATTCCTGTAACTAGGATTCCAGCTGTTCTTTCAAGGAGGCTCTTTTGGAATTAAGCATTTTCTTTAAAACTTAAAGGTAACCTGTGGAGTTTTTGGCCACTAGCAGCACTATGGAGGAATGTTTTTACGAATGGGACTCTGTCTTGTTTGTCTCGTGCATGACACAATACACATTATTATTCCTCTGATCTACCGATGGTGGTTATGTGTCAAGAAATGCAGAAATGTGCCACTAAAGACGGGGAACATAAGACTGCTGGGACGTAAACATGGATGTAACCACTGCAGGTTTTAAACTGTTCAGAAAACTGGTTTTGCAAATGTTTTGTGTGGAGGGAAAAACATTCATCATGTCTGTCAGACCTAAAAGACACACATGATGCATTTGTTGAGGTTTGTTAACTTTGTGTGTTTACAAGAAAACTCCACAGGGAAGCTAACAAGACTCAAACTACCGTCTCTGAACTCTGCAGATATGACCCTCATTAGTTTGAATTAAGACGAGTACTAAAGAAAGAACCACAGTAACAAACACTGAGATCTTGACTCACCCTTTATCACCAGACTCTTTGACGGGTTTGGCCGGAGGAGCCTTCTCCTTTTTCTCCAGATATTCCTTCAGCTTCTCGGCTCTGTCCAGGTACTCGCCACACTTGGCTCTGATGCTCTGCGCCGCCCGGTCACCCTTGACCTCATCTGCAACACAGCAAGACGCTTAGATCACAGCGCTGTGGTGAATTACACAAATATTGCAGAACTCAAACACTGATCGGCTCCTCACACTTGATGACGTGGAGGAAGTACTGCACTGCACTCTCGTAACATCTGAGGGCCTCTTCGTAGTTTTTGGCTTTGTCCTCTGTTGCAGCTTTGGTGGCGAGATCTATAGCTTTCTGAGAACAACAGACGACATGAAAGAGAGGAATTTAGGAAACCACATTGTTATAGGTTATAAAGTTTTATAAGTAGTTACTAATGAGTTTATTAGTGGTTAATGAATAATTTGTACAGGCTCTGTTATTTGAAGCTGGTGATGTTAATAACTTTGGCATGTTTGCCACAAAATGGTTTGTGTTTATGGTTTTTATTTGGTAATAATGTTGTTATAAAAGTTAGAAGACATAATTTAACACTCTTTAATTAGCATATGATTTATTGACTATCAATAAAGCAATTACTTGCAACTTAAAACGTTTTTATGTGGGTGCTTTACTAGAAAATGGTACAGAAAGGGCAGAATCGAATGCTTTTTAAGAGTCTTTCAAGATAAATTTTAACCTAAATTTAAGACTGATTTTTGGACAAATGATCATTTTCTTTGTCAAGCATCGCAGGTAAGTATATGAAGGTTAAATCGTAGAGTATGTATATACTGTATGTGGTTATGTTCAGAGGTAGGTTTTATGACAGAATATGGTCATAAGAGTGAGTTAAGTTGATCTACATTTTGCCAACAGGTACATACAAGCCAAAAAAATAAAGTATTAGGCTTTAAGAGTTGTAAGAGCAGAAACATGGACTTAAATTACAGAAAATGTTTTGTTACAACCTCACAAATTCATAGTTGAGACTATTTAATGACTTATAAAGCCTAATGTTAATGTAATTGAATTTAAAACACAAATACATCACAGTAAAAATACTCCATTACAAGTTAAAGTCATTAAAAATGTATCAAATGTCTAAAAAGTGAGAGTATGATATATTAAAGTGAAGCATTTTACTGGTGTAACTGGTCCAAGTGGAGCTGGTTTTAACTACTTTGTGATTTAGTCCAGTGGTTACCAACCTGAGGAATCAGTCTCCTCCAAATGGTGACAAAATAAATCTGAGAGGTCGTGAGATGATTGACCAAAACAAAAAGTTTTGCTGCACAAATTTGCACTAGCTTTTTTAAGTGAAATAGTGATTAATCTGCCCTGCTCACGCCTCAAACAGTTATTTAAATTAAACAATAAGAAATAAGTTTCACGGGCAAATATCTCTTTAGTGGAACGACTAAAAGCTCAAAGACGTCTGAAACGTTTCCATCATTTACCATCCATCTATAATTTTGTCACCCTGATGGTCTACACTATAATTTTATTGTGTGCTGTGTCTTGAGGTATTTCTTTTTTCCCAATTTGGTGGTGGTTTGTTTCTTATCAGATCGAGGGTCCAAGGACGACAGGTGTTGTATGTTGTACAGATTGTAAAGCTCCTTGAGGCAAATTGTGACTGGGCTAAAAAATGTAGGAGGTCACATGTGTAAAAGACTGGGAACCACTGGTTAATGTAACAATATGGTGTATTTTACAAGCTCATCAAATGATTTATATGCAACATGTGAATCTAAAAACTAACCAGCAGCTCATCTACACCTGTTAAATAAATGCAGTGAAGCAGAAAGTTTAGTATTTCTCTTTAAACTTATATGTAGAAGCATAAAATACTCAAGTAGAGTACATCAAACCCTTTATATACAATACTTTAATATTTACTTTTCACCATTATAAATGAGTAAACACAGGTCAAATGGACTCCTGAGTGTTATCATTAACTTGATGATCCAGAAAGCATTAATAAATGACTTTAAAAAACATTAATAAAACCATGAATCACCACTTCTACACCTGTGTACCGAATCAGCTCTTCTTTATATCTAAATAAACGAACTTCTATGCGCTGAATTTGCCATTTTAGTACATTTAAAGCTGACAGTTCATCAAAAAGCACAATCGTTAACGTCTCTTCTGATGTCACAGTCTTACGTAACCAGGTAAGTTAGCTAACTCGCTACAAGTCCATCACTCACCTGTAAATTACCTCCAGCCATTAGCCTGAGATGAGTCGGTCAAACTTAAACCTGTCGCGTTGAATAAACCTGTGAACCCGCTAACTGTTTATTTATCCTGTCGCCTATAACTTCAGTTTCATTGTACACAACAACTTCAGTCGCAAAGTCTCTTCCGCATCAACACAAAGTTGTCTGTCACTTCCGGGGTGGTCACGTGACAATGTTTTTGTCTCCTCCAGCAGCTGTGAGGTCATATTTCAGTCATGCTGGTTTCACAGGCACATGGGAAGAACTTTCATTAAAGGCTTTCTACAAGAAACTCCTGTCTCACAGAAACCTGATCATTTGAACCCAAACCACGACTTCTGTTCCTCCCAATCTTTACCAAGAGATCCTTTCTGGTAGAAAGCCCTCGAGGAAACTGTCTCCCAACTGCATCTCTCACTGAACATATCTTTAACCCTTTGAAACCTGGAGCAACACCACTTTTCTTGTGCTGTTTTAAGACGCCTCTCTCAAGTATTTAAAGCCTAAAACTCTGAGAACATTGGTGCGTTTTATCTCAAGACCATGGGAAAAAGGCAACGAGCAACTTGGTAAGATATGTCCCACAAACTCCAAAAAGAAAAAAAAAAATGGATTTATAAAATTATTTAAAAAAAAAAAGTTTTTTAAGGCATAACTTTCTTTTTTACTATTGTTTGTTTTTATTTTATTATTTTTATTATTTAATTGTTTTACAAATTTTCTTGTTTTTGATTTTCTCTCACTTTTTTAAAAACTACTTTCCCATATTTTTGAAAGAAAAGATCCAAGTGTGCATTTTCTGTTATTATTTTGGATCTAATAACTGTATGTCCAGTTATTCTAAGACACTGGGAGACAACAACAGCCTTGATGGCATTGAAAGAATTAATTAAAGGTTAATGCAATGGTGGAAAAAGCATCTTATGAATATGCTCAGTGAAATGAATGGCAGTCAGGAGAAAGGAGTATCTTCTTGGGACCAGTTATGGACTCATATCAAAGTGGAAGATAAGCCTACATGATTATGAATTGGAGTCCACCTCCATATTAAAAAACATATGTGCCTTGTATTCTTGTATGCCCGGAAAATAATATGTGTATGCCGTGTACTGAGCCTTTCAAACCAATAAAAAACTTGAATTATAAAAATTCAACAATAAAAAAACATTTGTTGTCAATAAGGAGCGATATGTGAAACTACTTTCTAATTCTACGTAAAAAAATACCCTAGCTCTCTGTATACTAACCCCTGTATACTGAATGTGTATTATGTTTGATATATTAAAGAACTAAAAAATCAGTTATGCTTTTGAAAACAAATATAATTCAGCGTTACTGCAGAGATGTTGCACTGTTAATGACTTTATCATGATGAGTTATTTTAATCTACTTTTGATAATAATGATTTTTGTCTAGTTAATGTGTTTGTTTGTTTGTTTGTTTTTTACCATATATTACTGATTTCTTTGACTTTATGATCTAGCTGCTTGTTTTAAACTTGAAATGCACCTATAAATAAAACGTATTATTATTATTATTATTATTATTATTATTATTATTAATAATAATATTAATAACAATAAATATTTAGAATTATTTTACTCTGCAGAAAAAAAAAACTGAAATTAAATAAATCAAACATAATAAAATTGTGTTGAAGGTGTGAGGCAGGTGTACATTTGAAAATACTGCCCTCTAGTGCAGTGGTTCCCAACTGGTCCGGATTTCTCCTTAGTCATTAGTCCTTAGTCACACAGTGTAATATATTCAGCGCCATACTTGTGTTTTGCCAAGTCATCAAGCCGGTTTACTGTCTCTGTTAAGGAGCTGTCTGTTTGTCACTCACACAACAACAGGAAAAAGCACTTCAAAATAAAAGCTCTGTGCTGGAAATTCACTGCACTTCAAAATATAGTGTTTTTTACAAACTTGACACCTTCATGAGTCATGCAGTCCATTCAGAATGGACCTGCGACCCACTTTTGGACCACCAAAAGTAGTAAAAGACCTCCAGTTAGGAACCACGGTTCTAATGAGTATTAGTCATTAAATTAAAATCAATTAAATAATATTGTTGCTAGAATATGTAATCTTACTATATAAAGACGAAAACTGTGTGTGTGTGTTCCATGTTTTTCTCCTCACTGACTTGGTCAATCCATGTGAAATTTGGCACAGTGGTAGAGGGTCATGGGAGGATGCCAATGAAGCAATATTACATCAATTGGCCAAAGGGGGGCGCTATAGCAACCAACTGAAATTGCAAACTTTGAATGGGCATATCTCATGCCCCGTATGTCGTAGAGACATGAAACTTTGCACAGAGATGCCTCTCCTCATGAGGAACACATTTGCCTCAAGAACCCATAACTTCCGCTTATATAGATTTTCCGCCATTTTGAATTTTTTGAAAAACACTTCAAATGGATCTCTTCCTAGGAAGTTTGAGCGATCTGCATGAAACTGGGTGAACATAATCTAGGGACCAATATCTAAAGTTCCCTCTTGGCAAAAGTTGGAAAACTTACTAAAACTGAGCTTCTATAAGGCAATGAATATTGCGGAGGGCGTGGCTCATCACATAAAGGTGTATAACATCTCAAGGGTTTCACCCATCACCACGCAACTTTGTAGGCATATGATCACACATAATCTGAGGGGACCCCTCCATTATTGACCCCATCAAACAAAATGGGGGCGCTAGAGAGCTCATTTCTTATCTAGGCCTAACCGCCATATGGATTTTTACTAAACTTGGTAGATATGTAGAACAGGACGCCTCAAGGTGACTGGAGAAATTTAACTCTAATTGGCAACTGGGTGGCGCTATAACAACAGAAAAATGCTTCAAAATGGCTAAAATGCGACCAATCGCTGTGGCTCCCCCTGTGGACCAATGTTGGTGTTGTTTCTAATGTTTGGTATGACTAAGTCATGGTATGGTATGCTGTACATAATCACGGAAACTGTCAGTGTGTCATTCTGTCAGTCAGTCATTCTGTCTGTCCCATGTTTTTCTACTCACTGACGTGGTCAATCTATGTGAAACTGCACATAGGCATTGAGGACTGGCATAAGTAGAAGGTGACAAAGCTACCAATGGCTATGGACTGGTATCTATTTTAATACTAAAATACAAATCAGAACGTCTGACTTTTGAAAATAAAATGACTTGACCCTCACACATTTAATAAACATGCACGTTGCCACTTAAGGATTGAATAACAAATTTACACTTTATTACATCTATTAAAAAGGCAAATAAAAAGTGTGCAAAATATCTAGAAATCTTACAACACCTGGGGTAAACAAAAATAAATGCATAAACTGTAGAACAACAGAGTAAAGGAGATGATGCACATGGCAGACAGATGCATTTTGGTTGCACGTTGTGTAGCTCTAGATTTTGTCCAGGTTTTATTCAACATATGACAGCTTCATTTCAGTTGCAATCAAAAGCAAGCACCATGTACAGTACATATTGTAGGTGAGTAGATTTGACACTGTATTGTTTGTTTTAGTTTCCCCTCGGTACACGTCACCGCTGTGGTACAGGCAGGAAGGCAGCAGTCAGGTCGGTCATCAGCTGTCTCCATTTAACATTTTTGGATTTAACAACTTTAGGATGCGATCGTTCTTTGTTAGATCTGCAGGGAGTTCATTATTCTGCAAGACACACATGAGAAATAGTTTAAAAGCTGAAGTCATCTACTTATCATCAGCTCATCTTTCAAATCTAAGTGCTTTACCTTGTTGGGTAGAGTGGGGTCTGCGTTGGCCTCCAGCAGCAGCAAAACAGATCGAAGATTTCCACCCATAACAGCAGCATGTAGGGCAGTGGAGCCATTCTGGAGACAACACATAAATGTTATCCAGTGTTGCAGGGTTAGTATTAAAGGGACAGTTTCACATTTTAGGAAATATGCTTAATCCCTTTGTTGTGAAGAGTTAGATGAGAATACTGACACCACTCTCATGTTAGCTTAGCTTAGCAAAAAGACTGGAAACAGGGGGAAACAGCTGCTAGGCTCTGCCTGAAGGTGACTGACTGTTCAGACTGAGGAATAGTCAGGCAATATGTCTTCTTCTTATGTGTGGTTATGTATGTGTGGTTTTATCTTGTGTGTCAAGCCCTTGTTGTTTTGACTGTATTCACCACAACATTACTGGTCTGAATTACAGTTGAATAAAAATTATCTACCACAAATGTAAATCCATCTTTCGTGAGATGGATCAGTGGTTTGGCGCAGTGTCTGCAGTGATGAAGAGGGAGCTGAGCTGGAAGGCAAAGCTTTCAATTTACTGGTCCATCTACAACCCAACCCTCACCTATGGTCATGAGCTCTGGGTAGTGACCGAAAGAATGAGATCACAGATACAAGCGGCCAAAATGAGTTTCCTCTGAAGGGTGTCTGGGCTCAGCCTTCGAGATAGGGGGAGGATCTCGGACATCCGGAGGGTGCTCAGATAAAGCCGCTGCTTCTTTGCGTCGAAAGGGGTCAGTTGAAGTGGTTCAAGCATCTGATCAGGTTGTACTGGACACGTCCCACTGATAGGAGGCCCCGGGGCAGACCCAGAACACGCTGGAGGGATTACATATCCCGTCTAGCCTGGGAACACCTCGGATTTCCCAGGAGGAGCTGGAAAGCGTCACTGGGGAGAGGGACGTCTGGAATACTTTGCTTGGCCTGCTGCCCCTGTGGCCCAGCTTTGGATAAGCGGTTGAAAATGGATGGATGTACAAATGTAACTCAACATGACCTCTTCAACCTGAATTAATATTGTCCAGCATTATTTTAAGGCAAATTTAAATTATGAAATGTATATTATGTTATTATTTATGTGAGCTCCAGAGGTTTTCCTCTTAACTGCACCTTAAAGGGAAATTTCAGTTTATTTCGACCTGTCTCCTATCGTCCTACATTTGTTTCAAGTGACTAGTGACATAGAAATAATAGTTAGCATCTTAGCCGTTAGTCTAGATACAGCCGGGGCGCATAGTTGCGTCAGACCTGTTAAAACATAAGTGAACGGGCAACCTTCAAGTGCAAAGTTAGTCCACTAAACAAGCTTTTTTTCCACAAAGACCGCCTCATATCGTTAGGATAAATGTCAGAGAACATATAGAAAACGACATGTAAAAATATTGCGAGAATAAGCAGAGATCTCATACTGTGCCTGAACAAGCAGCAACAGCTGGAAGGCAGAACCGGACAGTAGCCTGAAAAGTTCATTCATTTATTTTATGAAAGATTTATAGAATAATGGCTGACTTTTTGCCAGATTTTGACTTTGTGGAGGAGGAATTTGATTTTGCAGAGTTTGATGGCCGCCCTTATTAATTTGAGCCAGAATACACTGACGAAGAGCTTCGTGAAATTGAAGAACGGAGGAGGAGAGAGAGAGAGGCGCAACAGGTAGAGGACGAGAGAGGAGGAATGGCTGCTGCAAGGCTGCATAGCTCTGGAGATTGGTGGTGTACCTGTGAATGCTGTGCCCCAGTGCCCACAGAAGAGGAATGCCTCTGTTGCAAGGAATGGGACCGGTTGCAGCCTTATTTTCAAGGTCTGGATGTGACCGAGGACGAGACACCTCCACCTGGAGTAGTATCCAGCTGGGCTTTATCTAGAGCTCGCAAGATATATTTCAGCCGCGCTTTGGAAAGCAGAGCTAAATGGTCAACAAACATGGCAGCACACCGGTAAGGTAAGACAACACGTTTACATGTCGTTTTCTATATGTTCTCTGACATTTATCCTAATGATATGAGGCGGTCTTTGTGGAAAAAAAGCTTGTTTAGTGGACTAACTTTGCACTTGAAGGTTGCCCGTTCACTTACGTTTTAACAGGTCTGACGCTACTATGCGCCCCGGCTATATCTAGGCTAACGGCTAACATACTACCTATTATTATTATGTCACTAGTCACTTGAAACAAATGTAGGACGATAGGAGACAGGTTGAAATAAATTGAAATTTCCCTTTAACCTCGCCATCATTCCTAATTATTATATTCAATGGGTTAATTATTGTAACTGTCTGCCTCGCAGTCGGCCATAGGACAGTCTGAAGAGGCAGTGTGTTTTGGGGGGGTTGAGTAGGTCCAATAATCTCACACTCAAAAATACTTACTAAGAGTATAAATGCTGGCATTTCTCAAGTACACAATCTCCACATAGTATGCAGTTGGAATGCACTACATACTTAATTTTACTTCATACTTAGGCCTCGTCCACATATACATGGGTATTGTTTTTCGTTCTCATTAAAATATCCTGTCTAGACAAGCACTGTTCTACAGCTAGTTTATGTAGCAGTGATGCGTCTGTCTCAATATAGTGGAAGAGTAACTTTACATTTACTTGAAAACATGTAATACTAAATATTTTAGTATGAATATGTTTGTATGCAGAACCAACTTTTTGGCTGTGGGCTCTGACCTTCTGAACAAAGCCAAGCTGTTTCCCTCTGTTTCCAGTCTGTATGCTAAGCTAAGCTAACTGGCTGCTGGCTGGAACTCTGAATAAATAGATGCGAGAGAGGTATCAATCATCTGATTTAACCCTGTACAGTAAAACTCGAATGAGTTGAGGTTTGTGTTTTGTGTCAGACTATTTCTTGGCCCGGTGCAGGAACTTCCTGGAGTCTTATCGTGTATGCCAAGCTCATCATTTCCTCGCTGTAGCTACATAATTTACCATACAGACATTAGAGTGGTATTGATCTTCTCACTCAGCTCTTGTGAGTGAGTAAGCAAATTTCCAAAAATGTTAAAGTCAGTGGCAGCATGCTTTACCTTGAGAAGTCCAACTGAAGGAGAAAACTTGAGAAGTTCCTCGATGACGCTGTTGTGTCCCTTATACGCGGCTTTGAATAACGCTGTTGATCCATCCTTGAAAGACAAGAGAACGCATACAATCATTTAACAAAACAGTCAGGACTCAAGGTCCTCTTACTCACTCACTCTGAGGCTTTTGGCTATATTACATGGTCCTCATCAGCAGAAAGAGTTTGCTCTGTAGATGCTCAAACTCTGAGATATTATGTGTGTAATAGTATCATAGAAATAGAGTGACATCATTTTATTTGTACGAGTAGTACACAGGCCTATAGAATACAAATGTTCTTGACTCATCTACATCAATCAATAATCCCTTTATGTTCATTTTTATGTACTGAGATAATTCTAAAAGAACTACATACTTGTCTGTCAGCATCCCGATCAGCACCACGTAAGAGCAGCACCCTCACCACCTCACTGTGACCCATCTGAGCTGCCATCCACAAGGCGGCAGTGCCATCCTGGAGGACACACAGACGAGGGAGGGATGCAGAGGCAAAAGAGGGAAGAGGTGAAAAGAGAGAGAAATGTTAGAGTCGATGCAGGCATGGAGGGATGAGGAGGAGGAGCTGTGAGCTAAAGAGGTGACCGTATGTGTGACTGTGTATTTTAAATCTAGAGAGGTGCTAGAGAGGTGAGGACGTTACCTCCCTCGCTTGGTTAACCTTGGCACCGGATGACAACAGCTGACGAATCACATTCACATGACCCTCCTGTGCAGCCAGAAACAGAGCGGTGGCACCATCCTGAAACAGAAAAGAATCACGTCACATGCAGGGTAACACTTTCCTGCTGTACCTGGATCTCTAAAAACTGTTAAGAAACCTTCCAGCTGATAAAAAGTGCATTCACAACATGTTGCTATTTTACTACTATTCTATAAATATATGTATGTGCAGTCAGGTTGTTTTCCCCGGCCTAAGGACAGACACTAATCCTGCCAAATGTCTGTCAGGTCTGACTCAGCAGTCTGCAGAAACCTGAGCGGCTGGATTCCAGCTGCTGGGACATTGTGTGCAACTAACCATCATGTTCCTGACAGACAGAGGTGCTGACAGTGAGAGGGGACAGAAGACTTGGCTCACATTCAGCTGGTCGTGAACATTGGCTCCATTCTTCAACAGGGTGTCCACCACCTTGGAGTGTCCGTACTGGGAAGCGACTGTGAGAGCTGTGCCGCCGTCCTGCCACAAAGCACACAAGAAAACAAGTTGACAGTGAGAATAATAGTTAAAGTCACCACTGTGTGTTACAGGCTGCAGAGAGAGTGTCTCTTAAGTCTTCAGCATATTTTTTTGCATCATATTTGTCTCTTTATCTCGACATGAAGCACTCTGAGTCACAGCGGAGATGCAGCAGTCTCCATCACACCCAGTATTATAGACTGTGATACGTGTCATTGTGCCCTGCAGCATACCTTTGTCTGGAACTCAGTAGAGGCACCAAATTCAAAGAGGAGCTTCACAATTTCATTGTGTCCATGCTGGGAGGCGAAGAACAGGGCAGTGGAACCTGTCTGAAAATAATAAATAATAATACCAAACTTTATTTATATAACACCTTTAAAACACAGTTAAAAAGTCCCTCACAATACAAACAGACCACATTTAAAAACATAGAGAGAGTGAAATGAACTAAAGAGCCAAAAACTGAGCACAAAGAAAAACACACTGTCAAATAAAATTTCATAAAACTCGAGTGAATTCACAGAAAAGCAATTTTAAAAAGTGTTTTCTTAAAGTAATCTAAAAGATGAGACAGTTTGCAGCCCTGGTCTCCTCCCTGGTCACTCCACCTTTTTCTGGACGTTTACAGCATATCCACCTACTGCTTTCTGAAAGTTGTTCCAGGGGGGAATTTTGCTCTCATCTTGCTGTTCTTATTCTCAAACCCAAGATGATGACATATGTGTACTGATGTGAGTTTTTTTTAAGCCAAACTATTTTTTAAACTTAAAACTGACATTACAGAACATTTATCTAAAAGCACAGTTTGACATTTTGGGGAATACAGAGAGAGCTGGATGAGAAGATCGACACCACTCTCATGTCTGTACGCTAAATATGTCCAGCCAGAGGAAAAATAGCTTAGCTTACCACAAAGACTGGAAACTTATTTGTTTAAAGGTATACTATGCAGGAATTGTCAGCTGCTGTTTGTAAACACTATCGCCAGTGAAAGCGAAGGCCGACCCCAGCTTTGTCTGCTTGGCGTTTCTCCTTGCTATATTTGCTTTTTTTGCACTGTGTCAGCAATTTTCATAGCTTCCTCTTTGACATGTGCTGCTTATGATCTACTACCAGTTGTCCTCACCTGCGTGTTGTGCTCAGAAACATCCCAGACACAGAAAAATAAGAAGTTGGCTAAAAGTGTCCATTGTGAGGGAATGCTATTTTACAAGTGTGTGCTCCAGGAAAGGAAATTAGCATTTTAGCATTCCTGCTGTACCTCCCCTTCTCAATATACCATTTTCTACCAACTATAATAAAGGTTCTTGTGACAAAAACACAAAGTTTTGCAGTCTGGAGATGTAACAAGAGAGTTAAAAAGAAGCTGTGGCAAACACTGCCCAGTAAGGAGTCCTAAAACCCAGAGATGAGTTAGCATTTTACCACTCCCGGTTCTCTCGTCTCAAAGTCACTGGATTTTTGGTTAGATATCTCAGATAAGGTCTGTGGTTCACACAAGCTTAAGAGACTTTCACGTTTTGTTCTACAACACAAAATACATTGGTAAATACCCTACTTGTGAACTCTCTATGTGTCCTAGAAAAGGTGGTTGCTAACATGTGGCCAACTGAGACTACGGAACATCATCATACTGAACACAGTTTTACAGCTTCGTTGTGGTCGAGATGTTGAGTCATGCAACCGTTGTGTAGTTTATTTATAGCCTAACGATAGCTTTTTACTTCTGGTGATTGCATTTAGGCTTTAAAAATAATGTAAGTGGTCATTAGTGAAGATTATCTTGCTGAACAAAACATGTAAGTATCATAAACTTTTGTTGCCACAGAGCTTTTCTTCTGCAATAATCCAAAATCCATCAGAAAAATCCCGTAGGTTTTCAGATGAGGAAACTGCAGGGCAACGCTAACGACGTGTCAGCCTACAGAAACGTGTCATCCCTGGAGCACTTTTTAGGCTACTTTTTTTTTTAGGAAATCCTGCGTAATATACCTTTCTGTACAAAAACTGTGTTAAATATTAACACAAGTACAACATAAGCACAGTTTATTGGCTGGGAGCAATGACTTCCTGGACTCTCCAGCAGCTGGTTAGCTTAGCTTAGCACAAAGACTGGGAACAGGGGGAGCAGTTATTCTGGCACGGTTGGTAGCTAAAACAAAATCTACCAACTAGCACCTTGAAAGCTCATGTGTCATATCTTGTTTGTTTAATGCCTTCAAAAAAAATAAAATTTGCAGTTACTGGGAGTTATATGCAAGACTATTTCCTGACTTCCTGGAGTCTCCTCTGGCAGCCAGCAGCCGGTTAGCTTAGCTTAGCACAAAAACTGGAAACAAACGAAACAGTTAGCCTGACACTGTCCGCACCTAAAAATTTTTTTTTACCAACTAGTACCTTGAAAGCTCACTATCTTCCATGCTATACCTTGTTTGTTTAATTCATTTAAACAATTACATTTTTGCTGTATTACAGGGGGTTATGTGTCAGGCTATTTCTTGGCTGGGAGCAGTGACTTCCTCGAGTCTGCAGCAGCTAGTTAGCTTAGCTTAGCACAAAGACTGGAAACAGGGCAAACAGTTAGCCTGACACTGTCTGTAGTTAAAAAAATTAAAATAAAAATCCACCAACTAGCACCTCAAAAGCTCACTAACTAACACGTCGTATCTTCATTTGTTTATGTGATCAAAAACTTAAAATTTGTGGTATTACTGGGAGTAATGTGGCAGACTATTTCTTGGCCAGGAGCAGTGACTTCTTGGAGTCTACAGCAGCTAGTTAGCTTAGCTTAGCACAAAGACTACGAACAGGGGAAATAGTTAACCTGACACTGTCCGCAGCTAATTTTTTTTTTTTTTTTTACCAACTAGCACCTTGAAAGCTCACTATTTAACATGCTATACCTAATGCATTTAAACAATTAAAATGTGCTGTATTACAGGGGGTTATGTACCAGGCTATTTCTTGGCTGGGAGCAGTGACTTCCTGGAGTCTGCAGCAGCTAGTTAGCTTAGCACAAAGACTGAAAACAGGGCAAACAGTTAGCCTGATACTGTCTGTAGTTAAAAAAATTGAAATAAAAATCCACCAACTTGCACCTCAAAAGCTCACTAACTAACACATTGTATCTTTTTAGTTTAATGCGATCAAAAACTTAAAATTTGTGGTATTACTGGGAGTTATGTGCTTGGCTATTTCTTGGCTGGGAACAGTGACTTCCTGGAGTCTCCAGCAGCCGGTTAGCTTAGCTTAGCACACAGACTGGGAACAGGGGAAACAGCTAGCCTGACACTGTCTGTAGCTTACATAAAAAATAAATCTACCAACTAGCACCTTGAAAAAAATCAAAATTTGCCATATTACAGAGGGGGTTATGTGACAGACTATTTCTTGGCTGGGAGCAGTGACTTACTGGAGTCTCTACTATTCAACTGGTAACCCTTTAGTGACGAAGAGACTCCAAATTTACTGTGACCTTTGGTTTGTAATCCAGAAAAGTCTTATACTGTTTTGTATGGGAGAGCCAGTTATTTTCCCATCATACCTCTCTCTGGTAGTTGATGTCAGCTCCTTGCATGATAAGTTCTTTGACACAATCATAATGGCCGCTGTAGGACGCCACCATCAGCGCTGTGGTTCCGTACTGAAAAGAAACACTGCAACGATTAATTAGCAACCTTGCTGGTGTTTTTATTGTAGACGTCTAGACAGCATGCTGAACATGAGCTGATGAAACTGCTTAATTCTGCAGATTTTTCCAAACTAAACACATGAAACCCTCACCCTTAATTATGATGAGAAAAATAAAAGGGTGGTACTCAGCACACACATGCAACCACAGAGGTGAGGCTTGAAGCTCTCTGTCTCCCTACCACAGGTGGGTTATGGTTAAAGCGTGCAGCTGAGCAGCCAGGACATGCAGCGGCCGTACACTGTCTCTGCAGTCTGCGTCCACGCGCCCACTGTTGAGCAGCAGCTGAAGTAGAGCCAGGTTCCCTTTCCTCGCTGCCCAAAACACAGCATTAGCCAGGGGTGTTTCCTTCTGCAGGGTAAATACACACAACAACCAGTGACCTTAAACCACCATTATGGTATTATACACACACTGACAGTGGAGGAGACAGTGAAAACACAACAGTGTCCTTTGCAGAAGTAGAGGTTTACAGTGTCTCACACACACATACACTGCTTTCTTCTCTCTCAGAATAGACATGAGGGATTTGAATGAAGTGTTTTGCATCAAACAGCACGTGCACACTATACAGGATTATATGAAATCTAAGCAGGACCACAGGCCAAATCATACCCCATTATACCCACACACAGACACAATGCTAGACTGTATGATTGCATTAAAGTCTGAAAGCAGCCCAGTTAATTCCAGCTCACACCAGCTTACATTTAAACACCACATCGTTAAATAAACCCTCAAAATGAACAAGTGTACACTTTAAAGAGGAAGCTGGGATGATGTTGTTCCTCGCTGAGGCCCTGTGGGGCTGCGTGCAGAGAATGATGGATGCAAAAGGCTGCCTTACCTTAAAAGACATCCTGCAGACCTCATTCGTGACTCATGTTTCTTCCTGCGCACTCGTTCATTAGAGACGATGCTGAGCTGAGCGCCACTCGCCTGTTTTGCCGCACTGAGTTTGGGTGTTGGCGGCGCCTGTTTGCGGACATAATAACAGGCAGACGGTCAGCTGAGCTCATCCTCTGCAGTCAGTGCTGCACGGACGGAGGAGACACACAGCGGGCCGCTGGGTGGCGCTGCTGAGCACACAGAGGCATCTGAGTGTAGAGCCAGGTGGACTGGTTCAGTGGTGGAGAGTAACTAAGTACATTTACTCAACTGTTGTTGGACTGCTTGAGTTGCTATATGTATTTCTTATTTCACTACATTTATTTGACAGCTGTTGTTACAAGTTAATTTACAACTTAATTTAATAAACAAATGTATTTATTTATTAAATTTAAAACAAATGAGCAGTGCATCTTAAGCAAGGGCAAAGTTTTATTGGTTAGTTATTTATTATCATTATTTATTCTGTGTGTGTATGTGTAATTTATGTGTGATATGTCTGTGTAATCTATGTGTGTCGTCGTATCCACAAAGTACATGTATGTGTTTTATGTATTGTGCCCCCCGGAGACATTAAAGGTCTTCTAAGTCTAAGTCTAAATGTATGAAAAACATATAAAGTCATCCTTAACTTTTTTGGCTTGTGTCCCATTACAGTCAGGTGTTGCCCATCAGATTTAATTTTCAACGGGAGACACTGCAGATAAAATCATGCACTGGTCAATTTTGAGATTTTGGGCTATTTTGCTACTATTATATGTCTTTTTTTTAGACGAATGGAAAGAAACTGTCCAAAATACACATTTATGTTTATCTTAGTTCAGATTTCTGTTCTGGAAATGTATGCAAAAAGCACATATTTAATTAAATAATGCCTCATATGCATATTTAAATCTCTTAGATGTCTTAATTTAAATAATCAACTGGGGAAGTTTCATGGTGAAATCCATGAGTTAACATTTTTACCCTACTTATCTGTGTGTTTTTTAATCTAAAAATATATGGGATCTAAAAAATTCCCATGGCAAAAACCTTTAACTCTTGTACGGCAACAACATGAAACATGACCTGGCTTTGTCCAAAATGTACGCAAAATTGTGCATATATAATAAGATGTGTCCTGATTTTTGCATAATTAAACATGATATTTTAGAAAACTTGTAACACATAAAAATATAACCTCAATATATGTAATCAGCTGGGAAGGTTTCATGGTAACATTTATCAGTTTGAAGTTTTACCGTCTTCACCTTTAGTGTCTAGGTGTTGAGTTGTTTCAAGAGTGATTTACACTTCTGCTGCACGACTGTCAAATCATACATTATTATTAAAAAAAAGTTTGTTTCTTAAATATTAACTTCTGTAGCAGAACTTTGTATATTTTTCTTTTCTGACCCAGTAATCATGTCACTGATGTTTTTATGACCTCCTGACCCCTTAAACTGAGAGCCGCTGGACTACCCGACTGTATATAAAGCAGCTCCAGCTCAACCAGCTACAACAGCAAACTGCTGCTTACACATTGCTGCATCAACAATCCAACAATGTAACATGTAATAATATAACTTGTGCAGAATACGTACTTTTACTTTTGATGCGTTGGGTACATTTTTCTAATTGTACTTCTATACTTTGACTTAAGTAGGGTTTTGAATGCAGGACTTCTACTTTCAGTGAAGCTTTTTTTACATTAAGGTACTTTTACGTAAGCAAAAGATTTGCGTTCTTCCTCCACCACTGTTTTGGGAAAGTTAGATGTCAGGTGTAAGGCTCAATTATAAACCGGTTATTGAGGGATTTACAATATTGCAGCTTTAGCTCTCTCTCTGAATGATAATAGAGATATTACGGAGGAGGAGCAGGGAAAGCATCTTATTTTGGTTGACTAATGTCCTTCTCAGGTGCTGGCAGAAGTGCTGATTAAAGGATTCGTTAAAGTATAGTGGAAACATGCACTTACTGCAAAGCTATATAAGGAAGGTTGACAGGGAGTCTGTCGCTGTGTCGCTGCCCAGAGTCCCTCTCAGAACATGGGAACAAAACAGACTCACATCAGTGCAGGTAAGCTGTTTTTTTCATATGGAGTATGGTGTTGGAAAAACATCTGTGTACCTTTTATTTTTAAGACAACTTCCATTTAAAATGCAGATTCAATGTTTCATTTAATGTCCTGTCTATAGTCTATGGATGCTGTTTGTGAGTAGACAATGTGTTGGCCTTTGGGCTCTGCCACAAAACTCATTTGTGTATTTGAGCTTACAATTTGCTTTGTACAAGCAGCAACATGTAAAGTTTGTGTCATCATTCACTGACATCACATAGTCCTCATTTATGATAGATCAGACATCAGACATGTTATATATTTTTACATCAAAGTGCATTTATAGTGAGAGTTCAGTCGTGAGAGTGACTGTGTTTGTCTGTGAAGAACATGTAGCCTTAACAAATTAGAATTTTCAGCACAGTTTCATAAGATAGCGAGCACCAACCCCACTTTAGAAACAAATATATTTTTCACTTTTGAACACACACCTTGCATTTTTACTGTAGACAGCTGCTGTCTTATCTTTGCACTCAACAATCTATTAAGTACAGAGCACATTTTATTATAGAAGTGCTGAAACGTGTCATGTTTTGCTTTTGACTGGCAAAAATGGTGCATTCTGCATTTGGCAGAGGTTTTCAAAAGAAGATACGGAAGCTGTAGCAGTCACAAAACTGATGCTGCCACCCTGCATAAAATTACAGCCTAATGTTAACGAGTAAACTGCTGCATAGAACAGACAAGGTGCTTTATTTTTCTCGCAACTAAAGCAGATTATTCTTGCATCTCTAAACCGCAATTCTTTGTATTACCTGTTTTGTTAAGGTTACAGCTGTTTGCAGTCTCACAGCCTCCTCACCCTGCAGGTGAAATGTTAGGCGTCTTCCTCTCAGCTGTACACAACAATTCAACCAGAAAGAAACTGTTCAAGAAAATGGTTTATTTGGAAATTTTGGATATTAAGGCTGCATTAGCCACTGCTGAGTAAATGCTAAATGGACTGCACTTGTGTCTTGCCTGTCTTCCGACCACTCAGAGCGCTTTTACACTACATGTCGCACACTGGCTACCATACAGGGTGCCACGTAGTGCTCAGTAACCATTCACACACACTCACACACCAGTGGAACAGCCATCAGGAGCAATCTGGGGTTCAGTATCTTGCCCAAGGATACTTGAGGAGCTGGGAATTGAATAACCGATCTTCCAATTTACCTCTGAGCCACAGCTGCCCTAGTTTATAGTAATTTCTGCTATTTGCATTTGATTTGATGATACTACTGACCATAAATTCAAATTTCAGTCAATAAAAAAACAGCATTTCAACACAACTGTGCCGTGCTTATGCTGTTGGTTATGCTGTTATGACAGAACAATTCACAAGCTGTAACAATAACAATTTCTTTAGGTACAAATAAAAGATGTGATGCTCTTGTCCTCATAGTCCAGCAGGCCAGCTTCCTGCTGAGAGCAGCTCTGCTCTCCGTCCTGCTGTGCGGCCCTCAGCACGTGTCCTCAGACTCAGACGAGGCCGTCCTGACTGAGTGGCAGATCTGGAAGACCAGCCATGGCGTCTCCTATGAAGAGATGGTGAGGTTGACTCCATGCACCAACAGTAAATGCATACATGATCTGATTCATGTGACTCTCTCTGTTATGTGTTTTGCAGGACGACATGCAAAGGAGGGCCATCTGGGAGCAGAACAAACAGATGATTGAAGACAACAATCAAGGGTTCTTCATGGGGATGAGGCCGTTCACTATGGCCATGAATAAATATGGAGACCTGGTGAGGAGTGAATTTCTCTCTGTGCTAAAAGTTCCACTGCTTAAAGCCTTAATTGGAGTTTTCCTAAGTAAATATAAAGACTTCATGGCATTAACAAACTTATCATAAGTTTACTGATAACATTCGAAAATCCCAACATGGCTGAACTATTGATAATCCTCAACAGTAAAGACTGAGATAAATCTGTGATTGAGCCAAGATGTTTTTAGTATTTTCAATACAAATCCTGATAAACAGATTATCAATCAATACAAAATGCATTTATTAGATTTATTTGCATTCATTTGGACGCATCTGTCCAAAGTGACAACCTTTTAAACTTACATACACTTACTATGCTACTAATGTTGTTCAGTTATTGTTTTATGAACTGCGACATAAAGCAGGAAAAGTGTCAAAATAAAGATGACTCTCAAGAGTTAGATCAAAACATTGATACCACTCTCCCGTCTACCCAAAATGAAGTTCAAGCATGCAGCCAGTTAGCTTGGCTTAACATAAAGACTAGCAACAGGTGGAAACAGCTGGTCTGGCTTGAAAGTGACTGCTTCCTGCCAAGGAAACAGTTCAGCACATAATCCCTTGTATGGTCATGTCTTGCTTGAACTACGCTACACCGCCCCCACTGTTTCTAGTGGTTATTCTCAATTTTGTCTGTATCCTTAAGCTTTTAGGAAGGATGTGGAAAAATGGATAACACGAACGCAGAGTAGGCCTGTGCATAGAAAGATCCATGTGTGTCAGTATACAGATCTAACATTGAGCATAAATGAACCTTTAATCTGTGAGTTTTAAAGGTGCAGGTAGGCAGATTTTGTTACCTCTGGACAAAGCCAGGCTTGCTGTTTCCCGTGTTTTCAGTTTTAGTGCTAAGCTCTGCTAATCCTAGCTCTGGCTTCATATTTACCTCAAAAACCTGAGAATGGTATCAATCCTTTAATCCTTTAATCCTTTAATTAATGAGGAAATTTATGCCTCATGTCCACTGCATGGCTCTGCTCAACTCGAATCAGCTCTCTTTTAGCACCAGGTTCTTTTCTCTATTTCATTTTCCACTGCAGACAGAACCTCCTAAATGTAGGCTGGATTCTCAGTTTATCACTACAGTGACACTAGTGGCTTACATCAGCAGCCAGAGAACGACTGCACTACATCAATTGTGCGGTGTAGTGTACATACTTTATGTTGTAGTATATGGCGTAGTTTTGCGCAACACATTCTCACTCCGACCTCCTCACATATCGACGTTTGGTCATGGACTTTCCATGTTGAGATATGATGGATGTTCCCTGGATGCGTTGGTTGTTGACGTTCTGTGACACCGTGTCAACTTCAGTCTGCTACATGCATTGTCTGTTTTCAAAATACACTTCCGTTTTCACAGGAAATGTACAGTTTGCACACAGTCTCTTTCAAAATAAAAGCACTACGACAGTACAACACCGCAATTTGCTGTTTTTTTCTTCGACAACAAATGCACATGGTTACGTAAGTGTAAAAGAACGTAAGTGTAAAAGAACAGGGTTTGGCTTTACAATCATACAGGAAGTGAACACCAACCTCTAAGGTGAAAGTCAGTGGTTGTTGGACTCATTTGCCACCCCTGCCACCTGCCCTACTCTGACTTTCACCCTCTTAACTTATGTTGCTGTCTGGCTGTGTTTCCCCTGATGCCGCCAGGTTGCCACGTACCATGCCAGCGTGAAAGGATAGCATTTTTCGTCTGATGCTGGAAGTCACTGCCCAAGTACTGGTATTCGACGACTTTGGAGTGAGACTGAGTTGTATTTAAAAATAGTGGGGTTGTGCAGGATGTCAGTGGTCTGCAGTGTTTTGACTCCACCTCCTGTAATCGATTCAGCTCGCTTGGAATCTCGACTGAGGTAGTGCCACAAAAAAAAAATCAGGTTCCAGGTACTATCAACTTTTTCGTGTAGAAAAACAAAATATTGTGAGTCGAGTTAAGCCGTGCCGTACCATGCAGTGGTAATGCAGAAAAAGTTAGTTAATTTCCCCAGATATGAAACGCCTCCTTTGAACAATCTTTCTGATGTTCTCCATGTGTAGACGAGACAAGAGTACCACGTTTTGCAAGGTGCCGTGATCGACTCCCAATTTGTGAAGAGAGGGAAGACCGTCTCGGCCAGGAGGCTGCGTAACAATGCTAAGAAGTACGACACTTTGTTTGTGGACTACAGGAAAAAGGGTTATGTCACTGAGGTGAAAGACCAGGTAAGAAATGTATAAATTCATATTACGTGGGTTTTATGTAGACTGAATTATGAACACCTTCAAATCTACATTATGTTTTAAATGATGTTCACAGGGTTACTGTGGCTCGTGCTGGGCCTTCAGCACTACAGGAGCTATTGAGGGACAAATATACAAGAGGACAGGTCAGCTTGTATCTCTGAGTGAACAAAACCTGGTGGACTGCTCCAGATCTTATGGTACCTATGGCTGCAATGGTGCCTGGATGGCCAACGCCTACGACTATGTGATCAGCAATGGGCTGCAGTCGACCAGCACCTACCCATACACCTCAGTGGTGAGGCTGCTGACTCCGCCTCAAAGCAGCATAAACCAGTTAATTAACCTGTGTCTGTTAATTTCTCGCTCTGTATTTCTCTCCACAGGACACCCAGCCCTGTTACTACGACAGCAGACTTGCAGTTGCACATATCAGAGACTACAGGTTCATACCCAAAGGAGATGAGCAGGCTCTGGCTGATGCCGTGGCAACTATCGGGCCAATCACAGTAGCTGTTGATGCAGATCATGCAAGCTTCTTGTTCTACAGCTCAGGTTAATATTAAAATACTTCCTCTATACAATCATTATGTTAGTGATTAATATCTATATATATTTTTTAGCTGGCGTAATCAATATTTTCATACTAACAAAGGAATCAAATCACTTATGTTGCTCAAAGTGACAAACCAGTAGAGAGCTTTGCAGCATGTTTCAGCTCATTGTTTTAGTCCGCAACTTCACTGTTTTTGGTTCTGATAAACTCACTGTACGCTCCCTGCTCAGTGCTAAAGAGCAGACAAAGGTAGCAACTAGGTGGTGGAAACTGTGGAACATTTAGCAGCTAAAAAGCCATGTATGACAGAACTAAAAGAAGAATGAAAATTGGAGTTAGAATCATCAAGTGGACGTAAACATGTCTCTTAATGAAATGTACTGTCACTCCTTACCTGATGTCTTTAACTGTAGCCTGTGCTAACAGGTTTGTCTTATTAGTTTGTACTGATCTGGCTGAAACTGTTCAACCTTACATTTACACTCTTAACTCATGAATTTGCCATAGGATTTATGATTTGTCCCATAATGGCGTTAAACAATAATTTCCTTGAGCTCTGCACCAACCTGTTTGCAGATGACTGTCCCCTGAGGTCCGATGAAGTGAGAGTTAATCCATTTT
Organism: Epinephelus lanceolatus; assembly: GCF_041903045.1. Taxonomy (NCBI): domain Eukaryota; kingdom Metazoa; phylum Chordata; class Actinopteri; order Perciformes; family Serranidae; genus Epinephelus; species Epinephelus lanceolatus. The sequence goes on from NC_135739.1 coordinate 4,682,136, forward strand.
TCCTGAAACTTCCATTTCTTCTCAACCATACAGTGTTTTGCTATTGTGGCTTTTTCCAGCTCACCTCCACATTAAACTGCTAAGTTGTCTACTAAGCTAACTTATTTTAGCTGTAACACTGATGACCTAATGTAATTTCCGCAACACTAGCAAGGTTTCCTACAAGCTGTCATTCCTACCCTGACAGACACTCATTAGGGAGCTATAGTTTGATGCAGTAGTGGAGTAGCGTATTAAATGTGAGATATTGCAGGTAAAATTATTGAAATTGCCCATGGATGATTAAAATGTAATGGATGCATTTCATGTAACATTTGGAGGTGACACACAATGGCCACTAATGGGCTGCACTTTGAGCAACTATGCCTTAAAAGGTGATAATATGTCAGTGTTGTCTTTACAGCTTGTTTCTGCTGCCCCCAAGTGGCCAAACAATAAATTAATGCAGGTTGAAATTTCCTTTGCAGGAATATACGATGAGCCCAACTGTAACCCGAACAATCTGAGTCACGCGGTGCTGCTGGTTGGCTACGGCTCTGAGGGAGGCCAAGACTACTGGATCATCAAAAACAGGTCAGAGAACCCCTCCCTCCATATAATAACATGGGTTGATTTTGTTGAACACTACATTTCGAATATAAATCATATGTACACGTTTCTTGTATTTTCTTTTAATATGAATCCCTGTTTTTGTTCTTGTTTTTTTTTTTTAGTTGGGGAAGCAGTTGGGGCGAAAGCGGCTACATGCGAATGATCAGAGACGGCAGAAACACATGTGGCATTGCGAGCTACGCCTTGTACCCTGTCCTATGATTCTGATCAGATGCCTCAGTTGTGTTTTAATGATAAACTCACTGGAGTGTCGGAGGACCTCAAACAGCATCAGACATTACTGATACAGCCCATTTTATCCATATTTTTGAACCTCCTAATGAAATTTATGGAGGATGGAAACTACCAAAATAAAAAAAAAAAGAAATGTAATCATCAATAAATAAATGCAGAAATACTGAAATAAAAAAATAACAAAAAATAAATAAATAAATTTGAAATAAAAAAATGCTAAATAAATTTTAAGATTTATGAAATAACTAAATAAAAAGAAAACCTAAATAGGAAAGTAAATAAATAGTGAAATTATATAAAGGGAAATATTAATTTATTTGTCCAGTCATTTATTTATTTATGTTTGACTTTGGCATTTTTTTGTCCTCCATACCACCCTTTGTGACACTGTGGATAATGTTTGGTGCTCATATGGACCTTTAACAATGAACACATTGCTTCTCTCAGGGACGTACACATACCAGCCTCTGTGGCCACAGATACTTCCTAAAATTCTATTGATTAGTCTAACTTGTAGTTGCACAAAAATAATAATTAAAATAGTCCCTGAGCTCAAAATGAAAAATGACTAACTTAATTGACCTCCTGATCCATTAATAGATTATCTAAAAGCCTTGTAGCCTTTCCTTCAGGCTAATTGTTTTTATTTGAGTTTGCAAAAAATGTTTGCTCTTCTAGATAGCTAGCAATGCTAATGATTGCTAGCAAGCCAATGAAACTACAATACTATACTACTACTACATGTTGGTATGTAAGCCTACTATATAGAGTGCTCCAGGGATGACGCTTTTCTGTAGGCCGATGCAGAAGTTAGCATCACACTGGTTTCCTCGTCATAAAAGCCTGTGGGATTTTTTAATTGGATTTTGGATTATTGCAGAAAATAAACTCTGTGGCAAACAAATGTTTATGAAACGTGTTCAGCAAGATAATCTTCACACCGCTTTTATGATTTTTGAAGACTAATGCATTTGCCAGCAGTAAAAAGTTAATGCTAGACTATAAACAAACTACACTATGTTCGCATGATGTAACATGACTACCATAACATGACAGTAGGCCTAAAGTCGTGTTCGAAGCCATGTGATGACGATCTGTAATCTCATTTAGCCACTTGTTAGCAACATAGACTGTATAAAAATATGGATGTAGTCACCGTGACGTCACCCATTGGTTTCTGAGGAGCGGGTTTGAAGCTCAAAGTAAGTAGTTCTGGCCGTCGCCATCTTGGAGCCTGACTCCGCCCAACTCCTGGCCAATCAAAAATGGGCAAAGAGGTGGGCCAAATGAAGCCTGGTTGCTTAAACACGCACACCACGCTCGAAGCTGCTAAGTTAGCTAAGGCTAACAAGCTAGGCTAACAAGCTATGCTACTTTGGCTAGCCCTGTGGTGTTGGCTGCTCCCGCTCATGCTCCTACTTGGTGCCAGCTCCCTCATGAAACAAAATATCCAAAAGGCACAAACACGGCTGAGAGGTCAGGTACAAAGACTTGCGAATTAGCTGAGATGAGGCCTAGCAGACAGCCAGCAGCTAGTTAGGCACCCATGATGGCGCCACCTGTCACTCAAAGTGACCACGCCCTTAATTATGCGCAACTTTAAGCCTTAATAAAATTTAAACGGATGAGTTATAAAAAAAAATCACCACCTGTACAGGGGGTGAGGAAATTAACTATAGAGACCAAAACCGTTTCTTGTACGAGGCTGTAAACATGTTTATTTCTGCTGTAAAGTTGAGCATTTTAACATGAGGGTCTATGGGGATTGACTTGCTTTTGGAGCCTGCCTCAAGTGGCCATTCAACGAACTGCAGTTTCTGGCACTTCCACATTGGCTTCACTCGTCATCCCTGGAGGTTGCCGCTTGGTTAGCAACCGCTTTTTCTAAGATGAAGACACATAAACTAAAAATTTCATGAGTTGGGTATTTACTGACGTATTCTATGTGGTAGAACAAAACGTGACAGTCTCTTAAGCTTGTGTTAACCACAGACCTTATTTCAGGCATCTACGCTTGAGAACTCATACCTGGAGCACTCTATAACAGGTACATACAAACATACCGTAAAACTTAAATCAATAGCCCGAGCTATTATTTGCTTTTATCACTGAAATTAACAGACCTATATTTGGGACAGGCCTTTAATTCCTTTTACACAAAACAGTTGCTCAGCAAAGATCAGGAAATACATTTCAATTGTTTAGTTAAACCAGTATGAGTATTAATTGTAATTCAGGAATGGACACATAATTTGAGGTAGCCAACAATCTGCTTTTATACATCTGAAGAACTACAAAAAAAAAGACCAGACCGGGGCTCTAACTGAGACAGGACTTAGTTTGTCAAAAATGTGTAGCCACACTGGGTTAGTAAAAGGGACTGGGTGTTAAACTGAATTTTTACGGTACAAGAAAATCTAAGTAACTAATGTTTTGATGCAGGACGCCTCAGAAAGGGACATCTCCCCCCATGTTATTCATTAACATTATACAAACCCTTTAATTTTGTAGAGTCTACAAAACAATGTACATTTTGTGAATTTTAAACACATCACACTTCTGTGGATACCGAATGACTCACTGAGCAATGTGTGCCACAGTTTATTTTTCACTCTCTTTGTTATATCTATAGACTGCAAACCTTTGGTATTTTTGTTGCAATAACTTTTATTATGCGTGGTAGAAAATGACAAACTGAGAAGGGGAGGTGTTGGTGGTGGTGTTGGTGGGGGACACACATTATGAAATAAAGTATGAGCCTGGTGGCTTCAGTGTTTCAGCTTGAATGTGTTTTGAAACAGAACAAACTTTTTATTTTCAATGCAAATAAATGTTTCAGTTTTCTTTCCTGTGGCTTTTTTTTTCTACCATTATAAACAATATTGTATCAGTTACTTACTGGATCAGCCGACATGTCTTAACTTGTGGACTGACTGATAATAAAGTGATAACCATTTTCTCCTGTGTGTATTTGTCGTGTTATCTGCACTTTGCATTGTTCAACTAAACACATGCGCCACTGCTTCCAAAAGACCATAATGTCTGCAAGCTCAACCACACCTCACTGAACCTTGAGCCCAACTGTGCACCACGCTCATCACACTTACTGTTTCTCACTGTCCAGCTTTTTTTTATGTGTCTCGCATAAAAAGCTCCAAGGTTCACCTTTTGCAGGGTTTACCTGGGAGGAGGAGCTCTCAGAGGCTTTTTTTAGACTCACATGGCTCACTGTATAGTTCATAATGCAGTGGAATAAATCTTTGCTTTGCAGTGCAGCGTGGTTGTTTTTGCTTTGCTTGGCTCCGGTTTCTACTGAGAAACACTCAAAGTGTACGTATGACAGACACAGTCAGATCCACCAGAGGACACACAGCACCAAAAAGTTCTGTGATCCTTCATTCAGCAACCAGACAGCAGGCGCCATCACACAGGTAACGCAACGCTTTGTTGGGGTTTCATATATTTATTTTACACTTGTTGTCCGTAAGGAGATTACACTGCAGACTATGCTGCAAAATAATGTCATGGGATAATTTAATGATCCACCTAATACTCTTCCAACCCCTTTTAGAAAGTTAATTTTATGCTGATGTGGGTTGATAAAGCTACTATCACTATTAGATGTGCATTTTATTATGTCTCTAGAACAAAAAAAAACTCTTTATGGCATCCATTTCTAATGCAAACTCTCTCTTTAGTGTGTATATCACCATGTGAATTTCCCTCTGCCTCCATGTCACACCCTAATTTACAACTCACTGGAGACTATTAATTTCCTTTGTGACAAATGCATCTGATACTGTATGTAATTAATATGATTAAATCCACATGTTCTTGCCGTTAATCACTTTGCAGCGTGATTACTTAGTGATAAAAGGTTTCTCCTGAGCAGGTCAGTGGGGTTGGAGTGTTTGCTTGTGTTAATTGTCCCACAGTCGACTGTTCAGCTCTCTGTGTCTGTGCAGAGGTGCAGCTCCGGCTTCTACAGAGAGCGGGCCGGACCATACCGGGGTCAGTGTGTGCCATGTAGCTGCAATGGACTCTCCAATGAGTGTGATGAGCGAACAGGGAACTGTGTGGTTGGTGCTCACACACGTGCACACATACAATGGCACAATTGTTGATTTACAGCACACTTAAAGGTCCAGTGTGAAGGATTTAGAGGGATATATTGGCAGAAATGGAATATAATGTAATAAGTGTGTTTTCTTTACTCAAGATTCCTCCTCATTTTCATGGACCAAATTTAAAAACCTTCCCATGATTTATCGAAGACCCATAATATATATATATATATACTGTAAAACTTCAATTAATAGCCCGGGATATGATTTGCTTAAATCAGTGAAATCAACAAGCTTATATTTAGGACAGGCCTTTAAAGGGATAGTGCACCCAAAAAAGAAAATTCAGCCATTATCTACTCACCCATATGCCACATCCCTTGCGGAGATCCAAGGGGAGAGGAGGTAGCAACACAACTCCACCTAATGGAGGCTGACGGCGCCCCAGATTCAAACGTCCAAAAACACATAATTGAAACCACAAAATATATAGGCTAAAAAAAAAAAAGGCTAAAAAGTTCAGATGATGTTTTTCCAAACAACTTTTTATGTCGGGGCTTCAGGACACTTGGATCACTACGGACGAGCAGTATGGAGATATTTTGTAGTTTCAATTATGTGTTTTTGGACGTTTGAATCTGGGGCGCTGTCAGCCTCCATTAGGTGGAGTTGTGTTGCTACCTCCTCTCCCCTTGGATCTCTGCAAGTGATGTGAGGACTCTAAAACTTCACTTGAGCCTCCCTCGGCATATGGGTGAGTAGATAATGGCTAAATTTTCATTGTTGGGTGCACTATCCCTTTAATTCCTTTCGCACAAAACTGTTGTTCAGCAAAGATCAAGAAATACAGTACAATACAAAAAGTGAGTTAAAATAAAGCTGATGAGAAACATCTGGTAACTGACAACAGGCAGGTAACTGAAAGTCCAAATGACAGCAGTACCAAAACTAAACTGAAAACCAACCAGGATAATACGATGAAATTAGGTATAAAAAATCCAAACACAAGAGCAGGCAGGAAACAGAGCATGGAACAACGCCAAGAACACAGCAATGAACACAAGGCATGAACACAGACAAACTGACAAGGAACAAAGTGAAACACAGGTATATATATACACAGAAAACTAATCACAAAAATGAGACACAGCTGGAGCAGGAGGACACGGGCAGAAGGAGGGAAATGGGGATTGGCTAACAACCAGGCTGTGGTGGGAAACACTAGGGTGGAGCAAACAAGACTAACACAGAACAGGTGTGAAGGGAGACTCTGGAACAGGGAAGGACTAACGAGACAGGTGTGACAGAAAACAGGTGGGAAAACACACAAAGACAGGAAGTAAAACCAGACACGACACATGAGGAGAGAATCTACAAAATAAAACAGGAAGCAGATTAAACATGACTGAAAGTAAGAACCATTGTGTTGTTGTTACCTTACAATGAGCCTTTTTTATCTACATAGGGAGCGGGTCCACATCTACAGAGATCACTGATCAATCAGTGTTGCACCGCCATGTTTTTCTACAGTAGCCCAGGATGGACAAATCAAACACTGGCTCTGGATAGGACCATTTGTGCTTTCACGTTGGCCACTGTGGTTCATAGTCCCTTCCACATTGAAACAACAGATTTCTTTAAACATGAAACTGCTTTATTCTGTGTTTTTTGGGTTTAAATCACCTGTTCTGTTTATTTTGAGGAGAAGGAAACCTCTACAGACCATTTGGTTCCATGTAAAATCCTCCAGAGCAATGAACAAATAAGGAATTAAAAGCAGGAGAAGTTTCAGCTGCAGTCTGCACTCGTCACCTCTACATGCCACTAAATCCCGCTAACACTGGACCTTTAAAGGCTGTGGCATTTGTGGGCCAACCCAAACAGAAAACATGTTGCTCATGTTGTGTTTGATCTAACTCACCCCCAGAACTGTCAGTTTGACTCCACCGGGGACCGCTGTGAACGGTGTAAAGAGGGTTACTATGGAAACGCAGCTGAGAGCACCTGCCGTGCCTGTCCGTGCCCCTTTACATGGAACAAGTCGGTCTCTTTTTTTATTACCTAGCTCAGCCAAGCTCACCTGATTTCTGCTCTGCATCAGTGTGAAGACCTTATTATGTGTCTCTGCAGTTTCGCTCTGGCCTGCCTGGACATTGGCTCAGGAGTGGTTGAGTGCTTGTGTAAACGTGGTTACAGTGGAGCCAGATGTGAGAGGTTTGTCTGCTGCTGAGGAAGTGACACATAACCAAACAAAAACATCATCTACGTCTCATGATTATGAGCAAAATGTTGCACCCTAATCCCCACTGTCCACTGCTCGATGCAAGGCACATTAATTATATTCGCACGTAGGATTGACAATAAAAAAAATTACAGTTTACCCTCCTATTTTTCTTCTCTTTAAGATGTGCATTTGGTTACTATGGTAACCCAGTGGTGTATGGAGGCAGCTGCAAGCCCTGCAATTGCAAGGACAGCTCGAACATTTGTGATTCTCTGACTGGAGGTAAATATATATTTTATACAAATACAGACACATAAAGGTTAGATTGAAATGTCTTTCAGTTAAACACAAAGTTAACAGTCAGTTTTCCGAGTATGTGTGATTATCCTTAACCGAGGGTCAATCAGTACAATTTCTTACTTTATTTTGAAGGGATAGACGATTTAATATTGGACCTCCATAAAGTCGGGGGAGTCATACGAGACAGATTTTAAAAAGAATGGTCAAAATCAAAGTTTCAGAGGCTGAGATATCCTAACTTTTGGTCCCCAGTATGGTCAAGCTCCAAAACACCATTAAGACTAGTCCATACCCATTGGTAGCTTTGTCACCTTCTACCTATGCCAATCCTCAATGCCTATGTGCAGTTTCACATAGATTGACCACGTCAGTGAGTAGAAAAACGTGGGACAGACAGAATGACTGACTGACAGAATGACACACTGACAGTTTCCGTGATTATGTACAGCATACCATACCATGACTTAGTCATACCAAACATTAGAAAACACCAACATTGGTCCACAGGGGGAGCCACAGTGATCGGTCGCATTTTAGCCATTTTGAAGCATTTTTCTGTTGTTATAGCGCCACCCAGTTGCCAATTAGAGTTCAATTTCTCCAGTCACCTTGAGGCGTCCTGTTCTACATATCTACCAAGTTTAGTAAAAATCCATATGGCGGTTAGGCCCAGATAAGAAATGAGCTCTCTAGCGCCCCCATTTTGTTTGATGGGGTCAATAATGGAGGGGTCCCCTCAGATTATGTGTGGTCATATGCCTACAAAGTTGCGTGGTGATGGGTGAAACCCTTGAGATGTTATACACCTTTATGTGATGAGCCACGCCCTCCGCAATATTCATTGCCTTATAGAAGCTCAGTTTTAGTAAGTTTTCCAACTTTTGCCAAGAGGGAACTTTAGATATTGGTCCCTAGATTATGTTCACCCAGTTTCATGCAGATCGCTCAAACTTCCTAGGAAGAGATCCATTTGAAGTGTTTTTCACAAAATTCAAAATGGCGGAAAATCTATATAAGCGGAAGTTATGGGTTCTTGAGGCAAATGTGTTCCTCATGAGGAGAGGCATCTCTGTGCAAAGTTTCATGTCTCTACGACATACGGGGCATGAGATATGCCCATTCAAAGTTTGCCATTTCAATGGGTTGCTATAGCGCCCCCCTTTGGCCAATTGATGTAATATTACTTCATTGGCATCCTCCCATGACCCTCTACCACTGTGCCAAATTTCACATGGATTGACCAAGTCAGTGAGGAGAAAAACGTGGAACACACACACAGACAGAGTTTTCATCATTATATAGTAAGACTACATGTACCAAAATGCACAACACATCTTTTTTTGTCATATGCTCCCTGTCTGATACATACCCATTTTAATGCTGCATTCACATGCTCCTTGGATCCCTTTGAAGGTCATTCTTCAAGCTTTGGTGTGTTCAAAAGCTATCAGTCGTAATGTGGAAACAACATGGACGCTACAGATCAGATGTGTTTAATCTTATGGTTCAGAGTATTTAAACAACATGTTGATAACAGTCTGACGTGATTTTGTTGCACCAGTATGTCTCCTAAAACTACTAAAATACTGCTTTACCTGACTAATGCTAAAAATTGGCAAACACTCCTCGTGGACAGCAACCTAAAAAATTAACATGCAATATGTAGATTGATAAAATGTTTGTTACTATCTTTCCAAGATGTTCCGACTCGAGGAGGCGTTAATGTGAATTTTCCCTGTTGGGAACTCATTTTTGTGATTATTCCGACACCACGTGAATGCAGGGTAACTCCACGCTACAGTTTGTAACAGAGGCCTTCTGGTATAAATTTGTAGTCTCAAAGCTTGAACTGAGGAGTTATTTCCTCAGACATTATACAACCATTTTCACAGGCTGAGTAGTGCTGCTCATGACTGGTAAACTGGCCTTGATGTGATGAGATTTGTTTTTTAATATCCTTTCCTTTCAATAGAGTGCATCACATCTGGAAACAGCAGCTGTGGTGCTCACTGCCATGGTGAGTTTGTGCTCAAGATCCATCTCACAATCATGTTACATAAACAATTAGACTGTATTACTCTGATTCATCCTCTTCTTGTATTTACTGACAGAATGTGACAGCTGTACTATGTCCTTACTGCTCGACTTGGAAAGGATGGATGATGTCCTGGCTCAGCAGAAGCAGCAGCTGCAGAACGTCTCTGATGCCGCTGGTTCCATCTTCAGGCTGAACGACCTGCAGGCTAACATTTCTGAAACCAAGGTAGAGTTGATGAAGTTTTACGATATGTGTGTGGTTACGAACCATCCCAATACCAAGTGTGCATCTACTGCCGGCTCACCTAGCACCACTGAGCTAACTACGTTACAGCTCAGCTGAGGAGGACGCCGTTAATGTTTACATCTCTGTCACGGGCACAAGACTCTTGACAATAGATGCACGCTTCCTTCAGCGCAGTGATAGTTGGCAGGTGTAGTTCAGTAGACAGAAAATTGTTCTGACATGAAACTGCTCAAGGTCTGTGAATTATCTTGAGTCATGATTTCTGAAAAGAGACAAAGTGCCATCTACATTATTTTAAAGAAGTCAGAAATCTCTACTGGTGATATCTCCAACACTTGACAATTCACCCAAAAACACTCTAGACTGATTAATAGCACTACAGGTTGGAGGAAAAATATGTATTTTTAATTTTGGGGTGTAGTGTCCCTTTAAAAAAGTCCCTTAAGCGTGTGCCAAAGAGTTTGCCAAAAGAAAAAACTTCCCACCCGTGTTTTGCAGATTCGGGTTTGGAGGTACAGCACCGCCGTGAGACACCTGGATCCAAAGGTTGAACAGCTGGAAGCAGATGTGGATGCTGTCAGAGATGACTTGAGTCAACTGACCGACCAGGTACCTGGAGTGAATTTCCAACAGTTAATCAAACTAAAACTCCACCAGAATAACTGCATTTTCAGTACAGCACATTTCATCCACAGAATGCTGCATTAATGTACATAAATTGATCTAAAAGCACATGTTGACACAATTTTGACATTTCTATCAAATATCCAGACACTTGAAGCTGTATCAGATCTGGAGGAAGTCTTGCAGAATGCCAGTGAAACAAAGTTAAAGGCGGAGGATCTTCTCTCTGAAGCTGAAACTCTCCTCACAGCAATACAAGGTACATCAGTTAACATTAGTATGATTTATGTGTTTACACTGCTGTGACATTACCCACTGCTCTGTGGGCTGGCTGAAGTCAGACTGGGCCAAGCCTGAGAGTGGTCTGTGACTTTGTAGGACTAGAAAGGAAACTGAATGATCGGCCTCAGCCTCAGGTGTGTCATTAAGAGCAGTGTCTCTGTTATTGTGATGTGTCAGATTTGATAAAGCAGCAAACTGAGGTGAAACCTGGAGAGTCGGCTACTCTGTCTCAAAGTGACAGAGCCAGGATGATGGAGGAGGCTCAGCGCGTCGTGCAGGAGATGAGAGAGCGAGGCTGCGCTGGTCAGAGAGGCCGGGCTGGCAGAGAGCAGGAGGACGCACACCACTGTGAGATTTTCCTTGAAATGTATTCATTGGTTGCTTTCTGGCATAGAGATTATGCTGAGCTCATGAATGAAATGGTGCACCTGTTATTTGGCTCCTCACTATGATGACGCAAATCACACTCACTTCACAATGATGTGAAGCAGAAGGCACATCTAGGGCAGCCACTTACAATGATTCACAACTCTCCCACTTTTAAAGCTGCAACCACCACAACAAACTTTTCTTCAAGAAGATTCGTAACCCTCTCAGCGGCACTCGCAGAAAAATAACAATCATTTTAAAAGAAAAAACTTGGACTCTAAAATCTTGATTTAGTACTCCCCAACATTTTGGGAGTATTTACTTTTTTCAAGACCTAGAAAGGACGATTGATAGTACTCTTATATCCATATGCTAAATATGATGGTACAACTTAGCATAAAGCCTGGACGCAGGGGGAAACAGCTAGCCTGGACTGATCTTTAGAGGTACTGCCACCAATCTGTACCAGAAACTGGATTTGTTCAGGTGCCATCCTGAGCCTAATCAATCAAGGTCAGTGCTTAACCCCAACTATCTCTGTAAATGTTGAAATGCTGGCATTGTACAATTCTGCAAAACACCAATATGTTACATTTTCAGCCATGTTTCTAATGACAAAAATGGATGTTTTTTAACGAGAGTTTGGGACATTTTCAGTTGTGTTTGTAGCCACAAAAACCAACAACCTCGTCACAATGCGTTGCTTGGTCATCGACTTTCCATGTCGACATATGATGTGCAAGGTAGCCTGGGTGCATCTGTTGTCTGGGTGCATCTGTTGTTGATGTACTGGGATGTCATGTCAACTTCAGCCTTTTACACACATTCTGTTTTTTCAAAACACACTTTCGTTTTGAGGGGAAATGTGCAATTCTCTTTCAAAATAAATGAACTACGATGGTACAACATCGAAATTTGATATTTTTTCCCTTCAACAACACATGTACCGTGGTTACGGTTAGTCAACACATGCACGTGGTTAGGTTAAAGGGATAGTGCACCCAAAATTGAAAATTCAGCCATTATCTACTCACCCATATGCCGATGGAGGCCCTGGTGAAGTTTTAGAGTCCTCACATCCCTTGCGGAGATCCAAGGGGGAGCGGCTAGCACACCTAATGGCAGACGGCGCCCCAGACTAACGTCCAAGAACACAAAATTCTCCATACTGCTCAGACATTAGTCTGGGGTGCCATTAGGTGTGCTAGCCGCTCCTCCCGCCGATCTCCGCAAGGGATGTGAGGACTCTAAAACTTCACCAGGGCCTTCATCGGCATATGGGTGAGTAGATAATGGCTGAATTTTCATTTTTGGGCGCACTATCCCTTTAAGGCAACGGAAGCAGGTGGTTAGGTTTACAAAATAATAACAGGGTATGGCTCTACATTCATACGGAAAGTGAACACTGGCCTCTAGGGTAAAAGTCAGTCATCGTTGGACCCATCCAACACCCTGCCCTACTTGGACTTTTCGCCCCTTACGTTGTTGTCCAGCTGCGTTTCCCTCTGACACTGTCAGGCGGTGCTACTGACCAACGGCGCTCAGCAGCTTATCATGCCAAAGTGAAAGGACAGCTTTTTTAATCAGTGTCTGATGCAGAAGTCACTACCCATATGCGCTGGTATTCAGCAACTTCGGCAACAAAATATAATATTTTCTTAACCCTAACCAAGTGTTTTTTTGTGCCTAAACCTAATCACATGCTAGTTTCAACATATCTGCTACATATGAAACATACAAATGACATACACCTGGTTTGCAGAAACGTTCAGTGCCAACATTTGCTCTGGCGATTGGGTTGTTTCACGTTTGGATGAACAAAAGACATGAACAATTAAACCAATGAATAAAAGGTCAACAAAGATAAAATGTTATTGTAGGTTAGTATAAATATGCAGCTCTGGTTGTTGAGAAACAGACATTTTTTTAGTCAGTGTTCAATAATCATGATCTACAATCTTGCAAATTACCATCAGTGCAACCGTGTAGATTGTCTTAACTTGTAAAATCCAAAGTCTGTGTGTTCTCCTCAGTGCTGGACATAATCAGGAACATGACAGATCCTGTGGAAACCAACCAGGCTGTGTTAAATCAGACTGCAGACTCACTGATGGCCTCAGACTCTGCTCTGAGGGAAGTGGCTGTGCTGCTGTCAGACACGAAGGACAGAGTCAACAGGACACAGAGCCTCAACCTGAAGAGTGGTGCTACCCTACAGCATCTGGAGGTGACACGAAACATAGCTGGCATATAATGTCGGATCATACAGTTCTCTCTCTTTGTAGCATCACACAGATGTTTTCACCTCTCTTTGTTCAACGTTTGCCAGCATCTTCAGTCTCAGCTGGAAGGGGAACAAAGCGCGCTCCTTCCTGTGACTGGAATGACTAGAGACCTGCTAAAGAACACCACCGACGTCTTTTTAATGCTTGAGGAAATTAAGAGCGTAAGCAGGCATCTTTTACCGCCATGATTACAGGAGGCAAGATTTTGAGTGTTCAAACTGAGTTTATTGTCTTTACACTGCAGGAATTTGAGAATCACGCAGCTCAGTTAGACGGTGCCAAGCTGGAACTCTTAAAGAAGTTAAACAACATCGTCCAGATTAAGACAAAGGTGGATATTGTGAGCAAAGCTGAGGAGCACGCAGAGAAGCTCAACAGAGAGGCAGCAGAATTTCAGCAGTGAGTGTGAAACAGAGGAGCTAAAGAAAGTGGATAGATAAAACTGTAGTGTTCATGTTGACTTTATGTTTTTGCAGGGTGCTTCATAACTCTACCAACAGTACTGACCTGCACAGTGTGCTGAGTGTAGGAGCCTATAATAACATCATAAAGGCCATAGAAGAGGCAGAGATGGCAGCAAATCAGTCCAGAGAGGCTGTTGATCAGGCCTCAAAGGTAACTCAGGTGTAGGGCTGAGTATCGTTTAAAAAATACCAGTACCACAACCAGTACCCTTTAAGATATCAATATTACTTCGTTTGATACGTTTTTTTTCAACCTTATTTGATACCCATCACATGAGTGGAAGCACTTGGTTGCATAAAATGCCTCCAGATGCCACAGGTGTGCAGTATACCGTTCTTTTGAACAGTTTGGTGGCATCTTGGCACGCTGAACTTCTGATCCATACAACTTCAATACACCACAGACTAAAGCCCATTTCCACCGAACACTTTAAGTATGGTACCTTTGGAACCAGTTCACACAACCCGGTCGAAATTAATATATATAAACGCTTGAAGATGATCTACTGACCAATCAGACTGCAGTGTTCACAGCTCCCTCTTTTAGTACCAGATCTGTGTGCTAGGAACCCCAACAGAGGTGGTATAGAACAGTTCTATTGGTACCATCCACACCCGTACTGCTTGGTGGAAACGGGGCTTAAATGGATTGTAGCTGCTGCAGTAGAGGGCTAACCTCAGGTGCCATTTAGAATAATGCTCGTGCTGATTGGCTGCGAGCAAAACCATCCAAGTAGTCATTGTTTTCCAGATCAGGGTACGAAAAGGATCATTTATCATTTGACTGGAGAAGTTAAATACCACTTGGTACTGGGTTATTTCAAGTACCGATACCCAGCCCTACTCAGGTGCTATTAGTAATGTAACCTCAATGTTTAGCAATGGTAATGAGAATAAAAGACTGATATGATTCTGTTTCTGTCCATTAGGATGTGAAGGAGGGAGGCCTCGTCAACAGGGCCGAAGGACTCAAAGATAATTCAACTCATTTACAGACAGAAGCCAACGAGACTCAGCGTAAACTTGAAAGTGCGTAAACAGTAGGGGTGGGGGAAAATATTGATACAGCATAGTGTCGGGATACTTTTGTGTGGCAGTATAGTATTGTCACACAGTTCCAAGAATCAATTTTTTTCATTATGTAAGTTATTAATATGACAAATACAAATTCAACTTTACATTACATAACACAACAAACATTTTGCGGCTGCAAAAAAATGCCTGAAGTTGAACCGGCTGAAAACTTTATCTTATTTGATAAAGCAGACGTTGACAATTTTTTCCTTTGGGGACATAATTTAAAGTTGAAAAAAGGAGTTCTGAAACCGTTCTGACAAGTAAAAGACTTTTCAATTTCTTTTGACCAGCGCTGTCACATACAGTGAACACCCTCAAAGACCATGTGAATACGCAAAAGGAAAAAGGAGAATCTCTGAGAACGGACATCTCAACCGTCACTGACAACCTCAACAAGATCAAAAGAGGTTGGTGGATGTCTTGACAGTAAGAGATGATATTCCATGTCTGCGTCACAGTAGGTCATAGCTGTCTTTTGATTTCAGATGACACAGACGTCCTGATAAAGTCTGCAAAAACAGCTGCCTCTGCCTCCAACTCCACCGTCAATGATATAACAGAGAGAGTGAGGAACCTCAGCCAGGATGTGGAGAGAATACCTTTGACTAATGTCAGTGTGAATATAGATGATACGTTGGCTGAAGCAGAGCAAGCATGTGAGTGTTTAATGGCAGAAATCAACTTCTAAAAGTATTTTACTTTTCCACTGTTTCAAGACTTTTCAAATTCATTGTGATCTTGCAGCTGGAATATATGTTAGATTTTGTTTCCTGTGTCTATTCAGTGAAGAACTTGAGCACAGCCCTCCCTGTGTTGGAAGACAAAATCACACAAGTTGAGGCTCTCAGTGAGAAGGCGTCTCCCGGTGCCAACATGACAGAAAGCATCAGGAGAATCAAGGACGTGATAGAGGAGACAAGAAACTTTGTTGACAGGGTAAAGTAGTTTTTTAACTCGTTGTTTCTCACCTGCCTGATTTAAATCTGCTATAAACGGCATTTATATATGAACAATGGATCAAATGATAGTGTGTAATGTGAAAGGTGTTGCTCATGGTGATTAATCCACAAAGGATCACCTGACTTTGCTTTAAAGCGTCTTTCAGCTCATTGTATTGGGTTTACAAAATGTAGAATTTACTGTTTTAGTTTGGGCTCACTGTCATCATGACATCGTTTTCAGTTGCAGACAACACATCCTCACTCTGACCTCGTCACATATTGACGTTTGGTCATGGACTTACATACGACGTGTAAGGTACCCTGGGTGTGTTGGGTGTTGATGTTCTGGGATACTGTGTCAAGTTCTCTTCTTTCAAGATATACTTCCATTTTCACAGGAAATTTAACATTTACATACAGTCTCATAAAGGCACTACGTCGGTACAACACTGCGAATTGCCGTTATTTTTCCTTCAACAACAAACACACATGGTTGGGTTTAGATAACAAAAATATGGTTAGGTTTAGGAAAAAAAACAGGGTCTGGCTTTACAATCTTACGGGACACAAACACCGCTCTCTCAGGTGAAAGTCGATGTTTTTGTTGGACCCATCCACCACCACTCCTTGTCCCTCTGCGTTTCCCCCTGAAGCCACCATACAAAAGCGGCAACTAGCTGCATATCATGCTGACATTAAAGGACACATTTCTGACGCCGCAAGTCACTGCCCAAGTGCTGGTTTTCGACGACTCTGAAGTGAGATCATGGTCTTGCAGCAGGCAGCTATTTTCACCAAAAACACCCTAAAAACCTACTGGATGCCATCTGCGAAACAACAAATGGCAAAGTTAGCCGCTAACAAGTGAACGTATCGCTGCATTTAGCTGCTAATGAGCCAGATTTATCCTCTGGAGTTGGTGGAGACCAAAAACAGAGCTAAAACAGAGAGAATATTTGACTTTTATTCATCAGATGGACACAAGCATGACTTAGATGTAAATAAGCAACTGTTTGCCATTTCCCTGATCTGCTCACAGCTCTCAGTTGCCACCACCTTCGACGGAAAAGGTCACGTTGAGCTTCGTCCTCCGAGAAACCTTGACGACATAAAAGCATTTACAGCCGTTGATCTGCTTCTCAATCGCCATCAAAACAATCCCTCCAAGGCTAACTACAGACGGAAGAGACGGCAGAACAAACACAGAGATGCCAACATGTTTGTTTTCTACCTGGGTAACAAAGATGTGAGTATGTGCACAGAGATGCTTCTGTCAAGTGTTGCAATACAGCTGATGTACGTCAGATTAGCAGGAAGTCATTTTAAGTGACAGAGCAAATTTGTTTCTCATTTTATTTGTCATGTGTTTGTTTCATGTTCAGGCTTCCGGAGACTACATCGGGATGGCTATCAGCAGCAATGTGTTGACTTGTGTCTACAAGTTGGGTGGAGTCGTCCATGAGATTGTTACCAGCCCAATAACAACAACCACCAATGTGAACTCCTCAGACTTTGACAGGGTTATCTTCCACAGGTACTTCATGCACACGACGGAAGTTTAGGAAGCAAAACATGGATTTAAGTGTAATTAGCAGATTATTTCTAAGTCAATATTTCCTGCAGAGTTTACCAAGATGCTGAAGTGAACATCACAGGGAACTTCACATCACAGAATCCGATCCACCGCTCACCTAAACGTAACCATCCAAACACAATGACTGGTGTCCTTGAACTGGATCCAGTCAGCGTTGTGTTCTACGTGGGCGGTTATCCTAAAAACTTTATGGTAATGAGTCCCTGCTGTCATTTTATTATGCCACAGTGTATTTCATTTTTTTACACTGGAGTTTCTTTAGGCTATGAAAGCCCACTTCCATCAACAAAAGAAAAAAAACAAAAAACAAGATGAGTTCGGCATGACGAAGAATAAAAAAATACTAATGGTTTGTCAAAATGTTGAATTACTATTTCAAGACTATGAGACGGTAAGGCCACATTTTGACTGTGAGTAGTTTTTATTTTTAACCAATAATTTTGACAAGAGATAATATTTTGACTTACTATCTCACATTACCTGTAACGTGTGTGATTTGAACCCAAATGCCGCACTCCAGACGTCTGTGACAGTTGGTAGTGACCTTTAATGAAACACACACAGATCAAGAAATACAGGTAACAGTTTGATCTTCAGGCTCAGAGTCCACACACAGTCTCTGGGTTCAGGGGCCAGATAACGGGCCGGGCTGGAGCCAATCAGAAGGCTGGTGAGTTTACCGGGAAACAGACGATGCAGGCAGGTCAGAGGCAGGCAGGGTTGGGCATGGGAGATCAGGCAAGTAAGAAGTGCTGGAAAGTCTTGCATGTGGGCGAAGATAAATCTGGCAAGGAGCTGAGCTGAGAGGATTGTATGTATGGCAGGTAAAAAGTGCCCAATGTGCCAATTAACGGCTATATACTTTATTAATCCCCGAGGGGTACACCAAACACACATGGTTAGGTTTAGGCAACAAAAGTTCATGGTTAGGTCTAGGAAAAAGAACAGGGGCCTGGCGTGGGGGCTGGGTGCTGCCCGCGGGGGGTGTTCTGGTGCTGCACAGTGTGGGCCTGCCCGTTGGTGTGCGGCCGCCGGTAGGGGGCGGGTCGGATGGGCTGGGGGTCCGGCTTGGGGTCTGTGGCGGTCTGGGGGGGTACTGGCGGGGTTGCGGGTTGGTCTGTGCTCCTGCGCGTCGGGGTTCGGGGGGGCTGGGTGGGGTCCGTCGTCCGTGCACCCTGGTGGCGCGCCTTGTCCTTCTGCTGGGGGCCGATTTGCTGCGGGCGGTGTGGCCCAGGTCGGGACCACTGCGGGGGCCCGACGCTGCAGTTGCCAGGGGGGCGGGGTTAGGTGGGGGCCCATTGGGTTTCCTTGGGGCCCGCCTGGCCCGCTGTCCATGGGCGCTGGGGGCCTCGCGGCGCCGGGGTCTGGTTAGCGCCACCTCCTAGCCCCTCCCATCCTTCCCTCCAGCCCTCGGGCTGGGCCTACACTGGCCTGGCCTCCTAAACCACATTTAGTTCACTCACCACATATTGCACAGTTTTAATGCACCACATACACTCACTCTTTGAGGTGCAGACCACGGATGGATTGGGGGGCTTCATAATGGGGTAGGCTATGGGACAGTGGTGTCCGGTAGCCCTCCATGCTGCCCCCCAGCCCATCCTTATCTGTTCTCCAATTTTAAAGCACCACATACACCTACATCTTGGGGGACAGATGGGAAGAGGTTCCAGGTGCCTTATGGTTGCACGGGCTGCAGGACAGCAGTGTGCTGTAGCCATCAGCCTTGCCCCCACCTGTCTCCTATGTCCCTCAATTTTAATGCACCACATCACACTTATGGGCACTCACATTCCCGTGGCCCTGTGGCGGGTGGGCCGGGTGGCGCCCTGGGGGCTATGTGGTTTCCTGCTGGGGTTCTGCCTCCTGACCGGCTGTGGTTTATGGGCCCTCTGCTATGGGGTCCCGATGGGGGATTGACTGCTTGTGGCGGTCCGCTCTCTCCTGTGTGTTGGTGGGGGCCCGTCCTGGGGGGTTTGGGTGGGTGGCCCTTCGCGGTCCCCTGGTTCCCGATGTGCCGGGGACATATGCCTTGCAGTATCACCGCCTCCTTGCCTCCCTTGTCCGCCCGGGCCTGGGTGGGCTCTCATTACTGTCCGGTCCGGCGTCTGCTGGTGGCCGGCGCCTGGTGCGGGCCCGTCCGGTGCGGTGCTGGTTCTCTCCCTGGGGGCGGTGCCGGGCCCCCGCGCCTGGCTCCTTGGGTCGGGGGCGGTCCCTGGGTGCGTCCGTGGGTGGGGGCGGGCGGGTGGTCGGGGGCGGGTGGTGGTTGGGGGGGGTGGGGGCGGTCCGCGTCGGGCGGTGGGTGGGCGGGCCCTCCTGCCCCGCCTGTCTGGGGTGTGTCTCTGGCTCTCTGGGGGTGCCGGCCTTCGCCGCCCTGGGTCCTTGGGCCTGCGTGGTGTCCTGCAGCCTCTGCGGCTCCCTGGTCTTGGGGTGCCATACCGCCCCCCTTCCCCCGCAGGGCTGGCCCTGGACCCTGGTGATGGTTTTCATAAACACATTGGGAGGACACACCGCGCTGGCAACTCTTCTCTGCAATTGGGCTTTCCCCCTCCACCAAGACTCTCACATTTTTGGTGTTCAGTATAGACTTCTCTTTTGTTTTTGTTTTTCAGTACAGTATAGTAGACATGTATATGTTTATTTTCGATAATCTGCATGGAGCACAACCACCTCAAGGCCACAATACATCAGCTACACTGCCTGTTTCTCCCCTGTTTTTTTTTCCGTTTGTTTGTTTATTTGTTTGTTTTTCCTCCTTCTTCTCCGCATGCACTATCACTATATAACTCAGGACTTAAGCACCTGCCCCCTCCCCCTTGCTTGTTTCCTTACTTTCCCCCTGACACACTTTGGTGTATCACGGCCCTCTCTGACTCATATTAGGAAGTTTTTCCAATAAAGGCTGATAGGCTAGTCTCCAGGGAGGGTGGGTGACGGTCACAACCACGCATTATGGGTATAAAATACTTGACTGCAAGATTAACAGTGCATCAATCTTCACAAGAAGCTTACACCCTTTAGTGGTGCTAAGCTATGAAGACCAATGCAGACAAGTAAAAGAAAAAAAAAAAGAAGAAAAAAAAAAAAAGATAAATCTGGCAAGGAGCTGAGCTGAGAGGATTGTATGTATGGCAGGTAAAAAGTGCCCAATGTGCCAATTAACGGCTATATACTTTATTAATCCCCGAGGGGTACACCAAACACACATGGTTAGGATTAGGCAACAAAAGTTCATGGTTAGGTCTAGGAAAAAGAACAGGGTTTAGCTTTAGAATCTTACGGCACGTGAACACCACTCTCTCAGGTGAAAGTCGGTCTTTGTTGGACCCATCCACCTCCCCTCCTGCTCACCCTACTCAGACTTTCACTGCCTTTACTTTTGTCCTTGTACCACCGTGTTTTCCCTTGAAGTCGCTGGGTGCCGTTAAATTATAATGGCAACAGTCCGTGTATCATGTCGATGATAAAGGTCGCCTTTTTTTGTTGGTTTCTGATGCCGCAAGTCACTGCCCAAGTGCCGGATTTCGACGACTTCGGAGTGCTCAATAAGTGGTAATAATGGTAATTGTTACATACCATTAGTATTATTTTTTATCTTTACTATCTTTTTATCATGTCAAACTTTTTTCTTTTCTTGGCTGAAATGGGTTTCCATATAAAAATGACACAAACCATAAAGTCACTGATCCAATACATCAAAGTCAAAGATCCAATAGATGGTCTTATGTCTAGTCTCATGAAAATCTACTTGGTGAATTCATCCAGTCATGACATGTTAATGTCTTCAGACTCTCTTCCTCTGACTTTTGTAGCCTCCAGTGCAGCTGCGTTACCCACAGTACAGAGGAGCAATGAAGCTCTCCTACATAAACAATAACCCTGTGAGTCTGTTTAACTACAAGCGTGCCGTCAATATGGATGCAAAGCAGCCTCCCATCAAGTAAGCATTATTTAAGTTTGGAAACGCTAAAGCTACGCTGCATTACACAGAGATGTGTTGTTACAAAGATTAGAAAAGGTAAAATAAGGATGAAACCTGTCTTTATTTGTTCAGGATTCCCCACTCAGAGGTGTCGGATTATTACGATGGAACAGGTTACCGCATGGCGATTATAAGGGAGCCACACAAGATGAAGAGAAGACTGTTCAGATTTCACACTAACAGCCGAGAGACAAATGCCGTGCTGTTCTTCATCGGAAATGAAGTAAGATGTTTCTGCCTGAGTTGAACTGATTTGCAGAAGCACCTGTCAAACACTTACTAGGGCTGGGCGATAAAACGACTATGTACGGTATATCGATATATTTTCAAGCAAGATATAAATTTAGACAACACAGTTCATATCGATATAGGGTCAAGTTGCGTTACATAACATGTACCAGTGTGCATCTCTCCTCTCTCACCCTCTCCGCACAGCTCTGCCTCACTCACTCACTCACAAGTTCTCCAGCACAATTTTTAGAGGCGTAGCCTGACGTGCACCTCCCTAGAAATGTAGCTGCACGTTGCGGCGACACAGACCTCCTGTCTATTTCTGTAAGCTGAAACCTTTTACCTCAGTGGAAACTTTTATTTACTTTAATTTCACAGATAAGAAACAATAAATTGTGAAGACAATAGCCTAAAGCCCCACAAACTAGCAATTTATGTCCTGTGTGTGATTAATCCTGGCTTCATATAGGTAGAGGAAATCGCCGCTGGTTGCTAGGCTACTTTATACAATGTAAAATGCCATAGGCTTGTGCTAATAATGTTAGCATGTTGTATTTGTTTGGAAAATGTGTTTAGTATGACAGTTGTTGTCAGTGAACCTTGTGAGTTGTAATGGAGCTGAATTTTGTAATGTAACCTTTGTTAAATGTTGCTGTCGCCCCTGGTTTTATATGAGTAGAGGAAAAGTCTGCTAGCTGCTAGGCTAATTTATACAATGAAAAATGCCATAGGCTTGTGCTAAAAACATTAGCATGTTATGGAGAAAATGTGTCCAGATAAAGACAAGTGTTTGTCTGTGAATGCTGCGAGTTATAATGAAGCCGATTTGTGTACTTGGGTTTGAAGTTGTCTCTATTAAGCCAATGTTTTAGGAGTGTTTTGAATCAACAGAACTTTACAGCACTTCCACTGCCAACTGTGTTTCGGAGGTGTAGCTGTTGTGCAGCTGCATATTTTCAAACAGGGGAATAAAATCCCTTTCTTTGCATTTTATTTTGATCACAGTCTGTTTTTTTAAACGGCCTGTCATCACAAACGTGGCTTTGATTTGTAACTGAACTTGTAGCCCATTTCGTAGAAAATACTGAGTCAGCCTGTAAATACCCAGATATGAATTTTTTTCCATATCGCCCAGCCGTAACACTTACTGATAATTTTATGCTCTGCAAATAGAAAATGTAATATCATTGAGTAAAAACAGTGTAGGGGAACACTGTATGGTACTGAGTTTGTGTTCTGTTTGTTACAGGGGTCTTTTTTCTGTGTGTTTGTGGAAAGAGGCTTCCTGGTGCTTCAAGGACAGCAAGCTGGTCGAGAGCTCAGAGTTCAGAGTGCTGACAAAGTGTCTCTATTCGTAAGCTCATCTAAAATTATTAACTCAACATATTGATTATTGAGCAGTGTAAGCTTTCTGAATTCATGTTTTTGTTCCATTTATAAACTAACAGTATGTGTCCTGTCTCAGGACAAACCCTTTGCAATCACCATTGCAGACAGGTTCATTGTGCACTGTGGACCACAGCAGATCTCCACAGAACACAATCAAACAAACTACATGAGTTTTTACATCGGGGGTGTACCAGCACAGCTCAGACAGAGGTATGTGTAGCATTCACAGCTTCAGCTCTTCAGATTAGCCTTTTTAAACATTTGTATATTTGTTGTTTGTCTGTCTATTTACACCTTTGAATCTCAGACACAACATCACAGCTCCAGCATTGAGAGGATGTGTGGATCATCTGACAGTAGACACTGAGATCGCTGAGTACGTCAGGACGATTGGTGTCAGCAACAGATGTCCAGTTTCACTACTGGTAAAGTACCACAAAGAGATGAGCAGGATTCATGGCTGCTCTAAGCTTCATGCGCGACTGTAAAAATGTGGTTACACTTTTCTAGCTGATTAATTTTGAATATTCAGCTTTTTACTCACATTTGAGATGGAAATTCATGTCAGTGTAAAAAATAAAAGTTAAATGTTAATGTTAATATCAAGATTTAACTTTTAACTGATTTATATTTAGCATTTAGATTTGATTGACTATTTAAATTTTGATTTATTATTTAGATTTTGATTTATTATTTAGATTCAACATTTAAGATTCAACATTTACCATATAGATTTAACACTATTCTTAACATTTAACATTTAGGATTAACATTTAAGATTCATTATTAGACTGAGATTTAATATTAAGTTTCTCATTTAACATTTAGATTTATATGTCATGTTGAGATTTAACATTCAGATTTAGATTTAACATTTATATCTATATTGGATTTAGATTTTAAGATTCAACATTTAACCTTTAGGTTTAGAGTCAGTATTTAACATATAGCTTTAACATTAGTTTAATTTTTAGATTCAACATTTGAATAATCTAATCTGAGCTAAATAATGAATCTAAATGTTAAGATTTAACATTTAGACATTTAGATTTTAATTTATATTTCTTATTTATATTTAACATTTCTATTTAATATTTGGATATAGATTTAACATTAGATTCACTGTTTTTGATTCAATATTTAACATCCAAATAAGCTAACATAAATAACGACTCTAAATGTTGAGATTTAACATTTAGACATTTAGATTTATATTTCTTATTTAGCTTTAACATTTAGATTTAATACTTGGATTTAGATTTAACATTTACCTTAAGATTCAACATTTATTTTATATTACTTTATATTATTTTATACAAACATTGTGTTAAGAATTACGTACATGTTTTAAATATTTAAAATATAACAGCAAGAAAACTGTAACCTTTTTTTTTTACTTTCAGTTTCACATTCAGTAAGGACTGAACATTGAGAATCTAATACTTGTGTGTTTCTGGTTTGTGCAGGGTGTTCGTTCAGCTACGTTATATTCAGCTCTGTCTGTTGATTCCTCGGCTCTTTGGGGTGAACAGACGGCCGGAGTCTCTCTGGGCTTCAGGAGCACAGACAGAGACGGTCCTCTTCTCAGAAGCAGCTCTCAGGTAAACCCTGCATGCCTCACATCCTGCTTTACAAGAGAATCAAAAAGGTAAAGATCATAATGACTCTATCAGTATTCTCCGATTTTCTGCAGGGCTCCACCTCTGTCCACAACTTTAAGCTGTCTCTGGATGACGGCTATGTAGTATTTAAGAGTGATGATTACACCTTAAGGTCGGATGACAGGTACAGTGACGGAAGCTGGCACTACTTGTCTGCAGTAAGGAGGCCAACAGGGTAAGATCTGTCCTATGTTTGTAGCTTAATCACAATTAAAATTTAAACTGAACTTGTGTTGAACCTGTCTTAATTTTCTCAGGTTGGAGCTCAGGATTGATAATGTAAAGGTGATTCGGGGACAATCACCTGGTTTGAGGCTGGAGGATCAAAATTCGCAAGGAGGGAAATTCAAAAGCTGCATCGCTAACCTTTACATCAGGAGGTTTGGAAACATTACAAATCTCTTTGCAGTTTTTAATATCACAGCTGTTCTAATACAAGCTGCCAGAGGAAAATGTTTGCATTGTATGTTTCTGGAAACCATGGATATGTGACATTTATACACTCACTGGCCACTTTATTAGGTACACCTGTTCAACTGCTTGTTAATGAAACTAGCTTATCAGCCAACCACATGATTGCAACTCAATGAATTTAGTCATGTAGACATGGTGAAGATGAGCTGCTCAAGTTCAAACTGAGCATCAGAATGATGAAGAAAGGTGATTTAAGTGACTTTGAACGTGGCATGGTTGATGGTGCCAGACGGGCTGGTCTAAGTATTTACTGGGATTTTCAGCACAACCATCTCTAGGGTTTACAGAGGATGGTCCCAAAAAGAGAAAATATCCAGTGAGCCAAAATGCCTTGTTGATGCCAGAGGTCAGAGGAGAATGGCCAGACTGGTTCAAGATGATAGTGTTGTTTATTGAATAGCGATGATGTGAAGATGATGAAGGACACTCCGCTGACACCGTCTTGCTTGTATATAGAAAGGTTTATTACAAGAAGTACAGCATCAAATCAAGCACCTAGGAAACCTGAGAGAGAGGTCGAAGCCAATATGAACTGCTCTGAATAACGGCTCAATTTACCCTGCATATATAGGTCGGTTGTTTTGATGAACTTTGAGACAAAATGTGACAAGTGACAGAGAGGCAATCTAGATGGAATCCAACCTTTCATCTTACTTATCTATCTTTGACCTAAGCCATAATAAAATCTTGACCTGGGCCCCTAACTAATCATGTAAGACCCCAGTCGTCACATAACATGTGGCACGTCAGATACTACAATAGAAAGGCAACAGGAAATCAAATAAGCACTGGTTCCAACCAAGGTGTGCAGAAGACCATCTCTGAACCAACAACACCTTGTCCAACCTTGAAGCAGATGGGCTACAGCAGCAGAAGACCACACCAGGTGCCACTCCTGTCAGCTAACAACAGAAAACTGAGGCTACAATTCACCAAAACTGGACAATAGAAGATTGGAAAAAACACATTCAGATGGAAGCATGGATCCATCCTGCCTTGTATCAACGCTTCAGGCTGCTGCTGGTGGTGTAATGGTGTGGGGGAGATTTTCTTAGTACCAACTGAGCATGGTTTAAACACCACAGCCTACCTGAGTATTGTTGCTGAGCGTGTCCATCCCTTTATGACCACAGTGTACCCATCTTCTGATGGCTACTTCCAGCAGGATAACGCACCATGTCACAAAGCTCACATCATCTCAAACATGACAATGAGTTCACTGTACTCCAATGGCCTCCACAGTCACCAGATCTCAGTCCAATAGAGCACCTTTGGGATGTGGTGCAACGGGAGATTCTCATCATGGATGTGCAGCCGACAAATCTGCAGCAACTGTGTGATGTCATCATGTCAATATGGACCAAAATCTCTGAGGAATGTTTCCAGCAACTTGTTGAATCTATGACACCAAGAATTAAAACGGAGGTCCAACCCAGCGCTTGCAAGGTGTACCTAATAAATTAGCCAGTGAGTGTTCATTTCAGACCTATATTATCAACATTTCTAAAGTGCTGTAGTTCTGATTACATGCATATGAGCTGACTTTGTCATTGAGAGGCAGTGGGGATGCTGGATGTCATGTCATGACCAGTGCTTGAGACCAACACACAACAGAAACGGTTTGCAGAAACGTACAATTCCAACATTTATTCTGGCACTTGGGTTGTCTAATACAGATGTTTGTCCCTTTCTCTTATAATAATACAATTTATGTTTATTTAGGCCCGAGCAGAGCTTTATACCTGCTGATCTGAGCTCATTTCCACAAACAGGAGTTGCAGTACTTGGCCTCTGCAGTCTCCATCAAGCACCGCACACCAAGCTTCTACAAGACCCTGTATTAAGAAGGTCCCAGAAACACAAACCTGTGAGTGCAACAAGCCGTTATTTCTACAGCACCATAACAATCTGCCTATTGCTTTTAATTAGATGGTGAAGCAGGTCATTTCTCTGCGCTGTGTTAGATTCAGGTTCCAACAGGGAGTCAGTGTAAACACCGGCGAGCACACCATGAATACCAGCTCACTGAGGAGCACAGTTGGCTCAGTTACACGGTGCCACAGCAGGACCTTAATCACAGGTAACGGTGGTAATGTATGAACAGTAAAATACCTTTTCGTTCCTGAATATGAGGATATTATGACAGAGTTGTTCAGAAATGTTATGGTTTGGGTTTGGTATTCCCTTAGGTTTGTTGTCCCTCCCTTAATCCTTTTTTATTCAGCCATCATTCACTCAAATTACCAGTATAATGGACTTCACTGTTGTGTCCTCTTGTGTCTCAGGCCTCACTTTTCCCTTGACATAAAGACCAAGTCGTCCAAAGGGCTTATCCTCCATGTGGCAGGGAGAGGAGTCGTCCCCTTGCTGGCTCTGTACATGGCAAATGGCAAGATCAAGATGTCTCTCGGGCAAAACAGAATCATCCTGCACAAGCAGCAGAGCAACGACGGGAACTGGCACAGAGTAATTGACTATTTGCTAAGCCTCACGCTGTTGTTGCCAAACCTGTTCAACTTTCCTTTTTTCATATGCAGTTAACAGTAGTTCCTTACATACACTCTTCATGGCGGGAATGTTGTGAATGTTTCTCGATGTTCTGTATAATACGTACAAACATAGAATAGACGGACACTGTTGTTCAGCTGTTAAGCCAGCAATTGAGCTTGTAACAAACCCAAAGTGACGTCTTTCAGTATTTCAGTTCAGCGTGAAACAGCAAAGGTGGCGTGATAGCTGATCTTCTTTATGGCTGTATTGTGGAATCTCTGTTTAAAAGGGGCTATTATGATGGTGGCAAATTTATCACTCAAAATGTGGTTGTGATTGGTGTAAATTTGGGTCTTTGATTGCCCACAATAGCAAAAAAAAAAGCAGCTGTTAATTTCCAGTCGATGACTGTGGATATGGTATGATATCTGGAAATGTCTCTGGCAGATTACATCATCTTTAGCAAGCTATGATGAGCCAACGTTAGTGCTTAAATTCCATGAGATAGTTGAAGCTGAGATCTCAGTGTTTCCAAATTATTTGCCATGAAACAAAAACTGCAAAATGATCCAAAATCTAAACATGGCAGCCACATACATGACAGTGATGAGTTTGGCTCCCACAGCGCAGATATTCCAGCTCTGAACAAGAGTTTTTCTATTGTTACCTGCACCTCCACGAAAAAATGTAGTTAGCTAACGACATGCCCGTTGACGGGAGCGTATCTATGTTTCCCGGGTTCTATGTTCCCCACTTAACCCAGCAACAAAGGTTCCCCGCTTACACAAAAAAGGTTCTATGTTTCCCGGGTTCTATGTTGCCCACTCAACCAAACGGGAAACACAGAACCCTTTTTGTGTAAGTGGGGAACATAGAACCTTTTTTGCAGGGTTAAGTGGGGAACATAGAACCCGGGAAACATAGAACCTGGGAAACATAGGGATGACCCCCCGTTGACTATGACAATAATGCTAGATACTGTAGGTAGCCAGTAGGAGGCCATGATGGTAATCCACCCCATACTCTTGATTTGGTTTTCAGAGGTTGTATGCACACAGCTCTAGAAATGGATGTACTGTAATAAGCTGGTGGCTAGCAGTTGATGGTGCTCAAAGAGTGCTCACAACAGCAACAGTGCTGACAGAAATAATGGTGTTAACATATTTTATTTATTCCCTGGGATATCCAGGTGCTCTATCCGATGTCAGTCCTGCCTGGTTTAAATTGTACTACATTTCTGAGACTGAGCATTTGATATGGGCAGCCTACAAATTTCAATTGAGTGCGTTTACATGGACAGTTTAATTCCCTTTTCATTCGGAATGAAAGTTCATTCCTATTAAAAGTGATCTTGTAAACACCTAATTCAGAATGAAAATGGCCAATGCAATTGAAAATTCACTCTGATGTAAGGGGCTGGAATATTCCGTTTCTAATTGCGAATGGCAGAATTTCTCGCACTTGTATACACTCATTCCTCTTTAAGTTCATTCCGGTCTTTCTGCGCATGCTCGTTTCCTTGCCCTTCTCTTGCGATGACGTACATAGCATGCATAGCAACGGGCTGAGATAGAGCAGTCGGACTCGTTGCACTCACCGGTTTCCATTCGCCAAAGCACGGTCTTCTACCTCCCTTCTTCGACCTTCTACCTCCCTTCTCCTCCTCAACAGACGAAGCATTAGCAGAACAAGGTTGTTGTCGCACTGCTGCTTCAAGAATATAAGCAAAACAAGCCCGAAAAAGGCACTAAGAACAGTGTCGTCAAGCATCTTGTTATCCGGAGCGAGGACTGCAGTGTTTTCTTCCGGTAAATGTAGACACGTAACATCTGCCCCGCCCCCTATCCAATCAGAAACCTTCCCTGCCCCAAACCTTGCACAGACCCGAATAAAGGCGATTAAACTGATCTCAGTGTAAACTCTCATTCGGAATGAATATTTCTCATGTAAACTACCTGGAAAGATTTTAATTCCAAATGATTTCATTCAGATTTATTTCATTCCGAATGAGAAGCCATCATGTAACCGTACCCAGTTTTTACTTTGGTTTAGTTTTAACTGCTCTGAAGGTAGAGCATGGTGGTTGGAAGGTACAGAGTATACTTTATTTCAAAACAAATGAACCAACAAGCCAACCAAACTGTTGGCAGTCACTCCTCCACTCAGGGAGCTCTACTACTCCATGTGTGTGGACTGCCCATAAAAATATAGTTAACATTTGGAGTAAAGTGTACAGTACATCTCTGTTCAGCAAAGTGCTAACACTGTATTAATGCTCTGAATATTGAAGCTGCTTTAAATGCTGAATAGGCTCTGATAACAGTTTCATGCACAAGGCTTGACAGGCCATGTGACAGTAACCTAAAATCTGTTTGGCTGAGGTCTTTAGGAGAATGTCTTGTGTTGTGTTACGTCACCTGTGTGACAGGTGGAGCTCAGTGTGGAGAGGAGCACTTTCCACCTGCTGGTTGATGGGAACCGTGTGACTGATGGAGATCTGCCCAACAACGAGGGATCATCTTTAAACCTGCACAACCCCGTGTACCTGGGAGGTGATCCCAGGAGCAAAACCACAAAAGTCTGTATCACACCTAGCCTGTCACATGATGTCACATATTTTCCCCTGTTTGTGTACATAATGATTCTCATCCCTTTTGTCTTCCTGTCCTCCCCTTCAGGGACATAACATCCCCACCAACAGTGTTATTGGTTGTATACGGGATTTCAGAATGAATGACGTAGTTATCGGGGAGCCTGAGGAAAGCCACAAAACTTTACCCTGCATGGACGGGCTCACAGAGATGGGGACATACCTCGGCGGCGGTCACATCATCTTGGGTTTGACTACTTCCATGGATACTGGAGTATTTTCCTGTTGTAACATATGAGTCACAACAATCACTGACCTCAAGTCTCACATGAGATATTTCTGTTCTAGATAATTACTTCTCATTTGGCTCCCCGTTTGCGCTGGCTTTCGAGCTGCGGCCTCAGTACCTGACAGGTCTTCTCTTCCATGTTCAGAGTCACAAGGCCAGCTTTAATGTGTTCTTAATGGAGAACAAGGTGAATGAATAGCTGGGGAGGCAGCAGTTCAAAAGAAAAACTGCATTCAATGAATAGAACATTATGTTAAGAGACTGTAACCTTGTTTCCAGGTGGGTGTTGAAGTGCATGACGGTGAGGAGGCTGTCAGTGTCTCAATAACTCCTCCTGAGAGCCTCTGTGATGGAAAATTTCACATGGTTACAGGTACGGCTTCTCATGCTGACAACGTTACACAAAACTGATGATCAATGAGAAGCTATGAATTTTAAATTCTCATGCTAATTTCCTCCAGTGTCCAAACAACGTGATGTTATTGAACTGGCAGTGGACTCCATGTCTGAGCAGAGATACATTCCCTTCACATCCACCTCAACAACACTGGAGACACTTTACATCGGAGGTAAATCCATCCGAC
This sequence comes from Epinephelus lanceolatus, assembly GCF_041903045.1. NCBI lineage: Eukaryota > Metazoa > Chordata > Actinopteri > Perciformes > Serranidae > Epinephelus > Epinephelus lanceolatus. The sequence continues at coordinate 4,713,180 of NC_135739.1, forward strand.
ATTTCATAGAATATCTTTATCAGCTTTTTTCTTTTTATGCCTCAACGCTGGCGACAGCAGTGGCTACCTATCCTTGTTTATTCATGGCTTTTCTTGTTCATGTAAATGTAGAATAAGCATATCATTTTATTGTAGATTGCCACTGCCTATTTTGCAAAAAAAGAAAAGAAAGAAAATCCTGACAGAAATGAGTTTGCATTTTTGAGGGCATATATAGCAAATGGCACCCCTTCTAATTTAAGAACGAACGAAATGTGAATTTATGCCCAAAAAGTAAAAAAAAAAACCCAAAACATTAGACGCTGGCCTTGACATCTGTACCACAGAGGAGACTGAACGATCTGTCAGAGTCTGGATGTTTTATACTGCAGTGGCTTGATTGTAGATGAGGTTCAGTTGTGCGGGTTCAGCAGCTGCTGGTAGCTACTCAGGAGGATTGGCAGGAGGAGGGGACCAGAGGGCCACGCCCAGCAAACACACAGAGACAGGCTGAATCCAAATGTCCACCCTCTGGACCTGCAGACTGAGCCCTCGTGGGCTTCAGTTGTACGCAGTGTGATGTATATACTGTCATCACGAGACTGCAAATGTCTGATAGACAGCCCTCGAGACTATTATACTCATATTTATATATGTCATATAAGTTGATGAACAGTGCTGAACTCATCTGTTCCTGCAGATAACAAGATTTAAATCCCATGTACGTATGGGTATTTACTTACATTAAGGGCAAATTCACACCAGGATAGTCCGGGGGACTCGGTTCAATTGGATGGGGAATGCTGAAATATTTCACACCTTCATTTGGTTCGGTTCACTTTCACACTGCACTTTTTAAAGCGGACCAAACCACCTGGACAACGTCACGCAGTTACAACAGCTGCTCGTCTGGGGGCGGTATTGCCCAAAACAACCACTGACTAGGAAGAAAAAGGAATGAGGAAGATGAAAACCCGGCTCGTCGATTGGCCAGGACCGAAAACGGAAATCCATCCCCTTCAGCCAGCTTGGTCACCACAAAAACAATGGAGCAACACCAAATCTATGCAGTCATGGGGTTTCTGATTTTACTTTGGTGTTCAAACCACGAGACATTTCCCAACTTTTTCTTTTTTTTATCTCTGCTTCTCCTGGTTCGTGCTGTTGGCTTTGTTGTTTTTTTTCTACCCAAAATGCACTGCGATCTACGTCACTTCCTCTCTTTGGTTCACTGGCTAGTCCGTTTGCACTTCCCACTGTAAGCGAACCACACCAGGATTCACTTGCAAGTGAACTGAGACCCCCAGTTTTCAAGCGGACCAGGGTTTGCTCGAGGGTTTGCACCAGAGTTCAAATGAGCGTTCACACCACTCCAAATGAACTGAACTATCTGTGGAGGCGGACCAGGGTTTGTTTAAAGCGGACCAAATAGCGCCAGTGTGAATGTGTCCTAAAAGACCTTCTTTAATTGTTTTTCAGCCATTTTCTTTTTTAGCCTTTTACACTGCACAGTCTGCAACAATAACATGCATTTTCAGTCCCTCTACAACCTTTACATACACATATCTCTGTATCATGATGTGGTTGAATATTATTTTTGGCCTACACAACTCAAGTAGCATTTTAGCAGGCCTAACTATTAATAACTATTTTACACATTCATAAGATTTTTTTGTCGGCAGTTGAAAAACCCACAACATCACGTCTGTATTGCAATGAATTGTGGGTTATTAAATCAGTGAAGTCTGCACCCCAAGCGGACTCTTTGGAAGTCTGTTGGACAGTCATCTTGTGGACTTGTTGAATTGTGAATTTGGACAGCCCACAAAGTCTGCACATTTGGATTCAGCCAAACTGAAAACAGACTGGGAAAGGGAAAAGCTGAAATTTGGTCAGATACTATATTGGAGACACTAATCAGTGGTGTCCACCTTGAAACTGTGCTGATTGTTCAGATCTTCTGTGCTGCCGGACTGAAGATGTGTGAAACATTCACATCTCAGAATTTGTAGTTTCTCTGCAGCAACATCCATATGAGTCGGCTGCCAGCATTACATATGAGTCTGGACAGACATAGCTATAAACTGTAACTGCAATGTGACTGGTTGGTGGAGGCATACTGTATAACTGTGAGGCGGTAATCATTGTTTTACCGTCACATTTGTTCTGTTTTGAATCTGTGTCAAACCTACAAAACCTGATCAAAAACGAAAGGGTAAAAAATAAGTTTGCACACACATATTCTTCTGTGTCTACTTTTCTTTGTCTCCATTCAGGGACAACAAAGCAGACCAGAGTCTCCGTGTTCTCACCATTTGTGGGCTGCCTACGAAATGTGAAGTTTTATGGAAGACCTGTTGCACTGGAGACAGGATCCAGGGTGGTCGGACCTGTCAGCATCAACACATGCCCAGCAGAATAAGACGTGTAATTAACGGGGGACATGCCAACATCTTTTACTCCTCAGAGACATCATTACAAAGTGCGCAGACAGGCTTTGTTGAAACCCTAAAACCCAGCGCCCCTTAGCTGCTGTTGCTACACCTGTCAGGTTTTACTGTTTCACACCTCACACAGTTTAACTAATAAAGGAACAGATATACACCCTGAAATAACTAAACCTCTGTCAAGCTAAATTTAGAAACACGATTTCAGACAGAGAAAAACAGACTTCTCACTTCTACCTGACGACCATTGAACGTCAGCTGAAATGACATCTGTTGCTACCAAATTTAACCAGCTGTAGCTAATTAAGCTAATGTTTAGACAACGTCCTTAGTTGGCTTTTTTTGCCTCCTGGGCACTGCAGCGGTGCACTTAAGCAAGGCACTGAACCCCCACCTGCTCAGGGTGCCTGTCTATGGGCAGCCCCCTTGCTCTGACATCTCTCCATTTAATGCATGTATAGGTTCTGTTTGTGCACGTGTGTGTATTTCAGGTGGTTCAGTGGTTCCCAGCTGGTCCAGCCATGGGGTCCAGATTTCTCCTCAGTCATTAAGTCAAGGTCCCACAGTTTAATACATGCAGCGTCATACTTGCATTTGACCATGTTTCCTCTACAGCAGGAAATGGCACTTCAAAATAAAAGCTCTGTGCCACAAATTCACTGTACATGAAAATAAAGAGTGTTTTTTCAAACTTGACACATTTGCGAGTCACCTGCGTTCCTACCAGACTGGGTCTGTGACCCACTTTTGGACCGTGACCCACTAGTTTGGAACCACTGATCTTGATAAAATATAGCATACACACATATGAAGCAGAGTTTTGGGGGTCAATGAATGAAGCTCTCGCAAAAGTCCAGCCAGGACGACAATACTTTTCATGCTCAGGCTCTAAGTTTTCTTTCTCACCCTCTCACCTCGCACTCATGATTTCTAGGTGTCATTATCTGGGTCTGTCCACTGAGTCATCAACCAACAGCACAGCGACACACCCTCTCTGTCAGCCTATCATCTTACCGCTCCTCAATTTAAATATGGTTCTTTCTCTGCCATCGTTTTTTCTTGCTTTCTGGTGCTCCACCTCCCCATCACCACCTAGTCTTTACAGATTCATCAGCCTCATCCACTTCAGCAGCCTCAGAATCATCAGCCACCACCTTGCTGGTGCTCAGATTTCCCACAATCACAAAATATGTCCCTCTTCTGTTAAATCTTGATTAGCACAAATCATCTGTTAATCTGTACACTCATATTCTGTATCAGATGTTATCTTTACTTCATTCTTCTGTCTCTCCTGATCGAAATGCACATTTTAAATATTGAGGGGGACGTGTACCCTGCATCCCTCCTGAAAGCTACACTTATGATTAATTATTATGATGCACAGATTCTGTAACCAAAAAAAAAAATAAATAAATAAACCTACTTAAATGACAGCTTTTAAATTGTGACCTTATTCATCTTTTTCAGATTTATTTTGGTGGGCTGTGTAAATGGATAGATTTCAAAATTATCACCCCATATAGAGGCATAAAGACATTTAAACATCAGTGGGTTAAACATCATGTGGCTGTTTGACTCTTACTTTAATCTTTAAGTACACTGCTACAATACAGGCACATACATGTACCTCACAGTGTCAACTTCAGAGTAGCATTACATGACAAAACTCTTTCAACTATAGCATAAAGCTTAATCTGATATTCTACCTTTGACCATGAGATGGAGTGCTTGTCCTAATAAAATGTGTTCAGTTAGTCCCACTCTGCTTTCAGGGAAGTTTTCCTGTATGTATCCAACTATGTTTGTTCTCTAATGCACCCGTGACTTTCAAGTGATGCGTCCCCCCTCACTCAGTGCATGCTTAAACAGGCTGCAGTCATCTGTGACTCTGAACAAGACTAAATGGGTGATGAATGAGACACTTACAGAAAGGAGCTACAATGTCAGCCAAAGGTCACTACTTTTGGAAAATGACCAAATGTGTGAGGAACAGTCTTCAGGTAAAGTCACATCAGTCTGTGATCAATGAAACTGCCCTGCGCTCAGCCCTGAAAAACAAAATCATAGATAGAAAACAGTTAGTGACATAAATGCACTACGCGAGTTACAGAGGCAAAGACATTTCCAGTCGCCTCTTTGTTAGCTCTGCAGAATTTGTGCTTACTTTATGTTAAATTGAGTGGCCAATAAAGAGGATTAGGGCCATGTTAAAGAAAAAAAATCTTAGATTTTAAAAATAAAGTTGTAAATCTATGAGAATAAAGTAATAAATCTACGAGAATAGAGCTGTAAATCTACAAGAATAGAGCTGTAAATCTACGAGAATAGACCCGTAAATCTACAAGAATAGAGTTGTAAATCTACAAGAATAGAGCCATAAATCTACAAGAATAAAGCTGTAAATCTACAAGAATAGAGCCGTAAATCTACAAGAATAAAGCTGTAAATCTGCAAGAATAAAGCCGTAAATCTACAAGAATAAAGTTTTAAATCTACAAGAATAGAGCTGTAAATCTACAAGAATAGACCCATTAATCTACAAGAATAGACCCATAAATCTACAAGAATAGAGTTGTAAATCTACAAGAATAGAGCTGTAAATCTACAAGAATAAAGCTGTAAATCTACAAGAATAGAGCCGTAAATCTACAAGAATAAAGCTGTAAATCTACAAGAATAGAGCTGTAAATCTACAAGAATAAAGGCGTAAATCTACAAGAATAGAGCTGTAAATCTACAAGAACAAAGCCGTAAATCTGCAAGAACAAAGCCATAAATCTGCAAGAACAAAGCCGTAAATCTCGAAGAATAAAGCTGTAAATTTACAAGAATAGAGCCGTAAAGCTATGAGAATAAAGCAGCATTCATTGTGTATGTGCTACCGTGGCACAAGAGCGCACCGCTCTGCCGCCGAGCTGTTTGTATATTTGTTCATAGCAAATAAAACAACGAAAATTATTGGGTGGTAAATAGGTTTGTCATTTAGCTTTAGCTCTGACCTCTGGATAAATAAAGCAAAAAGCTAACGTTAGCGGGAGCATCACTCGTATTGCCAACGTCATCAAACGGCGCACGCTGACTGTTATTGTTGCAGTACTCGGAAAAACACGGCAGATGGCGCAAATGGGCAAAACTCCACAGGGCAGCTTTAACACAGAGGGAATTCTAACCGGAAGACGTTTCAGCTGGTTGCAGTCTGTAGTCGTCACTGCTAGATGTCACTAAATCCCCCTAAAACACTGTTCCTTTAAATACACCTATTGGCAGTTATTTTCTTATTGATTTAGTATTTGTGGATTTGATTTATCTGGACTTTTTCTCACATTAGCCTGTTTGCAGTTATTTGTTAATTGCATGTAGTCGAATTTGTCCCATTTAATATTGCATTTAGTGCACTGGCAGACAATGACTGTTTGTTAATTAGATTTATTTGGAATCAAATTTGTACTTCACATTTGTGCATCAGCAGCATGAAGAGGGTTGATTTTGAATTAATTCTTGAGTGCCAAAAATGATTACTCTTTCTATCTCTCTTGCCATTTCAGTTATTTGCTTTAACACATTTGCTCTTTGATTCTGAAAGTGTTTCTTTGAATGAATCTGTCGATAGTGCTTTTTAAATTGATTTATTTTGAATCAAAATTATCTCATTTAATGTTTTTGTAGATGTAATCAAAGTAGCCTGAATGTACACTAGTTTTTGTTAGTATTTGTTTCTCAATAAACATCAGACATGTTTCCATTGGTTAGCAGTATGTGTTTGTGATTTGTTGCATTATGATGTGATGCAGGTTGTGAGTCAGAGATTTAAATATATGATCTATATAATTCAAAGACAACATTGCAGGTGACGTTGCTGTTTGTGGAGGCCCTGAGCTGGTGTGGTTACATGAGGTCTGTGAGGCCGGTTGGAAACGACATCAGAGATGGCTCATGGTTGTGGATTAAACATTCAGTTCACAGGCAACAGCTCTGTTGGACTTTCCTGCAGTCAGCATGCCAATGGCACACTCCCTAAAAACGTGGGACATCTGTGACTCTGTGTTGTATGATCCCACTGCTCATTTAAAAGTGTCCTTTTATTGTGAGCATCCCAGGACACACCTGTGTAGGAATCAGGCTGTTGATGTGCCACACATGTCAGGTGGATGAATCATTTTGAATACATCAAAAAAAAAAGTCTTAGATCTTTAACTGAAACCTGTGAGAAATGGGAGAAAAAATAAAACCATTTGAAGTGTTAAAATTCTCTGTGTAATTTTCTTTTCAGTAATTTCTCTCATTTTGTGTTATCTCCACATAACATGAACACATTTTAAAGTCAGTTAATATATATCCTTCAAATGACAATATAAAGTGAGAATGAACAGAGTAAATGAAAAGATGATGATCATGTGAGCAGACGTTTGGCTGATTCATCACATTTTGTCATCATTGTGCAACCAGGAAGAGAAAGCCATGCTGACGTCCTGTTATTCAACTTTTTCTTTTTCACTACACAACAGCAAAACTAACTGACTCTTTTCAATGGATCATGAGACGACGGGCCCCTGGGCACAGAAATGCAAAAGGCCCCACCACCTCTCCTACATAGGAGCAAGACATTGATTTATTTAACCTCTTTTTGATTTTACTCCTGCATCTCCTTGTAGTCGTTACACAATTCTCAGTGGGTTTTTTGTGTGTGTGTGTGTGTGTGTGTGTGTGTGGTTGTTTTGCCCTTTTTTGTCGTTTTTTTTTTGTCTGCAGTTGATTCTATCTCTGAAATAATTTCTGTCTCTTTGTGGTCATTTTGTGTGTCTGTGATTGTTTTTGCCCCTTTTCGTAATCATGAGTCTCTTTGTGTCTCTTTGCAGCTGTTTTGCGTCACTTTGTTTGTTGTCTTAATTTATTTCTTTGGGGCCAGGTTTTGTCTCTGTGGTTGCCTTGTGTCTCTCTGCGATTGTTTTCCCTCTTTTCATAGCTGTGAGTCTTTATGTATCAGTTTTGCATCTCTTTCTAGTCATTTTGTGCGTCATTATGGTCTTTTTGCATCTCTTTTTCCTGGTTTTATGTTTCTTTGTGGTCATTTTGTGTCCCTTTGTGATTGTTTTGTCTCTTTTTGTAGTCATGAGACTCTTTGTAGAGGTCTTACGTCTCTTTAGAGTCATTTGGTACATTTTTTATGGTCTTTTTGCATCTCATTTTCATCATTTTATTTTCTTTTGTGGTCATTTTGTGTCTCTTTGTGAATACTTAGCCCCTTTTTGGTAGTCAGGAGTCTCCTTGTGTCTCTTTGCAGCTGTTTTGCATCTCTGTTTGTTGTCTTTATATGTTTCTTTGGGGCCATGTTGTGTCTCTTTGTTGTTATCTTGTGTCTCTTTGCAATTGTTTTACCTCTTTTCTTAGTTGTGAGTCTTCTTGTATTGGTTTTGCATCTCTTTATAGTCATTTTGTGCATCATTATGGTCTTTTTGCATCTCTTTTCCTGGTTTTATGTTTCTTTGTGGTCATTTTGTGTCTCTTTGTGATTATCTTGCTCCCTCTCGTAGTCATGAGTCTCCTTGTGTGTCTTTGTTGTCTTTATATATTTCTTTGGGTCATGTTGGGTCTCTGTAGTTGCCTTGTGTCTCTTTGTCATTATCTTGTGTTTCTGTGATTGTTTTGCCTTTTTTTGTAGTCGTGAGTCTCTTTGCAGTGGACTTGATTGTCTTTATAGTCATTTTGTGCGTCTTTATCGTCTTTTTGTTTCTTTATGGTCATTTTGTGCGTCTTTGTGATTACTTAGCCCCATTTTGAGCTGCTTTCTGTGTCTTTGCAGCTGTTTTGCATCTCTTTATTGTCATTTTGTGTGTTTCTGAGGTCCGTTTGAATGCCTTTGTAGTTGCTTTGTGTCTTTTTGTAGTCATTTTGTGCCTCATTGCAACTGTTTTGCATCTCTAGTTAGTCGGTTTGTGTCTCTTTGTGGTCATGTTCAGTCCCTGCAGTTGCCTTGCTTCTCTGTCATTATTTTGTGTCTCATTGTGATTGTTTTACCTCATTTCATAGTCATAAGTCTCTTTGTAGAAATTCTTTTGCATCTTTATGGTCCTTTTTTTTTTAATCTCTTTTTGTTGTTTTATGTTCCTTTGTGGTCATTTTGTGTCTCTGTGATTGTCTTGCTCCTTTCCATAGTAGTTGAGAGTCTCTTTTTGCCTCTTTGCAACTGTTTTGCATCTCTGCATTGTCGCTTTGTGTCTTTTTGTGGTAATTTCCTGGTGGATATGTGTTAATTAGAGTGACATTTTGCAGGTAAAAAATGGGTATCTGTTTTTTTTTCTTTGCCTTAAATCCCTGTACGTTTTTTATTATTATTCCTGGTCATCCTGTACTATTTTCAGCTCCTTCTGTGAACCTTCTCCTCGTTCTTTTCCCTAATGGTTCGCTATGTGAGAAATTTAATTTGGGTTCCCCTCATTCATATGCAAATCACACTTCAATTCACACATATACTCTGCTCCTCTGGGTTTCAGTATCTCTTTCAGTTACTGAAAATGCCAACATTTTACCATTCCTTCACCTTTCCTGCTGGCTGCCCTGATCAGCTCAGCCTCCTTCTGCACATACATTAGACGCCGGCCTTTGCTATTAGATCAAATTATTTTCAGACTCCTCTGAACCTAAGTATATAAACGATAAAAACATCCATGAACACACTGAAGTGTTTTAATGAAGTGTTCAATTCAATATTCTCAATGCTCTATTTGGAGGCAAATGTCCTTAAAATCCAATATTTTCCACATCCTCTTGTCCTCTTTTTTAGTGTGTTTGTGTGCGCTTTTATGTTTCAGGGTGTCTGTAGGCAGAATGAAGGCCGGGGTCGTTTGTGAAGATGTGGCACACCTGCGCCAAGTGGCTCACAGCTGCAGATAATGATTTGGTGCTCTCTCTTACTGTGCCACACCCTGTGGACTCAGCTTTCCACATGTCCATTATTTCTTCATCTGTACTTTTACACACTTCATGATATGCTCAAACATACACTACTGATTTACATGTTTTTTTCTTCACGTTTATGTTGATCTGTAGTTTGGCCAGCAAAATCATTCAAGGTGATGTTCGTGTGAGCTCCCTGTGAGCAGTGGTGCCCCCTGGCAGAAATAATTAGAGCCTGATATTACTGTCTTACTGAGGCTGTGGTGCACTCATTTTTTAATATGGAGGTAGAGGTATCTTGTGAAACTAGATATATAGCAGTAGTTATGTCAGCATATCTTATGGGAAGCAAGTGAAATAATGCTCCAATATCTGGCTAAATTTTGGCGAGGGAACAATTGGCAAGGCCATTTTCAAAACTCTCACTCTCTTTCCAAACTGTCACCTCAAGATAACTGAATGAAAATGAGTTCTCCGAGTACTCACGAGTCTACCCTAAACTTGAAAAGGCTTGCTAGTACATGCCCTTCCTCAATTTACTCCTTCAAATAAAAGCTGTCTGAGTTCCTCCAGGAATTTCAATTCAATTTTCAATTTCATTTATAAAGCCCAATATCACAAATCACAAATCGCCTCACAGGGCTTTACAGCATACGACATCCCTCTGTCCTTTGGACCCTCACAGCGGATAGGCTAAGGAAAAACTCCCCAAAAAAACCCTTTAACGGGGAAAAAAACGGTAGAAACCTAAACCTAGTGATTTTGAGATGCTGGGATCGCAACAATTATCGCAAATTCAGCCAATCCCTTTGAATTTGTGCAACTTGCGATTTTACTGCAAAGTTGAATATTTAAAATGGGTAAAAAATAATTTCATTGTAGAGCTGCGTGTAGCGTAGCGATTCCCTCAGCTTCTGTTTATCATGAGACTGCTGCAGGACCGTAGCTCTGTGCCTGAGACACAGCCAGGCACACACACAGTGAAAAGGCTAGCTATTAGCATCATAAGGCTAACGTCCAGTGGTTACGATCCAATTTAACGACGAGTCGAGCCCTTTCAGAGTGAGGTTAACAACTCGATGCTGGATGTTAACCCCTGCTGCCGTCTTCTGCCTGATTGGTATAATATGACAAGCAGGGATGAGAACACGTTGCGCTGCGATAGGTTGTGCTGACGGGGCAGGGAGAGCAGGGCGAGAGCCTCTCAGGGGCACGGTACTTCAGTGCTACATCCAACAGCAGGGACAGTTGATCGGCGGCCCCCCAATCATCTTAAACAGGTACTAATTTTGTGGGAAACACTGAATGCTCATAATAACAACCTTTCTGTGACAGCATCACAACTATTTTTGCAATTGTCACTTGCCCCTGCAATTTCATTGCAAAACAACTACAAGAAAACGTCTATGAACATTGAATCATTCATTGCAATTCTTTAGAAAAGCTGGCGTGAAATCAGCATTTCAGGCTGCAACAATCCCCAAAACGTACTGCGAAATCCTAGAGACACTGCTGTACATTTTTGAGAAAAGGGACAACCAGCCTAACATGTATAGATACAGAACACATTAAACAGGATTGCTGTGGAACTCATAATGTTAACTGTACCAGTATTAGTCTATGCACATCAAGTAATCAGCAATATTAACTGTAAAATAAAAGAAAGCACATCAGTATGCAGTTCCTCAACTCCTATTCATATAGTTTTTAACTAGCCTTTATACGACAAGAGCGTCAGTGAATTCCTGAAACTCAGTTATGGCTCTTAGTTTTGGTGTGGCACTCCAAGATTTTAGGGTGGACCCATCTGACCACCATGAAATATTTCTGGGGGCACAACTGCTCTTTTGTTGCAAGAAGAACTTGTAACAAACAGGGTCACGTCTGGGAAGTTGGCTCCTCCTTGCAACAAAAGAGGAAGCTCACACAAACGTCTCCTTGAAAGGTTTTATTGACCGAATTACAAGTTGACATAAACTTCAAGGCAAACCACAGATAAGTAATATCAGCAGTGTGAGGAGAGTGTTTTAAGTGTATGCAGAGAGCTGGAGTGTTCACAGCATGTGGCATGGTGAGGGCAAAGCAAACCAGAGCACAGTCTGCAGCTGTCTTAAATACAGGTGAGCCAGGAGGTACAGGTGAGCCACATCTACTCTGACGACCCTGTCCTTCACTTTGCCTGCAAAGGCATCCACACACACACAGACACACACACACACACACATCAAAGCAGAGGACAACCTTCAGGGTCATGACAACTTTACTCTCAGAGGTTGTATGATACACACATTTTTGATTTTCACAAAAATATTAATAAACCTTTTCACAGAGCTCAGTTCTGACGTGTGCTTTATAAAGTAGTGAGCACAGCAGACACAGAATTCAGCGGACAAAACAAAACAGGTGTAATATTGGTATAGAAAATATGTTTTTCTCTGAGTATGTTTTTTGAGCCTCATTTTTTTTACAAGGCAAAATAAAACAAATACATGCTTGTGATTTAGTGAGTCGGGAGCCCAGAGGGAATGTGAACGACACGATGAGGTCACTGGTGGTTGGATTTGTGTAAAGTATGTACACAGATATACATTTAGAGTCAAAACACTATTATGAACATTTAAAATAAGACAGGTGGTCAGTAAAATCATGAACTTTTAGCAAAGTGTGCTACAAGTCCATTAGAACAGAAACAACCTCAATGTAAATACAAATGCTACATTTCAAAGCAAACAACTTTATATTTCAGAATTTTTCAATATTGATTATTGACATTTTTATGCACAGTTTTACCGTCATAGAGTAGAATAAGGCCACGCAGTTTAGGTTTGCATAATGTTTGTAGTCACTGTAGCTACTCCATTTAAAAAAGAAAGACAGTTAATGCTGCTCCGTGTGAAGGACACTGTTTGGTGTTAGTTTCTCTCTGCAGGAAACGTCCGTTAGTAAATGTCTGGCAGCTGACTGTATTTCCTGTCCCAGTATCTACCAGAGAGGAGCCAGTCCTGGGCGTTGGTGTGAGGGTTTTGTCCCTGCTGAAACCACCTGAAAGCACAGCGGAGACATATCAGCAGTCAGTTTGAGCTACTGTCAAACGGACAGGACACCAGCCAGAAAATCATGACTCAAACAAATCAGAGGAAGCAAGGAGGGGAGGTCAGGCATGCGTCATCACAAGGTTATGGGTGATTTTCATGGGAGTTCTTTTTTTAGGCTGTTAGGGGGAGAGGACTCTTGCAATGTTCGTGCCAGGAAGCTGCCATGCTGCCTTTATTGGCCAAGAACATGTCGACATACTAAGAATCTGACTCAGGTTTTTGCATTACTCTCATGTACTTAGGAATAGACATAACAGCTAAGAGCAAGGACAACAAAGCTGGACAGATAACATTAAGGAACAGGCAGGACTATTATGTACACATCAGAAAATAACGTGTAACTATTATACACATTATATACAGGGCACCAATGACCAACAATAGGGATGGCATAAAAATAAAATGTCTATAAACAAAGGAGAGCAGATTAATCAAATTGGGCCTCATGCAGGATGGATAGATTTTTTTTTTTTTTGGAGAGGGTGCTTAAAAGTCAAAACTGTGTGAAATACAAAGACATTTTCTCCTAATTTGTTCTTATTTTGTTAGTACTCCTTGATTTCTAGGAATCTTCTTTTTGCTCTTCTCTTATGAAAGAGAACATTTTACAAGTGGTTGAAAACAAAAACACCAAGATAACGGAAAAACATCTTGTTTTCACAGTCCACAAATTTTTTGTCCAACGAGAGAAAACACAAGTTTTAAATTTAATTGACATAATTTTCATATAATTTGAGGTACCAATTTCTACTTTCACTCCACTACACTTCAGAAGGAAAAATTTGAACTTCTAACTCCACTATTAACTTTAGTTACTCGCAGGGACGTCATAGTTGGGGGAGGGAAAATGGGACTGATTACCCGGGGCACCGATGGGAGGGTGGCACTCGAAAAACCCGGGGTTAAAAGTTTGGTTTTGTTTGTATTTTATTTTATTTCTCAGCAATTAGTGCCTATAACTAAATTAAAAATAGGGAATAAATCTGTTAAAAGACTGAACTTCGTACAAGAGAATGGTGGAAGCTCTCATCCCTTAAAGGTCCAAAATGGTGCATTCACACTGAGAAGTATGGAAAAATGCAGTGCACTATGAGTACCCACATGGTGCACTCAAAACGGTCAAGAAGTTGAGTGTGGAACTATGGACACTTCTTGCCTTCAATGGTCGCCATCTTGGCTGCGTAGCAGAAGGGGAGGGGCCATTTTTCAAACTGGAAATGGCAGCCGAGGACCATGCGACCGTGAACGTCACTGCATTGTACAAATACATGTGTTTTTTGCACTAAGCACCACTATACTGTTGTCGGGTATAAGCCAGCAGTATGTTTATTGGGTTAATTTAGCAGTCTGTAATGATTTGGTACCGCTAATGATAACGCAAACACTAATGCTAGTTTGCTAACTAGCTAATTTGCAGTCATCATTTCCGGTGAGTGCACAACGGCTGTGTTTGGTTTGAGACAACACTACCCTGTCGAAATTCACGCACTACGCCAATGAGTACATAGTGCACATAGTATACTACATAGAAGTGTACTAACGGAAGTATGTGATTTGAGACACACACATGGAGAGACATGGATCAAGGGAGGAAGGGAAGGAAGGAAGTGGACTAATTTACAAAGACTCAACAATTTATTGATTCACTTGTTAGGAATTTTAGCTTTAAAAAGCAATTGTTTTTGTAATTTGTACATTTCTATTAATTTGTAATATTGCTAGTCTTGAAAGTTTAATAAATTATGCAATCTTTGTTTTTATCTTTTTATTTTTTTTATGTGTCATTATTGCTGTTTAATAGGGGAGGTATCTTTATGAGCCATTCTTTGGCGTCTAACCTGTCCTGCACAATGTTTAAATTTTTCCTATAATTCTTATTGTCTTGGTTATATACATGTATTTGCAAATAAATAAGCCAAACTAACAAACTAAGGGTGAGCGGCCCACAGAGACTGATAATGCACAGGGCCCAGAATTTGGTGCTACACCCCTGGTTACTAGTTAGAAGGTTGCACAGAAATCATATAATAATTGTAATTATTTTGATTTCTTAAATGGCTTTAAGTTTTTCTACATTACGTACTTTTACTTTTACTACCTGAAAAACATTTCCATACTATACTATACATTAAATATAGAGTAGGGGGGGGGGGCTATCTATGCCAACAGGTTACTTATGATCAAGTTCATCATTCAGCACACCTGGGTAAGAGCAGATTTGGACAGGCTGGGTGCACCCTGAGATGAAATATGGGAGAAATTTAAGAGAGCATTGCTGCATGAGGCCCACTGTCTCCAAACTGTGATTCAATCGACGGTGATTCTCTATTTCACCTAAACAGAAAGCAGGACGCAGTTCTCAAGATAAGATTTCGATTTAGAGAATAAGAAGTGTTTGGAAACACTCAGACTGCAAGAACACATGATCACATCACACATTTCAGGCACATCAATCAAACAGCCGGCAGCTCTGACCTTGGGCCCAGGGCAGGACTCCTTAACATCAAAGCGAGGATGCAACAGAAAAACAAGTCAGATGAAGAGAAAATGGAGATTTAGCTTGAGCACTTCAAAGCAAAGTATGAAACAGTACAGACAGAGATGATAAAACGGCACTAGCACTATATTTGGCCATATGAAGACTGTATATGAAGGCAAACAGTTCTAGTTTAGAGGATAATTCTGAGCTGGTGGTGTTCACACTTTATTAAAAAGACAGTTTGACATATTGGAAAATTGTTTTTGATGCCGAGAATTAGATGAGAAGAATATCTGTTTGGTAAATATGAAGCTACAGCCAGCAGCCTATTAGCTTAGCTTAGCATAGACACCTGAAAGAGGAGGGAACAGCTGAAATCTAATTTCTAACAATGCTGGCTAGTTTTTTCACCTCTTTAAGCTAAGCTATGCTAACCAACCTGACATTTGCATGTAGCTACATGTACGTTAGCAGCATAGAGCAGTGTGCTTGCAGTGGGGGAACGACTGTAACAGAGAATAGTGACACTTTCTACTATGACAAAAAATCACCACAACCAAGTTTACACATTTCCCTCACGTTAGCGTGTAGCTACATGTATGTTAGTTGTCACGTATCACCGCTTTGTCTGTGGCCTTTCACATCTACATATTACACAGTATCCTTCTGTGTATGCTGCTGACGATCCAGGAAGCCATATCCAGCGTACTGATCATGTGGCGACCTCCAGGGTTGAAAAATGAAGCCAACATGGGGGTGCCAAAAACTGCAGTTCCTCTAATGGCCACTTGAGGCTGGCTCCAGAAGTGAGTCAATCCCAAAGGCCCTCATGTTAAATAACTTTAGAGCAGAAATAAACATGTTTACAGCCTGGTACAAAAGAAAGGTTTTGGTCTAGCTAATTCCAACATCCATGACAACTGTACGAGGGGTACATTTTATACAACTCATCTGTTTCCATATAATTAAGGCTCAGATTTACGAATGATTACGTGTCCCTTGCTCTTCCGCAGTGCCACCTTCTCATCCAAACATGGTCACTTCTCACTCCAAAAAACCCAAGACAACGACGGCTGAAATACCAAACTCAAGGCTTCAAACGATCTTTGGTGCTGACATGAGAGAATCAACATAAGTGTCTAACTCTCGGCAACAAAGTGGATAAAGGCATTTCTCACAATTTAAAACTATTCTTTAAAGGCAGAAACCAGATTTAGCCACATTAGAGTGCTGCAGGTATGACATTTTTTTTTGTAGGCCGACCTGGAAGTTAGCATCACCCTGGTTCCCTTGTCAAAAAGCCAATGGGATTTTTACACTGGATTTTGGATTGGTGCAGAGAATAAGCTCACAAACTACACCACAGTCGCATGACTTCATCATCACCAGCACAACGCTGTAAAGCCGTGTTCGGCGTGATGACGCTCTGTAGTCTCATTTGGCCACTTGTTAGCAACTGCCTTTTTTACCTTACATAAAAGCTTCAAAATTCACGAGTTGGGTATTTAGTGACATATTCTATGCGGTAGAACAAAACGTGAAAGTCTCTTAAGCTTGTGTTAACCACAGACCTTATTTCAGGCATCTAAAGAAAAACTTGTTATAAAAAAACTTTGAGACGAGGGAACTGCTCGGGCAAAATGCTAACTCTTTTCTGTGTTGTAGGACTCATTCCTACAGCATAAAAATGGAAAATAAAGTTAATGTAAATTATGAATGCCTCTTAATTTAAGCAAACTGAACAGAGGCTAATCTGAATTGACAGTGCTCACACTCAATTGACCTATGGCTAAGTCCCGCCCTCAAATGCGATGAGCCAGTCACAGTGCGTATAGCCATTCCCACACACTCAGACATTCTCTGCCTGGACGTCCATTGAAATGCATTACAGAAAGTCAGTTTCGTTCGGTTTTATGAGCTTTTTCTGAGATTTGAAGTTTAAAAATGGTCAAACGGTGTGCATGGGGTACATGCAACTCTGACACAAGGTATCCTGAGAGGCTGGGCGACCAGGTGTATTTTTTACACTTTAAACCACATCTCAACAGAGAAAAGTGTCTCCTTTGGATAAAGTTGTGTGGTAACGTTAGACCACAACATCAACTCAACGTGAATAAGATTAACAATGATGTCTACATCTGTTCTAAGGTAAGTCAACATTGTGTTTGAGGCAACATATTGTCACTTTGCTGGAAAGAAATAAGTTATCTTTAACATCTCTAGCTAATGTTAGCTAAAGTTAGCCTAACGTTAGCTCCTAGCTGCGTTGTTCATCATGTCACGTTGTTTGCTGGGAGTTCATTAGCCTATTTTGTTTTAGTTTTGTACTTTGGTGATCGTACATCATTGTTAGCTGTTGTCCAAAGGGCTCTAGTTAAGCTAACGTTAACTTCTGGAGCTTAGCTTCATTAACTTATCTGTAATGGCAGAGATAACAAAGGTTGGCAAACGTTATGCTGAATGATTCAGTGTAAATACTGTAGCACCAAACTAACGGAGAGACACTCTTGGTAAAGATGGTAAAAAGGCCGTTATCCTTTTCTCATATTCTGAGCCAAAAACCTTAACTTCAGTGGCACTTTGATTCACCAAAATTTGAGCGTTATGTCTCCAAAAATCATCAATTGCCTCCTGCGAAATGCCGTGTACTGTGACACCTGCCATAGCACCGCTCACTGAATGTTGATATTTTGTCTGAGTGAGTGGAGGGGGACGTGGCTTAGCCATAGGTCAATTATTGCCAATTTCTGCCCACACATGAAGGCCAGGAATCGCTTGGTCATTTCAGTAACTTTAGACCTTGAAAACGTTTTAAACACATTAGCTGATTACATGAAAGCCTGTTGAGTAAAGAGAGGAGAACTGTTTCAGTTGGCCACTTTCAGCAACAATCTCACCTCGTCTTCCACTCTTCATCATTTTTGGAGCGGTTTTTGCGAGCAGCTCTCTGTTTTTCCTCCAGTCTTTTCTTCTCCTCACTGGCGAGGTCTGTTGGAATAATAGCATTGTAGAGTTTCACACTGCAGCTACAGTATTCTCTTCTTTGGTTTTATACATTTTCAGTTTATATATTTCACCAACAGCTATTACCAATGTCACCATTCTCCATGGCTCGTATGTCTGGCCTCAGCCTGCAGTCAGTCTGAGGAATGAGTCCCTCCATGTCCTTATGCAGCTCGTTTAGTTGCATCGCAAAGGACGTGAAGCTGTACATCTGCAATTAGAGACCAATTCTGCAGATTAGAGCATTACAAACACAAAACTGAGACTCAAACGCTATAATCAACACTAATACTGTCAGTCAGACCTCTGCAGAGTTGGCCGGCCTGGGTGCGATTCTCCACAGCAGCTGGCTGCCAGGAATCATCTCCACAGTGTCTGCAGCTGGAGAGGGAACCTCCTCCTGATCCTCACTGCAGCTCTGAACACCAGCACAAGAGACAAACCGATACTGCACTGAAACGTCTACATATTAATCATGCTCTTTGCAGGATGCATTGTCTATTGAAATAGTAGAGTTAATTATGGATGTAAGCAAAGATCTCATGATATTTCATTTCATTTGAGTTGAAAAATACTGATATTTTCCACCCACTCGGTCATCAAACTACATTGTCACCGTGCTGAATCACAATAATACACTGATGTGACTCCCTGTGGATCAGGAGGAAGCAGCTCATACCGCTTTGCTGCCTTTTTTCTCTGCTGCTCCTTTCTTGTCGTTTTTCTTGTGTGCTTCGAAGGCAGCAGGGTCGACAACATACAGGCACTCTGTCCACTTCCCGTAGAGAGCACACAGCTTCTTTTTGCTGTGGAAAACACAAACATACAAATGTCCTCAGGTGAAAAACACTAGATAAAGACTTCAGTCAGTCAGCATGGATCCTCGTGCGTCTGAATATCTCATGGTTGCATATTTATTCTTGCTCTTGTGGTCATGCACATGTCCAGTCATTCATGTTGAGTCATCAGCTCTGTTGAAACAGCTTGTCTCCATTTTTGATTGAGCCATCTGCTCTTCTTTCTTTTTTTTTTTTTTTAACATATTCTACTTCAGTGACACGTTCTCCCTCAGTCTTTTCACCTTCATTTTGCAATAAAGCCTGTGACCCTCAAGAGCTGGTTCTGACGGTGATGAATTATTAATTATGAGAATTGTTGATTAATAATTTGCATGATGATTTAATTTTGTAATGGGTTCTGATGTCAAACTTAAAAGGTAACCTACTTAACTTTGCGAGTGCTGATTTATAAATGAAGCATATTTAAACAGCTTTAAAGGTCCAGTGTGTAGAATGTAGGGGGATATATTGGCAGAAATAGAATATAAGTTTGTTTTGTTTGGTGGCTGAAAATAAGAATCATGTTTTTGTAACCTTAAGCCCAGTTCAGGCCAAAGATTCACAACGAGACAAAACTGTTTTTGAACATTGCAAAACTGTTTTTGAACATTGCAGAGAAAAGCTGCAGCAGTTCACCTGTCTGAGCTCAACTCAAGCCAGCTGATGGTGTCACCTGCAACTCTGCTGGCCAAATCGTCAGTGGCTGGTTTTAGAACGCCAGGCTGGTCGACTGTTTCTACAGCCAGTTGGCTTGTAGCAAAATGACCGCAGATGGCATGTTAACTTGCTGAGGCCGGGGCTCTATCCATCATACAGTCCATCTGATGCTGGTTTTGTTTCTGTTTTTCGCCATTTCATTACTACTACAAATGCAACCATAGCCAGTATCTAACTGTCACTATCCCCATTCATATCTTAAGTAGCTACAGATTATATGCAGCCACAAAATAAGTCTGAAAAACTGGAAAAAAGAACGACAGAACAGACAGTTGTTGCATAGACATGATACACCATCTCATCTAGTTGCATTGGTGTGAACCGGCAAGTTTTAGAATGCTGCAGAACGGTGTATTGCAAATGCATGTTTCAACTCATCTCGTCGTGATTCTTTGGTCTGAACTGGGCTTAGGAATGAGCCATTTATATCTAGATAGGGAGCGGATCTTTGTCCACAAAGCCTGCCATGTTGCACTGTCTTGTTTCTACAGTAGCCTAGAAAAGACAAACCAAACACTGTCGCTATACAGGGATATTTGCATTTTCGCACTGGCTGACGTATTTAGTAGGCCCTCTGTGATGACCAGTGTCAAAAAAAGCACTTGCTTTTTTAATGTGAAACTGCTTTATTTAGTGTTTTTACCGCTTTAAATCACCTGGTCTGTTTGTTTTGGAGAAGAAGTCTCTGTGGATAATTGGGCTCCTGGGGAAAATGTTCTGAACCATGAACACTGAAGAAATTCTGACTGAGGGAAGATTCAGCTGGTTGCATTCTGCAATCCTCACTACTAGATGCCACTCAGTCCCCCTCAATCTTACACACTGTTAGTGTATCCTTCATTCTGCATTAAAGCCCATTTCCCCCCAGGAGCTGCTTCTGATGGTGATGAATTATTAACTCTGTGAACTGTTTACAAAGAATTTGCATGGTGATTTAATTTGTAATGGGGTCTTATGTCACACTTAAAGTTTCAAATGTGCTCAGGGGAGTGATCCCAGGCAACCTACTTAACTTTGTTCGTGCTGATTTATAAATGAAGCATATTTAAACGGCTTCAAACTGTTTATTGAGTCATATTTGTTTGACAATAATGGAGCATGAAGGAATGCGTATCAAAAGCATTGGCCAGACTAACTGTAAAGTGATACTGTGTGTTGCAATATGCAAAGAGTATTCACAATTCACAAAAGTGAATAATTCAGTATGTCCACTATTTCCCTCAGCATTCAAGACAAGAATAACAAGTCTTTGTACCAAAGAGTACTCATTATTTAAATGACTGTTCTCAACATCGTGCTTCAGAGTAAGCCGTACCTTTTATCCAGAATATACCCTTCAACCTTGTGCAGTTCTTTGCCAAAAAGGCCACATGGTATGAAATTCAGGTAGCATCTTTCACCAGTTCTGGGTGAAAAAGAGAAATACAGCATATTATGCTCTCACTCTCTGCTGGCTGAGTCATGCAGAACTTCCTCATCTGCTCAGTTTTCTTCCTTGTTGGTCAAACTTCCTCAAAATGTTTAAATATCAACTGTATCACACTTGTTCTACTCTATAAATATGCAATACTCTACAGTCTTCAAATAAGAATAGTGTGCAACATGTGCAAACGTAATGACTAAGTGGATTGTTTTTTTCCTCTTACTTGTGGTTGATCACCTCCACATTTCCATACTGCTCGATCCACAGCTGACCCACAATGATGTTGTGAACACAACATGTAGGATTTGTCCATGTGTAGGCTTCATTGTGCCTGGAGATGAAACAATGACTTAAAAGAGAACAATTTTATACATCAAAGTCTGTTCACAGGTGTTGGGGGAAGCTACTGCACATGTGGCAAGAGATCTAGAAAGCCTTTTGTGGCTCCAAAGGAAGCTACGTGAAGTCTGATAAATGTCCTCAAGTGAAGTCACTACTTAATTAATCCTTGAGTCCAAGTAGATGTTCGTGCCAAATTTTAAGAAATCCCCTCAACGTGTTCCTGAGATATCCTTTCCACCAGAATGTGATGTTGGTATGCTGGCGCAGAAAATCTCAGGTTGTGTAGTTAGAAAGAAGTCAGTTTGACGTAGACAAGGAGGCTTCCAGTCGCCTCTCTGTCAGCTCCCCTAAATTTGTGCTAAATCTGTGCTAAGTTAAGGCTCTTATGTCTATTTAGTAAGTGTTAATGGCGCTTTTTGTGGTTGACTTTGGACGTTGGTGGCGTGTGGCTGAGAGTCGCTCATTGGGATGAGGACATCAGCTCGCCAGTCTGTAAACTCTCCTTCTGCTCACTTCTAGATAGCTAGCTGCTAGATAGCCAGATCGAGCTTTTCAAGTGTTAAACATCAAGAAAAGACAGAACAAATATGGGCACTAGCAGAACTAGCATCCTGCTAGCCATTGTACAGACATTGGAAAAAAAAAACAGACACCCTCCATGCTGCATCAGTTTTTAAAGGGATATCAGTAACTGTAATATCCTTTGATTCACCAAAACTTGGCTAAATCCTCGACAGCGGCATTCAACCAGGAGGCTCATTTTCTATCTGACAGGGCAGAGGACTCTAGGAGAGAAGTAGAGGAGGCGTGTGCTGGTGAATAAGGACTGGTGTGTCAGTGGGAACATGAGGTGCTGTCCTGTTCCTGCTGTGGATCACTGCTATATGCTGTGCAGAACCATGTGGAGAGCGGTATCGCTGTCCAGGTTCAGATGTAGCCACCATATGACTGTTGAGGTCGGGATGTGTTGCATTAAATTATTCCACAACCAGAAACCATGGATTATCAGAACCATCCAGAAACATGCAGCACTTTTACATGACATTAGAGAAATTGGATTCATTCTGTTAGTCCGACTAATACCAGACTTTTAAAATACATGTCAACATGTTAGTCCGACTGAAATCGTATGAAATCGAATATCTAAAAGTCGGACTAAAACACTCAGATAATGCAACTGGGAGCTGAATTAGTTAATCGGACCCAAACTGGCTGAGGAGCTCTGTGCATGCACCACAGACTTTGACCCGGAAGTTGAAAGCATTAAATGCATAACAGAAGAGAAAGCTGGTAACAACACGGCGAAATCTACATCCAGAGCCACGTGTTCTTCTAATGTGCAACAAAAACCTACAGGCCACTCATACAGAGGAACTCAAGAAGAGATATAAACTTTTTCATGGGACTTGTCAATCAAAAAAGAAGAGCAAGAGCTGATTTAATATTTCTGAAGAAAAGAGTTCTTTTTTTTTTTTTTTTATCAGCTTGAGATTCTTACTTGGGCAGCTCCAGCGTGATGATGCCTTTCGGCTCTGCTTCCACACTCTTGCCCCAGAACTTGAGTTTGGGGTAGATGGATCCATGAAAAACAAAGTCTTGCTTCAGGCCTTCAGCATGGAAGGCGCTGACTGGAGGGTGGTGGCTCACCTGCTCCGATATGAGCCTGAACCCCAGATCCTCTCTGGGACGACCAAGAAGACAGCAAGCACAGGGTAAGTTTTTAGTAAAAAATTAGTGTAGAACATTTGCTGAATAATCCCACTCACCTGACCAGTTCGTAGGTTTCTCCCAGCAGCGGGTTAAAGGGTTTACCTGTCCGCTCCCACTGGGAGGCCACAGCGGACACTGCAAATGCAGCCACACACTGCCAACAGCACATAAACACACTTCAAATCATACACACACTAAACTTATAATCCAGTTAAAATATGTCTGCATTTGAGACATTTTTTTGCACATGATATGTCTAGGATGTCACAGAATGTACCTTCATCCTCTCAATGGAGTCGGAGGAGGTGTTAGCCTGGTGGATAAGGTAAGTGTGCTCCATGTACTCCGTCAGACGCTGCAAGAAGCTGAGCGGTTCGTTGAAAATCACCGGCATTGTAATTTTGGAGAGTTCCTAAAATAGACGTGAAGAGGAACTGAAGGACCAGGTTTCATCACAGAGAGAAAATAAAGTCTCTTCACACAGCAATTGAAAGTGTATTATTTATGAAGAGTGTTGCCCAAGGGAAAATCTGTCTTCAAACATCCTTTACTAGTGTAAAGCATGTCATTTGTACACCACGTTGCTTTAGATAAAAGTGTCTGCTAAATGAATAAATGTAAATACATTGCTGTGTCTGCTGTATCCTTCTCTGGCGCAAATGAAACACAGCTTTAGAAATGTATCATTTAAATATAAGATAAAGGATTATGTTGCCTTTCATGGTCTAATCTGAAGTAGAGAAACATACACGTTAATACTCTACAGCTGCTCAACACATTACATTTATATCTCTGAGACAATGTTGTTAAATAAGACTAAGAGTCACACACACACAGCCACCCTGGCAGCTCTGTGAGACTGTACTTAAGAACAGTGGTGCTTTGAGAAAGCTAATGCTATGCTAATGCATTATCACCACATGCATGCCTGCATGCTTATGTTAAGCAGGTATAATTTTTAACATGTTCAGGGCCACGCTGAGACATTAGTACCTTTCCCATCCCCATCACATTATATGCCTAAGTATGCACAAAAAGTATCTGTACACCTTTGGTTCGGTGCTCGCAAATCATCGTTCAAGTGCGATGTCTAAACTGTTAAGAGACACAAGCTGAGAGGCTCCCAATGCGTGGCAGACGCACCCCAGATACCTCGCAAGCCAGATACCTGCTAGATATCTAGTGTGAAAACCCCTCCCACTCTGCCTTCCAGTTATCTTACTCTGCTGTTAGTGTTTGCAGATGCTGGGAATTGGCTGGTAGGTGGAGTTGAGAGGGTCGTCTGGTTGTATCTGCCCACCTGGGTGGGGCTCCCAGAAGGCATCAAAGAACTGCTTCTCTGATCAGTTACTCTCTCTCAGCTGGGTCTGCTGCGTGCTCCTTAGCCTTCGTTCTTTGTTTGGTTTGCGTCACCACCCAACAAGCACTATGCCATGTTTTCACTCATCCACACACTTCCTATATGACTGCTTCCTTTCCCAGGCGGTAACACTAGCAAGATACCTAGTAGATATCTAGATATCGAGCAAGCTAGACGATGGACTTTATAATAAAGACGAGGAACGCAACAGTTCCCAAAAATGAAGCCAAAACATCCCAAATGCCTCCTGGTGGCTGGCTGTAGTATAGGTCATGAACCCCGCCCCCTCTAAAAGATCAAAAGTACACTTCATACACTTTTTCCCAAACATGGCTTCTGCTGCTCTATGCTGCTGTATGTTCAAGTGTTTGTTTATCTGATAAGTTTGAATTAGTTACTTGATCTAATAAAAAGGGGTTTCATGTCATGACTGACAGCTGTGTGTGCCAATTGGTGTGCTTCGCAATTAATTGAACTGTTAGCGACTGGCCGAACGGAGGGTTAATACCCCAGAAATTGCTACTGCTCAGACTCTGGCTCCAAATGACATCAACAGCGCAAGATGGCCGCGGCCGTGTCCTGGGTATTTTGGCTTCTCTTTTGTGCAGTGGCACGAAGTGAAGACATGTTTCCATCTTTATATACAGTCATTGATCTGGACATGTCAGAGAATTTGTTGGAAAGGTACAGCCAATGAGAGCACAAGCGGGGTAACCTGGGGGAGGGGCAGTCTTTAACGACAGGAACTAAACTGTGTATGTTGCACTTGCAGCACAGACCGAAGTTGCTGTTGCACCTCGCGGAAATAGGCTAGAAATAGCAAAGACGTGTGGAAACACAGTATTTTGCGAACATGTGCTAACGTCAACAAAATTCCTGTCTTGTGCATGGCATTACATCATCTCTCGAATCACTTCACACTTGTGTTTTTGAGACAAAATAAAATTTGGAGACCAGACATAGTCACTGAGGATTCCTCCTGGTGAAAGATCTTGTTGTGTGTGACCCCCTGTAGATGGTCGTGTGAAAACTACGACTTTAAGACTCCTGACTACAAGACAGCAAGTTGTGTAGTGTAAACAGTACAGCAGTGACAGAGGACCTTGACCCTTCATTTGGTCTTTGTGCTCTGTTTTGGTCCCCACCAACTGCTTAAAGAAATATCTGTCTATTTAGCTGCTGAATGCTTCACTATGTTCACCAGCTAGTCTCTGACTGTGCAGTGTTGCGTCACTACAAGTAGCAACATTACCAACTTAACTACATTTCTCAGTAGCGTAGCTGTAACGTCACTACTTTTTGAGTGAAATAGCTTTTCAGTAGCGAAGTTGATTAATTGGCCGAGTAGTGCAGTAGCTTCAACAAAAGTTACAAGCTCCTTTTCCCAGGAAAAACTCTGCGGAGGTCTGCATAAAGGCATGTAGACGAAGGAAGCACTTACGACTTTGCATACTACTCCTTCAGTTTATTCAGCTTGCTGCTTTTGCTGTTGGCTTTTCTTGGCAAGACATGCCCTACTCTGCCTCTGATTGGCTACACTGCACTTCTTGACACGTCTCTCACACGTCTTGCTCACAGACTGTATATATTTAGTGGACTTGCAGCGGACAGCCCAGAAAAAGACACAACAAGGGCCGAGAAAAGAGCTGAGAGACAGAGAACCACATTAAGAAGGAGGAGAGGAGAGAGAGACATTACTGTATATTATTGTCTTTTATTTATTATGGTTTTATTGACTAAAATATATATTTTGGATTTCTGTTTTTGAGTTACTGGCCTTTTTAAATAAGAATTGTGCAAATTTGCAGGAAAGCCCAATCAGTCTTCTTTCAGCACTGGCAGTATAAAAACAAAATCGGGGAGTGCAGCAAAATGCCCCCTACCTACTTTTGTTGATACAGAAACAGTGACGTGGGAGGGAAGCCGCGGCTGGTCAGTCCTTCGGCGATTCTCTCATAAGTCGGCCCGTCCTTCACCGTCCCCGTCATCTGACGGTTAATGGCCTCTTCGTTTGCGAGGACAAGGAGGGCGCACAATTCCTTGTCTCCCCAGTTGCTCATCTTTACAGTGTTTGTCAGGTTTGCGTTTCCCTCTTGCTACTAGCTGCTCGCTAATTCCTGCTATCAGCTGTTTCCTGTTTATCCACCGCCAGTGGGTCGCACGTGCAGCATCATCAACAGCTCCTCCCACAAGTCTTCAACAGCCCCTCCCGTGGTGGAAAGCCACCTCGGTCTGTTTAAACTAAAGGTTTCCGCCAATACGTCTACCCCAGGAGGCGGAAAATTGGGCACCTCGGATCAACTCGCTAATCCGGCTCTGTGTGTGTAAACGCTCGCAGCTTGCCGGGAAAACGGCCCAACATTCACGGAAAACCTGGCAGTGTAAAAGGGGCTAGAGACAGAGCCAGATAGCCGACTGAAAGAGGACAAGACAGAAGAGAGAGAGAGAACGACAGAGAGCAATAGGCCGACTGATCATGTCATGTTATTGGAGGACATGTTCAAATGTCACAAAGTCTTCAAAAATAAATAAGAAAGTTTTAATTTAAATCTGTTTTTTATAATAAACAGTTCACCTGAACATTTTTTGCCTGCCTATTTGTTTGGCTGACAGTTTTCCTGATCGTTGAGAAAATGCTGATTTGACATAAAGTCAAAAAATAAAAGTAGCTTTGCAAATACCAGGTTACTTCTGCCATTTTCTCTCTTTTTCTTCTTTTTTGACCCCCCATTTCTCTGGGGGTAGCTTAGCTCACTGCATTTTCCAAGTAGCTTGCCCAACACTGTAACTGTGTCTGTCTGCTGTTTGGTGCCGAGCAGGTTGTGCAGAGTGGGTTTAAACAACTGCCAACTGTACACCTAGCATGGCCAATAAAAGACACATGAACATCATCCTCACCATTCCAATGCAGTTCCTCAGGATGCTCCAAATACTGAAGTCATTTCTTGAAAACATTGGAGCAGGTAAGCTGGTCCTGGAATAACACACATTAACATACTGCTGTATTACTTTAATAAGCTTTGTACAATGCACTGATCTCTAAAAACAAACACTTTTCATTAGCGTAAATGAACCAGACACATAATCGCTGCAAGCGTCATATCTTATTTAAGTGAATACAGTCAACAAAAGCCTGAAATGTATTGTGTAACATACTGGAGCAAAGCCCAGAGGCACAATCAACACCAGTATCAACAGCCTTGGAATCATCCATCAGCAGCACTTGAATCTTGTAGGTGTAAAATATACATCAGATCAGCCAGGTCAAAGTAATTCAAAAGTTTTACACGTTGGAGTTTGGATAATAGACACAGAATGACAGGAATGTGGCAAACAGACCGTTTTAAAATAACAAGACAGGTTAACATAATAATGAAATTTGAAATCCACCCAAATAGTCTGAGCTGCACTCGAAAGCTGCCTGGAGGGATTAGGCAACATGGGATCATACTGCAGCCTGATTATTGCATTACACTGTGACCTTATCAATATTTAACAGCTCCAGCACAGAGCTCAGTTCTTTCAATACAACTCTTTCTGTTTCCTTCACCAGGCAGGCCCTGACTCTAAATTATTCACACTACGAAGTGGAGAGACCCGAGGGAGGACGTAAAAATGAAAAACAAAGACCGCTGAGAAAACAGAGCTCTCACAGCAGTTTGGGAAATATAACAGCCTGACACTCGTATCAATGATATATTACAGCAGGAAAATAAATTGTGGCTGCTATGAGGAGACAGGCTCTTTGTGGAGTTTCCTTCTTTTGATGTGAGCTGCATAAAAGCGCAGGGGGGTCAGCGGTCCATTTAGGACACCGTGGGGGCATATAGCAACACTGACCTATGCTTTGTGATCCCGTTGGGTTGAGTCTCGTCCTTGTCGCCATGGTGATCCTCCTGCAGCATGCTGGTGGGGCTGCTGCAAGGGCTGCTTAACATGACAGAGCCTTCGTCCTCCTCCTCGTCCTCGTCAAAGGAATGGCTGGCCACCGTCTCAAAGCCGCTCAGGGAGACCTCAGAGTCCGAATCTGAGACAGACACATGGAGATAAATCAGGTCAAAGTGGCAGTCGAAGGAAAAGGTTAAAGGAATTATTAGAGACATAAAATCTGATGTGTTTATTAGGAGAGGGACATAACAAAAAGAATTATGCAATACCTGTGGATATCTTTTACAAGCAGGCATGCCCCAAGATTATGATATAATTAAATGGCTTTTTGATAATCGCATATTTGCAGTATCTAATTATATTTATTAAGCCTGGAACAGAAGGAGACACACAACTTGTGCACTTAGCGAGCTCTTAGGGAGGATATTTTTAAGTATCACTTTACCCAGTAGATGAATGTAGAACACTTGTAGTCTCCCTATTTCTGTCTTCCGTTCCTGCTCTTGTTGTCCGTCCCATCTGTCCTCCTACACTTTTTATTCTCAAATTTGTTTACTTTCCATTTGTGCTAGGCATTTATTTTGTTATGCCAGAGTTGTGTGTTGAATTGTTACCTTTATATCTGTTATGTATTTTGTTCTGTGTCAGCATGATCGCACTATAATAATGTATTTCCACCAGACATGAAAATAAACAAAATATTCATTCATTCTATCAATCATGCTTTTAAAGTCTGATCATGTCCACACACACACAGGACAGCAATTAAAGCTAGATAGCCGATATTAGCTTAATGCACATATTTCAGTGTCATGTATGAGGTACGTCTGCGGATAAATAACAAGAAATGCTTAAGAAATGCCAAAGATTTGTCTGAGATCTTGTAGAAACAATGACACCATTACATGGTTTATCAATTAGAGAGCAATGACAAGTTGATTTTCTACAGTAAAATGTTTCGCAAACAACAAACACACCTAAGGAATCTACATTAAAATCGTTAATGTGTAAAAATATTTACCACCAGCCGATATAGACCAAATCAAAATGTTTGTTTACAATAATTTCCGGGTTGAAAAGTTTAAGTGTACGCTATATTTAGAATATTTTCACCGCCTTTTCATGATGTCAGACCGACCTTTCCGAGGGGAACAGAAGCTGTTGTCTGCGTTCTGCTCAAAGCAACCAGACTCCACTGACATAAACAGTACTTTTACTAAGCAGAATACGGAAGCTGCTGGTCTACTGCTGCCTCCATCAGTTGAAGGTGTGAGGAAATAATCTAAATTATATCTTACACTTGAACTGATACTGACGTTTTTAGGTGTTTAAAAGACATTTTTGATGCAGCCCCCGTCTACAGTAGCTTATTTTTTCGCTTCTGTGCCAGCACATTTAGTTTATCAAAGACACTTGCACAGCAATACAGTACATAAAATAACAAACATTCTCGTGGACAAAATTTCCAAACTTTTTCAAGACTTTTCAAGGGCTCATTAAGAATTTTTTTTTTTTTTGCACCACTTTAACTCACCAGCCTTTAATTGTGCATAATCCGTCCTTGTTGCTGTTACTGTCACAATGTGATGACACTATAAAAACAATCAATTAGACTAACAAGGACACAGTTATAATTACAGTAATGACAGGTTATCATTACTGTGTGTCTGTCAGAGCACTTTGGATCAACTGTCTGTGTTTAAAGTGCGATGAAAATAAAGTTGACTTAACTTGCCTGGCGGTTTTTAAAATATATCAGATTTAAACTGTTAAAGGTTAAAACATAATTTCAGCTGGCTGGCATTCAGGAGGAGAGAGGTGAGCCCAGGCAGAAACTGACGAACCGTACATGATGGTAAACAAAACAAAAAGTTTACCGCTGTTAAGTTACACACCATGGAAGGTTATCAGCAGAAGACTTTCCCAGGCCTGGAAAATGTGACTGTAAAACTACTAGTTTAACTATGTGTCTTTAAACACTGCAGTTACAGCTGACAACGAAAACCGAGAAATTTTTTTTACTTCAGCTGATTTAACATTGTCCACAAATTAAAAATTAACTGTCAGCTGTCGTCCTGGAAATGACTGCTGTTGTTAGCGTACTGTGTTAGCATGCTAATTTGATTTATATTGTTACTGGATTTTTTTTAAACTCCAAAATCAAGTCATGCTGGCTTTAAACTCCCAAATATCTATATTGGTATCAACCTCAAAAATCAGGTATAATTCAGGCTGTAACAACAAGACTGTTTAAATGAGGAGAAGTGAGGAAAATGAAACATAAAAATAGGATTTTTTCTCGCCTCTACTTTAATAAGACTAATTTTATTTATCTATTTAATTGTATACACATACAGTATATACATGTATGTACATATATATTCCATATAATTTTTCTTTTTTTGTCATTTTATGATTATAATTTCATTGATTGTAGACTGCTATGTAAAGAAAAAAATATATCTATAAAATATCATTCACAAAAACACTCATTCTCTGCATGAATGAATGCAGATGTCCCGTGCACGTCAGCCTGAAGACATCCATGTTTCCATAAGATACCAGGAAAGCAGCATCAAATTACATAAAAAGTTTTGGAGTTACAGATGGTTTAAATATAAATGAGTATCAACTCCTGAGAAATGTTTTGTTTTGCAGCCAGTTTTGAAGAAGACCCTCAAACATGAGTCAGTTTTAACTGTCACAACACCATGCAGGTTTCTCACACCAAAAACACTCAATCACGTGAAAAGGCTTCAAGTTATTTCAACACAACCAGGCAACACTTGGCGCTTACGTCACGCTTCAGGAAAGAGGCAGGAAAAAGGTATTCCAGTGTCCTAGAGGTGAATGACAGATCAGCAAGGGTGAGCGGGAGCTTGTCACAGAATCTCCTGCATCTCCTGAGCGTGTTTGATAACTTGTCAACTCACCAGACACGGCGTCGTGGAACTCATCCTCGCTGAGGGCACTCCGCGGTGAAGATCCCTTGACGACAGATTGCTCAAGTTCGTGGTGCTCCGTGGCGAGAGTCTGCAGCGCTTCAGAGAGGATCTTATTCTTCTCTACCTCCTGCTCCAATTTCAGAGTGCGCACCTGAGCTCGCCACACAAACAAACACACACGCACACACACACACACACACACACACACACACAAAGAAAGAGACTAGTCACTCACGAAAACACACACAACTCTATCTTTCACATTTAATACCTGAGGAAGTGTTTTCATGGCTACCAAAATTTTATTCTGACTCTCTAATGTCTTATTTGTGTGACCATCAGACCGGTTGTTGATTGACTGATCCTCCCCTCTGCACCATCCTGTCATTATCAGACCCACAGAGAGAGACAGAGATGGACCTGAGAGGGACGAGCCATGTTTATCTGTAATGGAGGACAGCTGCCTTGATGTCGTCGTCTCAAATGGCCTGCCTGAGAACATGACTCCCGTGGAGGAGAGGGGCTCAGATAACGGGTAATGGACTCAGATATAGACCATTAGCCAAACATCCCTTTTACCATTACATTTACATTTACATTAGTGTTGATAATATTAAGATGTGCTCATTTTTCAGCTGCACCTTTCTGAAAATCTCTTTCCACTGATCGTCTGCCGACGTGTAAATATTGAGCGTACAGACCACAAAAGAGGCCGTGTTTTACTTTGGACTGTCAAAGAAACAAAAGATGGAAAATTGGTGGTAAATTACCATCCACAAGACGGTAACCAGGCCCACAGCAGGCAAGGTGAAGTGGGGAGAGAGTGCTGTGTAATGACAGACTACAGATCACTCCCCGTCACTGCAACATCCTGAACTTTAAAGAGGAAATTCCTGCTGCTTGACACCCACACAGGTGGTGTAAAGTGCAAACCAGCGCTGCAGGAGATGGAAGTGATTCAGTATCTTCCCTTCGCAGACCCCGCTGTTCCATTCAGGCTGCATACTATCATGTGCAAACTGAGATATACAGTACGTGTCTGAGTTATCCCTATAGAGACCGGGCTTATTCATGGTGAGAGCTCGGAGATCCTGTGAGCCTTTTATCGTGCGCTCTGCCTCTGCAGATCACAGTTCAAAAGGCTGCACAGCTGAGCGCTTGAGGCCCGACCCAGGTGTAAACCCTGAAAGCACTGGACTGGCTGTTAAACTGAGAGCATTCAAATGGTTTTTTGGCAGCCACTGGAAACACCAGCAGCGCCGTCCTCTCGAAAGATCACAGAGAAATTCTTGTTTTGGGAGATAAAGCTGTGAGCGAGAGGAGAAAAGAGGACAGGAAAGAAAACACAGCGTAACTGAAACTGACTTCTGCTGCTGCCCACTGAAGTTAATAATTCAGGCTCTGGTATTTAACAGTTTTGTCCATGTCTTTGTTTTTCTGTGAAAATGCAGAACGTATCAAAGGACTGATTCTGTGCATTACCATGTGAGGCTCAACACCCCTCGATTTACATATTCAACAACCCAAGTGTGCATTCATCACTGCATTCAAACATCAAATGCAGTGTGCATCAAAAGCAGCAGCACTACATATCAGTTTAAACAATCAGCAGGGAGCAGACAGAGACTAATTCTCATTCTGATGTGACGTTCAGAGAGAATTCTGGTTCAGAAACTGCAGCAAATGAACCAAAACTGTGATTAGCCAAAAATAAAACACTCTCAATCTTAGACAGTTAGTGCTGCAAACTAAGTTCTGTGTGTCACAGCCTACACAGCTGAGGAGGGACGCCATGATTATGTTGAAAATCAGACGTGCTAGGTTGATATTTCCCCAAAATGTATGCATCATCAGTGAACATTGCTTTATATTCAGCCGCAGCACTCAGACTTGGTCAGACAGTTCTGAGTGAATCACACAAACTACCTCCCCACACTTCCTGTTTCTTGCTCAATTTGGATTTACTTCACTCATATCTTCTTACATATGCCACCCCTCCAGTCATAAAAAATACATATACTCTTGCACGTATACACACACCAACCTGCACACACACGTGCATGACTTTCAGTCCCACTGTTAAAGCAGCTCTGAGCATTAGGGGTGGGCGATACGAAGATATTTACCATGAGATGTTATTAATATGTCGACACTGTCGGTCTGTCTGTTCATCACCTCGGTCCAGACTGAAAAATCTCAGCAGCTATGCATGAATTTCCATACATTTTGTACAGGCATTCATGCTGTGTAGAGGATGAATCACAGACTTTATAAAAGTAACTCAAAAGTTTTGCATTTTGGCCATTATCATCTTGGTTTTGTGGAGTCACAGGTGGCCGTATTTGTACAACAGGGTGGAGCTGCAGAGGAGTAAGGGGTGCATCTGACTAAGACACTGAGGACACTATCCACAGACAGCCTGTCACTCAAAGGAGCCCCGCCCTTGGACGCAGACAGGACATTCATAATGTAGCATCGAGCCGGCTCAGACCAGGGTCCGACAACAACACAGCTGTGCTCCATTGACTCTGATGCAGTCGTTTCAGATTTCCTTCATTTCCAGGCTGGTTTTGTGGATTTGGAGCTAAATGTTGTGTCTGGGGCACGTCGTGTATTAATGATACTCGTTACCTGGAGAGGTTGGAATAAGATACACGTTTCTTCCCTGTTCCAAAACCAAAATCAAACCCTGAAAAGTGTAGGGTTAGCTAGCTAGCTACTGAAGATATAGCCTACTGAATGTATACACATGCTGCTTTTGCTTTTCAATGATTATAACAGTGAAACAAAGACTGACCCTGCTGTACAGGAACCAGTGAAGGGAAGCAGGGAAACTTTGCTGATGTTCAACCAGCTGTGTGTCATCACAGTGTGTGCAGATGAATGTTGTTTGGATTCCCCTGGAGATCACTGCCTGTCCGTGGTGGATGTCTGGGTGCTGGCAGCGTCACGAGGTCGAAGCCAAACACCGTTCATCTGCACACACTGCGATACCACACAGCTGGTTCAGTATCAGCACAGTTTCCCTTTATATTCATTGTCTTGTGTGGCGATCAGCAGTGATGTGGTGGTTCACTTTTACACTGTGATCTGTAGCCTATAGTTTGGCTTTAGCTTCTAACTATCTTTGTCTTTTTAACCTGTTGTTGCTGCTGAGTCAGTTTGACATCCTGGATACATCCTTCAAACACACACTGTAGACCCCTCTGTCTGCTTCTCTCTGGAATCACTCTTTTATTTCTCCAATAATATGCTGATATTTCTTCAGGGAGTGCAGTTAGTTACAGTGTGGGCTCTATGCTTACTGCGACTGGCAAAGCAAAAGGTCAATTATGCATAACTTTAAGCCTTAATAAAATGTAAACTGGTGGGTAATATTAAAATTCATCCCCGTACGGTTGTCATGAAGGGATTAATTAGCTTCAGAGACCAAAACAGTATTTTGTGCCACACTGTTAATATGTTTATTTCTGCTGTTAAGTTGGGACTTTTAACATGGGGGTCTATGGGGATCAACTCACTTTTGGAGCCTGCGTAGGCTTCATATTTCAGCCCCTGAATTTGACACTTGGAAGGAATTCTAATTACTTTCGGGATTGCCTGACTTTTCTTCCAGCATCACCATGTGGTTGAAATTTGTGTTTCAGAGTTTGAGGGACTGCTGTAATATTTTACACACATTGATATTTCCTCAGGAAGAACTGTAATCACTAATGTGATCCCCTGACTTCTCACATGGCGCCACCATCAGGTCAAATGTTTTTGCGACATGCTTCTTTTTTTATAACAAAATACCTGCAAAACGAACGGCATTCCCATCAGCCTCAGCTGTACTTTGTGTTTAGTGCTACTGAGCAACTTGCTAACATGGTAAACATTGTTACTGTGATCATGTTACCATGCTGACGATAGCATTTAGCTCAAAACACCACTGTAACTACAGCCCAGGCCTCCATGAAAGCAGGTCAGCCTTGCCTACAATTTTCCCCAGTGACCACTTGTGGTATTGCAGCCAAATAAAAACCCAGAGCACCTCGAATTGCAAACAAGGTCAACTATGATTCTTTCTATTGTAAACTTTTCATCCATGAAGGTTTTATACTTGTAAATAAATGTGTATTTCCTCGAGCCAAGAGAAGTGATTTAAAAATCTGTGACAACATGTCGTCACAATGTGAAGTCTGTGGGCTCAGCGGGAGAAACACCACTGTGCGTATTCAGTGAGCCACATACTGCGGAAGTAAACCCGGAAGCTAAGAACTTTTTAGGTGTATGCAGCAGGCGTGCCATTGGAATGAATAAGCATCATCTTGGGGTCCAGTATCTAGATATTATTACACATCCGTGGTACAGCCTCACAGAGCTGCTGGCATGACTGTAGTCTACATTTGTGGTGTGATTTCATCTGATTTCAATGTGATGAAACATCTTCATTTGCTGGATTATTTGAAAACAGACATTCTGTCCTTAAACACTTCCTCCACTGATTTTCCAGAAAAAGTACAACATCAATACAATATCACAATTTAAAATCTCATATACAGCCTTAGGGGGTTTTATGTACACTGCCATCCCTTACTGAATATTATTTGTCTGCTGCTGTGTCTGACAGTGCGGCTGGGCCTGTGGCCAACATCGTGACACACCGCAGGCTCTTCACTGTTTGTCTTTGTGTTTTCATACACATTATAGTACTAATGCAATTTCACTACTTAACGCCTGAAAGAATTCCAAGCTCAGTATCCAAATAAATTACTATGAGCTTTAAGTCTACCAGCCACGGGAACCTCAGGAGGGTAGAGGCTCCTGCACTGTGCGGGTAGCTAAATTTATTCCAAATATATTATAAACTCTTTATATAGGATTTGTTTTGAAGAGTCTGGAGGCTTCACTGGGGCTGGAGAAGCAAACATAGCAGGTTACAGGAGAGCCAGGGCCTGCAAAACATGCTGGAGGCTCCATATTCAGTTGTGTGTGGACACTGGAGGACAGATGACAGTTAGCACTTGGCTGTGGGCACGGACCCGCAGACCTCCTGCTCTCCCTGCAGACCTTCCTGACTCTACTCTGACTGGCCATGACTGCCACTCCAGCCCTGGTTGCCTCCAACATGCTCAGCAGGTCCTGGCTTGACTCTCAGCTGTCTCATTCTATCCCGCAGCCCCTTAACAGCCTCCAGCATGCCCCACTGACCCAGGCTGTGCTCTGCTCCTCTGCTACAGAAGCACTGGGACAATGGGAGGTGGCGGGGCCAGGGGCCATGCTCACAGCCAAGGGCCCTGTATTGGCTTTCCTTCAGTATCCACACACCCCTGGATGTGGATCTGTGGACTTCTGTCATTTTTACCAGGGATTTCGTGCCCCTTGCTCTAAGAATGTTTGTCCGGTTGATTGGATAAACAGCGTTTTGTGCTCGAGCCAATCACAACAAACACAGCTGGACTGTAGCTGGACTAATACGCAAGTCCCTCCCTACTGCTCTGCACTGTGCTCATAGGGTGGTTACCGTTGACAACGCGTAACGCCAACCCTCCAGTTCCCCCCAGGTTAACACTGTTAGCTCTGTCAGCACTGTTGCCATTGTTAGCACTAACAAGCTTGTTAGCAAGTAACAAAACATGTAGCTCAGCGTGTGACGTAAACAGTGACGTGGGAGGGAAGCCGCGGCTGGTCAGTCCTTCGGCGATTCTCTCATAAGTCGGCCCGTCCTTCACCGTCCCGTCATCTGACGGTTAATGGCCTCTTCGTTTGCGAGGACAATGAGGGCGCGCAATTCCTTGTCTCCCCAGTTGCTCATCTTACAGTGTCTGTCAGGTTTGTGTTTCCCTCTTGCTACTAGCTGCTCGCTAATTCCTGCTATCAGCTGTTTCCTGTTTATCCACCGCCAGTGGCTCGCATGTGCGGCGTCATCAACAGCTCCTCCCACAAGTCATCAACAGCACCTCCCATTGCAGAAGGGAGCCTCGGTCTTTTTAAACTAAAAGGGTTCCACCAATATGTCTACTCTACGAGGCGGAAAATTGGGCACCTCGGATCAACTCGCCAATCCGGCTCTGTGTGTGTAAACGTTCGCAGCTTGCCGGCAAAACGGCCCAACATTTGCGGAAAATCTAGCAGTGTAAAAGGGGCTAATGAGGGCCTATGTGAAAAATGCTTTTTGGGCCCCAGGGGAATTTTTTGCTGCAATACCGTGAGTGGCCACTGGCAAAAATTGGAAGCAAGGCTTAGTGGCGTTCCAGGGGACCTGAGTGAGATCCAATCCTGGGTGTAGCCACAGTAACACAGCAGCATTGTGGGTAACGTAGGGTCAATGTTTTGTTGTTTCGTCGCTGCACCACCTTGTTGAGTGCTTGTTAGTGCAGCAATTAATCATGGCTCCTTAAAAAAATAGTTACAGACCTGTAGATTATATATTTATTCATACACCTTATGTGCAGTTTTCTTAGCATAAATGTATTGAATTCATTATTTTTAATACTTTGCAATTGTTTCATAACTCCTCAGATTTTACATATTTTTCTAACCCTACTTGTGTACTGTTTTCAAATAAAAAAAGATTTGTTTTTAATTTATTTGTTGATCTCTATTGTGTGTCTGTATGTATGTATAGGTGTGTGTATGTGTGTATTCAGTAATGAGCAGCTTGTGATTTGATGGTTGCATTGGGAGCGTTTCGGTGCCACAAACAAAGTGTGTTTAAAGCCACCAAAATTCTGGGGCCGGCCCTGTCAAGTGCTGTATAAATAAAGTTTTACATCATTACAGAATTGATGTTCAGGGTTGGCACTTGTTGTGAGCTGGTGGTGCCATCTATTTTTCTTCCTGCAGGGACGTAATCTATCCACCGAATCCTTCCATTACAATCAAATCCATTGAATCACACACAAAGAAAACCCATCTGACAGCTTATAATCACTGCACTTCACTGAGCTGCTTTCATAAGGAGGTGTGAAATGTGCTGCTGCTTTCTTATGAAACATGCTCTGTTTTTATGTATTACTCTTAAAAAAAAAAAAAAAAAAATCACTATATGTGAGGGTCAGATTATCCTGTTGATTACATATTTATAGTCTGCACTTTTTTTTAAAGGGTCAGGTCACTCAAATCACAAAGAACATTTTCTTACTCTGCCCTCAGTTACACTCTAAAAACTCAACATTAACATGACTTTGCAGAAACAATGACATGGTTACTATGGAGAATGTAAAATCACTCACGTACCAATAAATAAATAAATCTGAGAATAAATGTTTAAAAAATACAGGAATAAATAAAATAAATAAAAAATAATAAATGTCTAAATAAATACAGTAAAAAAAATCAATAAATAAATCTGGGAATGACATTTAAAAAGTTGTAACTAAATCTAGATATAAATGAATACAACTCCAAATAGATAAATGAATAAATGCAGAAATAAATGCAAAATAAATAAATGCATGAATAGATAAATTAAATAATAAATCAATAAATATATGTTGAAATAAATAGATTAATGCTTGAAGAATTATTTTAATAAAATTTCATAGATATACAGGGCATATATAAATAAATAATATGTCCTGTTTATATATAAACTTTTATTAATATAATTCCATGCATTAATCTATTTATTTCCATATTTATTTGAAAATGTATTTCTTAATTTATTATTTATGTTTTCATGTATAAAAGGACATTCAAAGGACATTATAAAAGGTATTTCAATAAGGATTGGAATCATATCAAATCACTTTTTTCTGTCTGTCAGTAAAACAATGGTGTATGTATTTTATGTGCAATTGCACGTTTATAAAATACAATAAATAAATAAATAAATAAATTATACATTTTTGTACAACTACATTTATTCATTTCTGTATTTTTGTGTTTGTATGTTAAAGGAACAGGGGGTCCCAACCTCTGCATTTATTGACACATTTATTTCCATTTTTATTTTCAGCATTTATTCATCATTTTATGCATTTATTCCTGTATATATTTATACATTTATTCATCAATACTTGTGTCATTTTTCGTCCCACATAAGTTACATTATCTATAGATATCAAAGCAAACTTTGAGTTTTTGAATGTGGTTTAAATACCAATCACCTCAGTTTCATTGGATTGGCAGCAGAGCTGAATATCTCCAAATATGGGCACATAAAACTCAAAACAAAAGACATAACTTTTTTATAATTTGAGTGAACTGATTCGATATGATAACCTGTGTTCTGCTGTGGGTTGCTGAGAGTAAAACCCTGAGAACTGATGATGCAATTGACAAAAACCCACGTAACAGCTGCTGCAGGCTTTCAAACAGAACAAATAAATCTGCCCTGGGCACGCTGACACTTACCCCTTCCTGTTTGGAGAGGAGGCTGAGACACACACTGAGACTGGAGCTGGTCTCGCTGGACAACTCACAGATTTCTTGCAATTTCTGCGGTATGGCAGATGGAAACCCTGAGGGGACAAACACATCAATCAGCGACTGTCAGCACAATGTAATAAGTGAAATGAAAAAAAGTCAAACAAGCTGCTGAGAAATCAGACAAAGCATTATGTTCAAGTTGTTTTTTTTCATGCTTGTAGGAAAGCTATAAACAAGAAGCAGAGTGAACCTCTAATGACACAGATGTTGCAGATTCTTAATTATGAGCATTATGGCATTATTCCATCAATACGCTGCGTTTAAATCTGCTTGATGATGCTTGTAATTGTGATCACAAGTTTTTCATTTCCACTCTTGAATCATTCTCATCCATTACATCCAATACAATATGTATAAAAAAAGATTAATTGACAAAGAAATAACAGCGTTTACTTTCTGCCAGCCCGTCATTTTTCAGCATGCTGAGCAAAGCTTCCACTTCTTTTTCCAGTTTCCTCTGACTGGTCTCTGCTGCCTGGTGTCAGAGAGGTGAGAGGAGACTACAGATGAACAAGAGCAGCGTAGGATGGGAGGACTCTGCAGCCAAAAACACTACGGATCATTATTCTGACATGTTAATCATGGATTTTTTTTGTTTACAGCCACCTGTAGTGAGTCTGTTAGCGCCCCGAGTGACATCACTTCCTCCTCTTCCTCCTCCTCGCTGCCCTGCTCTTGGGAGCAGTAGTGTGTGCTGTAAGCCGAGTGCTCCTCCAGAGCGTCCAGCCAAGCCTGGGAGACAAACACAGATTTTTCTTTGTTCATCATGAAAGTGGAACACGTCATTGATGTATTTATAAAGCATGGCCTTGGAGTTACAAACTTCTACTTGTGATTTGTGTGGTTTTGAGATATTGACGTTTAAAGTTTCACATCCTGGATAGTAAAACTTCCCATGTTTTTGTGTCAAAGTGACAAATGGAGAGAACAATTTTAAAAACTGGTCCAGTATTGAGCAAGAGTGCTGCAGCTGACCGCTGTGAGAAGCTGCAATGTAACAATCAGGGCATCTGTGCACCGTCAATTTATGTCCACTTAAAATGTTTGCCACCGACAGGCTCGCATTATTGTTTCAAGTGTCCGACAACATTTTGGAAACCATTCCTACAGAGATAGATCTTTGTGTTAAGAGTCAAATCCTTTTTGTTTAACCAGAAACAGCCCAGAAATCACTATCACCAAACCCATCAGACTCCTTTTAAATAAACTGGGTGAATCAATGATACATTTAAATCAAACCAGAGTTGGTGATTGTTGGAACACTGGAAAGACAAACTAAACTAAACTTAACTTATTTTAATGGAGTCTGGTGGGTTTTGTGATAGTGATTTCAGGGTTGTGATTAAATAAAAGGATTTTACTCTTTAACAAAAAGGTTTTTCTCTGTAGGGATCCTTTCCAAAATGCTGTCAGACACTTAGAAGAAGATCTGGGCATGTCAGTGGCAAAAACAAGACTTTTTACTTGATGTAAATTAACAGTGCACAGTTGCCCTTCAACCTTAAACCCACGTCAGACCAAAGAATCATGACGAGACAAGATGAAACAGGCAACTACCTGAAATGTGCTGTTCTACAGCGTTCTAAAAACCTGCTGGTTGACATCAATGCAACTAGATGAGATGGTGTATCATCAACAGCTCTCTGTACTTCTGTTCTAATTTGCAGCTTTTCAGACTTATTTTGTGGCTGAATATAAATTGTGACTTCTTAAAATATGAATGAGGATAGTGACAGGTAGATACTGGCTACA
Organism: Epinephelus lanceolatus; assembly: GCF_041903045.1. Lineage (NCBI taxonomy): Eukaryota > Metazoa > Chordata > Actinopteri > Perciformes > Serranidae > Epinephelus > Epinephelus lanceolatus. Next base: position 4,754,468 of record NC_135739.1, read on the forward strand.
GCTGCATTTGTAGTAGTGATGAAATGGTGAAAAACAGAAACAAAACGAGCATCAGATGGACTGTGTTCATAATAAATACACCACAATAATATAAAGAATGTGTGTGTGTGGGCATAAGCACATACAGCGAGCAGCAGCAGCAGCAGCAGCAGCAGCGATGCAGTTTTCTGACCTCAGGCACACATGAGGTCAGAAACAGAGGGCTCGGCTGGGACGGAGCACCTGCAGCAGCAAGCAAACACATTGTCTGCGGCCATTCTGACTTCACCAGCGGACTTTACTACAAGCCCATTGGCTGTAGAAACAGGTGACGTGCTTCACGTTCTAAAACCAGCCGCCAGCGATTTGACCTTTGACCAGCTGAGTTGCAGGTGACACCATCAGCCGGCTTGAGTCGAGCTCAGACCGACCAGTTCACTAGTGTTGTGTCGTTCGCGAACGAATTGTTCAAAAGAACGAATCTGTTGAGTGAACGTACTGAACTGAATCACTTCTGGAACTGATTTGTTCATTTCTCAGTTCAGTTGAGCTCAGCAGTGAACGTGCAGGCCGGGAGTGGAACTGCTGATTCGGTCCGTGCAAACCATGACTCACTCGCGAGTCGCGAGGCAGCCAGGGTGCAGGGAGAGACTGCCTACCGCGTGACGAATCATTCGGTGAATGAATCACTCGGTGAACGACATAACCCTGATTCCTGAGTGATTCAAATCATTTCTTCTCAGTGATACACTTTCATAGGGACCGTTTTCTCCAAGCTAACGGCTAATGTAGCCAGGAGTCAAGCCACATGAACACAATCACACACCTCCCCATTGTTTTAACAGACTTATTTTCCAGATAAACAAACATAAAACGTTAAGCTGGCCAGTAATGAGACTCACCAGTGCAGGGCAGACGCAGCAGCAGCAGCAGCTCAGCCATGTATCAGTTCAGTGAGTCGGACTACGCAATACAGTCAGGGCTCCTCCCACCAAGCACTGAGCGATTCGGTGAACGAATCTTTTGAACAAATCCTTTTAATGAACTGATTCTAGTGATTCAGTAACATCTAAAGAACTGCTTCACCCATCACTACAGTTCACATCGTAGTGTGCTCACACATATTGGTTGTGATGCGTCTTTCTCAGCTGATCTGTCAACGCGTCACAACCACCACCAAGTGACACTTCTGAGGAAGGCGGAAGTTTCCGCTGAAACATGTCAACGTATGTAACATCCTTACATGTCTGAGATAAAAGAACAACTAACGTCATTACCAGAAACTAAAGATATAATGAACACCATTGAACTATAACTTTCAAAAACTGTTGTCTTCATTTGTCACTCATAATCATCATAATCATCATTTATAACTCATTTTCTGCTTAGAGTCATGAAGCTCTATCTGCTAAGACGTAACAGAAGGCAGAGCTGTTTTTAGTCTTTTGGACCGAGTCCTACCTCATGTCCTTGTTTGTAAAGTGACTTGCAAGTCAAAAAGAAAGTTCTTCCGGTCTGTCAAAGCTTAGTGTGAACACTACAACAGCACAGTGGAAAAAAAATCTATACTTTTTTAATGAAAACAGGGCATTTGACATCCTGCTGCAGGTAATAAATCAAAGCATCTGTATGTGAGCAAAAAGGCCCATAATGACTTTCTATCTGTTTGGAACATTGTGGTGTTTCCTGTTTCTGACCTGAACACAAGACCCTGATTTTAATGTGACTACGCTGCCTGATAATAATCACTTAAGCTTTTAAGCAAAAGCTATAAATATCAGGTGGCACAGTGCACGAGGGGCAGGCACTTAAAACTGCATTACAGGTGTAAAAATAACTAGAAGTTACTTGAGACTCTGACTTTGGTAATTTGTCATTAACATTACAAAGATCAGTTGAGATGGAGGGTCATACAGGTTTGTGTCATAAAAAAATAAACTTTAAATTCAAAGCACTGAAAGGCAAATCAGGAGGAAAACAGGCAACGTGCTGGATATGAAGAGTGACTCATGAATAGATTAAATTAATTTTATACTGAAAGGCTAGTTTCCCCTCATCTGAATTTAGAGATCTTTACATTTTATTCTGGTGCCAGCAGCTGCAGCTGAGGTTATGGATACATGGCACACACCCTCGTTATTAATTATGCATGACAGCTTGGCAGAGCTCCAAAGGACAAAACTACACATAATATTGCATTTTTCAATATTTATAAGTTACCGAGTCAAGTCTCAGATTTTTTGCCTTCAAGTCTCAATTTAGTCTGACAGCAGATGAGCTCAAATTAAAGCCCAAGTCATAATTTTTGCGACTTGAGTCCTAGTCTCAAGTGTACAGCTCTGACAGACAGCAATGATGATTTTTACACCAAAAAAACAAAAATGAGAAAGCAGTTATTTACTAGCAGAGGTGTGGACTGGAGTCACACGACTGGGACAGATTTGATGACAGGTGCCTGCCAGGATTGATCTGGACATCATCTGATGTCCGACAGATGTTTTCCTGACACCTGATGGAGGTCTGACAACAAATTCTGACACCTGAGAATGTGGTGTGTGCTGTCTTGACCTTGACCTACGACTCAAGTGCAAAGACTGGAGACTAACCTGTGACTCGCAAAACAATGACTTAGTCCTACCTCTGATTGCTTGAGGTTATTACGATGTGAGATATTTGGGCACGTACAGCAACTTAGCTACATGTTCAGATTTAGACCCAAAAAACATTGAGTCCCATCACTGAGCTGATAAAATAGCATTTTACTGAGAATTCAAAATGAAACAGAGGCTTCACAGGCAGAACCCTCGAGACCCAAGTTAGAGACTGATATTGGAGATAAAGCCTTTTTTCCTTCTTCAGATTTTAGGGCTTTTAATGCATTTAAAAAATAGGCCACACAGAATGTTAATAGGAGGCAGAGGAATAATTAAACGTACTTTTCTCGCTGCCTCCGGGTCGTTCTTAGTTGATACTTTGAAGTGGTGCACGCTGTCATCGAAGCACTTGAGGGTAAAAAAGCAGCTGTCTTTGGCTCGGATCTGGAAACAAAAACATCAAAAACATTCCCTTGTGCAAAAGTTAAACTCACACAAATTCAACACAACTGAAAAAAATGGAGTGTAATTTTTAAATGTCGTCTTACCAAACACTGAGCATGTGTGAGGGACTTACAGCCTTGCCTCCTGACATTGGCAGCTGCATCTGACCTTCATATAAGAGAGAAAGAGTCGATATTTTTCTCGTGCAGCACAACTTTTTTGACAGATGACACATTTTCAATGGAGGTATAGCAGACAGACTCCTCTCTATATTTTCTTTTTTACTCATTTATCTGTCACATCCAGCGCCTTTCTAATCAAAAGTGAGTAGTGCTTCCATTTATCTGGTGCCGAGATCTTAGCACACCTGATTCAAGGAGCACAGCCAAGCTGAGAGATGGCACCTACTGTTTTGAGTACCAGGACAAAACCCCATCCTGGAGGACGACCCAGTGGGAGCCCCAGCCGAAAAATCTGGAGCTCTGTGGGATGAAGCACAAGAGGAGAATCAGTTGTCTGATTTTCACTGATTTCTGTTATTGTTCAGTCTTTTCTGATTCATCTGGCGGCTGACACAAAGTGCAGCACCTCCAGAAAGCACAGAACATTAAATTTGAAAACACTTATGCTGCATTTAGAAACATTTCAAATCACGCTGCGTTTAGAAACACATTTCAGATGCTAATAACACAAACAGAAAAGATGGGATACACAAACATGAGCTATGTCTGGGTTTGTTTCCTGACTGATTAGCTCAGCAGGGAGTGAAAATAAAGTCAATGTTTAGGGTTTTCCAACGCTGCAGTCATGTATCACAGAAGTTTCTAACTTTTAAACAGCTCTCACATCGACAGGGTTGTTTTCAGGTCACAGCAGGCAGCAGCCATTAAATCTCCAAAAACCAAATCTATGCTAGCACAGTTAGCATCTAACGTTAGCTAGTGAACTTAGTGGGGGTCCATGTCATTGGTTCGACATCCCATTAGTCCGACTGTCCGCGGTGCTGAACGGCTCGCGGCTGGCATACGGTGCACAGCGACCAGCTTGAGGCGGAGCAGGCTCACAGCTTATGTGTTTGTCACTTTCTTTTTCATTTTAACCCACACCATGATCTTTTCCTGACCCTAACCAAGTGGTTTTTGTGCCTAAACCTAACCAGACCTTAACCACAGGGCATCATGATGATTTTGGAACGGACTTCGGCACAATGAGTTTAATATGGTCGGAACAATGGGATGTCGAACCAATGGGCTGTCGAACTAATGGGCAGTTCCCCTTAGCGGAGCATTTAGGAGCTGAAGAGGCCCAAGAACAAAAAAGGGCTCAAGAAGAGAGTCACTATTGGACAAACATTCATCAGTTGGACACAAACACAAATCGAAATGAATGATAACGTCGCTCTGTAGGTACAGATCTGTCAGATGTGTCATGAAGCTAGTGTGTGCTAACACGTTAGCCATGTCCACTAAAAGTCACCAACCACTTTCCACTGCCCCTAAATGACCAAAAAAAACTTAACCTTTAATACTGACAATAATGCTAACTTAAAGAAGCCCATTTCCATGAGATCTTGATCCTGTCATTATATAAACTTTCTTGAAATAATGTATCTCAAAATAATGACAAACTTTCCCAAAATATTGATATCTCAAAACAAGGAGTAGTGTCTCAAAATAATAATAAAATGTCTAAAAATAATAGCCTGCTTATCTAAAAACACTGACTTAACATTTGAGAATAATGAGAAACAATGTTAAAGGAGCTATCAAGCAAATAGTCGTAAAATCCTCCTAATATGTCACAGAGACTAAGGAATAATGTTCATATAACAAACTGATCTCACCGACAACAATAGTACAGCCAGAATATTCACATTTAAAAAAAACATTTACGGTCCGCAAATCATGTTTATGTTTTGAATTTGTGTTTTGGCCTGTTGCTCCACCCACCGCCGTCTACCAGTCACGCAGTCAGTAGAGTCTCAAGCATCAGTTACAGTTACGACTGAGCTACAGCAGCAAGGCAAGCAGCATTAGCAGCGTCACGGTACATAGCATTAGCAGCCGGCTCCTCCTCAGCTGTATCCCGGCTGCAGCATTAGCAGCAGAGAAGCCGGACTTGCTCCAACGGTCCGCTGGAAAACCGAAGATCAAGGACGCGGCGACGCAGCCCTGCCACGGCAGCTGCCCGTGGGCAAACAAATCAGTCTCCAGCGTGCCGCTGTCCAGCAACCTCGAATCTGTAGGGGAGGGGGGGCGGACGCGACTCGCGGCAGTATTTTGAATTTGAGTGCAGTAACCGTTTTGGTCACATTCTTACATACAGCCCCTTTAAGTTGTTATTTTGAGAAAGTTTCTCATCATTTTGAGCTAATAACTTATTATTAAGATGCTTGGTCATTTATTTCGAGATAAGTAAGTTATTATTTCAAGATAGTTTCGTATTATTTTGAGCTAATAACGTGTTAGTTTGAGATGCTAGGTCATTTTTTTGACATAAGTCATTTTTGAGTAAGTGTCTTGTTATTTTCAGGTACTAACTAATTATTTTAAGGTTCTTTGTCATTTATTTTAAGATAAGGTAAGTTATTATTAAGGGTATTTTTAGGTGCGAAGACATTTTTTTCTCCGTTAAAGGTTTTTTTGGGGGAGTTTTTCCTTATCCGCTGTGAGGATCCTAAGGACAGAGGGATGTCGTATGCTGTAAAGCCCTCTGAGGCAAATTGTGATTTGTGAAATTGGGCTTTATAAAAAAAATTGATTGATTATTTTGAGATTAGTCATTGTTTTGAGAAAGTTCCTCATTATTTGGAGATACTAAGTCAACAATTTAAGATACGTTAATAATTATTCTGAGATACCAACTCATTACTTTGATTATTTTGAGATAATAACTCATTATTTAGAGATAAATAAGTTGCTATTTTGAGATACGTTCTCATTATTTTAAGCTAATAACATTATTCTGAGATGCTTAGTCATTTAAGTAAGTTATTATTTTTGAGCAAGTTTCTTATTATTTTCAGGTATTTTAAGGTACTAGTCTCATGTTTAAGGTAAGTATGTTGTTATTTTTGAGATAAGTAAGTTATTAATTTGAGTGAGTTTGTCATTATTTTTAGGTGCTATATTTTGTGATACTAAGTCAGTAAGTTAGTAATTATTCTGAGATAATAAATAATTGTATTGACAAAGTTTCTCATCAATTAACTCAACTAACTCATTATTCTGAGATGCTTAGTCATTTATTTTTAGATCAATAAGTTTTTGGTTTTGAGTAAATATCTTAGGTACTTAGTGTTTCATTTTAGATAAGACATTTCTTAGATATTTTGTCATTCATTTTAAGATAAGTAAGTTATTATTTTGAGTGAATTTTTTCATTATTTTTAGGTACTAATTCATTATTTTGAGATACTAAGTCAATAATGTGAAATAAGTTAGTAATTATTCTGAGAAACTAACTCATCATTCTGAGATATTAACGCAGAATTTTAAGAAAATTTCCCATCACTGTGAGCCTCTAACTCATTATTACAAGATGCTTACTCATTATTTTGGGATAAGTAGGTTATTATTTTGTCTTACTTTCATTGCTTGAGATAAGTTTAATAATTTTTTTGATACTTTGCCATGTATTTGAAGAAAAGTTATTATGCAGAGAAAGTTTCTCATTATAGTAACTTACAGAATACTTTTATGGCAGAAATGAGCTTCCATACCAACGACTATCATTTAGAAACAAATGTTTTGTAGACGTTTTGACACATCATGACAGAAAGAGCACAGGCGTGATTAATAACATTAATGATGGCAGCATTCATCGAGCCTTCATGAGTAACACCTGCGCTATTCCCACTCCTCTCACAATGTGTGCAGAGAACAAAGTCTACCATTACACCACATGCAGAGTGTTCAACAAAGCTTCGACACATTATTCCTTCGTTTTTTTATAACTTTATGCACAACAGCCGTCCATCATTGCATGATGTTGAGCCTGCAGTGTACTGCGAGTGTGACATCTTCATTGTGCTGCCTGTGTATGATGTTACAGGTCGTCAGCGTAAACCAATCAATGCCCAAATCCAATTCACTGTGACTCACTCCCACCTGAAGTCAGTGTGAGACCCATTTCAGCTTTTCTCTTTGGTTTCAGTGACAAAAACAAGATCAAGACTACAAGGCTGATTTTTGTTTTTCAAAAATAAAAGCATGGCTTCTTTTATAAAAAACAGCTTTATGAGTTTTCTCCATTATTCTTATTAAGACAGCATGTACATTGTACCATGTCTTATGTGTATAATGATCTTACTTTAAACCAAACTGTCTCTCAACATCAGCCACACTGTGCAATGCCAACAAATTTTGTTGCATCTTCTTTTGCAGCATCTTAATGCAGCATATGAGCCGTTCTGTTAGTTTCTCCATTTGTCTGTGTTTTTTCTTTATCTGTAACACACAGGGTTCTCTCAGCCACCACAGAGAATAATCCCCAGGCTTTACCTTCCAGAGGAGTCCCTCATACTTCCTGACATGGCGGGTCATACCCTGCGAGGGACACGGATGAGAAACACACAGACAGTAAAAAACAAATCAAAGAAAAACATCAAAGTAACTTTAGAAAGCCCATTAGCACTCACTCGATGAACGCTGCCTTCAAGGACCTGCTTCATTGCTGTATCACTCGCCAGGTCAAACGCCGTCTGGCCTGTGAGGTGTGTACACACAAGACAAGTGAGGCTGCCGTACAACATGTATACAGCAGGAAAAAAACACAGAGTCCGTGATATTTAAAGCTTAATGACAACTGTTAGAAAAATCAAGGGGTCGTTGACATCCAAACCAGCCCCCGCTTGTGCCTCTCGTGTTCTTACTTTGTTTTTTTTGCACTGATAATCTCGTCGAGTCACAGAAATAAACACAGTATTCGGCAAAAATAAGGTCAGAATAAATTTCCACAGAGGAGAGAGCTGTTTACTCAGTCTGTTGCTGTTCCTGTTTGAGCGAAGGACCTCATGTAGTGAGTTAAAATTGTTGTTCACTTAACACCAGAGGGAATATTTTTGATACAAGCAGCAGTCTTACACAACTATAGAGATGAGTGGTTGGTTAACGGATGAGGCCAGTGTTATTATATATTATTCATACTGATGTTTTTATTATTGATTGAAAATGTTGTTGACGTCATAAAGCCCATAAAATGACTAAAACCAACGATGTGTCAGACCATCCTGTGGCTCTCACCCTCAAGCTCATTGCAGCCAACAGTGTGCTTAATTGATGTCTTGGAACTCTGTGGCCCAGAGGAATAAGCTGTGGTTTTGGTCTTTTCATTGGAAGAACAGAGAATACGACCGGCCTTATCCTTTCAAGACAGGAGGGAATTCATGATTTCCAGCTCGGCTGGTGAGACTTACCTTTCTTGTTCTTAATGTTGGGGCTGGCTCCACTTCTAAGTAGCTTCAGGGCACACTGCTTCTGGCCTCGATAGGCTGCAGAGTGCAGCGGAGTGTTGCCCAGCAGATCTGTGCAGTTGATGTCTGGGGTCTTCTTCCTGCTGAGCTGCAGCAAACACACAGGACAAAAACAGATGGCTTGTCTGGTGCCAAATATCCTGCAGCTCTTTATTATTCTGCTAAGGAGTGAAGCACGACTCTTTGATTTCTCACTCTGTGTCCAATAGCTAGAGTAGTTAGGACTGCTCAAAATCTTCCCGCCAGTGTCCATTTTGTTTGCTTCTCTTTCTTTCAGAGCAGTTTGCTAATGAGGCTTCTGTGGACAACTGTTCTGCTGTCACTAAGAGTTAAAGGGCGTAGCAGAGAATACACATGTCTGCACTTGTGACTGTGTGACAATATCTGAGAGTGTAGCATTGTGACATGCTCACAGTGACAGACTGATATTGCCATCCCTGTAGCCATGTGACTAGTGTAGCTAATAAAATCTGAATTGAATTTAAAGGAGCACATCACCCCCCAAATCAATTACCTGCGTTACACTGAATTTGTCGAGAAAACGCTGTTTTTCTCGCCTGCCTCCACGGTGAATGGAGAATCCAAAAACAGAGAAAAGTCTTGATGACTGTAGTAAAAGGAGGCCACGTTTAACTTCAGCAAAAGTATATCAAAACATCTGTTTTGTAACTCTCACACAGGTGGTGCAGTATTTGCATGGTTGGTGTCTCTTCATCCAGTCTCATGGTCAGTACTTCCCAAACAGACAGCCCTTTCTGACAAGGCTTTCCACAAAACACTTTCGGTATGGTACCTTTGGAGCCAACAGTAACCCTTCAGATATGGTACCTAGACCCTAGCGTTTCCACCACAGACAGTACTCTTAAATGTGGGCGGGGTTGTTGTCACTCACTGCTCCGTCCAGCACTCACTGTATTTCCTCATCAGCTGTGACACAGATGGAAGTCTGCACCTGGTTTATCGTCCACAGAACGAAGCTGCATGCCGACAACATAAAACAGGCTGCAGTGAGAGTGTCTCTCCATGGGATATTTAAAAATAGCAGCTTTGTGCATTTAGTCCTTCTCAAGCAAGCTCAGGGGTTTAGTGTTGCTGTAGCCCACAGGAACGACGCTCCACTATGCTTTTTTTTTGAGTGAAGATTAGAATATATGCACTTCATATAACCCAGTTGAAATTAATATATATATTAACGCTTGTGGATCCACTCATTACTAAAAGTGTATGTCATACAAAAACTAAAGTGATGGTCAAAGTTGTCATAAGTTAACATTCCACCTTAAAAGTTGCCAGCAGTAAGTCTAGTGAACTGAGTTATCTTTTCTCAGACTCCAGCTGCTGTGAGAGGCAGCAAAACATCCTTTCATTTTATAGTTACAGTTTACTAATAAAACTCTCCACAGTATGAACAGTGGTTACATGAGCCTCAAAACCAGACACAACTCAGCCCTGAGCAGAGTGACCGTCCTCTACTGACCAATCAGACTGCAGTGTTCACAGCTCCACCTTTTAGTACTAGATCTGTGTGCTAGGTACCCCAACAGAGGGGGGACCAAACATGGGGACGCTAAGGAACGCTTCCATTGGTACATCCACAACTTTTCACAGTGGAAACGTACCAAACTGAACTGTACCGTACTGCTTAACTGGGCTTAAGCAAAACTTATCCATGCTCTCTTCAAAACCAGACTCCATTGACAAAAGCAGTAACTTTACCTGGCTGAGCACCGCTGCCTCAGTCAGTTAGTTTGCTACTGTAAATTACTTTTTGTCAATATAGTCTGGCTTTGAACAGAGCATATATACATTTCATTATCTGTTTAGTTCCCTTGTTGGAGAGGCCTGTCTGTTTAGGAAGTTCTAAGCATTCGACTGGAAAAATGATTATTGGATTACACTGCATGAGTTGTGTGAGAGTTTGAGAACAGATGTGTTGATATAGTAATGTTGTTGAACGTAGTCCCCAATGACTTAAATTCATTAAGAATATTTGCCTTGTTTTTTGGATTCTCTGTTCAACATGAAGGCCTGCCAGAGGAACAAAGTTTTGCTAAAATGCAGCTGCACGGTGAAAACAAGCAGCAGATACAATGACAGATCATGACATTACATGACACAACACATTCCACTTCTGATGTACACGGAAAGCAAAAAGACAAATAGGGTGGAGAACATTTACAAACTTAGGTCACTAGCTCTGTTGTCACTGTATAGAGATGTTTTGATGTGTTCAATTCATCAAGACTTTTCTCCATTTTTCTGTTCTTGGTTCACTGTGAAGGTGTGTGAGAAAAAAAGAGGCTAACACACGGTGAGTAACTGATTTACAAATGGTGATTTAAGGGTTAAAGTATTCCCTTAATGTGCAGAAACCTTCATTTTTTTCCACCATAGGAGCTGCAAAACTGTGCCCAGATTGTGAGAGGATGTTCCATACTTTCATAGGTCAAAAGTAAGATTTTATATAGAGCATGTTTCTGACTCCCATTTCATATCTTTGTGAGTACTGAATCAACGATCAGCATCTGGCACTAACCAGCTGAGTTAGAGATGAAAGGTCTCCTTCTCGTGCAGCTTCCAAAAGTTCCTCCTCCAGTTTCCTCTCCTCTGTTCTCTCAGCCGCTGGTTTTGGTAAAATGACGGGATTCACAAGAGGAAATGAGGGATGATTTTACAATGTATACATCAAATAGACACCTTGTATGGAATAATATAAAAAGATTAAACATGGAGAGAGATAAATCTGTTTCTGTGAAATTAGATGAGGACATGCCTCTCTCACCTTCTAACATGCTTCTGATCTCTGCATTCTGAGTGACATCTTTGGGTATCTGTGCTGTCCCATTGATGACAGTAGCACATGCATCATAGTGCAGCAGCAGCATGACAACCTCCTGATCAATACGTGATTGATTTATTGATTGATTGACTGATTGACTGAATGGATGAATAAATGCATGCACAAAACCATATTTTCAACAAAGACACGAGAAGAGCAAAAAGAAATTTAAAATCTGAATGGAAGATGCATTCAGGTACCTTTCTTCCTGTGAAGGCAGCTTTGTGCAGCGGTGTATCTCCCACATTGTTGGGCAAGTTAACATCTGCACCCGCCTGCAGGGGGCGACACACACAGATAACACACACGTTAGCCATGCAGTTATTTAAAATCTGAAGCAAAATTTAGAAATTAAAGGTCCAGTGTGAAGGATTTAAGGGGATATACTGGCAGAAATGGCGTCTAATATAATAAGTATATTTTCTTTAGTTTATAATCACCTGAAAACAAGAATTGTTGTGTTTTTGTTACCTTGGAATGAGCTGTTTATATCTACATAGGGAGTGGGTCATTGTCCACAGAGATCGCCATGTCACATCATTTCTACAGTAGCCCAGAATGGACAAACCAAACACTGGTCCTAGATACAGCCATTGATGTTTTGACATTGGCCACCAAAGTTAGCAGCCCCTCCACGACGAGATTTTTGTGTGACACTGCTTTAGTCAGAGTTTTTACCAGTATTAATCACCAGGACAGTTTGTTTTGGAGCAGAAGAGGCCTCTGTGGACATTTCGGCTGCTTGTAAAAACCTCCTGGACCTCCTGGCGAGGTGTAGGCTCTTACACAGACGCCGATGACGTCAGCACGCTTGCTGACTCTGTCGTCTGTGGACATTCCCATAGGAAAGTTGTAACAGAACTAGCGCTGGCTCCCAGCGGCAGTGATGTGATTGGATCCAAATCTATGTACTTCCGTACTTCCTCGACCAATGGCTGATTAGCTTTGCCTTACACCCGCCTACACCGGAATTGCTGTTCCCAGAATTGTTGTCCGTAGTACAACAGAAAAGGAAGTGTTCAGTGCATCGCAAGAAGAGATTAAAATGGATATGATTTCATTTGATTCAGCTATATTGCAGAGCTGCAACGTCTCTGTTACACGTGCTGTACCTATGGCAACACCGTCACGTGGTCTGGATATCCCCGCCCATTTCTATTACAAAGCGAAAGCTGAATGTCCCCAGACTCCCATTCAGAAGTAAGGGAGGCCGGTCACGCGAGACTAGACGAGGTGCACCACTCTTAGAAAAGACAAAACAAAACAAAACAAACAAAAAAAACGTTTGCTGCACCTTTTCATTGTTGCCAGGCAACCATCCTATCACCTCCTAAGACTAACCTTCCCGTGTAATCAATCTACTGTTAGTAGTAGTAGACTGTGATTGAGGGTGAGAGGCTGTCAGCAAAAAGTTCGTTGGGCACAGGGAAACGGAGAATTGTGCAGGTACATGAGACCCTAATAAAAAAGGGTGGTTTCGGGGAGTACCACCACTTGGTCCGGAAGCTTTGCCTCGATGATGGCCATTTAAAGGCATATTTTAGGATGACTCAGGGGCAGTTTGACAACCAGCTGTCTATCGTCAGGCATAATAGCTTTGGGTATCCGAATCACCTGAATGGACAACAGGAAAAGAGCTGATGAAAACATAGATGACGAGGAGTGTTTTTACGCTCTGAGCTGAAGTTTTCAACTCAAGGAGTTCAGAGTGCTCCAGGAAAAATGCCTGGTGCTTTGTGGCCTGTCTCTGACATGCCAAACAACATTGGAGAACTGATTTGTAATGTGAAACTGCCTTATTCAGTGTATTTAACTGGCGTGTTTGTTTTGGAGAGGTGACCTCTGCGGATAATTCGGCTCAGAGTAAAAACCCCTGAAAATCTGGATCATAAATAAGGTGAGCACACATTAAGTTATCAGAGAAACAGCCTGTTTGTTTCGCAGAGGAGAGGACCTCTGCAGATAATTTGGCCCCTGGTTAAAATCTCCTAAACAATGAAAAGGAATTTAAACAGGGAAAAGTTTCAGCAGGTTGCAATCTGCAATCCTCACCACTAGATGCCATTAAATCCCTCTACATCTTACACACTGCTCCTTTAAAATGTTTTTTAATAAACAAACAAAAGAAAACCTTCAGTAACTCCTCCACCACATCTTTGTGTCCAAAGTAACAGGCCAGGTGAAGAGGCGTCCATCCCAGATTGGACTTTCTCTTACCTGAGAAAACAGCACACAGTGTTACACCACACGCTGTGATTGATAGTGTTTGCTGAAAAATGTCACAAACCTTTGCAGTTTATGTTGATCTGTGTCTCTTCCTTTATCGTGGACATGAGGAGCCTCTGAATGCCCTGCAGATCTCCATTGCGGGCGAACTGCAGGAACTGCTCCTCTGGCTCCAGCTCCTCCATTGACCCCTGCAGAGGACACGCAAGAGAGAAACAGCGACAGCACAAAAAGATGCTTTTTATTTCTGTGACTCGACTGTGATTAAAAAGATGCTTTCAGAGCAGATTTCAGATGAGTTATGGGCAGAGGGGTTAGACAGGATCAAAGCATGTTCCATCATTGCTAGACTTTAACTTATTCAGTTTAAAGTTGACCATCGGCTGCACTGAACCCAACAGTATCTTTTATTCTGTCTCTGCTACCTGTGATAAGTGCAAGCAGAGTGACAGCTCATCTTCTCTGGTCTTGCCCCGAGCTCAAGAGTTTCTGGGGATGACATTTTTCATTTGTACAGCGACATATACAGCAGACAGCTAATCCCTGATCGTCTGTGTGATATTGGGTTGCTCCAACTACTCTTTGATTTTTCCCCGAGCATTAAAACGAGCCCTCATCTTTGGTTTGATCACAGCAAAAAGATTTATCCTGAGAGAGTGGATTTCAGTTTCCCCTCCTTGCTTTAAAAAATGGCTAAATGACACAGTTTCTTGTCTAAATTTTGAAGAAAGTCTGTATAGTCTGTCTAACCCCACCCCAAGATTCTTAAGATTTGGGGACCCTTTGTTGAACATACAGGAGAGGGAGGTGTCAACCTGGGAACTGAGTGTACCAGACCATTTATGTTGGTAAATGGACTGCACTTGTATCTCACCTTTCTAGTCTTCTGACCACTCAAAGCTCTTTTACACTACATGTCATATTCACCTATTCACACACACATTCACACACTCGTGGAAAAGGCTACTGTACAGGGTGCCACCTGCTACTCAGTGACCATTCACGTGCTCTCTCACACCAAAATTTGGGGTTCAGTATCTTGCCTAAGGATACTTGCAGAATGGAGGAGCTGGGGATCAAACCGCCGATCTTACGATTGGTGGACAATCTGCTGTACCTCTGAGCAGAGGTATTGTACTGTATTGGCTGCTAACTATCTAGAGCCAGTGGTTGGTTTGTCTGCTCTGGGCTACTGTAGAAACACAGTGGTGAACATGGCGATCTCTGTGGACAAAGATCTGCTCCCTATGCAGATATGATCGGCTCTTTGTACGGTAACAAAAAGACAACCATTGTTAGCTTCAGGAGATTATACACTAAAGAAAACATACTTATTATATTCCTATTCTGCCAGTTTATCCCCCTAAATCCGACACACTCGACCCTTAAACAACAACTTCCACTGTTGTCTGTGCTCTGTGTGATGAGTAAACTGAGCGTGATTTGCAAAATCAGTGCAGTGCACCTTTACAGTGAGTTCAGCCTGGAGGTGTTGTCTCTGGTTATATGCCCTAACAAGTCATCATCGCTCATTGTTTAAGACACGTGAGGACAAAGTCACAAGAGTGTTTTGTGACACAGTGAAGAAAAAGCAGTTATCAGAGTGATTACAGAAAGGTGGCTGTCACCAGACTGGCTTTACAGGAAGGAAACAAGTTCTCCCTTTCCCCTTTATACAGTCTCAGTCCACATGACGCTCTGCGTTTGCAGTAAAACCTTGGTATGCAGAGAAAAAAAAAAAAAAAAAAGGGCTGCTGTATGTGATGTTATGAAATGTCATGACGCTATGGCAGAGAATCTATAAACCACAGATGACAAATCAGATGTCAGACTGGCACTCAAACAGGTTTACCTGGAGCTGAGGAGCATGTGACAGTAACGGTTACTCAGCCAGTCTTTCTACTGCACACTGCAGTCACTGGGATACACCTGTGAACTCTGACTATATATTGTAACGACATAATTATGACGCATGCAGAGCTTTCTTTGGTGTTTACTTTCTCAATATTTATTAAAATCTGGTTTTAATTTGCATTTTCATTCCTTTATTATGACGTTCAGTTTGATCTCTCTATTCTTGACTCTCATTTGAGCAGTTTTTAAAATTATTTTATCAAACCTATAACAATTTCGGTCATTTTAAAGCAACAAATAAACAAATACATTTCCTGTGTTTTATTCCTTTTGTGAGATTTTGCTACTTGTCTTTGTCTTATGTGATAGTAACCTGAATATTACAGGGTTTTAGACCGACAAAACAAGCAGTATGAATACGTCACCTTTGGCTTCATTTCATTTCATGCTGTTTTACTTTCTACTTCTGTCCCACTACATGCCAGACGGAACGATTCTGTGTCCCACTACATTTATTTGCAAACTGTACTAGTTACAAGTGACTTTTCAGATTAAAAATTAACATTAAAATCACATGATGAGCAGCATGTAAAACAAAAACACATTGTTAGATACATTTTCCCTTTAAACTTCTCAGATGGTTTAACTTAAATAACTGCGTGAGGCCCAGAGGTGTTAAAATATTCAGTATCTCACAAAAAAAGCAGTGTAGAAAAAAAATAATCATACAAATGTGTTTGCAGCACTTAGTTTTCTCCTTTCCTCTTATATTAATCACCTTACGCAACCCCTCACATTTATATGGTGACGTTTTAGATGGGGCGTGGCCTTAATGTCTGGAAACCACTGGACTAACCTGCATGAACGCATCAGTATTAATTATTTATTAATGTAATTCATAATAACATATCAGTCACAGGCATTTTCCTGAGACTTGTGTACTTTTACTTTACTAAGAGTTTGAATGCAGGATTATTTTAACATAAATGAAATGGCTGTTTCTTCCACCACTGCTGTCTTGGGACTTTTTATATTTGCTTTTCCAGGTTCTAAATAAAAATTAAAGTACTCATAAAATATAACAATTAGAATACTATCATGTTACTACTAGTTGTAATAATAATAACAGTGTATAGAATAACATATCAGCAGCAACTAATCAGAATTGTAATCTGGAATTTTCTTTGATTCATTGCTGCATTACAAAACCATTATTAAGAGAAAATTAAATTAACAATAAAAACAATTTTTGCAATAATCACCAGACATGATAACAGCTGTTTGTTTACCAGCAAGCAGGACAAACAGTGAGCCAGACACTTACTTCTTCAACTCTCCCAGTCCTGAGAGGTAAAACCCAGGGTACGGGACTCTCACAGGCCCCTCCGTGGTCCTACATGTGATGTTTTAAGCCCCTCTGAGCCGCTTCCTGCTGCGCTACTGCGGCACAAACGTCGCGGCGCACATCGGCCGACACATCACACCGTCACACACACATTCCCCATTTATCGTCCACAACTGACGCTGAGCTGAGCGATGGCGAAATATAGCTGTCTGTGTCACACACACGCCTCTGTTTTCTGTTTACACTCACATCAGCTGATCTTCGAAGAGCGGAAGTCGCCCGCAGCATCGTTTGCGCCTTTCAAAATAAAAGCTGTGAGCGTTGTTTTAAACGCAGAAATACATTTCCAGTGACATAAAACACACGCGTTACTTTATATATCACGCGCAATTAAAAACTATATATTCACAAATTGAATTCTTTGTTGGTTGCGCTTTGTATTTGGCGTCGTCCTTGTTGTAATGATTTTTACTTTGTTGAGTGAAAACACGTCAGAACCCGGAAGACAAAACACCCAATCCGCTCTGCCCTGGAAGCTGTTTACTTCCCCACATGCAGACTGCTCCTCAACATGTAGTTCATGTGACTTAAATTATATATAATCTGTGTTTTTTCACTGATTTATTTTCATATTTTCTGTAGCCGACACTTGAACTGATGGCCGACATCTTACATCCGGGGAATGAAGGAGATCTACAGGCTCAAGTAATATATATTTCTGCTTTTACAACCTGTCTGATAAAGTTAAGACAACTTGGCAAGTTGGGTTCAATGTCTATTTTTGTTGTGGTGTTTTTGACGTGCAGAGAGAGTATATGCCAGATGGTTACTGTTGGCATGTGAACCCATGGGTGAACTAGACAGGTGAAAATATTACGGATAATAACTTAAGGCAGGCTGACACAAGCAATGAAACAGAGAAGAATAGACACACACACACACACACACACACACACACACACTGCAGGTTGCTCCCAAGGTGATGTGATGTGATGTTTGAAGCCCAGCAGGCTCGGCAAGAGATGGACTCAAATTAACACCCTCACAAGCACCCATAATTAGATGTGTGTGCCAGAACAGATGCACATGTCTTTGTTGTAGTTCAGCTCCAGTGCCTCTCCTGTATCGCCATGACAATCACAGAGCTATCCAATTTTCCAAGAAATAAATAGCTTGCTAGGTGCTCCTTAAAAAACGACAGACGGTTGTTTGATGGTGAAACTTGGAAAATGGGATTAAAATCTTTTTTGTCATGCAGCAGAAATTTTCTTTTTTTCCATCCAGATGGTTAAAAGTCTTTGACAATTCTATAAAAGCAGTTGGTTCACTATTTTGGGAAACAAGCCTATTCATTTTCTTACCGAGATTTAGATAAGATTGATACGACTCTTATGTCTGTACAGTAAACTTCTATTGGCTCCGTTTGAAGGTAAGACAGTCCACCTCCTTACACCTCTAAAGCTCATTAATTAGCACATTTAAAGGTCCAGTGTAGGGACACACGATAATATTGGCACATCGTCGGTATGAGCCGATATTGGCTTTAAAATGAAATATCAGAATCAGCCAACGTGCTTTTTCTTATTTAGCACAATGGATGAATATTACATACATTAGAAAGTACTGTATTTTATGTCTCCACCTGCTGGTGGGCCATCATGATAAGAGTAAGCATGCAGAGAGACTTGATGACCGCTAAGATTAGGTGGGGAAAAAAGTGCCGTGACCTGTCCCAGAGTGATGATCTCCAACGCCAAGGACAGAGTCAAGTTCTCCACTTCAGGAGAGCTGGGCACAGGAAACGTCAAGCGGTTAAAAAATTGGATATATCGATATTGGTCTCAGTTATTGGTCATACTAGTTGTTCAATCCAATATCGTGCATACCTAGTCCAGCATGTAGGATCTGGGGTCATCTATTGTCAGAAATGTTACACAGTATTGAACTATTCACCTGAAATTAGGAATCTTTGGGTTTTCGTTACATTATATTTATACACATACTGTAGCAGGTCCTCTCCCACTGAGCCTGCCATATCTTTTACAGTAGCCCAGAAAGGACAAATCAACCACTGGCTCTAGAGAGGGCCATCCACATTTTGTGTTTTCGTGTCGGCCATTATAGTTCTCTTGCATGCTTGACACACGGGGGACGTTTCAGTTCTGCAACTTGACTGCTATTTGCCTCTAAATCTTACACGCTGGACCTTTAATGTGCCAGACAACCAGTGGAGACTCCAGGAAGTTACTTCTCCTGATCAAGAAATAGTCCCAAGACATTTTTGTTCGGATTTATACAAACAAGATAGCTGTCAGCACGTTAATTAGTGAGCTTTACAGGTGCTGACATGTAGGCACCTCAGGTCAAAGTCTAACAGTTTCCCCAGTTTTTCAGTCTTTATGCTAAGCTAAGCTAACTGGCTTCTGGCTCCAACTACATATGTGCTGTACAGACATGAGAGTGGTATCAGTCTTCTCATCTAACTCTCAGCAAAAAAGCATCTAAGTATATTTCCTAAAATGATGAAGGTGAGGTTTAAAGGTTTTTCAAAGACCACTATATGTGACTTTTTTGGAAAATCAAATTTGTACTTCTGTGCCTAAACTGAGATTAGCTGTACTTTAGAGGTATATCATGCAGTTTGTTTGTTAACATCGCCAGTGAAGGGCAAAGCCAAGCCCAGATTCACTTTCATTTTGGAACAAGCTTCATCCGCTTGGCGTTTCACCCATAGACTGTATAGAATAATGGATGTAGCCACTGTGACTTCCCTCGTTCTGAAGCCTGGAGTCTGGCATTTTGGCAGTAGCCATCTTGATTTTTTGGAGCCAGAAGGATCGGACTCACAGACCCAGATGACGCCTCGCAGAGAGCTTGTCACACATGCAGCCCCACCCTTAAATATACAGAAGTTTAAGCCTTAATAAAATGCAAACAGGTGAGTTTAGGTGAAATTATCTATAGATTTCACTCACTTCTGGAGCCAGCCTCAAGTGGCCATTATAGGAACTGCAGTTTTTAGCTCTTTGCTTTGGCTTCATTTTTCAACCCTGGGTGTTGCCACTTGGTTTCACCTCACTGTATTTGCGTTTTTTCAGCGCTGTGCCTCAATTTTCATGGCTCGCTCTTTATAAAGTCCAAATCTTACCTGTGTGCAGAGCCCAGGAAGGTACAGGCAGAGAGCAGAGTCTCGGCAGATAAAAACACTGCCACACACTTCTAGCACGGCATAAGTATGGTGGTCATGGGATTACTTCTGTCTGAGTCTGTGCATTGTTTTTTGGGGAAAATCCTGCATAGTATATCTTTAATATTGTGTGCTTTTGATGTGTCTGTGTGCAGCTGATTTTGATGTTATTTAAAAAATATATTAGGTCAGAGTTTAAAGCCTTCAGTAAACTTCAGGTCCAAATGCTGAAATAACCTTATGGATAGATTCATACTTCATGTCCACAGACACATATGATAGATGTTTTTCTTTGTTATTGTTTCCTATGATCCAGATCGAAGAGGTCGAGGCTCTGTCTTCCATCTACGGGGACGAATGGTGCGTTATAGACGAAGCATCCAGAATATTTTGCATCAAAATATCCGACGACTTGGATGAGCCAAAACTGACAGCATGTTTGCAGGTAGAGACACAGAGATCTTTATTGTTCTCTTGTTTGTAACCCAGTTTATGATGTTTTTTTCTTCTCATTGATCAGATAATTCTCCCCCCTGATTACCCGAGCGCCGCCCCGCCCATCTACCAGATTAAGTGAGTCTATTTGCCTTTCAAATTTAATCTAGCGGAGATCTGCTGAATTGATAGAACAACATCCCACTCTAAAGCCCACTCGTACTCCTACTCAATAACCCTGTGTTTGCTCTTGGCTTTTGTAGTGCTGCGTGGTTGCGAGGCCCCGAGAGGACCAAATTGGCAAACAGCCTGGAAGACCTCTATGTGTGAGTGCTTCTCATGATTTCTGACTTCACCGGGAGGCACTGTAGGGTGATATTAGCCACAACAAAAGCTTATACGATTGTGTCCACAGTGCTATGTCTGTGTTGTCTGTGTCTCTCACAGAGTCCACCCTCATGTGTATTTATTGCAATTTCAACAGGGAGCATGTGGGGGAGAGCATCCTCTATCTGTGGGTGGAGAAAATTAGAGAGTTCCTCGTGGAGAAATCCCAGAGCTCAGACACAGGTGAGATGTGATAAATGAAATCCATGCTCGAGAGACACACTCATTCAAGTACATCCTAATGACTTGAATTTACATTTGATAACATATATCAGTCCAGGAAAGCGTATTTCTTAACACAGCAAATACAGGAATCTCATTTGTTCAGTAAGCCCCTCCCCTCTTAGTTGCTGTTGCTACACCTGTCAATGATGATGGTGACAGATTTTGTGCATCCACCCCAGCAATAACTGTGGCTGGAGGCTTTATATTATACATCCATATGTCCGTCTGTCCCTTCATATGTCCATCCTATTCCCGTGAATGTGATATCTCAAGAACGCCTCACTGGAATTTCTTTAAATGTGGTTAGATGAGTAGACATTGGTGGTCATAGGTCAAGGTCACTGTGATCGTGCGCCTGTCTCATTCTCATGATTGCAAAGAACACCTGGGGGGAATTTCTTAAAAGTTTGCCCGAACATCTACAGGGACTCAAGGATGAACCGCTTAGAATTTGGTGGTTGAAAGTCAAAGGTCATGATCACTGTGACGTTGCATCTGGCTCATTTCTGGAATGTGATCTTTTAAGAAGTCCCTGAGGGAGTTTCCTCAGATTTTGCCCAAACATCTACATGGACTCAAGTATGAACCGATTAGACTTTGGTGGTTGAAAGTCAAAGGTCACGATCACTGTGACCTTGCATCTGGCTCATTTCTGGAAGGCTATATTTTAAGAAGGCCTTGAGGGAATTTCCTCAAATTTTGCACAAACATTTATGTGGACTCAAGGATGATTTGATTAGAATTTTGTCGTCAAGGTCAAAGGTCAAGATCACTGTGACCTTGCATCCGGCTCATTTCTGGAAGGCGATATCTCAAGAAGGCATTGATGGAATTTCCTCAAATTTGGCACAAATGTCCACTTGAAATCAAGAATGAACTGATTAGAATTTAATGGTCAAAGGTCACTGTGACCTCACAAAACATGTTTTGGCCATAACTCAGGAAATGATATGGTAGTTAAGACAAAATTTCACACATATGTCCAATAAGATAAAATGATAAAAGGTCAAAGGTCAGCTTCATTGTGACATCATAATGATCGTACTTGTACTCGTTGTTCTCCGCTTATCCGGGTCCGGGTCGCAGGGGCAGCAGCCTCAGCAAAGAAGCCCAGACAGTCCTCTCCCCCGCCACTTCCGTCAGCTCTTCCGCGGGAACCCCGAGGCGTTCCCAGGCCAGCCGGGTGATGTAAGTCCCTCCAGCATGTTCTGGGGCGGCCCCGAGGTCTCCTCCCGGTTGGGCATGCCCGAAACACCTCCCAAGGGAGGCGTCATAATGATCTGCAAAAACAATTTTCTGGCCATTACTCAACTCTATATCTCAGGAACAGAAGGGGGGACATTTGGTCAGATAGTGAACTGGCGTCCATCTTGAAACTGTGCTTATTGTAAAGATCTTATGTGCTTCCAGGGGGGAAGATATGTGTGCTACATCCATGTTTTCACTGCACGTAAACTGTGCCTGCAACTTGACTGGTTTGTGGAGGTGTACAATAGCGAGGTGATAATTCTAGTTGATTTTAAGCTTGTGTGAACAAAACCAGGCATCTAATTGGATGGATAATGTTTACTACAGAAAAAGGTAAATGGATAAGTAAAAAAATCATTAGATTGATGCTTTAATCTTTTCATTTTTAAACATTGTGCCTCACTTTTAAAAGAGAAGCATCCCTGACAGGTGTTTTTCTAAAGTGACATGTAACCCCACAAAATAATGTACTTAGCTAATGACATGACCCTTGTGTTTGGAGGGAACGCTGGATTACTACCGCACATAGCTAGTTAGATGGGCATACTAACTTCTGCAGCTGAGGTGAGAGCAGCAAACATTCAAGCAAACATCATTTAATAAATTTGTAATGAACTCAGAAACATGAAGAGCATGTCAGGCAGTTTTCCTGTGCCCTTAGCTCCATGTTGTGTAACATTAACTTTATTATACTACACTGAACAAAAATATAAACGCAACACTTTTGTTTTTGCTCCCATTTTTCATGAGCTGAACTCAAAGATCTACAACATTTTCTATACACACAAAAGACCATTTCTCACAAATATTGTTCACAAATCTGTCTAAAATCTGTGTTAGTGAGCACTTCTCCTTTGCCAAGATAATCCATCCTACCTCACAGGTGTGGCATATCAAGATGCTGATTAGACAGCATGATTATTGCACAGGTGTGCCTTAGGCTGGCCACAATAAAAGGCCACTCTAAAATGTTCAGTTTTATCACCCAGCACAATGCCACAGATGTCGCAAGTTTTGAGGGAGCGTGCAATTGGCATGCTGACTGCAGGAATGTCCACCAGAGCTGTTGCCCATGAATTGAATGTTCATTTCTCTACCATAAGCCGTCTCCAAAGGCGTTTCAGACAATTTAGCAGTACATCCAGCCGGCCTCACAACCTCACACCAGCCCAGGACCTCCACATCCAGCATGTTCACCTCCAAGATCGTCTGAGACCAGCCACCCGGACAGCTGCTGCAACAATCGGTTTGCATAACCAAAGAATTTCTGCACAAACTGTCAGAAACCGTCTCAGGGAAGCTCATCTGCATGCTCGTCGTCCTCATCGGGTCTCGACCTGACTGCAGTTCGTCGTCGTAACCGACTTGAGAGGGCAAATGCTCACATTTGATGGCGTCTGGCACGTTGGAGAGGTGTTCTCTTCACGGATGAATCCCGGTTTTCACTGTTCAGGGCAGATGGCAAACAGCATGTGTGGCGTCGTGTGGGTGAGCGGTTTGCTGATGTCAACGTTGTGGATCGAGTGGCCCATGGTGGTGGTGGGGTTATGGTATGGGCAGGCGTATGTTATGGACAACGGACACAGGTGCATTTTATTGATGGCATTTTGAATACACAGAGATACCGTGACGAGATCCTGAGGCCCATTGTTGTGCCATTCATCCACGACCATCACCTCATGTTGCAGCACGATAATGCACAGCCCCATGTTGCAAGGATCTGTACACAATTCCTGGAAGCTGAAAACATCCCAGTTCTTGCATGGCCAGCATACTCACCGGACATGTCACCCATTGAGCATGTTTGGGATGCTCTGGATCGGCGTATACGACAGCGTGTTTCAGTTCCTGCCAATATCCAGCAACTTCGCACAGCCATTGAAGAGGAGTGGACCAACATTCCACAGCTCACAATCAACAACCTGATCAATGCGAAGGAGATGTGTTGCACTGTGTGAGGCAAATGGTGGTCACACCAGATACTGACAGGTTTTCTGACCCCCCCAGACCCCCCCAATAAAGCAAAACTGCACATTTCAGAGTGGCCTTTTATTGTGGCCAGCCTAAGGAACACCTGTGCAATATTCATGCTGTCTAATCAGCATCTTGATATGCCACACCTGTGAGGTGGGATGGATTATCTTGGCAAAGGAGAAGTGCTCACTAACACAGATTTAGACAGATTTGTGAACAATATTTGTGGGAAATGGTCTTTTGTGTGTATAGAAAATGTTTTAGATCTTTGAGTTCAGCTCATGAAAAATGGGAGCAAAAACAGAAGTGTTGCGTTTATATTTTTGTTCAGTATAACTGGTACACCAAAATTATTTCACCACATTTACCCACTACTCTACAATCACCCCAGTGTTATGTTTGACTAACTTTTTATTTTCCCTACCCTGCAAAAAAAAAACAAAATCAAGTTTAGAGTTCTTTTTCTACTTTCCTCCAGGTGTTCTGGGAATGCCCACCTGTTGCTCGTTCTTTGAAGGGGGTCTTCCTTTCACTTGTTAGATATATTCTCCTCGACTATGCCAGTGTCTATAACTGTTTACTCCTGAATTATTTATCTCAGCTGCCAGCTCCTGGGTACCAGAGAAGACCTATTTTGCTGACCTTAATACAGCCAAGAAACAGGTTGCTATGAGGTGAAAAAAAAAATCCTGACAAACTTTCAGGGTGCAGCTGGATGCTCATGTTTCTCGGTGTAATTTATTTGGAGTGGTCCACTGCTTGTATGATCAGAGTTAAGGAGTCTAATATTGGTTTATCATCAGCTACCAACTGCCTGTTCGCAGTAGTTGGTCCAAGAGTGTTAGAGGAGAGTGAGTTTTTTTGCCCTTGGTTTTGTGTGTAGGATTTAAGAGGATATGTTGGCAGAAATGGAATATAATGTAATTAATATGTTTTCTTTAGTGTACAATCGCCTGAAAGTATGAACTGTTGTGTTTTTGTTACCTCAGAATGAGACATTTATAGCTACACAGGGATCGGGTCCTGGCCTATGGAGTCTGCCATGTTGCGCCGCTGTGTTTTGACAGGAGCCCAGAAGGGACAAAGCAAACACTGGCTATACATAGTGCCATTTATGGTTTTGTGTCAGCCGCTGTAGTTAGCAGTGAAAATTGGCACATCTTTGCAGGTGCTGAGCCAAACAGCATACGATTGATTTGTAATGTGAAACTGCTTTATTATGTGTTTTTACTGGTTTTAATCACCTGGTCTGGTTGTTTTTGAGTGGAGGAGACCTCTGTGGATAACTCAGCTCTTGGTAAAAACCTTCTGAACAATAAACATCCAAGGAATTCTAACTTTGAGAAGTTTCAGCTGGTTTTAATATGCAATCCTCACAGCTAGATTTCACTCAAATCTTACATCTGGCCCTTTAATGCACATGTTCATTTAATGCAGATGTGGTGACAATTTACAATGTGATTCTTTAAATGTTTTTAAATGTCTATCACAGTTGCTCTGTTCTGCTGAAACTCAATATTTACTCTTGACTTGCATGAAAATTGAGAGGCTCCGCTATTGCTGTAAAAAAAAAAAAAAAAAAGGCCCATTGAAGAGAATAGGGATGACACGACTCTCTCTTAACACAGCTCAGGAGCACATGATAACATGCATACATGTTAAAAGCTCTGATGAAACCTGCTGTTTATCAGAGGGGTGATTATTTGATTATGTTTTATGAATGAGTAGTATCAAAGCTCCGGATGAATACTCCCCTATCTGGAGCCTCATCTAAGTTCTGCTAAGGTGCACCTCCATTAGTACTACAGCTGTCTGATGTGGTCTAGAGCTGTGATAAGATGAGCACAAAGGCCTGTGGGGGCATTAAAAAAGCCTTCTGTGTCTGACTTTGAGTGACTGCATTGAATTAAGATCAATATCTATGTAATGGCTTCTGTTACCTTGGCAGACTCTTTTGAAGTGTAAAAAGCGTAAAAGATTCCCAAATTAAAGATTTTCTACAAGTGTCAGCGTGCATCAGGTTTTCTGGAGGACGCTTGGTTATCTACAGCCGAGCCCAGCAGTATCCATTATCGAGGTAGGCTCTGCTTTCTTTTGAGCAACAAGTCTGAAAATATTAACTGTCCTCCTCCCCATTGTTGTGTGGTATAAAATTGTCCTCTCTCCGCGATTCATGTGGTAGTAAGTATAACTGGCCACAGCACTTAAGCTCAGAGGAGTGGGACTGACAGCTTATTCCCATTCAAATGACGGGTGGAGAGAGGGAGAAAGGAGGGGGGGGGGGGGGGGGGGGGGGTGATGAGGCTGAAGATGCACATTTCATAGAAAAGGAAATGAAAAGGGAGTAAACATAACAGAGGACATGACAAGAAAGAGAAATAAGATGATGATGAAGTTTGGCTGAATGAGAGCAGATGGAAAGCGAAGGATGAAAAACATCAGAGACACCAAATGTTTGTTCACCCAAATATGAAGTCCCATTTACTTTTAATGAATTTTGGCAGCATTTGTGCTTCTGGGTGCTTCTATTCATGCGCGGAACAAACACTGAAGGCATTAGTCAGCTTCACATTGTCACTGAACGCTTGTTAGATTTATGACCAGTTCAACTTTGATCATTCGTTTTTATTATGTCCATCTAAGAGCTGTTTTTTCCTTTCTTGAAAAGGCGTACCTATTTCTCATGAGGAACATTAAAGGATACGGCTGATCTTCTATATTTATGATAATGCTTATACATATTATGAGCTACCCCATTAAAAAAAACAGCAACACCAACAATGAATTTATTCTACCAATAAGGATTGTCAGGGAGAAGAAGAGAAGAAACCTTCACTTGCAAAATATCAAATGTCAAATTAACAACGAGGAAGGGACTCAAAGTGTTGACAAAGAAACACAGACTGGCCACATAAAGATGCAAAGGAGCTGCAAATAGACACAAAGTAACTACAATATGGGCGAAACATCTACAAAGAGACAGAACAACCACGAGACACAAAAAGAATTGAAAGTGAAAAGTCACCTCACAAAGACACAAATTTACCTCAAAGAGATGCAAAACCACCACACAGTCTGGAGCCCTTTTTACACACCAACAATGAATTCATCCCACCAATAACTTTAAGGTCCAGTGTGTGTGATTAAGGGGGTCTATTAGCAGAAATGGAACATAATATTCATAATTATGTTTTCATTAGTTGATAATTACCTGGAACTAAGAATCATGTTTTGTTAGCCCTTTATATCTACATAGGGAGGGGGTCCTCTTCCACGGAGCCTGCCATGTTGCACGGCTATGTTTCTACTGGTTCTCTACACCAGTGGTTCTTAAAGGGATAGTGCACCAAAAAATGAAAATTCAGCCATTATCTACTCACCCTCATGCCGAGGAAGGCTCTGGTGAAGTTTTAGAGTCCTCACATCCCTTGCGGAGATCGGTGGGGAGAGCGGCTAGCACACCTAATGGCTGACGGCGCCCCAGACTAACGTCCAAGAACACAAAATTGAATCCACAAAGTATCTCCATACTGCTCATCTGTAGTGATCCAAGTGTGCTGAAGCCCCGACATAAAAAGTTGTTTCGAAAAACGTCATATGAACTCTGTTTTTAGCCTCACTGTAGCCTGTAGCTCTGACTGCTTCTCTGTGCTCCGCGCTCACGTGTGCGCGCCTGCGCGAGACCAGTGAAAGCATGAGCTTTGCTCACCCGTGTTTACATCAGGAAACGGACGGAACTCAGGCTACTGGACGAAGCAGCCGCCACAGCTCATGAGCCCAGCCACAGAATACCGGAGTCGAGCACTGGAAACCTGGTGGTATAGTTGTTTCAAATGCAAAGCAATGCCAACGGATGAGGAAAGTCTTTGCTGCTCAGACTGGGAATTGGCGATGCCTGCACTTGAGAATCTGGACATCAGTACTGACGAGACTGTTGCTCTTCAGAGACCGTGCATCACCGATCACCCCGAGTTTCCAGCACTACTGACCCGTGGTGTTCTGGAGACAGTTTTTTACTTCCCCAAGAAGTGGGGAAGTAAAAAGGCCCGCAGGACCAGATGGCAGACTTTCAGAGGAGTAAGTCATTAATTTCTACCGTAGTTCAGGCGGACAATGGCATTGGTCTCGGATATGTGGTTACTGTTGTCTCCCCCTGTGGTGCACGTGTCACGTGATGTAAACACAGGTAAGCAAAGCTCATGCTTTCGCTGGTCTCGCGCAAGTGCGCACACGTGAGCACGGAGCACAGAAGCAGTCAGAGCTACAGGCTACAGTGAGGCTAAAAAGAGAGTTCAAATGATGTTTTTCAAAACAACTTTTTATGTCGGGGCTGCAGCACACTTGGATCACTACGGATGAGCATGTTGGAGATATTTTGTGGATTCAATTTTGTGTTCTTGGACGTTAGTCTGGGGCGCTGTCAGCCATTAGGTGTGCTAGCCACTTCCCCCTTGGATCTCCGCAAGGGATGTGAGGACTCTAAAACTTCACCAGAGCCTCCCTCGGCATGAGGGTAAGTAGATAATGGCTGAATTTTCATTTTTGGGTGCACTATCTCTTTAAATGGTGTGCTATGATGCAAATTTAGGTGTGCCATGGGAGTTTGTGATAACCACATACTATTATTGCAACAATTTACTGGGCCTGTACAAAAAGTTATGAATTAATTTTTAATTGACTGTATCAGCATGTTGTGCACACCAATTTCTTAATAAAGAGGCAAACTCCAGCTAAGAATTTAATTTAATCTAAAAAACCTTCATGGGGAACCTATTTGTTGCTTTTTGCACATGGGAATTATAAGTGTGTGATACATCAAAAGCCCTGATTAGCAGTCATTGTGAGGGATGATAACATTTAAAAGGAAAAAGCCATGAGTGGGACAATGAATCGCTTTACGACCTACCACTGAAAAGAAAGGGAAAAAAACTGTCAGTGGACAGTGTCACGAAAACTACCTGTTTTGTTCTTATTTTTATTGGTTTATTGTAAATGTCGTGATAAGAGTGATAACACGTTATAGAAGCTATTGTGCACAGATATATTTACGGGTGTGCCTTGAGATTTTGGTTCGTCCTTTGTGGTGGCTTGGGCACAAAAAGTTTGAAAAGCACTAGGGATGGGCAGCACAAGCAAAAACACTATTCGAAAATCGTGGCAACTATTTGACAATTTTTCGAATAATCGCCCCCACCCCGGGAGCCACGCACACAGAGATCCATTCATCATTAAATGCCCGAACATACTCGGGTGGAACGTATGCGGAACGGACTCCACGGAGGTCCGCGTGGACTCAAAGCAGACGTCCGCAAGCCCTGTGCGCGCAAAGCTCCGAGCACCAGTGACTGCTCGGCATGTATTTTTCACATCGTGGGGATTTTTCACAGACATTTTTACAGGAAACTACAACGCGGAAGTGCGCTCGACTATGAAAGCCTGAATGACTGCGAACATTCCTCGCGGAGTAGTAGTCTCTGCATGTTTCTCCTGTTTGTAGAAGAGCATCAAACTAGCTGTCAGCCCATCTCACACCGCTGTAGCAATCCTATACTGCCCTCGTGCGGCTAGGAGCTGAATTGCATGTCAAATAAAGGGGGGAAATAAGACGCCGAGTAGTAATAGTTGCATTAAAAAATTGATTTTTCAAAAATAAAACGCCTATTCGAAATTCGAAAATCGTGACCCATCCCTTAAAAGCACTGCTCTACACGGTGAGGGGAGGGATATTCAGTTGGTTGTAATCTGCAACTTAACTTCTAGTTGCCATTAAATCCTACACACAGGGTCTTTGAGGCATCTCAGATGAGTGTATCAACATTTTACCAACTCAGACCTTCTCTCACCTGGACTATTGTGGATTGACAGTAAGAGAAGAACATTCATCAGCCGCTTTTACGCAGAGATCGATACGATACGATACGATACGATATACTTTATTACCCCAAATGTGTCTTGGAATCAGGAGCTGCACAGGTATTGCTGCCCTACAGTATTAGTCCAGAAGAAATGAAAATCATACACTGTAAAAAAAAACAAACAAACATAAAAACACATAATACATATAACAGTATTGCATATTAGCCATTCATGTATTGGACATAACCCCAAGATTATGCTGTAGGGCCACTACAAAGTCCTTTCTTTACACTGCCTTTGCATTTTTACACAGAACCAAACAATGGCGTCATCATGCTGCTCCAGTGTGTGACTGTAGACAGCATACCGACATCACAGAAGCAAAAGAGGCATGACGGGTGTGACGTGTAACATAACAGCGTCAACCTCTGGTGTGACATATAACGTGTCAGCAGCACTTTCTAAACAATAACAATGGCGTTAATATAACAATCATTTACCTTCCCTGTGATATGGCAGCTGATCTTGCCCTCTCAGGGGGTAAGGAGCTCCTGGACCTCATTGTGTCCCCACTTTGCGGACATTTTCAGCTGCTGTACTTCTTCTTTGAGTTAGCTGCTAACTGCTATCAGCTGCTTTTTAAATCTCCCTGCAGCTGGTTGCACACATAATACGTTGTTATGTTGTTATCCTGCTGGCTGTCCCTTTTATATAGATGTTGATTTGGCGCTGTTATTACCTCCGCTGCCAGCTTAAGGGCGAGACAACACTGTCCCTCCTATCTGCAATCATACCTTTCATGAGGCATGCTGAATAGCGGCGTGACATTCCCTCCTTGAACAGGCAGTGTAAAAGGGGCTATAGGGTAAGGAAATCAACCTGAAACAATAAAAGTGCGGGAGACATGTCCTCCTGCTGTTGTTGATACTCTAGAGCACCAAATGTATGTTAAAGCTGGCATGTGGAACTTTTGTCTCGGGTGTGATTGCGTGGGAAAGTAGCCACAGAAACCAGAAAACACAGCTTTGGTGTGCTGCAAATGACAAGAGAGCTTTCCCTGGTGGCAATAGGCTTAATCAGCATAGTGTGAACTTGTTTGGCGAGGGCTTGAATGTAACAGATGGTCATTTATATGTAAAAGTCCGGCACTCAAGCTTTAATCCATGGCTGAAAATAGTCCCACACAAATTCACTGATCTAAATTTCCCTGTTTGAGTAATGTTTGCTAAAAACTACATGGACCAGCTGCTGTAGGAAATTATTTTGGGTTTGGAGCTGGCTGCCACAGAACGGCTGTGAAAGTTGGATGGTACCGAGAGACAGACTCACACATTATTGGTTTTACAAAAAAAAAAAAAAAAAAAAATATATATATATATATATATATATATATATATATATATATATATATATGTATAATATGGCCGTATCCAACAAGCAAGAAAGCAAGAAAATTCACAAGGTCATTGTTATAGTTTAACTTTATTTTTAGCACATTTGGGTCCATCAACAGATTTAGGCTGCGCTCACACACAGCTCACCTTTGTTTCCATAACAACTGAGCACTACTTTCAGCTCACCTGCGGATCTTTTGTATCCAGTCCCACTGCATTAGCTGTCAGTGGATACCAGACATTATACAACAGTAACTTATGAACTCAGCCACTTTCTGCACTGGCACTTTTCCCTGTGTGTGTTGTTAACAAAGGTGTAACTGGGGGCACCCAGTGGGTCACCTGGTAGAGCGGGAGCTCCATGTACCAAGGCTGTGTCCTTGCTGCAGCGGCGTGAGTTCACTTCCAGCCTGCAGCCATTTGCTGCATGTCAGCTTTCCTATCAAAAAACAAAAACAAACAAGAAAACGGAAACCAATCTTAAAAAACAAAAGCAAATGTGGAAGAGTATCTGTCATGGTTAACTGTCCAAGGGAACAAATATGTTGAAGTCACTCAGCTAAAACCATTCTCAGTTAATTTAATGATGGCACTCTGATCAGTCGGTTTGTGTAATCCTTGCTACACATCATATCGGCGTCTTCACTGGTCCCACAAAGGTAGTATCAGTCTAATAACTGGTGTCATCCATTATGAATTGTCTGTCTTGGTGTCATAGGTCATGAAACCATCTTAGTGTCGATGTTAAGGTCATGTGATGGTACTAAGTTGCTCAGTAGGTGTCATTTTAATGACAAGCTGCCATGTTTGTAGACATCAGTGACGACCTTTACAGACACCAGGTTTGAGATTTCCAAAAAAGAGGACACTTGGTCCGGCCATGACATAGCCTACTTAAATGATACTCGCAGTTTACTCAAAGATGCCTTATAATTTTAATATATTTAAAGTTTATATGTATGGATAGAAAATTCAGTTATATTACAAAATAATATCTCTCAAAGACAGAAATTCAGATCGGCCCCTATAGATAGGGGACTCATACACACACTAGAGTGTGGCTACCTGATCCGAGCCCGACGGGTCCCGACGGCAGGCCTACCCGATGGGTCGGGCCGGGTTCGGTCAAAAATGTATAAATTGTATTCGGGCTCGGGTCGGATTCGGTCAGCTTTCAGTGAAAATGTAGTGTAAAAATAAATAAAATCCTATTGTCTGTCCTGTTTATTGCTTGGGGACTGTTATTTACGTGACAACACCTGAACAGAACACACACACACTGGCTGTTTGTTTCTCCCTCTCCCCTCGCTGGAAGCCTCGGACCACCCGCCGCCCGCTCTCGTCTCAAACACGGAGGTCTCCCTCTCCGCGGAGCATGTCCGGCCTGTTAAATAGCCTGTAACCATAACAACTGTGTAACACAAACTCAGTGCTTTAGTCATTAAATAATTTTGGGCTCGGTTCGGTTTCGGACATAACACAACAGAATGACAGAACACACAACAGAATTCGGACAGAAATATGCGACCCGTGCTGCACTCTAACACACACACACACACACACACACGCACACACACACAAGGAAAAACGGACATTATCATCAATTTATAAACACCCCCCAGACGCCCCGGACAGGACATCAAAAGTGGACATGTCCAGGCAAAAGAGGACGTTTGGTCAGCCTATCAGTAACGACCTTTACAGACACCAGGTTTGAGATTTCTAAAAAATCTTTTCTTAGAAAGCTGTTGTGTTTTTGTTTTGTTAACCAATGCCCTGTTTTTGATGTATTTTAAGAAGCCTTTCATAACACCTTGGTCATAGGGACTAATGATGAAAAAAGGCCTCGAGGCTAATTCAGGCTTCTTTTTTTTTTTTACCATGTGCATTTATTAATTTTCACAGTCTCTTTTCTCCAAACTAAAACACAACATTTCCTCATAGGTTTCATTGACACTGGGGCCGCTAGAGATGTGTCCCCAGCACTTTTTGAAGTGGCTGATTTTGTCCCCCATTGCTTTTAAAAAGCATAATTTGTTAAAAAGGTTTTTTAAGAATAGCTTGCTTCAAGAAATGTTTACTAATGAATGAGAAAGGTTTAATGCCATGTAAATATAGAAGAAACACATGTGTAATGTCTGAAAAACAAATTATGTAAGCAAATAAACAAAACAAAAACACCCCCCACATACACGTTTAAAAAAGATTCTGCCACAAACAAAAGAGGACAGAAGAGTTTATTTTTCCGACACGTGTGTTGATTCTGCAGGGATAACATTAAGTTAGAAAGTCTATCTACAGGAGAATAAATATTTATAAAGCAATACAGATACCTAGGTGCCTTACTGCATTATGTTTTTATATATTTGAATTTTCATCTGGCACCTGAATTCGTGTTTCCCTTTGCATAAATAAAGACATTTGCATCATAAATTGGTGCATAAAAAGAGTTGTGTGTGTTAGAGCCTGAAAACTTCCTGAGTGACAACCCCTAGAACCATGCTTAATATGTGTCTCCATGGGTGGATTACAGAACGGACCTATTGGGCGCAGGCCAAGGGGCCCAAAGTGTCAGGGGGCCCAAGGAACCTTCACTTGCAACATGTCAAATGTCAAATTAACACATACCAACGAGGAAGAGACTCAAAGTGTCTACAAAGAGACACAGAATGGGCAAAAAAAAAGTAACTACAAAATGGGCAAAGCATCTACAAAGAGACAAAGAACAACCACAAGGAGACACAAAAAGAAAAATTACCTCACTGAGACACAAAATTACCTCAAAAAATTGCAGAACCACCACATAGTCTGTAGCCATTTGTACACAGAGATCGTGCTATAGGGCCACTAGGAAGTCCCTTCTTTACGTCTCCTTTGCATTTTTACACAGAACCAAATGACAGCTGCATCATATTGCTCCAGAGTGTGATTTTCAAAAGCACGCTGGCATTGCAGAACCAAAAGAGGCGTGATGGGCTTGACGTGTTACATACATGTGCGTCCACAGCACTTAATAAAGCATAACATGACAGTAACAATTATTTACTTTCTCTGTTATATGGCAGCGGATCTCTTCCTTTGTTAGGAGGGTAAGGTGCTCCCAAATTTCATTATTTTCCCAATTTGCGGACATTTTCAACTGTTGTTCTTTTCTTTGAGTTAGCTGCTAACTGTTATTAGCTGCTTTTTAATCTCTCTAACTCCGCCAGGACACCGACGTCCTCACTCCCCTCCTCCTCTGTTAAATGGTATCTCCCAGGCGCACTACGTCATCAAACCATGTGATGTTTGGTATTGCCGGATTCAGGAAGCTCTCGACTTTTCAAAAATAACATCGTTTTTCTTTTATTTCTTATGGATTTCACAACAGAGCAGCCTAAACACACATAGTCCAAAATCGCGATGAGTGGTGACAAGTCATGTCATGCCGTTTTTCGACGGGAAAAGTTAAAGGATTACTTGCGATCTTATGGAGCTGTTAGTGGGGACGTAGCTGTTCTATAAAAGGTAAGAGTCTCACTCCTACCGCTATTTTTGACTGAGATATACCGTCTAGAAAGTGGGATCATAACTTTCATATTTCATATGGCTCTATTTGGTGATATTTTATGGTGTTTCTGTGTCATAAACAACATCAGCTATCACAATCACGCCTGATTTCAGTCATTACAATGTTAGAATCTGGCTGAGTGTTGTTTGATCACTGACAGTACTGTTTTGAAGCTGAGTGACCGACTTGTCATTTGGAGCTCCGCCTGGATCTTTTCATGGAAAAAACACTGTAGAATGGTCATCCTTGGAGCAGTCTTCTTTGAGTTTGAAACAAATGTTCATTGATAGTGTGCCTACAGCCCCATAGTGTCATTTACCTGCTCAGATGAAGCCACAGACAGTTATTCATCCTGAAAAATCATCATCCTTTATTTTAGGCAAAATCTTCAATTTTTTTACTGATTCAGAGGCCCATTACTTTGTCTCTGTATCACCTAGAGTGTATCACACAGAATGGCGAGGCAGTATAAAGACGCAATATTCCCGATTTGAACAGACAGTGTAAAAGGGGCATGTGTGTCTTGCTCCTACGTAGGAAAGGTGGTGGGGCCCTTTGCATATCTGTGTCCAGGGGCCTCACAGTCCACCTTGTGTCCTCCCTCAATGCTGAAACAAAACCTACACCCTTGGTGCTCTGTCCTCACACTGACCCCCCCATTACATTGCCTAAAATTGCCCTTGCATTTCTTCCATGCTTCAGTGGATCACCAAGAGAAGGTGAATATGACAGCTGAGGAAGAAGTGGATGATGATGACGATGATGACATACCAGACTTCAGGACTCTCAGGCTTAACACAGAGAATGCACATCTGTTCATGGATCATAAAAACGGTACGGCTCATTACAGTTTGATAAACTTGGATTCAGTGGTCGACATTAAACACAGCTTGTTATAAACCTGATCTCTCTGCTGTGTAACATTTTGTCCTGCAGATGAAGAGCTACCTCCCATAAAACATGGAAATACCATCACAGACCGACGCAGTACCTTCCAGCCTCACTTAGCACCTGTGGTGACTCCCAGACAGGTAAAAATCATGAATGACACATTATTATCTTTTACATTACCACACAACACAGTAAACAAAGATAAAGAGGACAAACGGCAAATAACAGCTCATATGAGATTCAGTGAAAGAGACTTCATGAAGGTCTGGAAGAGGAGAGAGATATAAATGTGTTCA
Source organism: Epinephelus lanceolatus (assembly GCF_041903045.1). Lineage (NCBI taxonomy): Eukaryota > Metazoa > Chordata > Actinopteri > Perciformes > Serranidae > Epinephelus > Epinephelus lanceolatus. The sequence continues at coordinate 4,790,665 of NC_135739.1, forward strand.
TTTACGCAGCATTTTAACAAAGTGAGGCATCATCTGTTTCCTGCGTTCTAACTCTGTTGCTCTCCAGTAACATACTGACTCATCTTAAAAGCTTCCACCTGCTGTGAAGTGCTATTAGACAAAAATATTTACAGACGCAGTGTCCTCCACAGAGCACGTGAACTGAATCGACTGTGACCTGCACAACATTTACATATTTTCCTGTAATAGTCTGAAAGTATTCGAATATATAATTAAGAAAACGACTAAGATCTGCTTCACTGAGAGCAAATTGGAGATTTACTTAGTTTTGAGCCTTCTAATCCACCATAGCATTATTTATGTGTTGATACATAAACTGTATGGAGCCCAAAAAAGTTAGATATTAAATAATGAAATAAGCACATGAATAAATCATGTAATATGTATATACACTCACGGCCACTTTATTAGGTACACCTGTTCAAATGCTGGTTAATGCAAATAGCTAATCAGCTAATCACATGGCAGCAACTCAATGCATTAAGGCATGTAGACAGACGACCTGCTGAAGTTCAAACGGAGCATCAGAATGGGGAGGAAAGGTGATTTAAGTGACTTTGAACGTGGCATGGTTGTTGGTGCCAGAGTATTCCAGAAACTGCTGATCTGCTGGAATTTTCATACGTTAAACACAATGTGATGTCACTTCCAGTGTGGACAGGAAGTTAAAAAACAACATAAGTCAGAGCACGTCTTGGGGAAAGTCAATGAAATGTGTCATGAAAAAGAGGTGTAACTGGAAAAATGTCTTTATAAAAAGAAAATGTTCTTTGATTAAATAAAAAATAATGAGATAACATTTTATTTAAAAGGGTTAAGATTTACTAATATTTTGAGAAGGGCTGTCAACCGCTTAAAATAAATAAATCAAATTAATAAAATGCTCTGTGATTAATTAATCTGAATTAATCACATACATCAATTTGTGCTGTGAAATGCTTTGTGTTGAGGTGATATTTCAGGCTTGAAGTACTCCAATGGAAGAAAATTCCTTATTATTATTACATTATATATATTCCTTATGTTTAGGAGAGAAATTATTGTTTGCAATAGATTTGAAATTCTAGAGGGGAGGGGTTCTTACCTCTCCTGCGCAATCCCTGCCATGTTTTTTTATATACTTGTTTTTAATCAAATCGTGTGTGCTAATAAAATTGAAATTCAAATGCACAGCCACTGTGGCCTTCAACAGCACACAGGGTAAATCACTGAGCACAATTAATCCGTTATTTTTTTTAAACGCGTTATTTATTCATTTATTTTTTTTGTGTGATTTAATTCAAATTAGTGCATTATTTTTACAGCCCTAATTTTAAAGTTCAAGTTCAAGGCCTTAATTTGTCCAGGAGAGGTAATTGGTTAGCTGCAGTAGCATGAATAAGATACAAAAACACACGGCTCGGCACACAAACTAAAAAACATAACTCCACATGATAATAATAATAATAATAATGCTGATAATAAACACATGAAATGCAAAGTTACAAAAACAGTAATACAAAAGAAGAAATAAAAGAAAAAGACTCAGGGGAAACAAGCATGGTTGGAGATGTGCTCATGCTGTCTGAAAATTAACTGATATTTTATTGAGTTATTTATATTTTGCACAAAATGTATTCATGTCAGTATGTGTTTCATGATATCCTATTAATTTATTTCAGATTTAACAACTCTGGAGCTCCATAAAACTGAAGTGAAAGTTAAGTCCCTAGCCGAGGGAAATACTTCACTCAACTTTGTGTTTTGTAAAACTTATGTGTATAACTTAACATTAGCATTCTTTTCATGGCTGCACATACCGGGCGGGCCACAGAGAGGTTCAGTGTGCTCTTCAGAGGGTCAATCTTTTTAATTCTGAAGCAGTGTTGTACTTGTAAGTGATTTATTACGTGTCTGCAGGTAAGCTGACCTCGTATGCAGCGTGTTACTTTGACACATTGGCCTCACAAATCCTCAAGGATTAATCAGGAACACAAGAAAATACAAATACACAAATACAGAAACATGTCATGGTGTACACACTGTAAAGTCAACATAACACATTTATCATTGCTTAAACTTGTCTTTATTATTCAAGTTATAGAACGAGTTTTCACTCATAATAAAATAATAAGATTATTGAAGCCCTTACAGAGATAGGCCTCCCTAAAATCTGCTAGGTTATAGTTTACTCTCGAAATATATTTTTAGACATTCTAATGGGATTTTCCATCACAAACAGGTGACTAATTTTGTTTTTCTGCATTAGTCAGCAGCATCAGACAGCATGTTGACTTCTTTTCATCTGCACAGAAACAGCATCACTCTCAAACTGACTTGGTTTTGAAGCCACTTCCTTTTTCTCACAGGTGTACCATGCATGATTTTCCTGAAAAAAAATATATGTATATATGTATAGGAATATATGTATATGTATAGACTCAACAACAGTAATCCCTCTCACTCATGAAGTGTATGGCAGCTCATTTATCTGCAAAGACTCTGCCATCTGCCTGTATTTTCTTATTTTCTTCTTCGGGATGGTCGGGACGTTCAGCACTCAGGTGAGGAAGCTATGAAAATTGTGGACAGAGTGCTGAAAAAACACATCAGCCTAAACACCAAAACCACTGGCTGGTGAAGTGAATAACATGGATCATTTTGTCTTTTTCCATCTCAGAAATATCACCAAAGTCAAACCATTCCTCTCACTTACCGATCTGAAAACCGTCACTAATGCCCTAATTTCTTCTCGCCTCGATTATTGCAACTCACTTTATTTTGGCATCAACCAGTCTTCTCTGTCCCGTCTGCAGCTGGTGCAGAATGCCGCTGCCAGACTAATAACCGGCACAAAAAAGAGAGAAAGCATTACACCCATCCTGGCATCTCTGCACTGGCTTCCGGTCAAGTTCAGAACAGAATTCAAAATCCTGTTGTTTGTCTTCAAATCCCTACATGGCCTGGCACCCTGGTACATCTCTGAGCTCCCATGCCCCCTCAACCCCAGACCTCTCAGATCCTCAGACCAGCTGCCAGGGGCGGGCTGGGGTTGAAATTCAGCCCGGGAGCTTGATTTGGAGAGGCCAGTCCTGCACACTGCACCTGTACCTGGCTCTGTTTTTTGGTGGTTCCTGCTCCACTTTCCTCCTTCTCCTCCTCCTCTTCCTCCTCCTTCTCCTCCTCCTCTTCCTCTTTCTTCTCCTCCACCTCCTCTTCCATCTCCTCCTCCTCCTTCTCCTGTCCCTCCTCATCTGTCTCTTCTTCCTCCTCACTCCTATGACTGGCATTATCCTGTCCCTCTGCATCAACTCCACGACTAACACTGGCCTTGTCAGCTAATAATAACAATAACAGCAACAATGCTAAACGTTATAGCAAAGAATTCACAGTGTTAGAACACAAATACAATATAAAAATCAACATAACAAAAGCGCCACACACACACACACACACACACACACACACACACACAGTAAATGAATTACTCACTTTAATGTATTTTTCTTGAGCTGGTAAAAATGGCTATATATTAATGTAGACACAGAACAGGAAAACAGGATGTATAGCCTATATATTCCAATATTATCTTTTTAACTTTGAACACAGACTCTCTCCTGAAATAGGCTATGTTTTCTTTTGCAATAAAGAAGTTTGTGCATTTTTCTGGTCAGCCAGTATGGATTTTATTTTTAGTTGATAAAGCAGATTAATGCTTTATGCATGTATGGTGTAACATTGCTGATAGGCTACCTTTAATGTTCTGTGTGCCCTGAACACATCCAAAAACACAAATTAGAGTTCGGGCTGAATGGGCCTGAAAATTACAACCCGGTTGATAGGTCCATGTAGGCAGTGCTTGCTAACCGCTCGTATCTCCCCTTAATATGCAAAATATTAGATTGACCCAGTCTGACGTTCCACTCTGTGCCACTGCCACCTGCGGCTGTGAGGGCAGGCTGCTGCGGTCAACCGCGGCTGCGTTTTATGGGGTAAAAAAATGTTACGACCACCGGCCGGTTCGGCCAGACCGGCCATTCAGGAATACTCCCGAACCTCCCTATGGCCAGCCCGCCCCTGCCAGCTGCTCCTGGCTGTCCCTCGTTCAAAGTCAAGGGGCAGGGAAGATCGGACCTTTGCGGTGGCCGCTCCCAAGCTGTGGAACGCTTTACCTTTTTCTATCAAATGTGCCTCCACTGTAGTTATGTTCAAGACAAAACTAAAAACTAATATGTATTCCCTGGCATTTGATTGTCTTTAATTGGTCCTTGTTGCACTACATTATGCTGATTGCTCTGGTTGTTTTTAAATGTGCTTTATAAATAAACGTGATTTGATTTGATTTGATTTGATTTGATCCTACGGGACTCAAAGGCTGCCAACATCTCGTGAGGTAGTCCATTGTGGAGTTTGAGATGTGTTTAGGATCATTGTCCTGTTGTAGAAGCCACCCTCTCTTCATCTTCAGCGTTTTTACAGATGTTGTGATGTTTGCTTCTAGAATTTGCTGGAATTTAATGCGTCCTTTTTCCCTCTACCTGTAAAAATGCTTGTGGTGCTACTGGCTGCACCACAAGCCCAAAGCATGATCGATCTACCCCCCCTGTCTTACAGTTGCACAGGTGTCCTTTTCATGAAATTCTGCACCCTTTTTTCTTCAAACACTTTTATTTATTGCGTCCCAAAAGTTCTATTTTAGCTTCATCAGTCTACAGGACTTGTTTTCAAAAAGCATCAGGCTTATTTAGATGTTCCTTTGCAAACTTCTGTGATTGAATTTTGTGGTGAGGACACAGGTTTTCTTCTGATGACTCTTCCATGAAGGTCATATTTGTACAGGAGTGGCTGCACAGTAAAACAGTTGAAATCTTCCTGCAGGTCTTTTGCGGTCAACTGGGAGGTTTGATTTGCCTTTTTAGCAATCCTACAAGTAGGTCTCTTGGAAAGTGTTCTTGGTTGTCCAGACCTCAACTTGACCTCCACAGTTCCTGCTAACTGCCATTTCTTAATGGCATGACAAACTGAGGAAACAGCTCCCTGAAAACACTTTGCTGTCCTCATATAGTCTTCTCCTGCTGTGTGGACATCAGTTATTTTAGCGTTCAGATGTTAGGCAGCTGTCTAGAGGAGTCCATGGTTGCTGATTGTTGGGACAATGTTTCAAGAGTCAGAGTATTTATAAAACTTTGAAATTTGCATCACCTGGCCTTTCCTAACGATGACTGTGAACAAGCCAAAGCCCTGAGAGGCTAATTGAGGTCTGAGACCCTGGTAAAAGTTGTCTGAGAGCTCAGATGTCTTGGGGTGCCCAAACTTTTGCATGGTGCTCCTGTCCCTTTTTTGTTTTACTCTAAAATTGTACGAATAAAAAATAATACAGTAATCTTGCTGATAATGTTGAAAAGCATGTTTAATCTTTAGCTGCATGCCTTTTGGAGATCAGTTTATCTCCTACTCACTTAACTGTTCACAGTAAAAGAAATTTTGACCAACTTTTGCATGCCACTGTATATCCACAGGTTTCAGCATGAAACACTGTGCTAAAATAGAGCGCAGAATAAAATCCTTGTGTCAGCAGTTTCCTTTTACAGCAGAGTTTATGTAAAAGCATTTGAGAGTAAAGTGAGGAATATGACATGATGTTCTTCGTTTCACCTGTTGTGTGCTGCAGGTTAAAATGGTCCTGGAGAAGCTGTGTGAGAACAAGAAGATTGCGAGTGCCACTCATAACATTTATGCATACAGGTCAGTGATGTCACAATACAATACAATACAATACAGTATATATATTTATATATAGCTGACCTAACATCTGTCATGGCGCCATTATGCAAATCATGCAACACTCTGAGGTTACTGTTACAGTGTGTCTCATTAGTGGAGAAGAACATGAGATATGTAGAGTCAAGGCCTGTCTATCTTCTCTAAAGGGCACATCACTGCATTAAAGGTCAAAAAAAGCACCAGAGAAAATGAAGGCTTCCTGACAGCATAGTGTATTATGTGACTAGATGTGTGTATATGTCTCTCTGTGTGTTTGTTTTTCTCACGCCTGCATGTGTGCGTACTTTTTGTCAGCACGGTTTAATGAGGTCGATGTCGAGCTGCTCATGCACTGCCTGGGTGGTCATTACTGTTGACATTTAAAACCACTTTAAAAAAAAAAAACTTTGCTGGTGAAGAGGCTGCCGGTGTCACAGCGTCATTCTCCAAGCGAAATGTCTCAGTGCTCTCCAGGCTAATGCCAAGCTGCTGGGATTCTGTCTGTTGTAGGATTTACTGCGAGGACAAGCACAGCTTTCTGCAGGACTGTGAAGACGACGGCGAGACGGCCGCAGGGGGGAGAATGCTCCATTTACTGCAGGTTATCATTGCATTAACAAAACACTGACCTCAACCCAACACATCACTCTTTCAGCTGCATACTAAACGGCATGCTTCATTTGTCAAAAGGGAAAATGATGCCAAAGGAACTGATGAATGAACACACAAAGCTTTTGCCCAGAATTGATGACATAAACAGTGTAAAATTTGGTGGCTGCTTCCAACTTTCTTTTGGCTTCCGTGTGCTTAATTGGCATCTGTTGTTAGCTGCCTTGTTCATTTTCACAGTCTGCACACTTTGGCATCTGCTGAGGCTTTTAAACTGAGATTGTCATGAGTAAGGAGCTTTCCACAGACTTTAACATTTTATTTAAATCTCTTGGGTTTCTTAGTTTAGTACCTCATCTGTCAAAGGCTTATCAAGACATGTTCCTCAATAACAAACACACAGTATGTTAAGGTCCAAGGTTCATTTATTGTCATCCACAACACAGGGTTACACAATGAAATGAAAGTTGTTGTTTCTTTAAGCTTCACAAAACAAAGAAACAAACAATTATTCATGGAGGAGGAGTTGAGGAGTCTTACAGCCTAAGGAAAGAAGCCTCTGTGTATGACAGCGGCTACTTCTGTATCGTTTGCCAGGCGGCAGCAGGGTGAGCAGGCGGTTGCTGGGGTGGGTATTGTCTTATAGTCTCCTTTGGGCTCAGAACAGGCAGCTTGCCTCATTGGTATCACTGATGCTTGGTAGATGGGTGCCAGTGGGTTTTAATCACCTGCTGCAGAGCCCTTCTGTCCTGGGCTGTGCACAAACCATGATAATCTGTAATGTCTCCAGTCAGGATGCGTACTATTACTACTCTGTAAAGTTGACAAGAACTTGCCTTTGCAAGTTTCCTCAAGAAATGCAGCTGCTTATGAGCTTTATTCACCAGGACTGATATAATAGAATTTAATAAATATAATGGATGTAGCCACCATGATGTCACCTGTTGGTTTGTGGGATCCTGTTTTGAAGCCTCAAATTTGCTGTCACCATCTTAGATTTTTGGAGCCAGAAATGACCATATCTGGACATTTTGGTGGTGCTAATCCTAATGCCCGGGCCACACTACCCTCGTTAGCAGTGCGTGTGTGTCTCTGAACCTCTTGTAGTTTTAATTTTGGGACTGTCTTCACAGGTTAGAGCATCCACACTGCTCATGTGAGCACTGTTGCTGAGACACAACTCCACTGCTCAGCTGCGCAACATCTAGATCAGGGGTTCCCAACTGGTCCAACCATAAGGTCCAGATTTTTCCTTAATCACTAGTTCAAGGTCCACACAGTTTAATACACTGAGCGTCACACTTGCGTTTGGCCATGTCGTAGAGCTAGTTGCTGTCTCTGTTTAGTAGCTGTCCATTAGTCACTCACTGTACAGCAAGAAATGGCACTTCAAATAAAAACTGTGCTGGAAATTCACTGCACTTAAAAATATAGTGTGTTTTTTACAAGCTTCACATGTTTGCGAATCACCTGCGACCCATTCAGAATGGACTGGCGTCCCACTTTTGGACCATGACCCATCAGTTGGGAACTACTTATCTAGAGAATAGGAGTCTCGTCTATTTTTTCTGCTTGACTCATGCAGTTTTCAGCAAAAATAGACTTGGAAAGTGGTCTTTTGATGATTATAGTGACATTATACCATCTTTCACTCCAGTTTGAATATGTGAGGTATCTATTACTGATGTGAAGAAATATAAATATTTATTTTTCACTCAGCACTTCCTGTTTTTGTTTCAAAATTAAAGCCCTCTGTCAACATTTCTTTGGTAATAAACCCTTCATTTGTTAACAGAAGGCTTGAATTGTTAAATATTTGCAAGACTGTGTTGTTGACAATACAGTGGCTTGCACAATTCCATGAATTTGTGGAGTAACAGCTTCTAAGTGTAGAAATACAGTACTCACAGCAGCAGCAATGCTGTCTGTGTGAACACCAAAGGCGTACAAACTGGCGCAGTTCAATGAGGTAGCCTACAAGTGCTGCTCATGCAGGCAGTGTGGCTCAGGCGAAACCTAGCTTTCAGATTGGTTAGCGCAGTGCATTTACAGCCAATGGTTAACTGTGATAATGCTAATGATAATTTTTTGTTACTGAAAAAAACTGCTTAAAACCATTCAAACAAAATGTTCTTACTTGAAAAAAAAGAACATCCGACTCCTTAGAGGGTCCTTTAGTACCACCAAACACTGAACAAGACTTTTTTAGGTGACCAAAATATTACAATGAACTTTCATGGACTGAAAACACACTGAAATAGCAACAGTTAATCTTATACTGTGTGAATCTGGTTGAATCATGGTTATATGGCTTATTCATGTTAGATATGTCGCTGTGATCGTGACATGTCAACTGATAGCACCTCCGTCAGTCAAAGCAGCCATGCCCTTAATTATGTATAACTTTAAGCCTTAATAACAATTCACCCCCTGCACAGTTGTCATAAACAGGGAAATTAGCTATAGAAATTAGCTATAGAAATCAAAACTGCTTTTTGTACCAGGCTGTAAACATGTTATTTCTGCTGTGAAGTTGAACATGGGTGTGCGTGAGGACTGACTCACTCTTGAAGCCAGCCTCAAGTGGTCATTTAAACAGCTGCAGTTTTTTGCATTTTAGTGTCGCCTTTACATTTCTTGACCTGGAAGTTGCCACTTGATGGATATGCGTAATGATCGTGTCAGTTTCTCTGTGATTCCAATTCCCAGGAACCAAACACTGTTCAACTGCTCCACCCCAGGTCCACTGATGTAGACAGGGGTGTGTCTCTGCAAACTTCTCAACAGAGTTAACACACAGGAGGGGGCTGAGCACATAGCTCTGTGGGGCTCCGATGTTCAACACTAGAGTGGAGGAGGTGTGACCGCCAATCCGAACTGACTGGGGTCTGTTTGTGAGGAAGTCCAACATCCACTGGCAGAGGGTGGCAGAGAGTGCTGAGCCTGCCAATCAGTTTCACGGGGGTGATTGTGGTGAATGCTGAGGTGAAATCAACAAACAACATTCTGATGTAGGTGTTGTTATTTTCAAAATGTGTGAAGGTTGAGTGGAGGGCAGTGGAGGTGGCATCCTCTGTGGATCTGTTTATGCAAACTGGTGAGGGTCCAGGCTGGCTGGTATGATGTCTTTGATCTGTTGGAGAAACAGTTTCTCAAAACACTTCACATCATAATGGGAAAATGCCACAGGGTGATAGCTGTGTAGACACTGCAGATATTTTGAGTACAGGAACGATGGTAGCTGTTTTGGAGCAGATGGGAATGTATGTGATGTTAAACTACATACAGTATAAAATAGATCAAGGTGGTCACAATCATGTATGGAAAACACAGACCATGTGTATTCATGCTAACTGAACATTTTACAAAACATATGATAATTTTACAGCCCTCAAAAAGGTTAATCATGTCAGGTGACTTGAAAAGGAGCAGGTTTCTACACCATCAATATTTAGTGTGTCACTATTACACTACCAGAGACTGAATGGCATTGATGTTTAGGACAACTGACAATTATTTTCATTATTGATTAAGCCTGCAATTACTTGTTCCAATTAATTCTCATGTTGTTGAGTCTGTAAGATGAAAGAAAATGTGAGTGAATGGAAATGAACAAGAGTAAAGCTGTGCCCTCCTACACTGAACCAAAATATAACACAAACACTTTGCTTTTCACTCCCATTTTCACAAGTTTAAATAGAATAACTCTGACTTTTTCCATGTTCACAAAAGGCTTATCACTCTTAGACTTTCTTCACAGTAAAAGGCCACTCTTAATTTTTTCTTCTTTAAAAGAAAAATATATTTATTAAGCACTCTGAGCTATGTATTTTCACATGTATTATTTCATTATTTCACATGACTAAAGGTACAGAAATGCAGTTTTTTTTTTTGTTAAATGGGATTCATCTGTGAAGACACATTTTTCCAAAGTGTCAGATGCCATTGAAGGAGAGCTGTTACGGCAACGAACTGTAGTTAAGTCAAGACCAGTGGCGTAAAGTAGTTGTAGTAGTAGTAGGCCCCAGTGCACACTATTATGACGGGCTCTAGTGCACAGTTACAATTAGCACACACACGCACATACAGTTTTAGGCATATATGTATTTCACCAACAGTGTGTCTTAATGTTGCTTTATGTTATATGCGCTTGCAGTTGTGCATGCTCGTCAGTCTTGAGAGATTTTGCACCTAAACGAGCTGCTGTAAATCGTCTCATCACATGATTAACAGAGTTAATATTGGAAAACATCAACACACATATTCCCCAGAAATCATCATTACATATCTGTATGCAGTGTTGGGCAGTAACGCATTATTAGTAACGTGTTACAGTAATGCTGTTAGTTTTGGCAGTAACTAATACTCTAACGCGTTAGTTTTTAAATTCAGTAACTTGGTAACTGTTACCAAACGGTGCGTTACTCCGTTATTTTTGGCCAGGTTTTAAAACGGCGCGCAGCATGCAGTATTCCTTCACAAACTGAGGTTCCCTTTCACTAAAACATTTTAGCCCTAAACAATAAAAGATAGTCAAGTCAGATAGAGGTATATGAACAATTCTTACCAGAGCATCTTAATGACACACGTCTCTCACCATCTCTGAAGTCACTGTCGACCTGCTGGCCTCGTTATATCCAGTGACGTGATATCCATTGTTATCCCGAGGAAACTTTTGTTGTGGACAGACAATGTCTGCGGTGGGCGACAGACTCAACATCATCATGTAGCTCTTCAAATGTTCTCTTTAGCTCATTTTCCATATTTGTATCCAAGTACCGTAGTTGTAAAACGTTTAGCTGCCTGACAGCGAGTGACTCCACTGTAGAAGACGGTTGCATGTTTCCTATACCGTTCAATTGTTTTGTCAAGTTGTAGTCTAACAGTCCCTTGGTTAAACTCCATCTGCTGTTGCTTAGGCGATGTAGCTACAAGCCAAAACAGTTAGGAAATGTTTTGGGCTGCAGGGCAAAACATCAATAAACGCTGTCTTCTTTGTGGCTTGGAAAAACTACACTGCAAAAAAGAAAAGCACCTAGCGCCCTCTAGCGTCCCCACTCAGTCATCTACAGCCAGGACGTTTTTACCGAGTTACTTTTTAATCAAGTAACGGTAACTAGTTTTCAGTAACTAGCACAACACTGTCAACTACTATAGAAAATAAGAAATTATTATTTGTTAACTAAATTGTTTTTGTAGTTGAATTGTAGGTTTTTTTAGTTCATGTAGAATAAGCAGATCATTTTGTTATAGACTGAGACTGTTTTGCAAAAACAGAAAACCATGAGTTCGTCTTATAACACGTGTGTATTTCCAGGTGGAAATCCGGCACTGTCTATATTTATGCCTCTGGTCAAGGCCCTGGTGAGGGCAGTGAGCATGCAGATGAACTTCTGAGACAGTTCATTTAGAAATTCTTTGGTTGTGCAAACCAACTGTTGCATCCTCTGTCAGGGAGTTTGGTTTTGATGATCATACAGGTGAAGATGCTGGATGTGGAGGTTCTGAACTGGTGTGGTTCTACGAGGTCTGTGGTTGTGAGGCTGCTTAGATGTACTGCCAGATTCTTAGAAAATTGGCTTATGGTAGTGAAATGAACAGTCAGTTCCCAGGCAATGTTCCTGCAGTCTGCATGATGATGGCATGTTTCCTCAGAACTGGACATCTGTAGCTTTGTGCTGTTTGTGTTTGATCAAACTGCTCATTTGAGAGCAGGCTTTAAGTGTGACCATCCCAAGGCACATCTGTGCCATAATGATGCTGATTAATCAGCATTTTGATATGCCACACCTGTCGGGTGGATTATTTCAACTCGTGAAAACATGGAAGCAGACATCAATCAAACTGCGACTTAAAAAATTCAACTATAATGTTTTTTAATCAAGAATAGACAGACTTACATGTTTATTCCACGCATGAGCAGCTCAAAACCAGTAAGTCTGACATGTTCAGAGACCACGGAGATTGTTAAAAGTGGCTATGTGAGACACCACTGCGAGACAAAGCATGGAGCAAACATACGCAATTAAATCAAAACCGAGTGCACAGAAAATAAAATGTTTTATATCAACCAATCAATGTATTTGTCACATGAAATCATAAAGGATAGAACTTTAGTGAAATGGCACTGAATCATGAAAATTAACAAATCGCCTGCTGACTTTACTGATAGACTGCTTCCTGTGGATGTGCTGGGCTGCATCGTCCATGATGTATCCTGGGGTCATCGGGTGTTGCGAGTCTTTTCAAACATCAGACACTCTCGCCCAGGCGACCCAGCCGGGGCGAATAGTCCCTACAGCAGTTGACCACGGGGCCTCCCTCTTCAGCCAGAGCCACCTAGTGCTCCTGGTACTTGGCACATTTTTGCTCTAGGGCTCCGTCCATACGCTCTTACGGGGATACAGTGAGTTCTACCCTGATCACTTGTTTGGTGGAATTAGGAAAGATGACCATGTCTGGATGAAGGATTTCTGAGGTGATAGTGGAAACTGCAGCTGCTTGCCAAGATCAACTATTAATTGCCAGTCGACTGCCGAGGTGAGAAGGCTGGTTGCTGATCTTGGTTGTGGGGTGTTTTTCTCTGCAGCCTTAACAAAGATGATGATTGTCTTTGGGCGATGGTGTTTGCTGCTGCTTTCAACACTTGATCGGCAGTAGCGGACTTCTGCTAGGGCCTTTGGGCAGCAACTTAGGAGATGTTCAAGGGACCCTCTTCCATAGCAGAGCACAAGATGGTGTTTTGCTCTTGCCACAGACGTGGAGATTTGCAGGACTTCGTAGGCCAACGTACACAGTCTGGCTCAGAAATCGGACTCGGAGGTAGTCTGCCCACAGGATGTTCTCCCATGTGACCAGCCGCTGCTCTGCAGATTCCCCACTTCGTCCATGTTCCCTGCTGTTTCAGACCCACCATCCTGCTTACTGCTCAAACTTCCTCCTGCACAAGAAGGCGCCTCTCTTTGCCCTTGGCTTGTCTTTTACCACTAATCTACAACACAAATACATTCAGTTTACAATCAGAAAACAGAGAAACGCTGCACAGTCTTACATTTGAGAAGCTGCGTTTAGCAAATGTGTTCGAAAAATGACTGAAAAAAAACCAAAATTGTTGCCAATTCATTTTCTGCTTGACGAAGTTGTTAAGTAATTGTTCCAGCCCCATGAGAGTGTGAGGAAGTGTTCCTTCATCATTACATCACGAAAACCCTATTAGAGATCAAAGCAGTGTGCTTAAGAGTCATGTGACTGTAACATTTAATGCTGTGCAATCATCAAGTATGTTATATTTTCAACAGGTTATTTCATTAATTGCTTTAAACCTGTAAGTGTTGATTATATTGTCGTACCATCACTGTGATCTCTAATTAAGTAGGAATCACAATGCGAAAACTCTGAAATTGCTCATCCTGAGGGCAGAACCAAACATTAATTTAGGTGAGTGTCCTCAAGGAAAATATATCTACACAGACATTGACTCTCTACGCTTTTACATGTGGGGACTTGACTTCACTACTATAACCCACAACACTTGAATTTACATAATGTGTAAATTTCCACTCTATGCCTCTCCAGAGAAATGTTTCATGATAGTAATTTCACACAATTATGAATCTTTCCATTTCACATATCAAAGAGGCACTTGTTACTGGCTTGTGGTGTCAGATGGCTCTATGATTCACCCACACACACCCACATCACACTGAAATGTGCAATTGTCCACACACTTTTTGTCTCCCCGTAATGTTGAATGGAGGCCAGTGAAAGGTTTATGACAAAACAAAAAAAGTTTCCTGTAACCAGAGCTCAGCGGTGACTCGAAGTAGTTCTGTCATACTCATTACCAGCAGGTGCTGAGTCGTATCAGCGCCTCTCCAGATGAGATCCATGACTCATGTCAAAGTTCATACTCATTTATAAGATGACAGCAGTCGACCGTGCCAGTGTGACCCTGTTAGAGAGATAAATCAGTGTGAACTAGTGCATTGGATTCTTGGTGAAACTGATCTGCTGCGTAGAATTTCGATGAATAAAACTGCCTTTGACTAATACAGTGTTCCCTTCCAAAACAGTCCAACACTTAAATAACGCATCACTCTGCTCAGACAGGCTTGGCTCTAATTTACTTCAATTACCTCCTGGATAAGTGAAGAACACAGGGCTAAAAACTGATGCTGAAAGCTTGGAAGCACACACTCTATTAAAAAACTGGCTGCTTGTCAAGTGTTACATGTCTTAAATCTATTTTTCATGCTTCCTGGTGAGAACTCAGCCACGGCACAAGTTTTTAGCTGTGTGCATATGTCATGGCTCTTCACATTAAAGCTGTTCTAATAAATATTTTTATATTCACAATGAGTCAGATCAACGAGGACGACTAAAAATTATAGAGCGGGGGGGGGGGGGGGGGGGGGGGGGGTGTAATATCTGTGATTGAAGTTGTAAATATTCTCTGAGATGGAAGTGGAAAGTGTTTGTTTATTTAGAAAGGGACAGTGCACATGAATTTACATGATCACTTAGGCACATAATGATGGTATATGTGTATGTAAGAAAAAGACATTAAAATAATATGCAAAAGCACAGTTAAAGCAGATTGATGGCATGTCCATAGAAGGGCACATAAGCACAGAGCAAGCATATAAACATAGACAAAAGCACGTAGCAAGACACATTAGTAAAAACAATAAGACAAAAGCACTATTAATAAAACAGCGACATAACTATAGAACCAAAAACATCGAGAACGTACCTTACAAAAGTACAACATAAAACACAAGACAGACCAAAGCACAAAGCCACAAACACACAAAAGCACAAAGCAAAGCGCATAAGCACGCACAAGAGCACACAAGCACAATTGGCAAGACAGTCATCTTTTCTGATTCCACCAAACAAGTGATCATAGTAGAACTTACTGTACCCTGGGAAGAGCGCATGGACGAAGCCCAAGAGCGAAAATGTGCCAAGTAGCAGGGCTGGAACACCTACTTTGCAGGCCAGTTACTCTGTGTCATACTTGTGCGTTGTACCTGTGCGCTCAGGCAGCACTACACCCTGCTCTTGCTCAAGAAGGACTCAATGCACAAACCCGCTATTTTTAAACATCCCATCGAGAAAGACTCCCTCAATCCCAAATGGATCCCTTGCAGACTCGTTGACTCAAGCCCTAAGCCCTTACAGACGTAGGACCAATTCCATTTCTTCCCCGTAGCCCTTGTCTTGGCCCTTCCCCTTGGTTTTGCGCGTTCACGTGAGGGGAAGTGGTGTCCCAATTCTCCATCAGGTTAGCTCTTAACCTGAAGCTTTTAAGTTTTCAATACAGAATTATAGAATTGGGACACCACTTCCCCTCATGTCAACGCACAGAACCAATGGGAAGAGCCAAGACAAGAGCTAAGGGGAAGAAATGGAATTGGTCCTACGTCTGTAAGGGCTTAGGGCTTGTGTCAACGAGTCTGTAATGCCCTCTATACATTGTGCGATTTTAGCAATCTTTGCTAAGACTATTGCATGACACACTGTGAGACGTGGATCTAATAAACTTTGGTACGACGTCAAGTTTGATGTGTGCAGATTGTATGATGGCCGTTTACTAATGAATCAGTATGTAACGTTATCAGCGTGCACCTCATCAGCGTACGTCATCCATCTGCGCCACCATAGGTAGCCTGCTCACCTGGAAGTTGCAGTTCCTCCGCAGTTTCCTTCCATGCAGCGTCTTTTTTCTGGCGGTCATGATAGCAGCTGGAGGAAACATCAAATCAACAAGGCTTCTGCTGCCACAGCTCCACCAAACTTTCCTCTTTCAGGGAGTTCCACAGACTTCTTTTTGTTCCTTTTACCTCCATGGCAAGCGATCATTTGTTTGGGTTTAGTACCGATGTCGCGGTGACCATTGCGTCATTTCATGCTGCATTTCTATTGGTTGATTAGTAGACGTAGGTTGTAGCAGCTGTCACACTGTGAGATGGTCATCCTAAATTTCTGACACCGTCAGAATTTTATCTCAGGTTATCTTTGGTCGCAAGACGTTGACAACGGCCAGTCTTGAACCTGTCTCACAGTGCGACGTAAGACCACTGTTTTAGAGCCACGACCAAAGATATCGCCACGTTTCTCCCACGATGGCCATCTTTCGCCTGGGACAGCCCAAAATTGCACAGTGTATACCGGCCATAAGGGATCCATTTGGGATTGGGGGACTGTCTTTGTCCAACCCCGAGGTCCATATGGGTTACGTGCAGTTCTAACGAGATGCAAATTTTTGCATAGCGTTACTTGCACAAGTTTGAACACGAGAATAGTTTTCTTGACATGCTTCATATGCATGAATAACTCACATCATACAGGTGTGAAATTGCTGAATCACTCATGAAAGAACTTCTGCCGGAGGCTGATTGGCTACCGTGGCACAAATTGGTCACTGAAGTTCAGATTATGATGCGAAATTGCACGTCCATTAGGAAAACCTTACAAAAGCATGCAAGCTCTAACATACAGCAAGAAAACAGGGACATAACCACTAATTTAGATCATGACAACATGTTTGATCGTCCAGTAACCACTGTTTTATTGATCCGGAGAATGACTTAAGAGATGTGATGTTCCTGAGTCTTGTGGGTACAGAGTTCCAGGTGTGTGCTGCTCGATTGGAAAAGACTGACTGCTCTTTCTGTGTGGTATTTTACAATCCCCCCAGTGGTAGATTTGGTAGATGACTTCATTGAGTAGAGGAGGTGCCAGGCCATGACAAATTTTATACACAAGTAAAATATCAGCAAATTTGATCATATTTTCCCAATTTAAAAATCATATTTTGTTAAAGTTTTGCAATGATGATATGAATTTGACTTTTTATCCAATGCTTGTTCCTACAGTCGTTCACTGGTTTGAGTGTAGTTTTGCTTGTCTGAGTCCAGCTGGTTTATTTATTTCTGATAATTTGAAAATCTGTGCTTCTCAACACAACCAGTGAGCCCAGTTGGCACACTTATTAAACAGATAAATGCAACTTTTCCTCATATTCTTAACCCATGTGGGCATATGTACAGAAGAGTGGATTCAAAGATGCACTGTCAGGTCACCTCCTGCAGCTGACTGACCTACTGTAACTGGAGTGATAGCATCAGGTCTGCTGTCCTCGTAGCAACACACTGATTAATCTTCTACTTGTCACACTCTCAGCGTTCGGAGCAATTTACATGAAGAGCTTTCTCCTTAATATATTCTTCTCTAATCTCATTCCACTCCACCAGCCTTTCTTCCCATTTCCTCATTTAGATTTGTGCTTTCTGCCTCTGAATGTGGTAGTGCGTGAGGTGATGAATAAAAAAAAGGCATTTGATGTTCAAGGAATGGTCTGACATTTTGAGGAATTTGCTCTTTATGAAGAGTTTGATGAGATTAATGTCAATTTAATCTCTCTGTGTTCAGTAGAGAGACGCAGGACATGTTAGAAGCTTAGCCCAAGGAAGTTAGGGACAACATTTAAAAAGAAAAATCCGCTCAACATTTGATCCATTGTTAATTTAAAGATATTGATTAGAGCGCTTTAATTATAGGATTAAGGCTATTGTTGTGACTTCCTTCTTTTTTTTTTTGGCTCTCCCTTAAACAGTTCTTTATTGATTTGTGGATTCCAATTTAAGTAGTTTGAGCTGATATTTGGGGGTATTTATTTTCGAAAACATGGATGGATTACTGAACGGGTCTACAAGGCACAGGCCTAGGGGCCCAAAATCTCAGGGGGCCCC
This sequence comes from Epinephelus lanceolatus, assembly GCF_041903045.1. Taxonomy (NCBI): domain Eukaryota; kingdom Metazoa; phylum Chordata; class Actinopteri; order Perciformes; family Serranidae; genus Epinephelus; species Epinephelus lanceolatus. Next base: position 4,808,793 of record NC_135739.1, read on the forward strand.
CTGGCCTTCACTTGAAATGTCTTTTAAAGACTCAAAATGACCACTAAAGTTGCGTTTCCACCAAAAACTTTCAGTATAGTGCCTTTAGAACTGTACGTAACCTATGTGAGCATGTACCTAAATCCTGCATGTGTTGAGTGTTTCCTCCGCAGACAGGGCTGTTAAATGTAGGCGGGGTTGTTGTCACTCACTGCTCTGTCCAGCTTTCAGTGTATTTACTCCTCATCAGTTATACATAGAAATGTCCATGGAAAGGTGTTGCATGCAGACATTATAAGCACAAAAAAGACCAGGCTGGAATAAGAGTCCTTCTTGAGCAAGAGCAGGAGTATAGTGCTGCCAGAGTGCACCAGTAGTACGCTCTGCTATGATGCTCTGTTACAACGCTCCACTACATTTTTTTTCTTCAAGTGAGGACTAGAATTAGCCTGAGTGTCAGACTGAAGCTCCCAGAACCTTCAGTCTGACATCGCCTCCATTGAAGGTGATTTACAAGGGGGAGGGAATTTGATTTTTTCCCTAACCAATCAGTAGAGATCAACGACTCACCCAGAATCTGACATCATTAGTATCCATGCCTCGGGGGTGCCGAAAACAAGCGAGCATTGCCCGTTTAAAATGTCTCCATCGTCGTGCACGCCCAGCTGCATCACCGTTAAATCCAGTTTAGCAGCTTCCTTAATTTGGTCCTCCATTAATGCGAGTGGTGGCGAAATACCTCGATAGTATCGTTAATGTGGTCTGTAGGATCTGTAGCGGTCGCCATTGTTGCTATCCTTACCAGTTACCCACCGGCGCACAGCTTGACATCAGTGTGGCGCTGATTGGCTAATCACTAGTCCCGCCCCCACCCCCGGCGTTCATTGGTCCTTCCATCATTTGGACAAGATAAATCGCAAATTTATTGCAGTATGCCAGACCAGAGATGCAAGCCTACTCAGTTGAGTGGGCGGGGTCTATGGTCTGGAACCAGGCTAGATTAGAATATAAGCAGTTCATACAATCTTGTTTGAATTCCTATGCATTTTTAAATGCTACAAGATCCAGTCATTACCAAAGTGTAAATCAATCAAGAGGGACAATTAAAAGTAAAGGAATGGTTGAAGTTGTCATATCAGATTGTGTTGATAGATTCGCATTGTCAAGAGTAACATGCAAGGAAACGTTCCACCTTAAAAGTTGCTGGTAGGCTTTCAGCAGCATAGTGAATTACATTATTTTCCCTCAGTCTATAGCTGCTAACTGTTAATTAGTAAAGTCTAGTCCATACCCATTGGTAGCTTTGTCACCTTCTACCTATGCCAGTCATCAATGCCTATGTACAGTTTCACATAGATTGACCACGTCAGTGAGTAGAAAAACGTGGGACAGACAGAATGACTGACAGTTTCCGTGATTATGTACAGCATACCATACCATGACTTAGTCATACCAAACATTAGAAAGAAAAACAAACATTGGTCCACAGGGGAAGCCACAGCGATCGGTCGCATTTTAGCCATTTTGAAGCATTTTTCTGTTGTTATAGCGCCACCCAGTTGCCAATTAGAGTTAAATTTTCTCCAGTCACCTTGAGGCGTCCTGTTCTACATATCTACCAAGTTTAGTAAAAATCCATATGGCGGTTAGGCCTAGATAAGAAATGAGCTCTCTAGCGCCCCCATTTTGTTTGATGGGGTCAATAATGGAGGGGTCCCCTCAGATTATGTGTGGTCATATGCCTACAAAGTTGCGTGGTGATGGGTGAAACCCTTGAGATGTTATACACCTTTATGTGATGAGCCACGCCCTCCGCAATATTCATTGCCTTATAGAAGCTCAGTTTTAGTAAGTTTTCCAACTTTTGCCAAGAGGGAACTTTAGATATTGGTCCCTAGATTATGTTCACCCAGTTTCATGCAGGTCGCTCAAACTTCCTAGGAAGAGATCCATTTGAAGTGTTTTTCAAAAAATTCAAAATGGCAGAAAATCTATATAAGCGGAAGTTATGGGTTCTTGGGGCAAATTTGTTCCTCATGAGGAGAGGCATCTCTGTGCAAAGTTTCATGTCTCTACAACATACGGGGCATGAGATATGCCCATTCAAAGTTTGCAATTTCAGTTGGTTGCTATAGCGCCCCCCTTTGGCCAATTGATGTAATATTGCTTCATTCGCATCCTCCCGTGACCCTCTACCACTGTGCCAAATTTCACATGGATTGACCAAGTCAGTGAGGAGAAAAACGTGAAACAGATTATATAGTAAGATGAAGAGGCTGCAAAACATCCAAGTTTACTAATGTATGTAAAACTCTCCACAGTATGAACAGTGGTTACATAAACTTCAAAACCAGCCACAACTCAGCCCTGAGCAAGAGTGTCTGTTCTCTGTTGACCAGTCAACAGACTACCATGTTTCTAGCTCAGGCTTTTAGTATCAGATCAGTGTGCTTAATACCCCAACAGAGGGGGGGACCAAAAATGGGGACATATGGAACAGTTCTGTTTGTACCATCTACAACTTTCCACAATGGATACACAAAAATAAAAGTTTTAATGTGTACCAAGCTGAACTAACCGGACTGCTTGGTGCAAACGAGGCTGAAAGACACAAAAAGTTCACAGACAGATGCAAAAGACACATAATAACTAAAAAAATGGACAAAACGACAGCAAAAAGACATAAAATTATCTCAGAAAGACACAAAATGACCACAAAGAGATGCAAAACCTTCACAAAGTCTGTGTGTCTTGCTCTAACGTAGGAAAGATGGTGGGGTCCTATTTATATCTGTGCCCAGGGGCCCGTTGTCTCATAATCTGCCCATGTTCATAAACAGCATTTGTTGATTGCGATTGCAGTGCTGTAACCTCCGTGATTTTATGGATGACAAATTGAACCTTGAACCTTCCAGTGTTTGTGCTAACCTTAGCTAAACTTTTCCTGGAGCTAGATAGTGACACACGAAGATGAAAGCGAAATTAATTTTCTCATCTAACTGTGTGGAAGGCTGCCAAATAGGGAAACAGCTTTAGACTGACAGCTGATGGCCTGAGCCAGATACACTTAATGAAGGTTCATCCACCGTATCGCATCTGGTGTGAAATATCTGACTGCATTTAAAAACTGTTGCCAGGGGATGGGTGTTGTGTCACGATTTCTAGTGCTCATCTCTTGCCAGCTTTTCAAATTCACACTCATGTCACTTTCACCACGTGTTTGTCTCTCACTTCAGATCCTGGACGTGCGTAATGTCATGGTGGTCGTGTCTCGATGGTACGGAGGTATTTTGTTGGGTCCCGACCGCTTCAAACACATCAACAACTGTGCAAGAAACATCCTGGTGGAGGAAGGATACACTGCCTCCACGGTGAGACACTCTCTGGGTCTCTTACATATTGCTCTGTTATCTTCCACACATCATCGGTCAAGTTTGATGTTTCTGTCAGCTCTCTGAAGCTGGGAAACATCTGGTATCTTGTAGTTTAATTGACCTTTACCCTTTATGTTCGTCCAACTATTTGAAAACCAAAAAATTACTTTTTTTTTGCCTTTACAACCAAAGCCGAAGTCTGAAGGTCAGAAGAGAAACATTATTTCAACACTGTCAGATAGCACCCAGTTACAGATTATCTTGAGACATATTATAATAATATAGAGTGTCTGGCTTTCTTTGTGTTTCCACAGTAACTCCTCAGTAGCTGTCCCATTAAGGATATTGGTTCATTTGAAGTGTCTGGTTGCCACATGTTCTGAAGATCAAACACACTCTCTTCGTTTTCACCAGCCTGAAGTTAGGTCCAGTCTGCTTTGAAGTCATCTTTGTGTTCTGCAAAGTTATTCCATTGATAACATGATTGACCTTTGAGCTGCTGTCACATATAGATTAAAGGAACTGTACTGCGGACCTACTCTTACAAGTACTTCAAAACCCCATCAAGTCACTGTAAAAATCTGAACCTGATTTCATTCCCATCCTGACAGCAAAGGCTGCGTTCCACTGTGGACATCAAGCCTGGACTGTGTGACAACTAATTAGAGGCCACTGCGTGTGGGTGGAGGGACGTAAAACCTCTGCAGAATAGCTTGTTTCCAGCCCGTGAGATGCTTTAAAAATGACTAGTAACAGTTAAAAATTGATTCTAAAACACACTGCTTAGTTTCAGTCTGTGTTGCAGTACTCAAAATCAGTCTTGTTCTCAAGACCGCTGTTTGAAGTTATTGTCTCAAATTGTATGAATTTGTGCTCCTGGTCTCAGGAAAAAAGACACAAGAGCTTGTTTACATCTGGTATTAACATGCGTCTTGGTCACAAGTGGACAAAATTATAATAATAACAAGAATAATAATAATAATAATAAATAAATGTACGTATGCCAAAAAATATTATGATTTATAAAGCCGTGCGTACGTCTGCCAGTACACAGTTTTCCTTCATAAATCCCAAATCAACTTGGAATTGTTGGCACATAGGTCAGCCTCATATCCCGCCCTCTACACACCCACATTCAACCATAAATGATCAATGCAAAGCACAACATAAATATTAATGCATAGACCTGAGCCAGCTGGTCAATGGTTCTTTCTTTCTCATTAATTTTATTTCTGAATTTTTAACACTGGCAATACACAAACATGGACATAAAAATACAGGACAGAAAAAAAGAAAACAATGACAAAAACAAAAAACAAAAAATAGATAATAATAAAAATGATAAGAAGTTATAACAAACGAAAACGCACTGCCAGCCAGAGAAAAAAAACAGTACGATTATTCGCCAGTTCAAAATGTGTCCACAAGAAGGTTCAGGCAGGGAAATAGCATCCATGGGGTAAAGACCACGAGTGGTCAGGGAAGGTCCAGCGGAGACATAGTGTCCTGGTAAACTGAAGCACAGCATACAGTCCAATGCAATGAAGTAGTCCGATGTGGTTTGTCAGCTTGACTCCTCGTCCTTTTGATGTGTTCAATAAAGAAGCAGAGTACAGCAGTGTCTCCAGTATGCTCTATGCGCCTGACAGCACACTCGTGTTCACTGCAGCCATTTTACACTCAAAAACTCAGTGGTGTAGTGGAGGGTATACTCAGGTATACGGGGTATACCCACTTCTTCTTCTATCCAGTTGAAGTATACACACCTATCAGCTAAAAAGCTATTGTAATATATAGGAGAGTATGCCTACTTCTTCATCGGTAACACAGTACACCCACCTCATCAGCTACCACTACACCACTGCAAAAACTATGTGAAAACAAATATCGTACGAGATGATACAGTATATGCACAGTATTAGAAACGATTATTGAAAAATGTCAGCGCAGTGCAAATATTTAATGGTGTCTGATGAAATTAACATTGTCAGTTGTAGAAACCCAAGATAACATCATTTAGCCTGGTTAACGTGATTGAGGTGAAAATGCCTCAGTATATTCACGCTTATTATTGGGTAAAGGAAAGCTGAACATTACTGAATCCTGTCACCTGCCACAGCCTAGCAAACACGAAAACACTACTGTATTTGAATATTTATGTAGTGATTCATATGAAATGTGTGATATGAGGTGACTTTAAATGTGTGAGAGATCATATGTATAATGATTCCTTTCACATCTAATTTCCACAATCTGGCTTCAATTCACCACCTCACCATCTGTGTCGCCAATTTCTCCACTCTCCAAAATGTGGGTCAGAGTTTCCCTAAATTTACGCACATTTACTCAACTTTTTCTTTATAAATCCCAAGTTATGCTTAGAAAGTGGTGTACACACAGTTCAAGTTCTTTTTGGTGAGTTCACAGTGGTTATAAATTAGGCCCTCCATCACCTGAACCACTTGCCAGGGTGCTCTGGGATGCATTTGACCACATATCTTTTGTGCCAATGCACCCTAATGTGTTTGTTTCGGTGATAGCATGCTAAAAGCTCCATAACTTGCCCATTTTACGAGTTGGCCTTTATAAGAGTTGGAAGTGCTTTGTGGCTGTCCATTTTGCCCCATGAAAGGAGACGTGTTGAATTCTGCTGACAGAGATACGTCCAGCTGCACCAACACAACTACTTATGTGACTAGCAAGCAGCTAGTGAGAGTGTAGACATTACTGTGCGTTGGTCCCTTTAACCTTATAGCAAAAGTAACATAGGCAGGTACAAAATCTGAACACAACTGGTCAGCTGGAGACAGCATGACTGTGACTAGTTGCCAAGACTCTTAGTGGCGTCATCCCTATGTTTCCAGGGTCTTTCCTGTAAGAGATTGGTAAGGGCTAATTTTGCAGTTCAACTGCAAAGGCAAAAAGAAGATGGATGTTTCAAATGCAGTTTGAATGGTTAAAACCCATTGAGCCACTGTGAAGATGAGTGTCTAAAGTCAAGAAAACTGTCATTAGGCGTAGGTTTCAAGATGTATAATGTCAGTGGGCTATAAGCTGTAGGTGGGCGACTTCAACATAATTGACCCGGGAAACATTTACTGACCATTTGACCTAGAGAAAAAACATTGCTGAGAAAATAGAACTATTTGAAATGTCTCTTTAATGTGTCATAATTAGAGTATATCAAGCCGGGGAGCATAGGACCCTGGGAACATAGATACGCTCCCCTCTGGGCAAGAAGAAGCATACATATAGGAAACAAAATAGGACCCAGAATTGACCCTTGAGGGACACCAGGTTAATCTGTAGGAGATGCTGTTGATGGAAATCCAGAACTTTCTATTGTCTGAGGAAGAAACAAAACACTTCAGGTGAGTTTCTTTCTGTCCCAGTGCCTCATCCTGTCATTTGTATTTTTGAGTTGAAGTGTAAATTGAAAACAGGACAGTAATTCTGGGGAAGAGAGAGTGGGTGACAATTTTGGTGGAATGCAAAATTAGATAAAATCTGTGAACACTTGGATTGGATTTAGGAAGAAAATAGACTAAAAAAAAAAGAGCTGAACCACCAATTTCACACCTCAGGACCTGCCTAGATGAAAGGTTGCTGCCAGTTATTTTGCAGCATGTGTGTTGCTTATTAAAAATAGCAATGAGGCGATTTCCTGTCGGCCACAACGGGCAGAAAACTCCAATCCCAAAGGGGGGAGGAACATTTTTTAATGGTAATTGGGACAACAAATGATTGAGAGTGACTGCTTAACAGCCCCATTGCGAAACACCATAAGGTGCAAACACCATATGAGATTTGAAGGGGAAGCATGCATATTAAATTTGCCACATTTGCCACTTGGCTGTATGAAACAGAATTATCATTTATACTTGTTTTTTGTCCAGAGAGGCTGTTACAGTGTTGGGAGGTCTACAAGTTGGCCAGCCTGCATTGTCACTGCAATAATTAGCAGAGGATGTTTTATGAGAGTACTTAAGAATGCAATGTTTGGTTTGATGCAATTATTTGAATACATTAGAACAGTAGGGTGCATGCCAATCAGCACATTGTAATGCGCACATTTCAGTAAAGCAGGGAAACGCAGCAGGAGCTCAGGTGAAAGTGTCTCTCATAAATTGAGTTGTGAGCTTTGAAACAGCACTCAAATATTAAACATGGAAAAGGCTTTGGTACCATTAAGCGCAGTGCTAATGTAAGATAATTATTAGTCTGTCCATTCTCTAACCCTTTCTTCTCGTTTCTAGGATGAGGCCACCAAATCTGGAGCGAAGGCCAAAAGGACAAAGAACAAGAAGACAAAATGAATTTCTGAAGAGAGAAAGACTTTTATTCAAACACATTTTCAGAGTGTTGTGATTCAGGTGTGTCTTAAAGGTCTAGTGTGTCGGATTTATGGGGCTATGTTGGCAAAAATTGAATACGAGTATGTTTTCTTAAGTGTATAATCACCTGAAAAAAAGAATTGTGTTTTTGTATCTTAGAATCAGCCATCATAGCTAGAAGCCCCTCCACAACGAGAGCATCGGAAAAACAACAATTTTTAATGTGAAAGTGATTTATTCAGCGTTTTTAGGGGTTCACCAAGTCTGTTTGTTTTGGAGACGAAGAGACCTCCGGTAAAAACCTCCTGAACGTCTGGTTCTGAAAAAAGGTGAGGGCACATCAGCAGTTGCTAGGCTAGCGGCCAGTCTCTGACGTGCCAAACAGCAGTAGAGAAACACTGATTTGTAATGTGATACTACTTTATTCAGCATCTTATGGGTTTTAATCACCTGGTCCGTTTATTTTGGGGAGGAAGAGACCTCTGTGGATAATTTGTCTTCTGGTAAAAACCTCCTGAACGAGTGCACATTAGCAGTTGCTAGGCTAGCATTGTTGTAGCATAGACAAGACTTAAAATAAGAGAGGCTCAGACATGGAGTTGCACATTTGAGGGTTTACTTGCGAGAAAGCCAAAGAATTAGTACATCATGACAATGTATAGTGTCTAACAAACATGCAGTTTAAGTTGACACACCTACAGCTCTCCAATACACATTAAAAGCTGCTTCCTGTCACATAAGCAACGGTTTTCCTGTTATTCAGACAACCGGCTCGGAGAACAATTGCTTCTCCTCACATAACCAAGTTTGGCCAGAATCAAGTCACATCAGGATAACAATAGTCTATATCCAGTCACGCACACCTTATATTACAGGATAAGAGTTTACGCTAGGTCATTTACAGTATAGCATCCTGTCTCAGACATGCCAAACAGTGTTGGAGAAACACTGATCTGTAACATGAAAATGCTTTATCCAGTGTTTTTACCAGTTTTTATCACCTGGTCTGTTTGTTTTGGAGAGGAATAGACCACTGCGGATAAGTCGGCTCCTGGTAAAAATCTCCTGAACAAAGAACACTGAGGGAATTTCAACCAGGAGAAGTTTCAGCTGGTTGCAATATGCAGTCATCACCACTAGATGCCACTAAATACCCCTAAATCTTACACACTTTTCCTTTAATAACAACAACCAGGGATTTCTTGCAACTAGAAATAATTGACTGAAAATTATGACGGACTTTATATTGCACCGTTTTATGTGAGGAGTCTTGAAATGAAATGTTTACGGTACATATTTTCATTAAAACAAACATGAGATTTGTACTAAAAATCCTAGTGTGATCAGTCTCCATTTTATAAGACAGCCACATCATTACAAGCTTTAATGGAGGATTTTGTTCAGGAGAAGGCATCTTTATTCCATCATTCATTTTAAATCATAATGTTCCATTCCGTCCTGATGTAAATGTGTGAATACTTGTCCTTGTACGTGTTAATTCAGCTTTCAGCCGAATCGGCATGTGAATGAAATTCATACACAATTCATTCAGCGTTTCTAAGAAATATGATCACGGCACAGCAAAGTTCACTAAGTTTTATTGACGCTCTCATACTCATACACATAATTCACATGCCCGTTGTCCTCAGTGCATTGCACATCCAGTTGAAGCCTGCTAAATATTCAACTTTTCACAGTAGTGTGTTCTACTGAAGCTTTTACCCCACATCGGCTCCTGTGGGAGTTTGCCTCACCTCTCCGTTTTGGTGTCACTTGATCCCTGGAAAGACACGTTCTGCATATTAACCACTCCAGGGTTGGCTTTTGGCAGCAGAGGGCTACTTTCTAAAAATATCCAGGGCTCGCACCTGGCAGTGTTTTCACCACTATTACTTGACTGTTGTGACATAAAGAATAAAAGTCTTTTATCTCTGTGTTTAGTTATCTTGAGGGAATAAAACCAATAAGTACATCTCATTGGAGTGAGAACACAAATGACTAACAACAGGCTGAGATTTCTGAAATTTACTCCATGTCTGTGTACAAAGCTGCCTGTGCATTCTAGCCATTGAGAATAATTACAGCTAATTCACTTAATAGAGCTGTTTCTCCCTGACAAGCTGTCATGCCAAACCCATCATCTCAGCCCTTAATTATGTTTTTTAGAGGCTTGTGAGGAACTCATGAAGCTAAAATAATACGCGGGGCTGAGAATAATGAGCTTACTTCAATTTAAAATTTAATCCATACAGGAGAATATGGGAGAGCCGAAGACTTTGATTGTTGCAGCAAAATCACAAAATGTACATTTCCTTTCAAAGTATGCAAGTATGGAAACCAGGAGTGTTCAGTTAATGAGGAAAATAATAAAATACATGAATACATTTATTGATATATTGTCTTTATGAAGTCACATTGTGTTTTATAATCTTACTTGACAATCTTGCAGCCAGTGTCACAATGCTAATTTATATCACAGTGTCGTATTTATTTATTTAAAGGAATACTTCATCCCCCAAATAACCATTTGTTTATTGATTACTCATCATGCGTTACCCTAAATTTGTGACGAAAAGTGAACAAAGAATCCAAAAACTGAAAAATTACTCTCACACAGCTTGCGCAGTAGAATTGAAGTCTCATTTTTCCAGTCATATGGTTAGCGCTTCCCAAACACAGGCACTGACTGGATAAATGAGACTAGGATTATACTGCACGAGTTGTGTAAGGGTTTCTAAATTGATGTTGTGATGTTGTTAAAACTGGACCTCAGTGACTTTAATTCATGAAGAATTTTTTTTTCCAGTTTTTGGACCCTTTGTTCACTGGTGAGGTAAAATTACTATTTTTGTCACTGGAGTCTGGCTTTGAAATGTGCATAGATAAATTTCACTGTTTAGGAAGTACTGAGTATACGACTAAATAGATAAGCGCTGGATTATATGAAACGAGTTGTGTGAGAGTTTGTGAACATGTTTTAATGATGTTTTTTCATTTTCCTCTGTTTTTGGATTCTTTGTTTAACATTGAGGCATACGATAAAGTTTTCTTGCCAAATTCAGCGTAACACAGGGTGAGCAGTTGATATATAAATGATCATAGGGGGGGTGAGGTATTCCTTTAATTTTGAACACTTTACATATGAAAACATAAAGACAATTAAAAAGATGAAGAACACTGAATTTGTGGGAAAGTTGCCTCCTCTAAAATTAAACAGACTCTCCATGCTCATGCTCTAATGTCTCCTTCATAAGATGTATTATTATAAAAATGTCCTATTCATCCAGAGGGAAAGTGGGAAGAGTATAAATACAACAAATCTAAGACACAAATAAGATGCAAATACTTAATAAAACATACACTATAAATACTTAATTTTAGTGTTTGGATTTAACAGTGATTATCTTGGTGAAAACATCAAAGGAAGAAGTGGACTGTAATGGTGTCTCCAGCTTTTGTCAAGTGGACATTGACCTCTGAATCACTTGACTGAATGACTAGACTTGATGCTTGGTGTAAATATCTGTCAGCTGATGATGCCTGGCTCCTTGCGGACATCCTGCTGGCAGCGGCTCGGATCATTTCATCTCAGCCTGCTTCAGGCGTCTGGACCACTTCAGCTTCTGATTGCAGACTTCAGCCTTTGATCAGCTGCTGCGCGGACAAAGAGGCAAAACGTCAAGCGCGCAGAAATTACCTGAGTAAGGCCGGAAGATGAGTGGCCTACAAAATAAAAGCGAAAAAATTATACACCTCTTCCTTTTACTCACAGCCATGGGTGTAGATTTTCAGGGGTTATATAGGTATTTACAACATATTCATTCCCATCCATTTTCGACAAATGTGAGCGTAGCAGGGACTTTAATTTGACAAATATAAGACATGTACATCATAAATGCTAAAAAGGCTCAAACTGGTGCATACACATTCTCCAGAATTGCAAAAATTAACCGTTTGATGCTAAAACTTTTCTTGCAGATGACCCCAAACCGCTTATTTCATGTTGTGTCCCCCCCATTTCTAAATTAAACCTTTGCACTTGCTGGAAACAGACACATAAGAGAAATTTAAAGTGATTTAATTGTATTTTGGATGCATCTGATGGGAAACGGACACATCACTATGGTTTTAGGTGCATTTACACAAACGTTTTAAGACATTTTATTTTGGTTGCCTTTGAGGAAACATATAGGCTTCGATTATCATGTTCTCTAAGGTTAGGCTATGTGTTGAAAAAACAGTCATCGTAATTCGACATAAAAATTGCTTTAGGACGCATATTTTGAGCGTCTTCCCCTTTCTCACAAAACGTTCTTGTAGGACGTTTATTTTGAAAGTACGAGCGGATATAGTGCTGATTTTCTACTCTAGTAGTCTTGACATTGGTGACAAAAGCAAGTGTGCGCTCCTCAGCACCCGCACATCCAGCAGCCAGCACTGTTACTGTAAACCTGCTGACCAGAGAGAAACGCGCACAGAGGATCTACAATTATTTTCATAAAAAAATAATCTTTAAGTTAAATTTGTGTCTCTTCTTAGCACAGAACTATTCCAGGGAAAATGGAAGATTTGGGAAAAGTGTTTCCATTAAACCACAGGTCTCCAGTCATGTTTGACTCCTGGGTAAAGTGGAGCGGAACGTTTGGGCGCGTAATTGGACTCTGTGCGTGAAACGGAACAAAAGGGTCTACGATGGTTTTGGCTGTATTCTAACTATGGGCGCGCACATTCTGGAGACCAACTCCAGCGGCAACTTGACTCCTGCTGTGTCCGAGGCTGGGACTGTCCTCCCGGGCTACCTGGCGGTGATCTTATCGGTCCTCATGGTGACACTGGTTGTCGTGGTGGTGGCTGGGAACGCGCTGGTCATCATGGCTTTTGTTGTGGATAAGAGCCTGAGAATCCAAAGCAACTACTTCTTTCTGAACCTGGCTATATCTGATTTTCTCGTGGGTGAGTTGGTGCCTCTTCTTCTTCTTTGCGTCTCATCTGTCAGGTCGCTCAAATTTGGCTCTTTAAAATCTCTTATTCCTCCTTGTGAATGAAAAAAGGGCTTTTTCTCCACGCCCCAAACACACACACACACACACACACAGTATAATTACAGTGAGTCACTAGTGTTCACTGCTGAGTTTATTGTGACCTTGTCTTTTTTTTTTTTTTTGCTTCATTCATGTGCACCATGGATATTTGTAGCATCCCTTTATTTCATTGAGGTAAAGCAATCACACCCCTCTTGTTGTGCTGCTCTTATCTGCACCATTAGATGAATTAGACCCTTCTCTTTAATGAAACAACCAATACAAGCTGCTCTCCTCTCAAATGTCTTTCACTTTTTCTCTGCAGGGGTTTGCCTCAGTAACAGCAGCATCCCTTAATTTTTTTGTCACATGTAATGGGTCTCACATCCAGGCTGTCTGGAGGTCTGGAGAGGTGTGAATGTTAGACGGGTTGAATCAACATGCAGTGTGTGCATGTGTGTGTGTGTGTGTTCCAGGTGCCTTCTGCATCCCGGTGTACATCCCTTACAACCTGACAGGCCGGTGGATGCTGGGTAAGGGGCTCTGCAAGGTGTGGCTGGTTATGGACTACCTGCTCTGCACGGCCTCAGTCTTCAACATTGTCCTCATTAGTTATGACCGCTTCCTGTCAGTCACAAGAGCAGTAAGTACAGGCTGCAGAGGTGCTCATTACCACACACACACACACACACACACACACACACACACACACACACCACGTAGACGTAGTACCACAGTCAATTCTAAAATGTGTCACTCTCCAGGGCAGTTTGCTCGGCAGTGAAAAGTCATTGACATTCACAGCTTTATTCCTTTACAAGTGTGTCTGGCTTTAATCTCTAATTTTGTCCAGTCAATTTGAGCACAGAGCTTGAGCCGCCTGGGTGATTTGGTATGTAAATATTTTGGATGCAGACATTAGCAGGCAACTCAGCAGTCTATAAGGACCAGTATAATTTAATTTAAGGGGAACTACTCCATCAATGAAAACAGTTTCATAATGCCCTCTGTCGCTCTGGTGGAGCTTTTCAACATTTAAAATAAACACCTGGCCAGCTCGCTTTGAGACTTACATTTTTTTTAAAAGATGATTGTTTTTGATAAGACAATTCAAGCGTGATAGGGGAGAGTGAAGGGGGATGGCATGTAGCAAAGGGTCACGGGCTGGAATCAAACCCACTGCCGCTGTGGCAAAGACAAAGCCTTTGTACACAGGAGGCCTGCTCTATCTGCTGAACTGCTGGGCATCCCACGAGTTACAGTTTCTAGGAGGTGTGGGGTTTGGAAGCAGTGGGCATTTAGGAGCAACCCAATCACCCAAAAATTGTTGGCATTGTATGCTTCTGCGGACTACAGATACATTACATTTGTACGTTATTACATAGCTATGTCATGTTTCAACAACCCACTTGGTTATTGTCAGGACAAGATCATGTTTTGGCTTAAAATACCCACTTTTGGGGGCACAATCCCCGCTGGAAATGCAGTGATATCTCGACTGCTGCTTTTTTGTGGCACTATCCTGGCAAGAAACACAACTGTGTCTCTGTAAAAGTCAGCTGCTTTTCTTGGCACTATCCCAGCTGGAAATTCAGTGACGCCTCTATGAAAATTAGCTGCTTTTCTTGGCACTATCCCAGCTGGAAATTCAGTGACGCCTCTATAAAAATTAGCTGCTTTTCTTGGCACTATCCCAGCTGGAAATTCAGTGACACTTCTATAAAAATTAGCTGCTTTTCTTGGCACTATCCCAGCTGGAAATTCAGCGACGTCGCTGTAAAAATTAGCTGCTTTTCTTGGCACTATCCCAGCTGGAAATTCAGCGACGCCTCTGTAAAAATGAGCTGCTTTTCTTGGCACTATCCCAGCTGGAAATTCAGCGACGCCTCTGTAAAAATGAGCTGCTTTTCTTGGCACTATCCCAGCTGGAAATTCAGCAACGTCGCTGTAAAAATGAGCTGCTTTTCTTGGCACTATCCCAGCTGGAAATTCAGCGACGCCTCTGTAAAAATGAGCTGCTTTTCTTGGCACTATCCCAGCTGGAAATTCAGCGACATCTCTAAAAATTGGCTGCTTTTCTTGGCACTATCCCAGCTGGAAATTCAGCAACGTCGCTGTAAAAATGAGCTGCTTTTCTTGGCACTATCCCAGCTGGAAATTCAGCGACGCCTCTGTAAAAATGAGCTGCTTTTCTTGGCACTATCCCAGCTGGAAATTCAGCGACGTCTCTAAAAATTGGCTGCTTTTTTTGGCACTATCCCAGCTGGAAATTCAGCGACGTCTCTTTAAGAATTAGCTGCTTTTCTTGGCACTATCCCAGCTGGAAATTCAGCGACATCTCTAAAAATTGGCTGCTTTTCTTGGCACTATCCCAGCTGGAAATTCAACGACGTCTCTTTAAGAATTAGCTGCTTTTCTTGGCACTATCCCAGCTGGAAATTCAGCGGCATCTCTTTAAGAATTAGCTGCTTTTCTTGGCACTATCCCAGCTGGAAATTCAGCGATGTCTCTTTAAGAATTTGCTGCTTTTCTTGGCACTATCCCAGCTGGGAATTCAGTGACGTCTCTAAAAATGAGCTGCTTTTCTTGGCACTATCCCAGCTGGAAATTCAGTGACATCATCATAAAAATTAGCTGCTTTTCTTGGCACTATCCCAGCTGGAAATTCAGCGACATCTCTTTAAGAATTAGCTGCTTTTCTTGGCACTATCCCAGCTGGAAATTCAACGATGTCTCTTTAAGAATTAGCTGCTTTTCTTGGCACTATCCCAGCTGGGAATTCAGTGACGTTTCTAAAAATTAGCTGCTTTTCTTGGCACTATCCCAGCTGGGAATTCAGTGACATCATCATAAAAATTGGCTGCTTTTCTTGGCACTATCCCAGCTGGAAATTCAGTGACGTCTCTAAAAATGAGCTGCTTTTCTTGGCACTATCCCAGCTGGAAATTCAGCAACGTCTCCATAAGAATTAGCTGCTTTTCTTCGCACTATCCCAGCTGGGAATTCAGCAACGTCGCTGTAAAAATTAGCTGCTTTTCTTGGCACTATCCCAGCTGGAAATTCAGCAACGTCTCTAAAAATTAGCGGCTTTTCTTGGCACTATCCCAGCTGGAAATTCAGTGATGACTCTATAAAAATGAGCTGCTTTTCTTGGCACTATCCCAGCTGGAAATTCAGTGATGCCTCTATAAAAATTAGCTGCTTTTCTTGGCACTATCACAGCTGGGAATTCAGCAACGTCTCTAAAAATTGGCTGCTTTTCTTGGCACTATCCCAGCTGGAAATTCAGCAACGTCTCTAAAAATTGGCTGCTTTTCTTGGCACTATCCCAGCTGGAAATGCAGCGATGTCTCCGTAAAAAACTCTTGCTTTTCGTGGCACTATCCCAACAGGAAACAAAGTGATGCCTTTATTAAAATCAGATGCTTTTCTTGAAAAAACCGCTACAGGTCGCTACAAAAACACCCAAAATTTGCTAGCTAAAAAGCTGCTGGAAAAACAGTGACAACTTCCTAAAACAACTAGTTTGTGTTGTTAATTAGTCTCAAACAGTGGTCTGCAGCTTGGCAGGCGACTCGCACCTCCCGATGACAAAGTCAGCTCATACACCACGCCACTTTAGAAACGCTGATATGATACTTATAAAATCGACAAATATAACGTAGTCGTGGTTTGTAGGAACGTACAATGCAAACATTTTCTTCTGGCAATCGGGCTGTTGGGAGGCAGTAAAGGTCTGATAAAGCATGCTATTGAGCTGCATCATGAGAAATGTAGGATCCAAGGTTTTTGGACCTTGATTAATATTTAAGACTAAAATTCAGCATATCTTGCTCTCTGCTGCTTTGTTTTTTTTATGTGTCTTTTGTCCGCCAACCATATGAAAGTTAAATATTAAATAGCTGGAGTGCACCTTTAACACCCCCTCCAGAACAAAAACTAACAGATATTTTTCCCCCTATTGGCTTCATCAGTGTACAACCAGACATAAGCCTCGGTTACTTGATTATTCTTTTAAGACAGTGCCACACATATGGCCAATATTAGTCATCAATTATAAAAACTTCTTCCCAAGAATAAACCAGACAACATGTCCATTTGACCTCGATTGGCACAAAACTGAAATATTTCCGTGTGGATCATTTACATGGTCTTGCTGCCTGTGTTATTTCTAACTGACTACATTTGTTAGACGCCACAGAAAAAATGAAGTGTATTTAGCTGCTCACTGAGTAGTGTATGGTAATAACATCTCTTTGCTTGTGGCTGCTTTTATCTTCCTTTGATTGAGGGTTTGATCTTGCCAGCTTAGAAGGAAATTTTATTTATTTATGTATTAATTCTCATTCCAGAGAGAAGGATTTTTGTAATTTACAATGGAAATGGGGAGTCTTGCGCTTTTGTAATGAACACTCAATAGCGGGGCCAGAATCCGTTATTAGCATCATGAAGTGGTTTTGTTTCATTATTCACTGACTCAGAGAAGTGTTTGTTTTTTTTAAGTTGCTCTTTAACTAAGGTCACACTTGTCTCAGACCTACCCAGCTGTTCTTGCCGCAGAGAGATATTGGATGGTTTGAGGCAAAGACAAGATAAAAAAACACCAATAAAAAAAGAGTGGTAAACAGAGGAGAGCTGCTTAATGATAGAGTTTAGACTGAGGAGTGAAAATGGAGCGAGTGTGAAGAGAATGAGCGGCGGGTGATAACGAGGGAGGAGTGGATTGGGAGAAACCAGATGTCTCTTTCACACTCTTGTGTTGCATCAGTGAATGTGGCTCTCAGCCTGACATTTCTCCTCTCTCTTTGGTTTCAGTGGCACACCGTGGAATAGGAGCCTTGCGTGTCGGTTTCATTTACAGCATCTCATAATACAAACTGGGCTTTATTTGAGCACCCAGGGCAGAAGCAAGTGCGTTTGTTATGTGAACAGCTGTGGAATGAAACAAATAGCGTTATTCTGCAGCAGAGTTTGGCCCAATCCCAGAACACCCTTTGCCCCTACCACTTAGCCCTTACCCCATTGTTTTGCGTGTTTACATCTAGGGGGTAGGGTGTCCCGATTCTTGTTGGAACTGAGGAATAGGGCAAAGTGTCAGGGCTACATGGCCCTCCAAATGGAGGTTTTTCAGAGGCACACTTGTATTTTCCTTGATAACAAAGTTTTTTTTTTTAAAGATATTTTTTGGGGCTTTTTTTTTTTTTTTTTTTTTTAGGCCTTTAATTGATAGGACAGATGAGCGTGAAGGGGGGAGAAAGAGAGGGAGTGACATGCAGCAAAGGGCCACAGGCTGGAGTCGAACCCGGGCTGCTGCGGCAACAGTCGTGTACATGGGGTGCCTGCTCTACCACTAAGCCACCGACGCCCTGATAATAAAGATTTAAAGACTGTGATAACCATAATATTATTATGGTTTAACAGTGCTGCAGGGATGATGATATTTTTGTATGCCATTGCAAATGAAACATTGCCCTGGTTCCCTCAGCAGAAAGCTTAAGGGATTTTGGAGTTTCATTGGATTTTGGATTATTGCAGAAAATAAGCCCTGTGTCAAACAAACGTTTATGATACTTATACATTTTGTTCAGTGAGATTTCTTCACAAATTAAAACTACCGTTATGATTTTTGAAGCATATGTGCAATTGCCAGAAGTAAAAAGCTAACATTAAGCTAAACAAACTATGCTACCTTAACGTTGCCACCAAAATGAGGCGTAAAGCTGTGTTCAGTGTGATGACATTCTGTCGTCTCATTTAGCTGCTTCTTAGTAACCACCTTTTCAAAGATATGTAAAAGCTTAAAAGTTCACTAGTTCACACTGATGTATTTTATGTCGTGGAACACGTAACCAGAAACCCATTAAAAAAAACATTGACTTTGAGATGAGGGAACCAGGAGTGCTAAAATACCAACTATTTTCTGGGTTTTAGGATTCAGTCCTGCACAACTGTCATTTTAAAGTATTATCCTTTCCTTTATATCAAGCATAACTAAAGAAATTGCAAGTATGCCAATTTCCCCATGTGGCTAACTAGCTAGCTAGCTAGCTAGTGTTACATTGTTATCGCTGATTTCTGCATGATGGTCCCACATTTTGACACATGTCCGTGGCATTACCCCCCTGTGATGGCGTATGACGCTGGAAATGGAACAAAAGACCCACAGAGAAGTTGCTACACTTGTGAGCGCTTCTCCGATATCAGTGCAGACTGGCACAGTAGAGCACAGGTTGCTAATGTTTGCCTACAGAGCACCGTTAGTGGCCTGGTATTGAAGCAGTGTTCTTTTTAATTTAATAACTTCTTTGATCGATTGATACCATGAAACCTGGAACTTGCGAACTAATCGACAGCATCCTGACAACCACAATAGGATGCCTGTAGCCCAGGCTAGAGCAATGACCACAGCAGGAGACGGCATAGTCCTGCAACACTGGTCATGTCGGCAGAATCGACAACCACTGATGAGGTATCAGGGTCTTGAAAGGTTGTCCCATTTCATAAGGGAAGATTTCAACCACTACCCCTTGGGGGCAAGGCGGCACTCAAGAGGGGGGGGGGTGGGGGGGTGGGAGTAAAAATCAGAAATGGGTTTGGGCCTCTATGTTCATCACTGTGAGTCACACTTCTCCCTCTCTTTTGATGCAGGTTAAATACAGAGCACAGCGAAACATGACCCGCCAGGCTGTGCTCAAGATGGTGGCAGTGTGGGTGTTGGCCTTCCTCCTCTACGGCCCTGCCATCATCTTCTGGGAGACAGTCGTCGGCCAGAGTGTCGTCCCGGCTCATGAGTGCTACGCCGAGTTTTATTTCACCTGGTACTTCCTGCTCTGCGCTTCTACCTTTGAGTTCTTCACCCCGTTTGTGTCAGTAGCTTTCTTCAACCTCAGCATTTACCTAAACATCCATCGCAGGACCAAGAATGGAGGCGCCTGCTCTGAGGAAGAAGTCAAGACGCAAAGGATCACTAAGAAGCACAAAGACGGAACAGGTTGGTCTGTGTTTTTTGTGAAGACTCGGAAGGTGTCGTCCAGTGAGCCTACTGCTATCTCTGCGGTCATCGAGGATGACGATGTCCTTTCCCCTTCCTCCTGTGGTGGGGACCCTAATAACAGTCAGATATTCATGCAGCGGGAGAAGTTGTCTCCTAATAGAAAAAACTCCAGGCTGTTTCAGCACACGGCCTCCTGCATGGCCCCTGGCCGTGGGACGCTGGGATCTCGTCTGACTCGGGACAAAAAGATCGCCAAATCTTTGGCCATTATTGTCTGCATCTTTGGGATTTGCTGGGCTCCTTACACTCTCCTAATGATCATTCGTGCCGCCTGTAGCGGTAAGTGTGTGGCGAACTACTGGTATGAGATTACATTTTGGCTTCTGTGGCTGAACTCTGCCATCAACCCGTTCCTTTACCCCCTGTGCCACAGAAGCTTTCGAAGGGCTTTCTCAAAGATACTGTGTCCGAAGAGACAATCAGTCCAGCCTCAGATCGAGGCTCAGTCTTGTTAGATGAACTCAATTGCACTTCCATACTTTATGAATGCAGTAACTGTAGTTGGTCAACCACTGTAAAAAAAAAAATCCATATAATGTTCTTCCATCAAAAAAAGAAAAAAATCCAGTTTTCAAAAATAAGGGACTGTTCTTTACTTATCAGAGACGGGCTGGTGTAAGTTGTTTTTTATTTGGACCCTCCCCAAAGCTATTATTATTTTTCCTTGAGCCAAATGTAGGAATTAATGGTTAACCATCAATCGGTTACCTGCAGAGAGTATTTTTGACCAGTTACATGTCATTTGGAAAATTTTGCTACTCTTCAGTTTACTGCACTGTGTACAGCCCCAGTCTGGTGGGAACTAGCTAGTGTTAGCGGCGCCGCTCATTCGGCCAGTAAGGCTGGTAGTGCAACCCAACCCAACAGCACTCTAGTGGAAACATTGTGCCCACCCTCTGCTATCCCCAAAGCTCACTGAAAAAAACATAGTGCTGTAAAACTCCTTGAGCAGTGCTGACTATGTTATTACTGGTAGCACTTTCAGCACAGCTAGTAGTGCTAACATAGTAAACAATGCTAAAAAGGGTGCGGGGTTTGCGGTACAAAACGAAGCCGCTTCAGCGCCCGACAGTGCGAGCGTTTCACTCGCATTTGCGACTAAAAATAGGTGTGTGCAAACTGTAAAAAATATTTAGGGGCACATGTGCGCATAAAAAAAACAGCCGAAGCAGCCTATATTTTTATCAATAAAAGAATATGATAATCTAACCGCAAATGTTGGAGGACTCCAGCCGCCTTCCGTCTTCCCTCTTCCCCGTGTGACACAGTTATGGGCGGTTTTCCAAGCCACTGTCGGCACAATGAATATAAGTCCCACTGTCGTCAGCGTGGTGTGGAGGAGACGAGGGACCAGGAAAAGCGGCGGACCTCTGGGGAAGCCTGCTCCGTTCTCCCCATAGTTAGGGACCGTTCGCCACGGTACCGCTGCTTGGCAGGGTGGAAATAAGTCCTGCAGAGTTTCAGAGGACCTGGAGAATGTTTTAGGATAGTAATAACATTATATAAGATAATCATATTGCAAAGATAATTTATATAAGATAATAACATTAAAGACAAAATTAAATTGCAATACTTTTTCAAAACTTGATGATTTTACCTTTCTGTACATTTTGTATACAAATTCATTAAATAATTTTGCTTGTTAATGTCTATTTGCGTCACGTTTATTATGGAAAACACATTATTTGATCGCTCCTTGCGCTTCTTACTTTTTCAACTTAGGAGCACATGTGCTCCTTGGGAAAAAAAGTTAGCGTCAAGCCCTGTGCTTAATAACCAGAGTGAGCTGGGGAGAGACCAGAGGGTGGACACAATGTTTCCACAGAAAAGCGGTCTGCCACCAGGACGGCATCACCAGCTGTAGTTGCAGAATATGCGGTGCTGCTAGCTAGCTAACATTAGCACCCTCCTGACCCAAGTGATGCACAGTGCAGAGAGGCCAAGAAACCAGTCCAGCGGAAGGTGGGCAGTGGGCACTAGTTATCACATTTTAGTAAAGCTGGCCGGCTGTCTGTCAGCAAGGCCAACAGAAAGTAAAATAAAAAGCAAAACATTAAGTTTTCACCACCTCCAAATGGGTAGCACTTTGAAATGCATGAACCATTTAAAGTTGTATGTCCCTCCCCAGTGCTTAAAAAATATTCGACATGTTTCCCCTTTTTTTGCACCAACCCATCCCCCCGATAAGTAACGAACAGTCCATAAGAGAAATGTTTGTGTCAAAGTTGTGCGAGGTTTGTCTCAGCATATCTGATAGCAATATGAGAGTATAAGGGAAAAAAACTGCAGTTAAGATATTCACAGACAATCTCGGTAAGTAGGACAGGAAGAGGGACGTGGTTTAGGCTATTTCACCACTCACTTCTTCGTGAGCTCAATGCTGGGAAATGATGACTTATGCAGCCAGATAGAAGTGATGACTGTAATTTAGCCTAAGATATTATACGAGAACTACAGCACCACCAAGCTGTTAAATTACGGTCTGTCTGCCTGAATGCACAGCTGAGGGAGACAGCAGCTTCCGCCAACATCCCGTTTCTCACAGGGCTGCTGCGACACAGGGCACTTCAACTCCTGTTTAGATCAAATTGAGGATTTTATGGTTTTTATAAAGTCTCATAATCTCTCCGCACATGAAACCCTTTTCACATCAGTTTCGAATGCGTCGTTGTTCTTTTTGAAACAGACGGCTTTCTGCTTTTGTCTTCAAAAAGGTACTTTTCAAATTCAAGCTTTTCATCATGCAGCAATAGGATGACAAATGTGGAGTCCTCAAAATTCAAAGCATCTGAAAAGAAGAGAAGAACCTGTATCTGTTTACTGTGTGAACTTTCATCACATTGATGTTTTATTTCATTTTATTTGAAAAGTGGGCTACAGGCAGAGGGGAATCAGCTGTTATCTGCCAACACTGAATCTGCACTTAATTTTAAAAAAAGGTATTATTGTTGATGTTACACATGTACAGCACTATAATAAGAGAGCAGCATTAAACCTTTTGTACAATAATATCTATGCCACGCTAGATGGTTGTGTTCTTTAAGTGCAGTTTAATTTATTCAAAGACTTGACTGGTTTTTACCACCCAAACTACTTGACTACTTTGTATCTTGGCTATGAATGTGTGTTGGTGTAAGTAGCCAAAAGAGAGAATAAAAAGAGGACTGACTACAGGCTTCCTAACTGTACATATTACTGGTCAAATGTGGAAGCGTAGGAGGAAATGGTTTGACATTTTGGGAAATATGCTTATATGCTTCTGCGCCAAGAGTTAGATGTGAAGAGTGATACCACATTCATGTCTGTGCGTTACAATCTGGGTGTAATGAGTTTGTCACACCACAGACAAATGTGTTATGAAGCACTCAGACAAATTTGAATTATTAAAAAAGTTGCAGAGTGTGTAAAATTATGTTTCAAAATAATTAAAAAAGAGACAGTGTTCTCTGCTCTGAGACGCCGGGGGCATGTCTGCCGAATGCGCTAAATCCACGCCCACTCGCGGGGAAAGCTGCAGCCTCTCTTAATTGTAGTGCTACAATGGATGCTCTTTTTTGTTGGACTGGTACATCCATACATGTGTCAGCCACCAAAGCCAGAATCAAATTCAGAGCAAGAGGCACTGACCCCTGAAAAATCAAACCTCACTGTCCTTGAGCTCTTTTACACAGAGATCACACTGTGGGGCTGCTATGGAGTCCCTGCTTTATGCCTCCTTTGCATTTCTACACAAACCCAAACAATGGCAGCATCATTCTGCAGCAGTGTGTGATTATACAGCGCATAATCAAAGGAGGCATGACGGGCATGACATAACACCACAGCGTCGGTAGGTGTGACATATAACACGTGTCGGTAGCGCTTTATAAACAATATCAATGGTATAACATGGAATTAACAGTAACCTATTGTCCCTTTTGGCTCTATCTGAAGGTAATTTAAGCCTGTGCAAACTTGATGCTCTGACGCTGCCTTCAGTAGAGTGCTCCAGGGATGACCTTTTTTTTGTTGGGTGGTGCATCACCCTGCTTCCCTCGTCAAAAAGCCAGTGGGATTTCTTTCCACTGGATTTTGGATTATTACAGAAAATAAGCTCTGTGGCAAACAATTGTTCAAAGTACTTACACGTTTTGTTTTGTTTTGTTTTGGCAGGTTAATCTTCACAAATCTTTTATGATATTTGAAGCCTAAATGCAATCACCAGAGGTTAAAAGCTAACGTTAGGCTGTAGACAAACAACACCAAGGTCACATGACTCAACATTGTCCCCACAGGATGGCTGTAAGGCTGTGTTCATCATGATGATGTTCTGTAGTTTCATTTTGTCACTTGTTTGCGACCACTTTTTCAAGACACATCAAAGCTTCAGAATTCACAGATAGGGTATTTACAGACATCTTATGTCACAGGACAAAATGTGAAAGTCTCTTAGGCTTGTGTTAACCACAGAGCTTGTCTCAGGCGTCTAACCGAAAACCCACTGACTTCAAGACGAGTAGAAAAATGCTGACTCATTTCCAGGTTTCAAGACATTCCCCAAGGCACTCTCCTGGGGTTGTGTTTACCGTATTCATGAGAACAGTCCATATGAGGACCCCCACTTTGTGGCATTCACAACCTTGGAAGTAGAAGTTTGCTGACAGCTTCAACTTCCCCAGTTGGGACGTGATTGCTGATGTTTTCAGAGATGGCAGAGGCCGTGGAAATAATGTTGTAATTTTAGTGTTTTCTCTCTATGTCATTTTAGAATGTAACTGAGGAAAATGTTGATATACCCACTTGCTAGCTTGCTAAATTGTTAGCCTTTGTGGTTTCCAGATGCCATTGCCTAGTAGAAGTGTTCTCAGGACAACTTGAATGCCAAGCATATCATGCACACGATTCTGAATGTCAACGCCACGAGCTCATGACATATTTGACGGCAGCATATGTTCACACAAGTGAAGCAAGAAAAGTAAATGGAAAGAGGAGATTAAATGAAAATTCCAACAGAGGTGAAGATGCCACTGTGGGAGTAATGGAATAGTAAAGGAATAAAAGAAAGAACCGAGTTCAATCAGAGGCTGTGCCGGACATAAACACAAATTCCATTGCAAGCTAATCTCTACAAACACATATCTGGATATGAATACAGATTTTGAAGGCAAACGAGACAAGACTTTGGTATCGGTGGCATTCTGGTTTCCGTCTGTAGTCTGAGGGATATTAACCGATCACATTTTCACGGTCTTTGGTCACCTGCAGGTAAACAGTCTGTGTCGAGAGCAAAATAGGCAGAACAAATTGGCCGCAGTGTTGCCAACCCAGTGACTTTCTCACTAGATTTAGAGACTTTTAACAGCCTCTTACGACTTCATTTCTAAAAAGCAAGTAGTGACAAATTTAACAACTTATTCACACCATCAGAGAAAAAGACAGAAATATATTGGATCATCCCCCTGCAGTCCACACCTCTTCCGCCATGTGTGAAGGGTCTCTCACCCTCTCTTGCACCGTGCGGAAGGTTTGGGACAGGCAGGAGGAGAGGAGACGCCGCTCACCATGGTTGTTCAGTTGTACTGAGTGTGTATGGTTGTCTGATGCTCTCTGGATTGGAAGCACAACAAAATGGTGCACTGTGGTGAGCACCATAGCTTTCATGCCAGTCAAATGTTTTGTTGAAGAGTTTTCTACTGAATCTAAATCAGTGACGTTTCAGCGCTTCCATCAATGCACAATGGCGTCACCATTATGCAAATGGTCACATAATGTCATCTGGCGACTCCAAGCAACTTTTGGAGTCAGCGCCAGCCACTTAAAATGGAAAAGAGTTGGAACACATTGGCTTAAATGCAATCACGGAACCAATCAGCTCTTTTTCTGCAATGATTTAGTTTTCTTTCAATTAATCTGCCTTCATATACAGACATCTGTTTGTAGAGATTATCGTCTCTCAACTCCAACTCCATTCTGACATCTGAAGTTGCTAAACAGACCATAAACAATGGCTGTCTCACAGAAGAAGAAGTCTTTGACTAGATATCTGATGGCCACACCAGAACCCCTGAAATACTGGCTGCTGCCCTCAGGTTAAATCATCAGACAGATGGATTTCTGAATTGGTTACCAGCTGTCTTTTAAGTCTGTATATTGACTGTTTGGACCAAACCAACACCGACTGCATCACCAGTCTGACAGTCAAATGAGGTCATTTCCCAAAACGTGGAACTACTTTGTCTTGAAGTGTTTTGTGAGCGATAAAAGGTTTGTAATTCTTTCTGCCTCCTCTGATAAGACGGGATGAGATAACGCTGCGATGGGCAAGTCAGGAATGAGTGGGTGGAGAGGAATTTTGATGTGTTGTATATGAATGAAAGCTGTTGTTTGTGTGTGATACACACCTGGCAAATTACTGTTAAACACAGAATCAACTCACATCACAAATAAAGAAATACTGAAAGAAGAAAGCTCCCTCGAAGGCTCTTGACACTGTAATGAAAATAAGGAGTTCTTGTTTTGAGGAATGCTATCAAGCTTTCACTGTCTGATAACGAGCATGTGATAGGTGAATGGCGTGACAGAAGTGCAGGGCTTTGACCTTTGTTAAATATTTACAGCATAGATGAACAAAATATGTCCTTATCCCCGGGGATTTAAGTCCACCGGAAACAACAGCATCACTCTGCCCTGTGGGAATTATGTGGGATGTTTTTCTTGAGAGGAAAACAGACCCTTGGAGATTGTTTAACCCCCGGAGATTCATACTGTAATGACAAAATCATGGCTTTGAGAGGGAAATCATACAAACTGGGTGATGATAGCTTTTATTCTGCATTCCTCTCGTCAACATACTTCAACATTATGTTTTGAAAGTCAAGTAGAGTCATAAATTCTCCTACAGAGACAACAATGTGAGGCGTGCAGTGTGTGTAAATTGTTTAGATGGCTTCAGGAGAGTGCCATTTTTAGCAACAGATGCGGAGGATCTTTCAAAGCATTTCTTTTATGTCTGTTAGCAACATCCCAGTCAAAGTTTGGAGCTCCCCATCATCAGATTTTCCATCTCTACCCATGACTGTCAACACAACACACATTAAGTGACCTTTGTTTGAAGAAAGTTCATTCCCTTAAAAGACCCTTCACAAAAAAAGCAGCTATTTTGTCATCTGCTGCAGAGGGGCTCTTGAGGATAAAGAGATTTTCTGGTCATACGCAGCGGTGTTGTTCTCCCACTGACCCCATTTAATGATAGTGCTTTGAATGCAGCGGTTTCTGTGGGTGTGGATGCACATTTTGTGCCTGTGAAAACGCTTTCCACAAACAGATCTGAAGAATTTGATACACATTAGACACAACTGTCATAAGTGCTCCTCAGAATCCCTCTGTTAGAATGGAAATAGACTTCAGAGTCCCCTTACCTTATCCAACCACTCCCCTCAAAACGGGTGACAAAGTCAATTTGGAGGCATTTCTTAAAAGGTCAGCGGAGGATGAGATGAATAGACTGTGTTTTGGGTGACCTGTGCAGAGACGCAGGTGGACTTGCAAATAGAAAACAAATTGCTCAGCGCGAATATTGACATTGTTTCTGAGCGCAGCAGGAGACCTAAGAACCAATATTCACAGCCTTTCAAAAAGAAAATTGGAAGCGGTTCACATCCTGCCGGTTCACATTTGAATTGCTCTGGGATACAAATATGGTGACAGTAATGTAATTGCTATTGAGGCAAATATCTGGTGAGCACTAAACACAGATGAGGTCCTCGAGGACTGGAGGGTGAATACACACACACACACACACACACACACACACATACACACACACACACCACTGACTACTTTTTTTTTTTGAGCATACGAGAGACTTAGCTGCTGCTCACTGGACAAGACAGCATGTGTTTCCAGGATGATAAGCAACATGCAAACACACGTCATTTGCAGAAAACAAAAGAAATATCTCCCTTGAGTGTATTACAATGCTTTTGAAAGCAGCATGTCCCACTGCTTGCTTCCTCTATGATGGTACAGTATACGGTCACAGTTAATAAGCTGTTTGGGGAAAATCCTGACAGCATATTCAGCTGAGAGTAAGATTAATGCTGAGCCTGTAAAAGGTTTGTCTGAGGAAATGAAGGAAGAAATCATTTCAGTCAGGATACGAACAATGCAAGGAGTTGACTTTCCATTTATTTTTGTACTGTACTCTACCACACTCGATCCTGGGTAATGAACAGAGACACATCCTGGCAGCCGCTGATGATGCTGCTATCAACTCTTTAACGGGATTCACACAGTGTGGACTAATGGTTTTTATGGTGCTATAGTTTCTTTGCTCTCAGAAACAAGACAGTAAATGTATGGAACAATATCCTGCAATTCATCCTCATTGACATTAGAATTTCTTCCTTGTGGTTGTGTCTCTGCCAGTCGAGTTGCAGTTTACATCTTTGTCCATCAGACTCAAATGTAATGAAGACTTTGAAGGAATCTAATAAAGAAAATATCAAGAGTTTTGCAAAGTGGAGGTTATTACTATATTGATGCATGATGATTCCAGTGAATAATTTCCAGTGAGAAACAGTGGCGGCTCCAAGGGGAGGCCAGGGGGGGCTATGGCTCCTCTGGTACACTTGCAGCCCTGCCTCAGTGCCCCCTCCTCTGGCAAAAATAATAGAGTTCCAGGGATGACCTTTATCTGTGGGCTGGTGAGGAAGTTAGCGTTACTCTGGTTCCCTCATCAAAAGCTGAATAATAACCTTTACAAATGAACAACACTTTCATGATTTTTGAAGTCTAAATGCAGATGCCAAAAGTAAAAAGCTAACATTAGGCTATAAGCAAACTAAAGCACAGTTGCATGACTCAACGTCACTACCACAGTGAGGCTGTAAAGCCATGTTTGACGTGATGACGTTCTGTAGTTTCATTCAGCCACTTGCTAATGGCCACTCTTTTTTAAGATACATAAAAGCTTCAAAATTCACAAGAGGCGTATTTACAGATGTATTTTAGGGCTGCCCTCCACTAAGAATTTTCCATTAGTCAACTGTTCCTGATATTAATTGATTATTAAATTATATATTTTGGGCG
The DNA here is from genome assembly GCF_041903045.1 of Epinephelus lanceolatus. Lineage (NCBI taxonomy): Eukaryota > Metazoa > Chordata > Actinopteri > Perciformes > Serranidae > Epinephelus > Epinephelus lanceolatus. The sequence goes on from NC_135739.1 coordinate 4,837,624, forward strand.
GGGCAACACAATGGTTTGAGCTGAAGGTCTGAGAGAGAATAGTATCAGTAACATTGTTAACACTGTGCTACATTACGGAGAAATACAAAACCGTACTAATGAACCTTCATTAATATAGGCCTATATTTTATCTACAAGTGCACGTCACACACTGAGCGAGCCGCCTGTTAATGACGCTGTGGGCTAATGGGCATGTAGCTACTTCCATGTTTCAGATGATACGTCATGTTTGTAGTCGACCAATGAAGATGAGTTTACATATCACCTTGGGTTCGTCCTTCACCTTCTCAAAATGATCCCACACTTTGGATTTCCTGCCCGACATGTTATTAACTAGCCTGTGGAATAACCGCAGGTACCAGCCCTGGAAATTAACCTGACTCCTGTCTGACTGCTGAGCGTGGACACTTCCTGTGTCTGTCCTTTCAAATTAAAGTCCCACATGGTCCAGTCATATAGGTTTGGATTTATTTTGAAAAGGTTCAGCTCCTGGGGTCCGTTTCACAAAGCAGGTTTAGTGAAAACTCTGAGTCTATTAACCCTGAAATGAGGGAAACTCTGGGTTTTCCGTTTCAGAAAGGGAGGTAACTTAAACCAGAGAAAGCGGAGTGACTTCAGCCCGTTTCAAAAAGAGAGGTAACTGAAGCTTGGTGTCAGTTACTATGGCAACTGACTCTGTGAACCTAACCTGGTCAGGGGCAGGTTTTCTTCAGTGAACCTCGAGTTTCTAGCTGTCTCTTCCCTCTTACGCCACACACGCAGTGTGATTCATTCATTCGTTCGTTTAGTGTTGCACGGGTTTCAGCGAGTTTGATCATCTGGAGGAGGGAGTTATTCATCAGGAGATTATTCACAGGCCCAGAATTGACGTATTATCATATCCACAACATTTTCTTTTTGAACGGTACCGTTTCACATCACAGTCCATCATTTAGCTCCATAACCTCATCCGTCGTGACATAACCAACGACAACAACCGTGGATGTGCACTTTCATCTACCCAGATTCTTTGTGTTGCTCTTCGTTTTTTGGCAAACGGGAGTTTTCTGTATAATATCGGAGATGCAGAAAATATCAGTAAGGCCACTGTCTGCAGAGCCGTGAGAAAAGTGTCCCTAGCTCTGAAACGTCTATTAAACTCTTTTGTTGTTGTGTTCCCTGGACATAAACCTGTGAGGGTCATCAAGGAGGAGTTCCACAGGACTGCAGGTGAATGATGTAGAAATCAGTTAAAATTTATGATTATAAATCATATTCAGTTAATGACATGGTGCTGCAACCTCAGACAGGGATTAGTCATTTTAATTTCTTTTAGGATTTCCCGGTGTGATAGGGTGCATTGATGGAACCCACATTCCCATCATTGCTCCTTCACGAAATGAAGGACTATGTGAATATGAAGTCCATTCACAGCATTAATGTGCAGGTAGACTGACTGTCTCAAAATGTCAGACTGCATCACACTGCAAAAACTCAAAATCATTCCAAGAATATGTGTCTTATTTCTAGTCAAAATGTCAAATTTTTAGTCAAAACAAATCACACCTAAAAGTAACTTGTTTTTAGACCATTTTCACTTGAAAAATAATGAGGTGGGATTGCATCTAAATGAACTAAATTTTAGCTTTAACACCATTCCACCTGTTCTGCGTCTGTAGCCTAACATTATTGTGATTGCATAAATGTATGAAATAAATTTAAACTTACGGATTGACTCGAGCAGTAGTTTTCTCCCACGCTGACTCCCGTTCAAATTCGCTGTATGAGCACATTAAAATATCCAACTCCAGTAGGAGGAGTAAAAAAATGCAGAGCTTTTCTTGTAGCTTGTTGCCATGGTGAATCGTGGTATCGGGGCTCCACTGATGACGGCTTTTTAAAGTCGTGGTGCACGCGCTTAACTCAGATTGAACAAACTCTGTGTTGACTGAACCGATTGAAATCACCTGTTCTGAAACCTGTAACCCAGAGTTTCCCATCTCAGAGTTACTCAACTCAGAGTTCAGGGTTAGGCTCAGAGTTTGTTGAACCTCCTTTCTGAAACGGACCCCAGATAGAGTTTCATGTTTGTTTGTTTGTTTGTTTGCTTGTTTGTTTAGTTTTTTTCCTGCGACTAAGCGACCAATGAAATCTTGCCGACTAAAGACCTCTCTGGTCAACCAACATTTGGGCGATTATGTGATGTATAGGCGTAATAACTTATAAAACCACACAACCTAATGCATCCATTAGTACCAGTCATGTTGGGATAGCTTGTTGAGAAGGGGGCTAAATAACAGTCCAAAATTTAGACAAAGTTTTTGGTGAGGGAGCAACTGGCATGGCCATTTTAGATTTAGCAGCTACATGTAGGCTGTGATTAATGCAAGGTGAGGGCAGCAGGTGTCCTGTGGCTAAAGCTAAATGCAAAACAACAAGAAGTGGAGGAGAGGGAGTCCTCTCTCTTTTCCTCAGTAGGAGAGGACATGAGTTGGGGGAAGGTTTTCTTGAACTCTCACCTCAAGAAATCTGACTAAAAAGGGGTTCTATGGGTACCTACAAGTCTCCCCTAAGCTTGAGAAGGATTGTTCCCAGTAAATGCTGTAAAGTAAAGTCTGTGCACATCAGATAATTAGTAACATTAGCTGTAAAATAAGAATGACACAAAATGGAGATCTAGTGAAGGTGCAGTCATCCCTGTCAGCCTATCATCCTACTGCTCTTCATTTTAAATATGTTTCTTTCTGTAACGTAGTTCTTTCTTGCTGCAGTCGTGCGCGCCCTCCACCTCCCCATCACCGCCTAGTCTTGACAGATTCATCAGCCTCATCCGCCTCAGCACAGGCAGCAGCCTCTGAGTCATCATCCACCACCACCACCACGACTCCATGGGGGGATTTATCTTGATGTCCCACGATCATAAAATATCTCCCTCTGATGTCGAAGCGCCATAGACTTCTTAAATCATCTGTTAATCTGTACACTCATATACCATATTAAATATTATCTTTACTTTCGTCCTCTGTCCCTCCTGATTGAAATATGTAAGTATGTGATTTCTGAACTCTCCATATAGACAGTTTTCAGCTTGCCCATATAGATCACCAAAACAGCATGAACAAATTCCTGAAGTTCAGTTACGGCTTTTTGTTTTGTTGTGCCACCAGTTCATCTGACCACCTCTATGAAAAATTTCTGGGGATGCCACTGGTGAGAAACATGCTGTCTTCACTTATTTAGAGACTGTTTGTACAGAGGAGTACAGAGGAATATAGAGGACTGAGGAGTTTTGTCACATCGTATGAGGACAGTCGATTGAAGCTCAGTATCAGCAAAACCGATGAGCTTGTGGTGGACTACCAGAGGAACAGGATACAACACAAGCTGTAGCCATGACAGTAGACGGTGCTTCAAATATGGATGTTGCTGCAAAGAAGCTACCAGTCTAAAATGTAGATGCTGCACACACACATCTTCAGCCCAGAGGCACAAAAGATTTTTCCATCAGCACAGTGTCAAGGTCAGAGTCACCAGTTCAGTATCCGACCAAATGTCTCCCCTTCTATTTCTGAGTTATGACATTGATTTCTGGCCAAAATCATGTTTTATGAGGTCAAGGTGACCTTTGACCACCAAAGTCCAAGTGGACATTTGTGCCAAATTTGAAGAAATTCCCTCAAGGCGTTCCTGAGATATTGCGTTCATGAGAATGGGACGGACATACAGTACAACCTGAACACATAAAGCTGTTTGCAGAGGCATAAAATACGTCACACTTCTCTGCCAGAGTTCTTAATTAACCCTAATGCCCCAAATAAGCTAATTGCCTGCAGAGAAACCCTTCACTGAATACTCTTACCTCAAGAGGTCAATTAAACACGTCTCTCTGTATCATCAATTTCAACATAATTGTGTAACTTGTTAATTACAGCAAACTGTAAACTTTTCTGATTTGGGCTGACAACCCTTGAACTTATTAAATTCAAAGTGTAGTTCAGGACTTGAGGAAATGTAGTTTAGCGTTTCTCAAAACTCAGCTTTTCAACAATGAATTTGAGTAAACTTGCAGATTGACCAGCCACAGGCTTTCTGTTATCAGTGAAGTGGTGTCAGGCTGAGTGACGGCCAGTGAAGACACACAGATGGGAAATGTCTCACTTGCCTTTCCCATGACACTGGTGGGCAGTTTCTTAGAAGCATTCGTTTCAGGTCGTGAACTTCAGTTGTCATTTTCTGACTGCTGACAACAAGTTCATGTGCCATTTTCATGTTTTCATTATGTTCAAACAAGACTGAGTCTAAACCTGCTCCGGCAGATCTGTGAGGCTGCACTAAGCCACAGCAGTGCTTTGGGCTAAAGCAGCTATAATCATTATTTTTATATAGTAATCTATCAAATGACAATGTGACAATGTGAAAGGAGTCACTTGTAGGGATGAAACCACAGAGAATCATCACCTGAATCTGTGGCTCCTCTTGGCAGACAGATGACAGCTCAGTGACAGCTGACAGACGCTGCAGTGACAGATGACACCGCATAAGTGGAAGTACTACATATTGTTTGCAACTCGTGTATGCATTTATATAGTATTGCTGCATGATGCTAAGTGGACTGAGAGTGATATATGAGCAGGAGTCAAAGTTCAAGGTGCAGTGTTATGATGAGGTCCAGATGCTGGATGCATACTCAGGGAAGCCATTGCCAAAGCACTTTTACACTACATGTCACATTCACCCATTCACACACAGTCACACTGGTGGCCCAGGCTACCACACATGGTGTCAACTGCTGCTCAGTCATCGGGAGCAATTTGGGGTTCAGTATCTTGCCCGACGATACGTCAGCATGCAGGCCAGAGGAGTCGGGGACGACCTGCTCTACCTCTGAGCCACAGCCCCCTCATCATGTTTACCCTAAACATAACGAAGGATAACTACGGTTTATTCTGAACCAAGTTATTCACCTTTCGGCTAATTATCAATACAAAAAAAATAAACATTGTATCAATTGATGCTTTAGTAAAAAAATGAAAAAATAAAATGAAATCCAAGTGGGCGGCCACATGAGCTGAGAAATGCACTGACCTGTAAGGGCAGCTGCTGTCAGCACTGAAAGTAAAAAGAAAGAGGTACACCAGGCTATTCAAACGGAGGCTGGGACCTGCAACACTGGAGAGTTTAAGCAGACGGCACTAGAAATAAAAGGACTGTGTCCACTCAGACGAGGAAGAAGAAAAAATTCTTTAATCCCTGACGGGAAATTCAGCTTTTTCACTTTGTTGTCACATACACAGACCTGAAATACAAACACATGCACTAACAGGACCATACATGCATTGAACAGAGATGTCAGAGGGGTTCAGGGCCTTGCTCCACCTGTATTTGGTCTGTACAGGGACTTGAGCCCACGACCCTCTGGTTCCCAAGCCAAATCCTCATGAACTGAGCTACTGACACTCAGGTGCTCTTGGTTGCACTCGGCCTGACAGAACTTTGGGTACCCTCAGTTAGGTGGTCGGTATACAATAGAATGTTTGCATATAGAAAACTATGGTCTTCCATCACAGACTTTTTCAGTAAATACAGAATTGTATTTCTCAAACATTATTTTTTCATACAAAAATATTCTGTCTCAAGGACGACTGTAGGCGCCTCAGTGGAACAAATCAGTCATCTCCTGTATTCCATGACAGTGCGCCAGCAACTGGGCCTTTCAGCAAGTGATTACACAGATTTCTCCATGCATGTGTTGTACGCTAATGGTTTTACATTATTTGACGCTGTGAGCTCTCCTCTTTTCATCCTTCAGTGAGTAGATGTGTGGGGCAGTCAGATGACCATGAAAGGAGGGAAAGTCAGAGGCCATGTGGTGGATAGACGAAAAAGGCAATGAATGGTCTCAAGGAGGTTGTAATGTGGCTGAAGAGGAGGACAGAGTGTGAAAGTTGCTCTGTATCTGCTGGATGTGTGAATAAACACCTGTTTGAGAACAAGTTCCCAACATCAACCTCAAATATGTCCATACTGTGTTCACAGCTTGTTTCTGCTGCCCCCAAGTGGTGAAAAGAATAATCAGTTATTGTTGGTTAAAGCGGGTAAAAGCTTACGTGTTAGCATGCTAACATTTAGTAATTAGCACGAAAACACAAAAGCCAAGAGGAATGTCATGCCTGATTTATGGTGGGGCGCTCAACACTTTAGAGTGTTGCACAATAAGAATTAAAGAGCAGAGTAAAACTGTAGCTATCAGTGTCTGGCACCTTTAGTGAAGCGTAGTCTGCACAAACAGCTGTTTGAATCATACAGCTATCCAGCTGTATTTGTGTTTTTAACTTGAACTGAATCTACATTTCTAGATCAGCTTCCAGTTTGTGAGCAGCAGATTCCTCTCACCTGCCATGGTGGGCTGGTAAATAAAATCAATGAATCAATAAATGTGAACACTGATTTCCTCCTGTGGCAGGAGCTGCTGCTGACAGACGAGTGCTTCTGTGGTGCAGGTCGGAGTCGGTGTGGATTAAAAACTGCTGTCTCCATGGTGATGATAGTAACACTACCAATCCTTTTGCGCAACAAAATATGATGTTGTTTGTAACATAAAATTGTCCAGATGCGCAACGTGTTGAGGAGGGCTGCAGTGGTTTAGCGGTTTTAAGGTTTACCATGATATGAAATTTGACGGTTATCATATCGTGTATCGTGTACAATATTGGGAAAAAATGCAGCGTTTAAATTGATTTTCAAAAGGAATAATAAAACATTTGTTTCAACAAAAATAACCCTTCAGTTTCAACACGTTCTCACTCTGACCTCCTCTCATGACGTTAACATTTGGTCATGGACTTTTCACATACACATACGACGTGCAAGGCACCCCAGTGCGTTGGTGACATTCTGGGACATCGTGTCAAGTCATGCCTGTCACATGCATTGTCTTTTCTCAAAATACACTTCTGTTTTCACAGGAAATTTAACGTTTACATACATACAGTCTCTTTCAAAATAAAAGCACTACGTCGGTACAACACCGCAAATTGAATTTTTTTTTTCCTTCAACAACAAATGCACATGGTTGGGTTTGGCTTTGGAATCTTACAGGATGCGAACACCGCTCTCTTGGGTGAAAGTTGGCGTTTGTTGGACGCATCTGCTCCAGTTGAAGTTTCACCACCTTAACTTTTGTCCTTGTCCCGTCACGTTTCCCCCTGATGCCACTGGGCGCAGATAAACTATAACTGCAACTGGCTATGTATCATAAAAGGATGCCTTTTTTCGTTGGTTTCTGACGCAGCAAGTCACTGCCCAAGCACTGGACTTCGATGACTTTGGAGTGAGACCAGGCTCGCCATTTTTATTCTTTAAGGGTCTTAAGGACTGATAATAATATTTCTGTAATACTGTGAAACTGATATTTTCTGAGACAATTATCATATTATAAGAATCTCACTGTTTCACCCCCTGTGTTGAGTTACACTTCTTTTTGCTTTGTTCAGCAACACTCATCAAAAGTGTTGAGCGCCCAACCATAAATCAGGCTTTAGTTTTTCAGATATTGATATAGTCATAAACCAAAAAAGATATTAAGAAGAATGGCCAAAAACCATATTTGTGAGCCAGAGCATATGGCATTTTCTGACCTTCAGTCATGACAGTTGATGCAGATTGATTGTTGCTCCTTAAACTACACAAGATGTTACTTAAATATTTCCTGTAAAATGACCTTTCCTGGTGAACGCATTTGTTGTACTGCTGTCTGTGGCAGGGAAAAAACCTATCTGACTTGAAAAATCAAATTTTGGCATTAAAGCATGGAGGCTTTCTCACACAACCTTTGGACAAGAGGAGCACGAGATGTTCCTGGCACAAAACCTTTAATGAATCAGCGTTACTTGTTTGTTGTGCCAACCACTGTTCCAAATAAAGGATGAGAGGCACTGAAATAAAAGGCATAACAGGAGCTGGGATAAGCACAAATACCTGGAGTACTTTAAGTGCTTCTTATATTTGTCCCCAAAGTGTCTTGCTCTCCTAGTAGTTTCATACCTGTCGGAGTTTAGTGGCTGAAACACAGAAAGCTTCAAATTACTTCAACCACTACGGCGCCTTTCATATGGGTTTTCTACGGGGTTAAAGGGCAATGAAACTAAATTCCCTGTTATTAAGCTGTACCTCAAGACAATACGATCTCCACTAACATCATTACCTGGTGCCTGGAAAATGAGTTTTTCCACCTCTGTTATCTCCATCAGAGTTTGGAACACCTGGGGATTTTGCACTTCATTGAAAGTCATCTTTCCAGTCAGGAGACAATTTACAGGGGATAAGGTTCAATGGGTAATTTTGATTTGAGAGCTCAAGCAAGCCGATCCTCTAATGTGATGCTCCTAATGCTCTCTGTTTTGTTTCAGAGAGATCCTATTCCCAAATTTAGACCGCACCGTCCGGGGCCACAGATACATGAATAATAAAATAATGAATATGATCAGGTTGCCAGGCAGTGGGTTTGACAAACAAAGCTTGACACTGTAATAATCATGCTCATGTCTGTGGCTTTAATATTGTATTTTCTCCCACTTTGCCTGTTCAAGACCAAAGATAAAACTCTACAGAGGGAGTACACACTAAGCTCCTCTATTTATTTATTTATTTATTTAGCAAAAATTCAATCAAAAGTAATAATAATAAAAAAAGTTTGACAACCTAATTTTCTAATGGCGCAGATCGAGTGTTTGGGGTTTTACAGTTGGCCGTCTGTTCCACTTGATGACTTGACATAATAGGAAAGTAAATTAAAAAAATAGAATTAACATAAAAGGTAAACAAATATAGATTTATGTCACATTTTATTAATTAATTAAATGTATAAATAAATAAATATGAAATAAAAGAAATGCAAAAAATAAATGTGAAAATTTATTAGAAATAAAAAAACATTAAAAAAGCAAAATAAAATAATATCAATCTATGTCACATTTTATCAATTAATTAAATGTTTAAATATATAAATAAATATGAAATAAAACAAATGCAAAAAAATAAATGTGAAAATGTATTAAAACTAAAAAGTGATTGAAAAAGCAGATTAAAACAATATCAATTTATGTCACATTTCATCAATTAATTAAACGTATAAATAAATAAATAAATAAATAAATAAATAAATATGAAATAAAACAAATGCAAAAAAATAAAAGTGAAAATTTATTAAAAATAAAGTGATCAAAAAAGCAAATTAAAACAATATCAATTTATGTCATATTCTATCAATTGATTAATGTCTACATTTATTTTTTTTATTATTATTTTGTTACATTTAATGGCATATTGATTTATTTATTGAGTCGTTTGTTGATTAATTTTGATTTTAGCAGCCTCTGTCCTTTATAGAATTTGACATCTTTGGACAACTCAACAAATAAGTTTCTGAGCCATTGTCTACAACACCTAAAAATAAAATTTAAAATAATTAACTGATTAAAAAAAACCCTAAAGAGCAGAGTAAGTAAATAGGGGAATTAAGGTAAATAAATGAAGAAGCAAATTAAAAACAGAAATATACATTTATGTCTATATTTATTGCCTATAGTTATTATTTTAAATATTATTTTTGGGACATTTAGTGGCATATAAAATGTATTTATGAAGTCATTTATTTTTTTGGCAGCTTCTGTCTTCCCAAGGATTTGACATAAAAACTAAATAGAAATGTAGGGAATTAACACAAAGCAAAATAAATAAAGAAACAAGGTAATATATCAATTAATGCCTGCATTTACCTTTAACTTTTTTTTGATACATGTAATAATTAATTATATGTATCATGTACATGTATAATAAGTAATTTATTTATTATTTTGGCAACATTTGTCCTCCATACAGTTTGACAACCTGTTATTTATCTGATGGTGCAGATCCAGTGTTTTACTGGTCAGCCTTCTGTTTCACTGGATTACTCTCTGAGCTGATGTCCACAGTGCCTCACAAACAATAGACGTTCTTATCTATTCATTTTTAAGGTTATTCTGTAAGACAGATCATTTGTGGGCAGCTTCAGAGTGAGTCAGCAGGATATGAAGATCAGTGGTGGTGAAATGCCAGGCACAAATAGATTTTATTGTCTTAAATTGTTGCTTATGTAGTTATTTCGTGTGCTTATCTTCCATCTGCTAAACTTTGTCCTCCAATTTAGTCACTCTGATGTGATTCCACTTTAAATGCTTTGAAAAGTGCCTCATAAATTATTATGACAGTCATGCCGGATTAAAGTGAAGTTAGATCAACCTGAAGGCTAGCAAGCATCAACCATGTAGAACATTCACAAACTTTTATACACAGCAGGTGTGCAGTAATCAAAGCATGGCTGCAGCCGGAGCTCATAAACATTGTGCTTGTGATAAATTTCAGTCAAGTGATCAATTTTGATGACAAGAGGATCAAACAGGGCACACTTAAATTATCTATCACAAACTTGGGGAACTAATTAAATTATAAGAAAGATGATGAAGTGTGGTGCCAATGACTGGCTCCACATTTTAAAAAGCCCATTTTTTCTGCCTCTGCCAGTTTCTCCTGTACAGAAATGAGAAAATGAGGAAATCCAACCTGATGTTTTTGTGCCCTACATTAACTTGTCACTTGTGTCACTCAGCTGTCACTTGTCACTCACTGGTGCTGTCATGAGACCATTTTCCATTTGTTGGCTGATTACGTTTGACCTCGTTTTGTATGTTAATTCAGCACACAGAGAGGTGAGCAGCGAGAAAAACAGCCCAAACAAACAGCTCATCCAGATGAGTATACAGAAAAGTAATTTGCCTGGCATGAATACGCAGATGCCATTTAGGACAGTGACGCACCTAATCCCCCCACCTGCTTGTCTTTGGACTGTGGGAGGAGGCTGGAGAAAACCCATGCTGACACAACCCAAACCAGGAGCCCTCTTGCTGTGAGGCGACAGTGCCAACCACTGCACCACCATGCTGCCCTGGGCTTAGGTGTATTAAGAGAATGTAGGAGGCAGGACTCCTGTTCATGCCTCCATGTATAAAATAACCCAGATAATCAGAGCTGCTTCCGCATTATTGGGCCAATAGTGTGGGTGCATTAGAGACCTCCACCGGCTGAGCCAGCTATTGGCTCACTGGTCTGCTAACTTGAATGGGGATAAAATGATTTAACTGTGCAACTCCTCTAGACTTTCCAAATGTTATTGGACTGACTGGATCAAACTCCAATAGTGAAAGGGGGTTGTAACGCTCAAAAAAAAGTATCCACTGATTTACAGACATCTCTTTCCCAAGGAGAAAGTCTATTCTGGCCACATGACATCACTAGGCGAGCTGTAAGTCCACTGTTTTGCAGCTATGAAAACTGGCTTCAAAGCTCAAGGCACTTCCTGAGGGCCTGCATGGCTCTGGGTCAGCAACTAATTACAACCCATACTTACATTTATTGTAAGTCTAGTGGCTGTAGTAATTATTACAGGAGCAGAGGAGGAAGTGAGGTGACGTAGTCTAAAAAATGACTAAGTCTGCCCAGTGTTGTTTAAAAGTCAAGGGTGGGTGGGAGGGGATGGGTCAAACAAGTACAGGACTTTGACCGAGGAGAGAGGTGTTCATGCTCTGAAGTTAGCACTGACTTCTTTCATCATCAAGAACAACAACAACAACAACAACAACAACATCCACAACAACAACAACAACAACAACGCGTCATATGCTAGTACATGTAGCATAATGCAACATATTGTACGCTGTAATTACATTAGTAACAAAACTACTTATTTAGCCTCTCTAACTCTGCCAGGACGCCGATGTCCTCGCCCCCCTCCTCTGTTAAATGGTATCTCCCAGGCACACTACGTCATCAAACCATGTGATGTTTGGTATTGCCAGATTCAGGAAGTTCTCGGCTTTTCAAAAATAACATTGTTTTTCTTTTATTTCTTATGTATTTCACACCAGAGCAGCCTAAACACACAAAGTCCAAAATCGCGATGAGTGGTGACAAGTCATGTCATGCCGTTTTTTGACAGGAAAAGTTAAAGGATTACTCGCGACCTTATGTGGAGCCGTTAGCAGGCACGTAGCTGTTTTATAAAAGGTAAGAGTCTCACTCCTATCACTATTTTTGGCTGAGATATACCGTCTAGAAAGTGGGATCATAACTTTCAAGTTTCATATGGCTTTATTTGGTGATATTTTATGGTGTTTCTGTGTCATAAACAACATCAGCTATCATAATCACACCTGATTTCAATAAGGTACGATGTTTGAAGCTGGCTGAGTGTTGTTTGATCACTGATAGTACTGTTTTGAAGCCGAGTGACCGACTTGTCATCTGGAGCTCCGCCTGGATCTTTTCATGGAAAAAACACTGTAGAATGGTCATACTTTGTGCAGTCGTCTTCAAATTTGAAACGAGTGTTCACTGATAGTGTGCCTACAGCCCCATACTGTCATTTACCTGCTCAGATGAAGCCACAGACAGTTATTCATCCTGAAAATTTTTTTTATTTTATTTTAGGCAAAATCTTCAATTTTTTACTGATTTCAGAGGCCCATTACTCTGTCTCTGTATCACCTAGAGTGTTTCTGAGGCTATCTGGCAAGACCTCATGCATGCATGTAGTCAGAGAGGTTCAGAAGCTACAGTCATTTTAATTTGGGTATGTCATTTTAGGCGTTTTCGCTACAAAATGGGGGTGGAGTACAGCCAAAGCATGATGTTTTGCTACAATCCTAACCCAACCTGGGGCCTGTATCACGAAGTCAGATCAACCTTTCCTGGGTTACCCAGACCTATCCTGGGTTGACTAATCCTAACAATGGCAATCAGGATAATCGGTATCATGACGCTGGATATCAACTCGGTAACTCAACCCAGGGTTGCTTTATCAAGAACTGTGAACGCGCACGCAGCGAACCAATCACAATCATGAGAGAAGTGCAGCGTCACTGAGCGTCACTGAGCGTCCTCACAGAGTGCCGTATGTGAGAGAAAAAAAAAAAGTATTTCTCGTGAGGATCAGAGATTAATTCTACTAAAATATGAGGAGGAGAAAAGCAACATTACAGAAAAGGCCAACACCGTGGCAGCTGCAGGAGGAGGAAACATGCGTGCCAATGCATAACGGGATGAATAATGTTTAGTTTTAGTTTAGATTAGTTTATTTGCACATAATGTTAAAAACAGACAGTATAAAATTTACAAGATTAAAAAAAGAAAAGTGCTGGAGAGGTTAGAAGCCACTAAAAGCTTATCAAAGAAATTCCCCTGTCAAAACATCAATGAAATCACATAATAGAAAAGAAAAAAAATGGGTCAGGAAAGAAGAAATAGAGGAGGAGAGAGGGAAAAATCAAGACAAAACAAGGTAGCAAATAAAATAATGTGTAGGTTAAATTACTCATCACTGGTTCAAGTAGCTACAGTACCTGTACCTGTACATCTGACACTGATCACACCCTTGAATCCCATGAAATCAATGCTGCGCAGATGAATTGCGTGTATTACAATTATCGTCTAACATCATTGCGTCTGATAAATTGGTCTTCTTTGTCATAACGTTATATATGCTACAATAAAGCTGAAAGCTGACGCCACAATTAAATCATATCAACACCAAATTGATAGTCTGAATAAAATCATCCTGATATTGAGCTGTGTTAGAAATTAACAGCTGCGCAGAAATATACCTAGTCTCCCTCTTTAAAAAACAAAAAGGAAAATCCCTCAAACACCATGAAGTGTAGACATGATAGGCTACTGTCCACATTTCCAGCAGCAAAGCTGTCAATTAGGCCCATTATCTTTAACAGGGATCATTTCCTCCAACAAAACAAAATGTTGGCACTAATTAATGGTGCTATTAAGTGTCCGCAAATGATCAGTTTCTTTCTTATGAAGGGATGGGATGAAAGTTCGACTTCTTTCACTCCTTTTTGAACAATCTTTTCATTGCCTGTTGTTGCTTTCTTTTCTTTTTTAATGTTCAAAATAAACTTTCAAATCAAAATCAATCAAATGAATTAAACTTCCCATCATGACTGGGCTGCATTTCTGTCAGCGGAGTCATTTTTTTCCGAACAGCTGATTGGCCAGTGGGTGGTGCTTTTTATAGGATCAGATTCAACCCTGAACTTACCCTGCTCCGGAGCAGGATAGCTGTTCAGAGTAAGTTACCATGGTGATCTACCCCGATAAGAACTGAACCGGCTTCGTGAGACCGAAAACCCGGGGTTAACTCTGAAGTTACCTCGCTAAGACATTAATCCTGCTTCGTGATACAGGCCCCTGGTCTCACTCCAAAGTCGTTGAATACTGGCACTTGGGCAGTGAATTCCGCATCAGACACCAAAGATGAAAGCCCTCCTTTCATGTTGGCATGATACGTGGCTGGCTACCTGATGGTGTCAGGGGGAAACGCAGCTGGACAACAGCATAAGTTAAGGGAGTGAGGAGTCTCAGTAGGGTTGTTGTTTGCTTCCTGTATGAATGTTAAGCCAAACCCTGTTATTTGTTTCTAAATCTAACCATCTGCTTTGTTCCCTAAACCAAACAACGTGCATGTCTTGGCTAAATGTAACCATGTGCGTTTGGACAAAATTGTCAATTTACGGTGTTGTACCAACGTAGTACATTTATTTTGAAAGACACACATGTAAACTGTAAATTTTCTGTGAAAATGGAAGTCTATGTTGAAAGAACAGACACAGACACACCTATGCTACCATGCATGGTATATGTTGACATGGAGAGTCCACGACCAAGCGACAAACCACCTAGTTTTGTTGCCTAAACCTCACTATGATGTTTTATAGTGTAACTGCAACCACAGGCTTTGGGAATCAATGGAAATGGAGCTATTCTGTTGTTTAGGTGTGTGATAGTGTTGTTTATTACCTTGTTATTTAATAAGCAAGTAGTGTCCAGTCTACTCAGATCAAAAGGACACTACCCGAGCTGTGAGAGTGAATCAAAACAGTGAAGCTGTGGTTGGACGGCAAAACATTGGGCTTAAACTCACTGTAAAGACGAGAGGAGCTGCAGATTCAGGTTAATTAAACCCTTATTTCTTTCTTCTAAAAACATATGTTACAGCAGCTTTATGTAAGTATTCTGTAATTTAATAGGGTGAAGGGTTAACATTTCATTTCACAGTGGCTTTGAAAAATAAAACCACCCTCAATGTTTGTTGCCTTTCAGTCGGCTGAGAGACTCTCAGCCTGAAGTGCTGTTTTACAGCTTGTTTTGATTCATTACAAACTGAGAACTGGACTCAGACCTTATTTACTGCTGTGGGAGCATCTGCCACTAACAAACAAAACCTTATTAGTGACACTGGTTTGGACATGATGAGGCTGCAGTCTCTGTCTTTACTGTACATACACCAGGAATCGACAATATTTGGATTTTTCCAAACACAGTTATGCTGACCTTCTCGGGTACAGCAACGATTTGTTTTTGTTTTTTTAAATGGGCAAACACAGTGGACACATATTGTTTTAACCCCTCTTCTGTCCTCTGTGAAATACTGATAGACTTACAGTGTGTGGTTACATGTAGGCCTATTAGATGCAACACTGCAGCAGTGTTTACATCAGCCTGCAGAGATCACATCTCCCGGAGACACAATGCTACTTGTATTTTCACACGTGCCGACTGAATCCACACATTATCTGCAGGGACTTCGTATCAGGTAGAATTTAATAATGTATCACATAACCAACAGTGGCTTGTGCGGCTGCTTAGTGTTCCTGCAATGTGCACCGACAGCCCCCCAAAAACATACCCTGTGCTCCCTGAGTGCAGCCGAAAAAAGGAAAGTTAAATGACCTGAGAGAGAGAGAGAGAGACACACACACACACACACACACACACACACACACACCATTCAAATAATACAAACACCCCTCGAGTTTTCCTGCTTTCCCACACGAGTATGAGGTGACACAGCAAGCGCAGCACGTTTAACACACAGTAAATCTCTCCTCCGAGTTGTGCGTTATAATTGAAATGAAGGAGCCGGCTGAGCGAGAGGATGCTGCTCGCTGATATAACATCTGCCACAAGCTGGAACGTGGGAGTCCCATCGCAGGTAGTCTTCAAAGGAGGAAAAATGTCAGCAAAAAAAAAAGCAGCCATTTAGAATAGCGTGAAGAAGAAAACCACAATCCCCGAAGGGCCTGCAGGCTATTGATTCAGGAGCCAGCCAGCAGAGGCATAAATGTTTCTGTTTGGCTGTGTGCAAACATTTTTTTTATCAGTAAAGAGCATATTGCAATATCGATGGCTGTTTATCCCCCACATTCTGGCACAAACAACATCAAGCCAAGGATTTCAAACAACTTCATGTCTCCCAAAGATTCATATTGGTTTAAAAAAATTGGATCAAATCACTCGTCTTGTCTGAGCTTGGTAAACTATTACAATATCAGTGTGACCTTTTCTATTTTTGGAATATTCTGTTGTGATAACGTCACCATCCTCCAGCTCGCAGAGGAGCCGATTTTTCACAGTTTGATTTTGAAGGTTTGTATCTCAGTCCTCCATCCCCGACTGCTAGCCTGGGGCGTCTGTAGTGTAACATGATTAGCACAGTATCACTGGGGATAACCATCTCTAGGAGCTGTAGAACTATAGCACAAAATTAGGCTATATGAAATATAATCAAACTGTTCAGTGAGCGTTGTGCACAATTTTCACAGTGAAATTCTGCTATAATTAACTTTCACGCACCTCTTGTTTTTATTTCCCTGTCTTACTGGTCTAAAGAATCTGAGGTTCAGCACAGTAGCGATGGGCAGATCAGATTGTTTCACAGTAGGGCATTAACAGAAAAGTCAATTTGTCGATGTGTTGACGTCAGTGGCACAAGTCGACACCCCCTGGGAGGAGTTGACAAGTCATGTGTTTTTTTTCCCCCTCTCGCTCTCTGTGTGCTTGTGTACGGAATGCAATCGCTGCCTCTGATTACGCTGATACTTTATCCTTGATGGCATACTATAAGTGGAGCAGACTCCACGAGGAGTGTCTGCAGTCATTTGGGCTTTCGTAGTCAAGCGCACTTCCGCGTTGTAGTTTCCTGTAAAAATGTCCATGAAAAATCCCCGGGATGTGAAAAATACATGCCGAGCAGTCACTGGCGCGCGAAGCGGAGTCCGCGTGGTCGTAAAATCTGAGCTTTGCGCGCACAGGGCTTGTGGACGTCCGCTTTGAGTCCGCGCGGACCTCCGCAGAGTCCGTTCCACGTACGTTCCGCCCGAGTATGTTCAGGCCTTCAGACACACATCACATATGTGGAGATACTTCACTTTCCCGCAGCGTGTCCAGGGGCGAAAATCCCATTTCATAGTTGGGGGGGACAATAAACAGTAAAATTTTAGAGAATAATTCCGGGGGGGGGGGGACAAGGAAAAAAAGTTGTAGCCTGTCTGTTATACAACATCTTTTACCGCAATTTGACGCTTTAACCTTTTCTCTATCTCTCCAACAGGCAGGCATAGGACCTTTCTTAGCACTGGCTGAGTCCACCTGCACATGTCCAGATTTAAAACAAAATGATTGAAATCAAATTAACATGTACACAACAACAACAGTCAGGTGCGCCGTGCTGTCCAAGGTGCTGAGTGTGTCTGGAGCAGAGCAGGTCTCTGTGTGAATATTTATGCTATTAAGAAAACATGTCTCTCATTGTTTAATAGCAGCAAAACAATAAGGCTTCATTCATTTAAGACCGAAACTCGATCTATCTCCTTCTCTCCCTCTTTTTCATCTGGCTCAGGTGTGTGGAATGTCTCACTGACAGGTGGAGAGCCTACAGATATTAACTACGAGCCGCTCCGTCACTGACTGCTCTTGTCGTGTCCTCTCCCTCTTCTTTCTCTCCTGTCCTCTCTGACTATCACTAAACTCTGGCTTTTGAACAATGCAGGAGAAATGTTGCAGACAGTTTATATTATCAGCCTGGGCCTGGGGCTTGTTGTAACAGCAAATGGGATGTGTTGTAACTTGTGTAAGTTAAACTGTATCTGCGAGTGTACATCTTACTCTGCGCGATGTGGGCAGCCGGGTCCAGCCACACGCTGCAACTGCTGCCAAGTACTAACGGCTGCTAGCCCCGCCCGTTGGAAAGAGTGTGGGATATACCACAACTAGGAATGGGAGGGGGGGACTAAATCTTTTAAGATTTAAATAGCACATTATTGTGCTTTTATAATGAGCACCGCTTACATTGTGCTTTTAATAAATACTACTGCATTGTTCAAAAATTATTAATTGTGTCTCAAATTATTCTAGGGGGGTACAGCTTTATTGAAGGGGGAGTCATGTCCCCCCTGTCCCCCCCGGGATTTCCGCCCCTGGCCGTGTCAATGTGATGACGTCATCAAATGACTTGTCGACTCGACTTTATTGACAGATAAGTCGACCTGAAAAAAATCAAAGTCGTTAATACCCTATTTCACAGTAATGGTTCCCTCGAGCTGATACGTGAGACTATTTCGAACTTTTCAAGTTTGACACTTTTGGTGTCACATTCTCTGTGACACTTTTAACAGCCCATTGTCTTTCCCAACTCATTAAATATCAGTGATGCCGGCGTTAAACAAAGACGCAAACGGGTACCTTTGGAGCGTAGGGGAGGCAGATGGATCCAGAAAAACCCTGGACTTTCACCTGGGAGGCTGCTATTTGCTTCCTGTGTGAATGTTAAACCATACCATGATGTTTTTTTTTCCAAACATAACCACGTGCTTTAGTTGCACAAGGAAATAAATGTAAATACAAGGTGTTTTACCAACATCGTAAGTTTATTTTGAAAAGCACTGATTGCATCTAGGGCAGCATGGTGGGTGCAGTGGTTAGCACTGTCGCCTCACAGTAAGAGGGTTCCTGGTTCGATCCCAGGTGAGGGAGCCCCTCTGTGCGGAGTTTGTATGTTGTCATTGGGTTTCCTCCAGGTACTCCAGCTTCCTCCCACAGTCCAAAGACATGCAGGTTAATTGGTGACTCTAAATTGTCTGTAGGTGTGAATGTGAGTGTGAATGGTTGTCTGTCTCTATGTGTCAGCCCTGTGATAGTCTGGTGACCTGTCCAGGGTGAACCCCGCCTCTCGCCCAATGTCAGCTGGGATAGGCTCCAACCCCCCAGGATCCCCAACAGGATAAGCTGTTAGAAAATGGAGGGATGGATGTTTGCATCTCATGAGCAGAACCAGTGTATTTCCTGTGAAAATGGAAGTTTATTTTGAAAAGACACAATCCTTGTAGGTGGCATGGAGGTGCAGTGGTTAGCGTTGTCACCTCACAGCAAGAGGGCTCCTGGTTCGAACCCTGGGGTGGAGGAGCCCCTCTGTGTGGAGTCTGCATGTTCTCCCTGTGTCAGCGTGGGTTTCCTCCAGGTGCTCCAGCTTCCTCCCACAGTCCAAAGACATGCAGGTTAATTGGTGACTCTAAATTGTCCGTAGGTGTGAATGTGAGTGTGAATGGTTGTCTGTCTCTATGTGTCAGCCCTGTGATGTTATGGAAAATGAATGAATGAACAATCCATGTAACAACACAGCATGCTGGAACATCAACAGCAGACACAGGAGGATACCTTCAGTAGTGCGTCATATCTAGATGTGAAAGTCTACTGACAAAATGATGATATTCAACAAGTTTGGATGACAACGTGTTGGTCATATTACATGCACTCATCATGTGTAGTTTACATTCATAAAAATAATATGAATTTTATTGCATTGATTCAGGATCCAACTTGTTTGGAAGGAGGCAAAGGTAGCTCAATACAATGTTACAGACGAATGATCTGTCGCTCTGAGGGGCAAGTAGATGTCCCGGTCACCTCCACAGTCCCATGCTGCATTCATGTGGTGTCGGAATAATCTGAAATGAGGTCCTGATTATTTCATGGCTCATGTGATCTGTTTTCTTTGCTCTCCCTTATCAACATGTTGTTCAAACATTCTGAGTGATGAAATACTACAATCTGCAGCATCCATGTTGTTTTCACATAATGTAAAGCTCCTAAACACAACAAAGGCAGAAGAATGACCATCAGAGAAGGACATGAATGCACCATTGGCCTTTAAGTCTTACTTAAAGCTGCTACAAGGAACTTTTAACTGGATATGCAAAAGTCTCTCGTTTCTGCTGATGTCTGTGCGTGACCTACAACAGCAAATGAGACCATCGGTGTGAAGATAAGCTATTTCTATATAGTGTATATCCATACCTTTAGGAAACTGTGTCCGGGTCCACCTCATGTCACTTCCAGGACGAAACGATTTACGGCACTCAGACGGCACACGTCATCTTACCTAGCTGCTTACATTTATAGTGACTCTTATAAATAGTCACTATTCCTCCTCCTCGACCCGACGTCCGCGGGGAGTTAAAATAGCAGCAATCATCGGGTAAAAGTTCTGTGAAAGCACTGGACTCAGCAACAGTCAGCCACGTCTCAGTCACACAGAGAAAATCCAATCCTCGGGAAGTCAGGAAATCCTTCAGGATAAACGTTTTGTTCACTAGCGATCTAGCATTTACCAGCCCAATCCTGGCAGGAGCTGGCGGGTCCACGGCGTTAGCTGTCCGGGGAGCCACACACAGAGGCCGCAGGTTGCGTAGATTCACCCCGCGCCAGCGGGGATGAGGAGAGCAGGGGTCGTGGGGCTGGAACACCTCATCCGGGCCGACGACAGGTACCAGCCAGGCGTCGACAGGGTCCAGCGAGTGCCGAGAAATAAAGAGGCGAGGCACCGCTCCATACTCAGTCCAAGAAGCCGTGGAAATGCTCGCCAAACAGGCCTTCAGCCTTACCAGCCGACCACTGCGTTTATCCCGGCGGCAGTGGCGCTTACGCCAGAGAGGTGGAGCTGGGGCGCGGCAGAGCTGAGCTGGGATCCCCGATAGGAGCGGGGGCAAAGTTTTCCCGTCTTGTTGTTTCATTCATCCCCAAAACAAACACATGCGCGAGCCAGGTAAGCGTCTTTACGACAATACGCACTAGAGCTCATGGGAAATGTAGGCTTCATTCCGGCAAAACACTACCGCATTTGTCCACAAGGTCGCTAAAATCAACTCAAAATGAAAGTTCCTTGTAGGGGCTTTAAAGTTGGTCCATGCTTATTCATTCAGTGACGTTACTGCACTATGTTACAAAACATTACAGATCCATGAGCACTCGGACATTCGACAGGCTGACCTGCTACATATCGGACGCTAAAACTAGTTGTTCAGAAAGTTGTGGCATTGCAGCTTCTTTAACAAACACAAACCTCTCTCCATTTTGTTTTAGGATAAATCTTTCAATGTCTTCACCTGAAGCAGAAGGGGAACATATTTTCTTTTACCTGATTTAATAAGACAACATAACATTTTTATTTTATTTGATGAAAGAAAACAAACAACAAAACAAAGTTATAGTTCCTGTTGTTTCCTTTTTTATTGAACACCCCCCAAAAAATACAGTGGTTGAAGTGAATTTGCTGAACAAAGTGCTACTGTTACACACAGAACAAATAACTTCCAAATTGGTTCCTTACTCTGGAGGAACATCAGACATAAAGATTAGCTTGGTGGCTATGATAAAAATCAGACCTGATCAAAGTGCAAGCAATCTGCCTTTTCATATCCTCCTGCAGTCTGTGGCTTCCTGTCATAAAAGATCTGCACACGGTCTATCAACATATGAAAAAAAGATGCGTACAACAAATGACTGCTGTGAGAATTACCAAAGGTCCAGAGCAGAGAGTGAACCAAAGAGATTAATTTAGCTTATCTATTCTGACAGAGCAGGCTCAGCGTGCAGACTTTAAATTAAATAAAGGGAACAATTATGAAACAGAATGCTTTTAATTTAGTCACCACAACATGTCGCTCACTTGTTGCTTCAGTGTAAGTGGGAATTTACTGGCAAAGCATATGTGAGTGTGTCACATCACTATATGGGGTCACGTCATACACAGGTGGGGTCACTGAAGATTTCCAAGGTTGTCTACATATGAGCAGTGGCAGAATGACTTTGTGACAGCTTAAATCAGCGTTTCCCAATAGAGTTAACAGTGATGCTGAATGTCTTGGCAACTTAATGTGACAATTTAAACTATACATTTTCTGTTTGTTCTCTTTTTGTTTCTCTCTAAAGTCATTACACACCCCCCTGTGGGGTTGTGTCGTCATAGTTTTTGTGTCTTAAATTGTTTTGGGCCTTTGTGAGGTCATTTTGAGTCTCTCTGTAGTCATGTTGAATCCTTATTTGTAGTTGCTTTGTGTCTTTGTACTCATTTGGTGTCTCATGATTGGTTTGCCTCTTTTCACGTGTGTCTTTTTGCAGCTGTTTTGCATCTTATGTAGTTGTCTTGTTTCCCTTTGTGGTCATTTTGAGTGTCTTCCTGGTTGGTACGCGTTAATTTGAGTAAGGTTTTGCAGTCGAAGGCCACGAGGAACCCTGACACTTGGGCCACGGGTCTGTCAGCTTTTGAAATGTTAGAATTCTTGTAACACTGTTAATTCACTATCGTTGGTTTGTGGTCTGATAGCTGGACAAAGCAATTAATTTAAAGATGTCACTTCAGGCTGTGGAAACCTGATGGACATTTTCCTTATTTTCTGACAAAGTGATTGCTCAGTAATAAAAGAAACATGCATCTAAAATACAATTTAAAAATGATAATAATAATAATAATTAGTTGCAGCCATAGATCCTTGATACCTCCGCCAATACTTTCAGTTTGGTTTGTCCGTTTCGCAGCAGTATTACAGAAAAAAACTCCTTACCCGATTTTTGCACAAATCATTTTTTACTTACATTAACATTGCAGCGCCCTCCTCGTTTGATGTATTTTTACACACAAAAAAAGTTTAACGTCACTTCATGCTTCTGAAAACAAAATACAAAAGGCATGTTAATACTCACATTTACTCATAAATTTTGTTATGTATGAAACAAGATTCAAACAGGCCACTTGATTATTTACAAAAAAATATACTGCTACTATAGCAGAAGCCATTTATCGTCTACTTTTTTGTATCACGCATCACATGGGAAACTAGGCTGCTTTAAGTTTCAGAAACAGCAGTTCTAAATTGTCATTCATTATGTAAAACACCAAACTCAGACCAAGGGAAGCCACTCACATTAATCAGCACAGCTATGCCCGTCAGACATAAGAGCTTAATTACCTCTGCTCAGGAGAGGCTTCTGACTTAAAAAAAAACTACTCAACAGATTTCAGTGAAATTTCCTGGGAGCTCAGGAGGCTGTGGCCCAAAATAGAATTTAAAGATATACTACGCAGGATTGTCAGATACTGTTTGTAGACACATTTGCCAGCAAAAGTGAAAGTAAAAGCCAACCTCAGAGTGATTCTTGTTTGGCGTTTCGCCTCACTATATTTGTAATTTTTTTTTTTTTTTTTGGCGCTGTGTCTCCTGGATGCCTGCAGCTTACAGTCTAGTACATGGTTATTGTTAATGATAGAGAGGGAATACTTTTGTTTGAGTTAATACATTATTTTTTAAGAAAATATCCTGTACAGTGTCTTTAATAGTTTTTGGTGTGAATAGTGCAGCCATGTGGCCATTTATGAAGCACAGCAGAAACTAAAATCTTCGCTTCCTTGATCCAAAACACATTTTTCTGTCTCTTTTTAACATTTTAGAACTCTTTACATTTTTATCCAAACCTTCTCAAATTTAGTACATAAAATATTTGGATATGTTTTTGGTCCTCCATACAGTTTTCCTGTAACTGTCAGATTCATGTGGGCTGTGAGTGCTTATTCATCAATGCAACCAAATTTAGTGTAGTGTACAAGGAAACTGTAATGTGAGTAAGAGGTAATGTCCTACAAGGTATCCATTATCAGGAATTATGTAGGACAGGGAGGCCACGGTTGCCTTCACACAGTCCATTAATTCCTGATTATGAACAAAAAGAACACTTTGTACATCTATTTCTAAACAGGTGCGAAGGGGAGGGATGAGTAGGACACAGTTTGCAGTACAGTGTCTAACTTGCAAAAGAAATAGATTTATTGCAACTTTTCAGTTGAAGACCTTCATCGGGCAAACAGAGCAACAACTGATTGGCTGCTGAAGGTACGTTTCCAAAATTGTGCCACAAATTTAACACTTTTTCCAATCAAAAAATGACTCGGCTAACACTGCAATAATCATCACTTTCCCATAAGGTTTCTAATAAACTACTCCAGTAAATAAGACGAACCTTAGATACAGCTTGGCAATGGGAGACATTTCTATTTCGCTCAGCTTGTAAAACCCTTTGGCTCAGCTGCTAGCCACAAAGCTAACGTTTTGCTAACAAGATTCAAACTCAATAACACTGCATATGGTTGACAAACAGTAAATATAATTTGTCAACAAGACTAGTAGTTTGATGATGGATTAATGTATAGCAATGAATTGTAAATGGAGGCTATGACTGCATTCCTGTTGCTATGGTTACTCATTTGAGGGCGCTTTCAGCCCTAGAGTCGTCTCCTTTGGCCTGAATCAGGGACTCATGTTGTTCCAAAGTTGTATAATTGCCTAGAGTTGGTTCATGTTCTCACGGCAGCATTTACAAGAGGACCAGATCAAATGCCTTGTGTGAGAAAGCTGCTCTTGATTGGTCAGAATTTCCATGTGGGAAAAATCCAGGAAGTTCAAACGTTGAAGAAGAGTACACTTGCAAGATAAATGTGACACTTTCTAATGTTCCAATGGAGGGACAACTACGCAGGTTGATTTTAGCGCTGCTCATCGTGGACTATATTGCTGTCATTGTTCATTTTAGTCAAACCATACAGTTTGAAAACGAGGCGCGGCTCCAACTAGAAAACAATGTTTTGATGCACTGGATGTGCTGAATGTGCATATTAAGGCAGTACAGGAGGAGGTGCACATTAATAATCCTCCAGGACTGTAACATGCTCATGTTTAACCCAAACAATGTGTCATGTGACTGCAGTTGCTTCACATCCAGGTCGGAACACCTTCTCACCACAAACCAGCTGCACCAGAGTTCATTTGTAACCAGACCGAGACCACCTCTTCAAGAAGGTCTCAGTCTGGTTGTTTTGGTGCGCACCTGAGTACAACTGCTGTGTTCACACCTGCCCAAACGAACCACACTGAGGGGGCAAACAAACTTGAGTTTGATTGAACTGAACCAAACAGGGCAGGTGTGAAAGCAGCCTTAGATATGGGCTGATACTTATTATGTAGCTACTGCATTAATTTAGAACGGTGAATATGGTTTCAGTGGAACTACTCAGTGAACTATAGTGTTTTCCTTGTCCATTATCAGGAATTCATGGTCATCCTGCAGCCAATCAGAATCAAGTATACACCCACGCCATCATGTCATCATGTATATCTAATAAGTGGCAGTACAGCAAGATAACTTTAAATGTGCAATATGTAATTTTCTGCCGTTAGGGGTCTCAAACCAAAACAATAACAGAAGACGGAGTTGGATGACGTCACAAAGTAGCGTGGGTTCATGGGAGTTGTAGTCATATAACAGATACAGATCTGACGTTCCTCACTCCGTGAAACCGAAACAGACCGTGGCAGTTTTTTTGGCAGAGCGAGCTACTTACTTTAACTGAGCAGTTAGCAATCTGCTAGTGATTTGAGCAAACTGCTAGTTACATAGCTTTACAGTTAGCAATGGCTTCTCCCTCTCTGCTGCTCCCTCTTGCTCAGTGCGTCTTATGTTTAGCTATTCCTCTGCCTCTTTTATAAATGCAGTTCATTTACCGGCATCAGCTCAGCATTATAGAAACCTATTGTTAGATGCTGTGGTTAGCCAGCCTCCGCTCCACACCGCTCCGCAGCAGAAGCCGCTGGCCGGAGCTCTGGTGCCCCGGCGGGCAGCAGTGCTTGCACTACACTGGTGGAAATGATTAATATTTCGATAACATCAGCCAGATGTTTGCTTACCTGTCTAGTAGAATACACACGAGGTTGGCGTCGAATTGTAGTCCTAGATTTTCATGAAGCTCTCTCCATCTCAGAAAGGCCACACCAATATTTATCGGGACAGCTTCGGTGTCAGAAGGTGCAGCAACCGTCAATGCATAATCATGATCCATGACGAAATCCTTCTCTGTACAAAGCCAGGGTTAAGGTGTTTAAAAAAAATCATCTGCAGTATTGTCTTTATTTATGTGTATTTAACAGAGATCTACATGTTCCCCTAATTTAAATAACAAATTTCGAGGATTCTGCAGCCTCATTGAAGGCATTCATTCTCAGAGTGCTTTTAGTTTAATGATATGCAGCACATTTGCTTTTGGCTTTGAAGCTTCTATATTCTAGTTTCTTCTTCTTCTGTGCTGCCCACATACTGTCTGGCTATCAGAGGTAAAATCTTGGTGATTGGTATTAACGGAGGGAGTCCCGTCAGGATTTTGGACATCATATCAAGTGGCAGGAACATCTGAAAAATAAAATACATCAGGGAAACAAAAAGTGTTTTCCTCTCCAGTGAGGACTCGAGAAAGACTCCACATGGCTGTTAGCCAGCTTCAGTGTTGTATGCGTCTATAAGGCTTCATGCCGATACATGTTTCTGATTTATGCATGCTGCTATCGCCAAAAAAAAAAAAAGAAGAAAAAATCCAAAATGCCACTGGCACATTTAGACCTTTTACTGTACAGTATGTGCCCTACTAAGCTGCACTGAGCGAGCAGATAAATGGAAACATGTACAAGGTAATACAATCCAATCAGTATGAATAATACCCAAGAAATGTATACAACAATCATGTTGAATGTTGTTATTTGCTCCTCTAATATCTAGGTAAATGATTTATGCCCTTCAGGATCGCTGGTTTTGTGCATGCACGGCTCACGGACACAGTTTACTGGGGCATCTAAATGCAACAGTCATCATTAACATTATTGATTACACCTGTTCTTTTCCACCACATGGATATCCACACAGCACGGCCTATTTTTCTTATTTTGACATCACATGTAGGTGTGCTGTCAAAGTCTTGTTTACCCATGCAGATGCCCATTTATCTTGGCCCAGCAAACTATCAAGCAGAAAAGATGAACGTAACCTTCTACGCGCGACACAATTATAATGCAGTGATTCTGGTTTTGCTCCAATTTATCACGAGTTAAAATAAAAGACCTCAGACTTTTTAATGGCTGATTTCTCTCAGATTTTGTGCGCAAATCTGTGTTAGTCAGCACTTTGTCTTTTTTTTTTTTTTTTTTTTTTACAAAATAATCCATCCACCTGACACGTGCAGCCTATCGAGATGTTGATTAAACAACATCATTACTGCACAGGTGTGCCTTGTGCGGGTCACAATAACATAACTTTCTGTGGGCCAACTATGAGCTTTTTGACTGGACAACAGCAAGCAGCAACTACGCTGCTTTCAAGCCAGTAGTTCGCTTTGCGGCTCCTTTAAATTGACGAGCACAATCGAACGTTCAATGATTCACATGATGAGCGACTAAAGCGACCAAAGCTGCCACAAATCTTTTTGACAGTCGTGCTTCTTGGGCGTCCGCGACAGACTTTGCCTCTTCCGAAGCTTCTGGTTTGAATGTACAGTTAGGGTTTGTAATCTTACGGGACGTGAAAACCGCTCTCCGGGGTGAAAGTTGGTGTTTGTCAGCCGGTTGCCATTAAATTATAATGGTGATTGGCTGCGCATCATACCAGTGATAAAAGACGGGGTTTTTTGTTGGTGTCTGATGCCGGCAGTCGCTCCCCAAGCACTGGATTTTGACGACTTCAGAGTGACACCGGGTTGAAGCAAATTCCAATTTCTATTTACATATTGAGGAAATGTTGCTATTTTATTCAGCAAAATGTTCACTGACGATGTATTTCAGTCGTTTTGAACAAAAATAGGCAACTTGCAATACATTATCTACCCAAAGTGAAAACACAATATTTTTTATTACTTTTTTTAAAAACAGCTGATCAAAATCTCAATCTTTCCCGAACCTTAACTAAGTGCATTTGTTGCCTAACCTATGTCAGGAGTGTGGATGCTTACCCAAAGTTGTGGTGTCAAGGTCCGGCACTTTGCACACCTGCCATCCAACCACCTCATTCCAAAGCCTACACATACATAGATGTAGTGTTTTGTTATCTGAATGAAATATTGTCTTTACACAAAATCCAGACAATGGTTATGTTCCGACAACGTGATTAAGAAAGCAGTTTAGTACCATACAGATGTAATTTTTACAAGACAGGGTTAGGCATGCTGACTGCACGAACGCCCACTGGAGCTGAGCCCTCAAAGACAATGTTTATTTCACACCCATAAACTGTCACCGATGTTGTTTCCAGATTTGGCTGTACATCCAACCAGCCACACGACCATAGACCACGTATAATGACACCAGCTCAGGACATCCAGCATCCTCCCCTGAAAGATTCTCTGAGAACAGCAACCTGCGCAGCTGATGCAACAGTTGGTTTGCGCAACCAAGAAATTCTGCACAAACCATCTCAAGGAAGTTAATCTGCGTGCTTGTGGCCTTACTGCAGTTTGTCACCATAAAAGACTTAAGTGTGCAAATGCTCACCTGCGATCACGTCTGACGATTTCTAGAAGCCTTCTCTTCACTGATGAATCCTATGTGACAATTAAAAAATGTCCTGTAGCTCTATATGTGAAAACCACCGTTCAGAGTGCAGAATCAATATATTTTTTCAACATACAACTGCACTTTTTAGAGTCTCCTTTTTAATGTGGCCAGCACAAGTCACACCTGTGTGGTAATGAAACTGTTTAATCAGCGTCTTGCTATGCAGCACCTGTCAGCTGGATGGATTATCTTGGCAAAGGAGAAGTGCTCACTAACATGGATTTTAATACATTTGTGCACAATGTTGAGAGAAATAAGTCGTCTGTGTGCACAGAATAAATACATAAAAAACCTTAGTGGACTGAAGGCTTTCTTGGAAAGTGGGCAGAGTTTTGGAGTGGCTGCTAGCTGGAGTGATTAAATGGGTTTGTACCATCTCTGTTTGGCATTATGATGTGTTTGTGGAAAGAGGCAACATGATGTTTCCCACTGCAGAGTAGGAAAAACAAACTGACACCACTCAAACATCATTTGTCAAAAAATCCAACAGTGCGAATATCTGTAAACAAAAATATTTTTTCTTGGGCTCATTTGCTCTTCTGCAGTCAGAACAGCCTGTTCACTGTTTTTGGGAGGAAAGAGGGTAAATAGAATAAAAAAGACACAGAAATCTGGATGCTTTGTGAAAATATTTTGACCTGTCAGGAACTCAAATTTCTGTCTGTTTTGTTTCTTCGTTAGTGAGGAACTGTAAAACCTTTTTCATAATGTTGGAGTGTTCTTTGTAGGCACTGTATGCACCTGTGTGATGAAACACTGCAGCTCTGTAGCCCTGCCACTATCAGGTAATCATCAAAAGCAGTCAGACAAATTCAATCATTTTTGGGTGCTGAGTTCCTTCCCATCTTAATCACATTTCAGGTGAGTACAGAATAGGGAAAATCTGAGAAGAGCTCTCCCAGATTCCACTTCATGAATGCAGCATGAGATTGTGGAAACCCTCCATTGTCTGCCTGCCATGTGTCTTAATAGTAAAGGTCATGTAATCTTAATGTCATTAAATCACTTTACAGCTTTGTACTCATATTTCTGACAAGACCAAAGAGCCAAAACAAAACCTGTCTTTTGACAGTATACAGCACGTGTGACAATTGTGACGTCAGTTAATTGTCCATCAAATAAAAAATCGTAGGGTAACACACAGAATATAACTGCTACTGGAGCAGCTACGTGACCTGCCCTCCAGCCCCCTTAGCTCCTTGGCCCAGTCGCATAAGTCCCAACGAAATTGCTAAGTTAGTGATTAGCTAGCTGTGAAGTATTTTGTTAAAAGAAAGGTGGTTATGGTTAAGGTTAGGGTACAGGTAATGGGATGCCTACATCTTGTTACTTATGCTAATGCTAACCTAGCAACTTATTTTGACAAAATTAAAAACATTTAAACCATGTATTGATGCAGAAAATGCACAACTAAAAATTCACCAGATTTCAGGATATTTGTCCTCCCAAATGACCTTTTCTTGTGTTTTTCCAGCACACTTCTGCATGCCAGATGTCAGTGCCCAATGATTGGCTGTCAGCCCACTGCTGTGGAACGCAGGACTTTGGATGCTTACATCTTATAGCTGAGCACCCTATAAAACTACACAGCTTGAGTTTATCAGCGGCTCTGAACATTAGCCTTGCCACAAAACACTGAGGAACTCTACCCCCTCTCATCCCTCTCCTTAAGGGCAGGGTGTTGGGTTTCAATGCCCGTCTTCCTCTTTTATTTATCCATGTGTCTTGTTTACATGTGTACGCCTCCCCTGTGTTAATCCATTTTTACTAACAGTCGCTGCTGAAGGGAAACTTTGCCAGTTTCAACCAGCTCTGTCATTGCAGTGTGTGCAGTGTGAGCAGATAGACAGTGTTCGGCTTCCCCCTGTGCTGCCAGCATTCATCTACAGACACTGCACTGACCCAGAGCTGGTTGAAAATTAGCAACGTTTCGCCACCTATATCGTTATTTTCCAAACTTCTGTGGCTGTTATATATCAGGAGGACAGACCTTAAGAAGCTGTGGCAACTTGAATTCAGCCAGAAGAAACTGACGACTCCCTGCCGGATCAGTAAACTTTTTTGTTTTGTAGTCCTGTAAGATAAATTTTTGTCCCCTCCCCCACAACGATTTCAGCACCCCACCACTGCACAACATTTTTAACCGTTTATCTTTACAGTACCTTCTTATTGTTTTGCTGTTGGTCCTGAAACACTGCAGCACAACCCTGTAACTATTAACAACCCACATGAATCCATGGCAACCAAACATTTTGTGACACAAGACACCAGAAACATTTTGTAACTTCACAATAAATCACTACACTCCATTTGGACTTTTATTTATTTTAATAATGCAGAGCATTTGCTGCAGTATTTAGATTGTTAAATAAAACTCTTCTTACTGTCGACACATGGCAAATTGACAAAATAAATATATTGCATATATAAACACAGAACATTATCTCAATGTACAGCCTGTTTTGCAGAAGCACACATCTTTCATTCAAGCTGCCACACTGTCCAACCTGTGGGATTACATTAAATGTAATCAGCTTGGTGTAAGTTATGATAATACTGGTTTTCATAGAACATAAAAAGCTCTGTCCCACAAACACCCCATTTTTCTTATCTCTTTCATAGTTAATTATCTCTCTTTGGCCATTGATCATTTTGAAATTCTCTTGCAGAATAAAGCAGCTCTGTTGTGTCACACTTTTGTCAATGTATACTGTAGTTTTCCATATAGATTACATGAAAAAGACCTAAGAAAGATTTAGTGTCAAAGTGTCTCCATTTTCAGTGGTTATAGAGCACCATTGCTTTTCTCCTCCACAATGATGTCGGTCACACCGTGAACCTGTGTGAGCTGCTTGCAGTCCAATGAAGCCAGTAATTTCCTTGGACCAGGCAGGGTGGGGACGAGGTGCTCAGTCAGAGACACCGAGGCACGACTGCCAATATCTCTGAGGGTAGGACAGGAAATGACAGTGGCAATCATAAAAGAGAAAGATAGACAAGGTAGTTTTAAAAAAAACTGAGCACAATATAAAATATATTTCCCCCCCTTACCCATAATGAATCTTTCGAGCAGTTAGGAGGCCCAGTCCTTCCACGTGGAATATCACGGCTTTTAGCACCTGTGGTAGTGGGTTGGTAAATAAAATCTCTACTGCCATCTTCTCTCCTACCACAGCCTTCCCGATCGGCTGTGAGACAGGACAACGAGGCAAGAAATCAGATTAGAATTCATGTTTTAATCTTCTGGCCAGTTTTATATCCTGATGATTTGTTTGGCTTACCTTTATGTCTAGTTGTGGTGTCCTGAGCCGGAAACTGAACTGAGTGGCCACGACCTGCTGTGTTTCTTTGACCCTGCCTGACAGTGTCAGCATCAGAGCGGCCTGGTCGACCAGTTGGTCCTTGTAGTCTTGGTACTCCAGAGTCCACTCCAAATTCTTTTCTGTAGATGGGAGATGTGGGTTAAGTATGTTAAAAGTTCATTTCCATCGTTGTTACCTACCTCATTGCTTTTTAAACTTAATAGATTCGTATGAAGTAAAACTTTTTGATTAAACTGTTGGACAAAGTTTGATTTTTTCACTTTCTTGCTGAGAGTTAGATGCCACTCTCAGATATAAGAGTGGTATTAGTATTCTCATCTAACTCTCAGCAAGAAAGCAAATAATCCAAAAATGCCGAACTGTTTCTCTAAGCAGGATAGAAACATTTTCTTTGTAACTAAGACACAAAGGATTCAAGATAATCAAATAGCTCGAAAAGATTTGTTTGATCCATATAACTACATACAGCACTGTGTTTTGCATGGGTAATTATTACTGTTGCACAATGACATATGCTATGGACAGGAGATGTGAAGAAGACATCTCAAAATATCAGATGTGACTGATGCCACAGGTTCCGAAATGAAGGAGGGGAGAGAAGTGACAGGCCTCTGCACAGTGTGTCTATTGTAAAACCACACGAGTTTAACATAACAGCATAGGCATATCCAAGGTCTGGCCCTGGGGCCAGTTGTGGCCTGTGGACTTCTTTTAAACAGCCCCTGGCTTGTCTTTAAATATATTCTATGTGGCCCACCACATAATATTGGTTAATCAATTAAGATAATTTGACATTTTTTCCGTTCATCTCACTGTGGACCTCAGGACTATTACCCTGCTTGTAGATATGCACCCAATGGAACCTATGCAGGCTGAATAAATGTGTTTTCATAAACAGACGATGAACAAACAAACAAAGGGTTAACTAACAGCAGACATTTCCTGCTCGGTCAACACATTCTCACTCCGACATCGTCACATATCTACATTGGGTCATGGACTTTCCACCTCCAGATACGACGTGCAAGGTGCCCTGGGTGTGTTGGTTGTTGACGTTCGTGGACGCCATGTCAAGTTATGCCTGTCACATGCAATGTCTTCTTTCAAAATACACTTCCATTTTCACAGGAAATTTACTGTTTACATGCAGTCTCTTTCAGAGAAATGCACCACGTCTGTACAACTCCGTGAATTGACATTTTTTTTCTAACGCCCCATCCACCCCACTAAGACTTTCGCGCCCTAACTTTTGTTCTTGTCCCGTTGCATTTTCCCCTTACACTGCCAAACACTGTTAAGCTATAACAGAACGGGACGGCTTTGTTCGTCGGTGTCTGACGCTGCAAGTCACTGTCCAAGCATTGGATTTTGACAACTTTGAATGAGGCTGGGTTGGCTTGGTAGCAGACATGACCACAGCAAAGAAATGTGAAGTTGAAAGCGAGGGACAGCGCTTTAAGAGGTGGTAGGAAGTTGAATACTTTTTCACTGAGAGACGAAAACAGTTGTGTATGTCTCATTTTTATGTAACTTTTTCCCCAAGTAATCCATATGATGCAAGAAGCAGCTGGCCCTCTGGTATTTTCACATTATCTAAGCAGGCCACCGTTAAAAAAAAGTGTGGTTCCCAACTGGTGGGTTGTGGGTCCATTCTTAATGGGCCGCAAGTGACTCTCAAACTTGTCAAGTTTGTAAAAAACACACTTTATTGCGAAGTAGAGTACATTTCTGGCACAGAGCTTTTATTTTGAAGTGGTTTTCTGCTGTAGAGTGAGTGAATAACAGACACTTACTTTACAGAGACAGCAAACTAGTGGACAACATGGCCAGACAAAAGTATAATGTTGAATATATTAAACTGTTGAATTAGTGACTAAGGAGAAATCTGGACCCTGTGGCTGGACCACTTTGGAACCACTGCTCTATAGTATCAGTGCTTGAGCATCTCAACAGAAAGCATTGTGTCTGTGTATCCAGTCCATGTAGTGGAACCGCCAAAAGGTAACATTAACATTAGCATTTAACGTAAATCAGTATGATCGCTAGTCGAGATGAAGACGTTAAAAAATATATGTTAATCATGGCTAATTATGCTGTTTTCAATCAGCTCTCTGTCTTTGCAAAGTGGACAATAACTTTAAATGCAAATATACAACACCCAGCCTCCCTCCGGGCTGCCAGCGCCTGGAGCTTCTCACTTATCCACCAGTAAAAGTCTGCCATACCTCTGCTAGCAGATGAGCAGGAAGCTCCGGGCAGTACGAAGGGAAGCAAAACACTGTTCATCTGCAAAAATTGAGTTTCCCTTTAAAGAACGTAAATCAACACGCTAGCTGGTCAGAATTTCACAAACTGACAGCAGCATGTTATTTTCTGTGTTTATTTTCTTGAGCAAAATTTAGCCAACTTAGGGACATAAGCTTATAGTTAGGGCTGGCTCAGGCTTGCCCTGTACCAGCCCCTAGTTAGGCTGACTTAGGCCTAGTCTGCCGGAGGACCCCCTATAATACACCGGGCTCCCTCTCTCTCCCTCTCTCTCTCTCTCTCTCTCTCTCTCTCTCTCTCTCTCTCACTCTCATCCTATTACTGCATCTTGCTAACTCGGCCATTCTGGATGTCACTAACTCGGCTTCTTCTCCGGAGCCTTTGTGCTCCACTGTCTCTCAGGTTAACTCATACCGCAGCGGTGCCTGGACAGTGTGACGTGTGTGGTTGTGCTGCTGCCGTGGTCCTGCCAGATGCCTCCTGCTGCTGCTGCCATCATTAGTCATTAGTCATACTTCTACTGTTATTATACACATATGACTATTGTCACACAAGTATACTGTCTGATACTAATACATACTTTCAACATATTGTACCACAGTAGCCAGAACTATAACTATAATATTATTACTTTCATTAATGTTGTTGTAAGCTACTGTCATTACCTGCATCTCTCTCTCTCTCTCTCTCTCTCTCTCTCTCTCTGTCTCATTGTGTCATATGGATTACTGTTAATTTATTATGCTGATCTGTTCTGTACGACATCTATTGCACGTCTGTCCGTCCTGGAAGAGGGATCCCTCCTCAGTTGCTCTTCCTGAGGTTTCTACCGTTTTTTTTTTCCCCGTTAAAGGGTTTTTTTTTGGGGAGTTTTTCCTTATCCGCTGTGAGGGTCTTAAGGACAGAGGGATGTCGTATGCTGTAAAGCCCTGTGAGGCAAATTGTGATTTGTGATATTGGGCTTTATAAATAAAATTGAATTGAATTGAATTGAATTGAATATAATAAGCTGTAGTCACTTTATGAAAGCCTGAACTTCATTCATATTATTATAATGATAGTCACATACACAGAGAAACACACACAGACCTACTCCTCTCACAGTGATGCATAAAATACCACCGAGAGCAAAATATCAGGTAGTGTAAGTAGCAATTAAAGCCTAATTATTGTATGCAAGATAAGCAATGAAAATGGTTATTTTCCTAAAAAGGAATCCAGTTAATTGTTTATTTAAAAGATCCGTCTTATTTTCTCTGCTTTTTTCTTGTATGTGTACTACTGCTCTTTAACAAAGCAAAAGCATTTCTTAACTGATTACTCAATTTATTAATGGATTAATTGGTAGAATACTTGATTACTAGAATACTTGCTAGGTGTAGCCGTAGTTGTTAATATTCCTCTCAGTTTCCAGATGTTTCCACCGAGGAAATACAATCACGGATGCACTTTTATCTTTTTTTATTATGAGAAAACCCCTCTGTTGACACCTCCATGTTCCTTCTGCAGCCCACCCTGACCAAGCAGCTCCACTCACCCTCATTGGGCAGCAGGTCCAGGTCCGTCTTGTCCTTTCTGACTGTGGCTTTGTGGACACCGGTGTAGTACATGACTGCCACCTGGCTGTGCAGGACGAGCTTGCGTTCCTCTGAGCTGCTATTTCGCAAAATGATAGTCAGCTCTGCATCTTTCCCCATTGTAGGACCTTCACCTTCCATGGTCACTTCTATAGAGACATCCTCTGCTGTGGGGGAGGAGTAGGCCTCTGCTTTGGAGCCATAGCTACATGCTGTTTCCACAGCAATGCGCTCCTCCTCTGAGCCTGAGAATGACCAGAAATGTTAATTTAATAGATAATGCAGCACAACTACATTTTGCTTTGTGTCCTATATTCTGAATTCTTGCTGTCTCAAGCATTTCTGCATGTGCCTTTTGTTTGATGATACCTTCAGGGTGTTTGTAAAGGTGTGTGATATCGTTGCGTTCGTCAGAGCCAACAGCCTTCGTGCTGATGTAGTGGCCCACCGTCTTTTTCTCGCTGTAGATTTGACTGAAGGTCCCATCTATGTTCCTCTGCCAGTATATTTTATCACTGTTCACCTGAAAGTGTGCAGATGGGGAGCAAGAGAGGGAGTTAGAAAATAAATCCCTAACAGATGGGAAATGTCATGCATCGTTTGACGTATGGCATATGGCTCGGGATTAGTGCACCGTGCATGCATAATATGTCAAAACAACAACTGGAAAATCAGTTGTTCACTCTTATAGGTCAAGTATGCAAGGAAAAAATTGAATTTTAGAGTATTTTCCTCCCACATCATCAATTTTAATCATTTTTTGCAAGTTCTGCAACTTTATGGAAGTGCAGTAAAGAATATTAAGAGTGCTCTTAAAGGGGCAGTTCACCCTAAAATAAAAAACCCCCCATACTTTTCTTCTTACCTGTAGTGCTATACGTCAATGTGGATTGTTTTGGTGTGAGTTGCCAAGAGATATCGGCCATAGAGATGTCTGCCTTGAATATAATGGACCTAGATGGCACTCGGCTTGTGGTGCACAAATTGCCAAAATAAATACGTTTTAAAAACTCAACAGCAGTGTCTCTTTTCCAGAAAGATGGTGACTCAACATAATCCACAGACCTGTGATTGTAGGAACTGTTTTCTTTCTTCTGAACTAACGCGTCAACGGAAGCGTGCATTTACTCATGGACAAGTGGCTCGTGTTAGTGAGATGTAAGAGATGGCGTGAGCTGTAATGTTAGCTAGCTCAGTAGCTAGTAGTGAGTAGCTAGTAGTAGTGAGCTAATAGTAGACGCACACTTCCCTGCTCTGTGGTGTGGTTGGTGGGTGTAGTTTATGAGAAGGAAAACACTTCCTGCGTGAAACTGCTCACAACAAGGTCTTTGGATTATCTTGAGTAACCATGTCATGATTTTTGGAGAGAGACATTGTTGTTGAGTTTTTCTAGACTGATAAATAGTGATACAGAAGGAGCAAAAATGACTTCTTTTAATTTAGGGTAAACTATTCCACATACCTCTGCAAACACAAACGGGGTGTCATGTTTGAGGTAGACCTGGCCATTTCGAACAGCAGCCAGAGAAGCAGGGCCACAGCGGAAGGTGCCCTGACTGGTCTCTTGAGGTGTGGCGTCGACAGCTTGCCAGCCTCCGTTGCCTGGGGGCAAGTCAGGACGAGCCATCCAGCAGTCGTTCCACACATGGAAATTCCTTCAGGGGAAGACTCGAAGGTCAGACTTAATAAACTAGAGCGGAGAACATGTCATGATCTGGCAGTATCACGATGATGGTGACAGGGCATACCAGATAGAGTCAGAATTGAGGTGATCTATAGGCTCCAGGTTCTCATCCAGGTAAACATCTGTCGTCAAGGAGACGTCTGTGTCGTGAGCTGAGCTGTAGTTGGTCACAGTTCGACTGGGAATGCCTAAACACCGTAAAACTGAAAAGAACAGAGCGATAAGGCGTCAGTGGTCACTATCTATGTGACATTTACCTGTCACACACCTATCAAAGCACACGTCTGAACGGAGAGGAACCAAACAATCAGCTGACCTGTGGTAAATACGCCAGCAAAGACCCAGCACTGGCCGTACTTAACGGGGTGTCCTGTGTTTTTATGGTATTCCTTCAGGATTTCCACACTTCCGCTCCAAACGTGTGGACTAGTTCCAGCTGAATAGTCTCCTGACCAGTCTCCCTGAACTACACCACGGTCATCAGGGGAGTTGATCTGAAGAAATGAAAAGTGTTGTTGTTGTGTCTTTTCCAATACAAATATAGGCAATCTCTCGATATATAACATGCTAACATGCTGATGTTAAAGATATAGGATCTTCCTAAACAACAACGTATAGACTCTGACAGAATAATCCCTTCCAGTCATCACGTATGACCCACTGTCAGTGTGCGACTGGAAGTGTGTATTTTCCTGCAGAGCCCTCTGCCATCAGCCTGTATTTTCTTATTTTCTGTGTGTGTGTGTGTGTGTGTGTGTGTGTGTGTGTGTGTGTGTGTACCGCCACAGCTCTCAGGTGAAGTTGAGGCTCTATAAAAAGGTAGTGACCAGGTGCCAGACTGTAAGCAGCAGGCATCCAAGAGACACAATATCAAAATTACACAAATACAGTGAGGCAAATCAAATCGCCAAACAAAAGTGAATCTGGGGTTGGCCTTTAATTTCACTTTTGCTCAGTAATTGTTTGCACCAAAGTCATGTTTCATTACAAAGAAACAAACGCTCTGTGTATTAATTGACATGCAATCAAATGTTGTGATCTAGTTGATTATGAAACTACAAAGACAATGTACAAAGAAAAAATAATTTGCTTCTCAACTGCATTCAGAGGCTGTTTGAAATTAGGGAGATCAAGTATGAATTTAGGGAAATTGGTGCGTTTGAAAAAACAAGGGCGAGGACAAACAAAAAGAAAAGATGTGTATCTGTCAAAGTGGTTAACGTCTGTAATGGTTGTGATAAGAGATCTGACATTCACTCTGCAGATTAAAAAATGTTTCAAAAAAATGGTGGTAAAAAAAATATAAAAGTTATGATTATTGTTTTGGAATTTTGTTGGTTTATTTATTGTCTTTCTGCTGCTAATTCTGTTCTTGTTCTTTTTGTTTGTTTGTTTGTTTTTTGGTCTTAAACTAAGTAGGAAGGTAAAATAAGCTTAAGCTCGCACCTTTTCGGTCTATATTCTTTGTTTCCCTGTTGTTGTTTTTCTATTATTCTTTTTAATTTAATGCCTTGACGTTATTTATTCTTTATTATGTGCATTTCCTCTTGGAAAATTATTAACAAGGACAGAAATAAATTACCACCACTACCACCAAATTATTTGGTCTAATTCCAGTTTTAAAGGGATAGTCCACCCAAAAATGAAAATTCAGCCATTATCTACTCACCCATATGCCGAGGGAGGCTCAGGTGAAGTTTTAGAGTCCTCACAACACTTGTGGAGATCCAAGGGGAGAGGAGGTAGCAACACAACTCCACCTAATGGAGGCTGACGGCGCCCCAGATTAAAACGTCCAAAAACACATAACTGAAACCACAAAATATCTCCATACTGCTCGTCCATAGTGATCCAAGTGTCCTGAAGCCCTGAAAAAAAAGTTGTTTGGAAAAACATCATTTGAACTCTGTTTTTAGCCTCACTGTAGCCTGTAGCTTTAATGTCCTCTCTGTGCACCGCACTCACGTGTGTGCATTTGCGCACGAGACCAGCGAAAGCGTAAACACACATGAACGTGGTGCCCATGTCTCACGGTCTCGCACAAGTGCACACACGTGAGCGCGGTGCACAGAGAGGCAGTCAGAGCTACAGGTTACAATGAGGCTAAAAACAGAGTTCAAACGACGTTTTTCCAAACAACTTTTTATGTCGGGGCTTCAGGACACTTGGATCGCTACGGACGAGCAGTATGGAGATATTTTGTGGTTTCAATTATATGTTTTTGGACGTTTGAATCTGGGGCGCCGTCAGCCTCCATTAGGTGGAGTTGTGTTGCTACCTCCTCTCCCCTTGGATCTCCACAAGTGTTGTGAGGACTCTAAAACTTCACCTGAGCCTCCCTCGGCATGAGCGTGAGTAGATAATGGCTGAATTTTCATTTTTGGGTGCACTGTCCCTTTAAGTATTTCAGTAACATGTAGAATGTCCATCAATCTGAGCCAAGTATTTCTAACATAAACAAAAAAACAGTAGAATTTATGTAGTTTAATCAAATAAAACTGAGATGAATCGAATATGAGAATTTATGTGACCATAGCTCATTTGAAGTATGTAGACTTAAACAGTAAGTACATATATTTTATTAAAGTAAAATGTTACATAAATATTATTAAAGTAAAAAAAGTCAATTCTATGAGCTACGGTTACACACATCCTCACTCTATTCATCTCATGTTTATTTGAATTAACAGATAAATTATATTTTGGTTTACATTAGAATTACTTAACTCAGTTGGATGGAAATTTTTTATGTAATCAAAACACATAAACCTGACAAAACAGACCAAATTATTTCTTTGAGTGCACAAATCATGGCAATACTTCCTGTACTTGTCGAGACACCTTCTAGCTAAAAAACGCAAAGGTCAACTTCATGTTGTAACTACAGAGAGGATGAGGAGATCAACAAAATCAAAAGTATTCATTCTCTGGTGAATGTCTGTGCAAAGTTTCTCTGCAGTATTTTATACAAGCATTGCAAAGGCCTTTCTGTCTAAATGTACCATTTTGCACTGGTTCTCAAAAAGGGCTGAAAATCCATCAGCTCTGGGCCCTGTGATGTTACTGGTGTCCTGCTGAACCACTGCTGTGCTGAGTGAAAGCTGTCACCATGACCACAGCACTGAGCTGGGTTCATATTGTACTGGTCAATGCAACACATTGTGAAGAGAAATACAGAGGTTGTAGAAAAATACATAGTGCAGTCTCACCATGGCTGAGATGACTCGCACCACATTAACCGGGTCTCCCCAACCAGACGGAGGAGTTCCACTCTTTTCCAGGACAAACACACAGACAGCAAGAATCCCGTCATCAAACTGAAACCAGAACAGAGAAAACACAGGGAGGGTTGAGAGAGCCAGTCAGATTTTACAGCTAAGTCTATTCACCAAACACCGAAGCATCACTCACCTGTCCATAGTTCCATGTCCGCACTCCAATTTGATCCTGTGTGCCGTAGTAGATTCGTCCAATATCATTCATGACATATTCCTGCCTCTCGTCTTCAGAATCCATGAACACTGAGTCATCTGACAGAGAACAACTTTTTATTTTATTTCACCACAATTTTATGGGATTTTTATAGGCAAATATCAGATTGTCGATGGTAAATGGACTCGCCCTCATATAGCGCCTTTCTGGTCGACCACTTTCACATTTACCCGTTCATACACTGGTGGCTGAAGCTAAGATACAAGGTGCCACCTGCTACTCACTTTTATAACCATTAAACACACTCACATATTGATGGAGCAATATGGGATTCTGTATCTTGCCCAAGGATACTTTAACATGCGGTCTGAAGGAGCAAAGACTTGAACTGCCGCCCATTTGATTAGTTATTACCTCCTGAGCCACAGCTGCCTGCAGTATATAATTAGCCTCACAGTGCTTACATCAAAACCAGTAAAACAAGACTCGACACAATACAAAGTCCTGCATTAAAGGGACCTAATGTCATGTGGTAGAAAGTTAATACCTGAGGCTTCAGACCGGTCTAAATGTGTTCTGAATACTGTTTCTGTTGAAAAATGTTTCTACTTTTGAGACAAGCTCATGATTAATGTCTTTATATGGTCACCTGCTACAGGCACGCTATTGCAAGTGTTTACATAACATACGCTGCTACATGTAGCTACATGCTAACATCAGGGAAACATGTAATCTTAGTTGCCGATTCTTTTAATTTTTCCCTGATATCGGAAAAGTTTTTTTTGTTTGTTTTTAGAATAATGAAAGTAGAAAGTGCTGCTGTGTTCTGTTACTGTCATCCTCGGGTTGCAAGTACACAGCTACATGTAGCTACATGCTAACGTCAGGGAAACATGTAATCTTGGTTGCCGATCCTGTTAATTTCTCCCTGATATCGGAAAAGTTTTTTTTTTTTTTTTTTAGAAAAGTGAAAGTAGAAAGTGCTGCTGCGTTCTGTTACTGTCATCCTCGGGTTGCAAGTACATGGCTACATGTAGCGACATGCTAACGTCAGGGAAATATGTAATCTTGGTTGCCGATTCTGTTAATTTCTCACTGATATCGAATTCTTTTTTTTTTTCTTTTTTTTTTTTTTTAGAACAGTGAAAGTAGAAAGTGCTGCTGTGTTCTGTTACTGTCATCCTCGGGTTGCAAGTACACGGCTACATGTAGCTACATGCTAACGTCAGGGAAATATGTAATCTTGGTTGCCGATTCTGTTCATTTCTCCCTGATATCCGAAACTTTTTTTTTGTTTTTTTTAGAAAAGTGAAAGTAGAAAGTGCTGCAGTGTTCTGTTACTGTCATCCTCGGGTTGCAAGTACACGGCTACATGTAGCGACATGCTAATGTCAGGGAAATATGTAATCTTGGTTGCCGATTCTGTTAATTTCTCACTGATATCGAATTCTTTTTTTTTCTTTTTTTTTTTTAGAACAGTGAAAGTAGAAAGCGCTGCTGTGTTCTGTTACTGTCATCCTCGGGCTACATAGCTACATGTATGCTAACATCAGGGAAACATGTTATCTTGGTCACTGATGTTAATATCTCCCTGATTTCGGATCATATTCCTGCTGGAGCATATCTGATTGTGTGCAGGAGCTTTCATTGGTGATCTTCACTTTAGAAAGTGTCACTATTCTTTGGTACAAACATTTCCCCGACTGCAATGATGGTGCAGAGATGCCGAGATATGGAAGACACAGAAACGCTGTACAGTCAAGGCAGACTAAGCCTCTTCAGGATGGGGCAAGCAGGAGCAAGCATTAAAATAGAGGGTGTCAGACAGAGGGTGTTCAAGCACAGACAGTTTGAGGAAAATCAATTTGTTTTTTTAACACTAAAGCATGTAAACATGTTCTGATAAAAACATTCAGTTGAATGTTTGTCAGGCAAAACAAAGTGTCGTTTAAGCACGTCTCTGCCTCAAGCACACTTTCTCAGAAATGATGGTGAATGCTGCTGGGGCCTCGTCAAGAGGAAAACCTCATAAGATTGATAAGGGACTTGTTAGTGATGCTGTCCTGATAGGTTGTTTTTTCTCAAAGGACTAGTTAGACATTTTTGGAACACACACTGACGTGCCTCTCATGGGAGAGATGAGAAGATTACTGGGCCTCAGTAACCAACTGTATTTTATCAAAACCCACTCATGCAGTTTCACAAAGTCTCTGACACACATCAGTGTTTTCTTAATTGATTTTTTTCTTAGGTAAGAACAGAATCTATGCACACTCAACATCACATCCGAGCGTTGACATGCTTGTGCAAAATAAATCTTCAATTCTACAGTTGTATACTGTTATATGATTTAAATTTAAAT
Organism: Epinephelus lanceolatus; assembly: GCF_041903045.1. Taxonomy (NCBI): domain Eukaryota; kingdom Metazoa; phylum Chordata; class Actinopteri; order Perciformes; family Serranidae; genus Epinephelus; species Epinephelus lanceolatus. The sequence goes on from NC_135739.1 coordinate 4,880,886, forward strand.
AATATTTTCATCATTTATAATATTCTTTTTTAATTATGTTCATTATTTCACGAAGCATTCTGGTCTTTTAAAATAAATAAACACAACGCTTATACTTTAGCTCACGTGGTTTATGTTAATTGGGAACTATGCCTAGTAATCAGTAATTGATCACGCTATTTGTAGGCCCACAATAAAAAAAAAATTGACTCAGACTTTTTATATTCATCACTTTGTTCACTGAACAAGTGATAGCATCCAATGCATATTTTTTTGTACGTTTTTTTATGTCCACCACTGACTCTACTAAATATGACAGCTGGTTTGGTGTTCTGTTTGGGTTTCAGCTTTGCCTCTCTCTTGTGTTGCCTGTTTCCACTCCCTAGTGTCTGATGTTTGCTTTCAGTCTCTGTGCATTCTAGTACCCATACTACCTTAGTATAGAGTATGCCAGAAAAATATTTAGTATGTCCCAATACATAGAATGTCAAATGCAGGATGCCAAAAATACCAGGGTGTTCTACTACATCCTGTCTGCGGACCCACAATCCTCTGCGCAGCGGACGATATGTCTTCAGCCCCTCAGCCTGTTCAGCTCTGCCATTCTCAGCCCACTTCAGACATCCACTCCAGCCTTCAGCCCTGTCTTCAAACTAAAATAAACTGCCATTAACTATTTCCCAGTTTACTGGTTGTGTTTGCATTTGGGTCCAAAGCTGAACTGCCACAACATATTCACTCTCTGCAAAAGTACGTATAGAAGTGCTCATACCAGGCCCAAACAGAGCTACTGAACATTTTATTTTTATGTTTGGAGTCCGGTGCTTCACCCTCTTCACACTTCTGTTCTTGACTTCATTCTTTCAAACCTTTATTTTCAGTTTTAGTATGTGCGCATGGCGCTGCAGTCTCATGCCCTGTTATGGTGACTGGCGGCGGGGCATTTACCTATGCTAATTAGGATCAACTGGCATGTGCTTCCAATTTACAAAGACAATGGAATTCATCATTATAAGAGCACAGGTGCACACACTTCTAGGGTTTAAGGACACCCCGGGAATATGACAGACTTTTTTGAGGAGCTCTCTCAAGCACAAGTTTAAGAAAAAACATAGGAAGACAGTGGTGAATGAGGCCCAGTGTCTGTCTCATGTCTTTCTGAATGTGGCTGGTTAGCTTAGCTTAGCATAAAGACTGAAAACAGGAAACAGGGCTATATAACTGTATTGTAGGACTTTTGTTATTTTAAGTCTTGTATTATATGAATCACAATGTGTTAAAGACGTTTTTTTCAATCCCGTGTTTACCTTCACACCAGGGGTTGAACAACATGTAGATGTCATTAGCAGGATCATGTGTTGAGACAGCCTGGCCGTGTGCAGTGTTTGTTTCCACTATGAGCTGATATCGGCCAATGACCGCCGTCGGGGCAGAACGCACTGACAGCTTAATCCTTTTGTCATCCTGTTTCACAACAGCAGCCTCCCAGCCTTCATCCTCCAAGTCCTCCACCAGTGGGATGATGACATGGGTTCCCTTTGACACTGTTGGCTGTGGCCCTGAGAAAATGAGAGGAGACACGTGAAGGAACATGTGGAAACCGTGTTCGTACATCATGCCCACACAGAGGCACCAGACAATTCATTCACACAGTCCTACACAACTGGCCTACCTCAGTCTAAGCCACACCTGCATTCCTACCTGCTGGAGTATGTTTATAAAAACAGAGACCAAATAGAAAGAATACAGAATGTGCTGTCCTGACAAGATATGCACGCACACACACACACACACACACACACACACATTCAAACATGTCACGACAGCATTTGATCTCAGTGTGGCTGCACTATAAAAGGAATCTGGCAGCAGGTTGCTGTTCAGCCAGTTACTGCACTGTCTGTCAGGGACAATGCTGCTGTCTAATGTGACTGCAGGGCAACTGTATCCCGTATAAAAAAGATACCAAAATATTTAATATGCCCAGTGTTTTCTGTGATAAAGTAACTTATAATTTCCAACATTACAGCTGTTGGGAAATGCTCTATTTGTAGCCACATTCAAGAGCTTTCACCCTGAGGTGTGTGTTCAAAACTACAGCCCTCCCTGCTTTTCATCCTCCATCCTCAGTAGGTGTGACCTTGTCTTCTTTTTGCAGTTTCATGTCCCAACAGAACTGAGTCACTAGGCTGCGATTACACCATGACATGTTTATTTGGACAGACTAACTGCAGGTTGTGTATGACGATAACGAAGTGTACATGCACACTAATATTCCACTGCTATTCTGAATATGACGATAATCTGACAGTGATCAGAGTCATGTACACAGCATGTTCTGGATGTTTCATATTAGGTCTTTCTCCGATGAAGATGTGGGACATGCCAACAGTATTCAGGTTTTAAAGAAGCTCAGCGTGAGATCAATCAGAAGACCTTGCCTCATTCATTCACACTTTGCTCCCTATCTCACTCCTCCACTTCCTCCTATCAGCTGTTTCTGGGAGTTCGCTCTGCCAGTTAACCGATCAATCAATGGTTTGTTTTGTTGTTGATTGCTACATATGATGTGCTGTTAAAAGGGTAGGTGTTAAAAGCTGTAGCTGCACCTTTTTTCAGACTGCAGAAGTTATGTTGAATACTTTATTGTAATGTTTTAATTATCTGCCATTTTCTCAGAAGCTGCGACTTTCTTTACATGAATCTGCAGATTAATACATGATGTTCTTATTTCTATTCGCAGACTGATATAAATGCTAAATGTAAGCAAATGTTGCCAATGATTTCTATCAGCCAATCTTGGTGCCACTGTCAAACTTAAAATCTGTTCTCCTTTCTCCTGCTGTCAACTGTCATTTTAGGCAGAATTCTTGCCCCCTCCTCCACCCCACACACCTTCGGTCATCATACCCAGAGTCCAGTCCAGCTCTACAAAAGCCCACTCCTCTTCACATCCAGATCCTCAGCACCCTCTTCACCTCATCACCACCGGTGTCTATGGAGGGCGCCCTATTCTACGGCTTTGCCACCCTTCTTAAATATGTGACATCATGATGGGGTGTAATCGGAAACAAACTATTCACATTTCTCATACTTATGTACACATGTAAATAAATATTATGTTCACTCAGAATGAGTCTCTCCTGACTGACATAACATTCTCTGGACATGTATACAGCACATTTGGAATATGTGTCTCAGTCAGGGTTTTTACTGCAGTTTGCAGCACACGGCCTCTCACCTGTTCACTTTTCTGCTCGGTAGGAGAAACTCACCTACTTTTAAAAGTATAATATGTAGTTTTTCCACATGAAAAATGTCTAAAAACGACTAAGCCAATATTATATATTTTGTTTAGTTGTGTACTTTGATTTTCAGAAATGTTTCCAACAATTTTTCAAACCCAGATAAATATGAGATATTAATAAAAGTTACGGACCGTGTCATTAGGTCGCATGTCAATGGCGACGTAACTCCAGTTACCATAGCCATTAAATGAAGGAGAAGAAGAAGAAGCAGACCGGATGAGATGTCAGAGAATGAACGTTACTGTTGCTAGGCTAAGCTAACTCGTCATGGATCATGATTATGCACTGACGGTTGCTGCACCTTATGACACCAAAGCTCCCCCGGTAAACAAGCTGGTAAAATGGAAACGTATGGGTCAACCAAGCGATCCCAGAAGAATTTGGGATAAGAAGAGAGCTAAATCAAGGATAAATATTGGTGTGGCCTTTCCAAGATGGAGAGAGCTTCGTGAAAATCTAGGACTATAATTCGACGCCGACCTCGCGTGTGTTCTACTAGACAGGTAAGCAAACATCTGGCTGATGTTATCGAAATATTAATCCTAAGCAAATATAAATAATAAGAGCCAGATCTCCATGAAATCTACACTGCACATTCACTCTCCCCAGAGGGTGAACCCTTAGGCCTGCGTGGAACATTTCAGAATTTAGATGGAGCCGGTCTGTTGACACGGCAGGGGTGCCAACACAAGGGTGCCAAGGCAGGGGGCGCCAGCAAAACAGCGCAACATCATGTGGCAGCCCCCTGCATTGTGTTCAGTCTGAATCCATGCTTAAAGCAACAGTTTGACATTTTAGGAAATAAGCTTTTTCTGCTTTCTGTTTGTGCTAAATACATGACACAGCCAGGAAGTATGTGCTCCTGGCAATGATCAGGCGCATAACCCCCCTGTAAAATGTCAACTTTCCACACAACATATGTCATAATCTATGAGGCAATACATCCTTGCTCCCGAGGGGGATATATCCTTTAGTTTCTACCGTCATCAAGGTCTGTACCCCCTCGGGTACAACTTTACATTCTCAGTCTTGCAACAGGTAAGACTCAAAGAACAGCAAAATTGTCAGTGTTCAGTCTGCCCTACAATTTGCCTCTGTGTAGCGGCAATCTTTCATCCATCCAGTAGGCCTACTCCACATTACCACCACTATTAAGCAGTCCGTTGACAATAAGCTTGACACGAAATCAATCTTCCAAGGCAGTAACTCCGTTTGAAAACTTTAATTTAAAAATCAAATCATCGAACAAAGTTATAAGATTCAGTCTTAATTGGCTCAACTAGGCACACTGTCAAAAAACTGTCTTGCTCCTTTGGCTGCTTAACCATCTCTGAGGGCTGTTTGGCTGTGACATCATCAAAGGCATGCCTTAAAGGAGCATTTCACATCTTTAAAGTAAAACTACCATACGATTCTTACCAATATCAATATGGCTCTTACACTCTGTGAGGTGTTATGAAAATTGCAGCCCCTCTGAAACCACAAAATTAGAGCATTCACCTGTCTTTTACTTTCACTTGAATGTTAGAAACAACACTTGTATCGTTTCAGATTGGGCTGTGATTAGTTTCATGCCGCGAGGCTCATGTCTCAGAATACAGTGTTTGGCGTGAGTGGAGGGTACCACAGGCACGGTTAAAAAAACAGTTTGAACTGAGAAATGGTACTTTGCTGTTTTAAAATGGAATAGCCACCATTTGGAGAGTGATGGCATGATTTCTTTTTACTCTAAAAACTGGCTCTGTCTGCAGCTGGCATTGTCCTCCTGCTTACTGCGGCTGTGGCAGATGGCTTTTTTTAATAACTGGATGATTATTCACGATTAATGCTGTATTTTTTGTTATTACGTCACATTGTGGACTTCATAGGTTGCAACGACATATTTTTTCTCTCTCAAGGAAACATAGAGTACAATTTGAAAAAAACAAACAAACAATTACTGCTATTATTAACTGCTCATTAAACCCTGCATGTTTCCTCAGTGTTAAGCTAAGCACTGGGTAAAATTTTCATTCCTGATATGGATGCGCAGCCTTTTCACAAAAGAGACATAGTAATTATTCTCTTCAAGCTTCACTTGTTATCACACACAGCTATAATTGTAGGATCTATACTGGTCTGTGTCCCCTCTGCCTTACAGTGCTCAACACAATGAGAGGGACCAGTGGCAGCGTAGATGGCGAATTGTCGGCAGACTGGATTTTTAGTTACAGTGGGACTGAGGGCTCGGCATCCGTAAAACGCTCTCCCTGGAGCATAGCAACCAGAACTGTTTCCATAGCAATAGTAACCTAAAATCTCTCCCCCTCCCTCCTCCCCCCTCTCTCCTTCTCCCACCCTATCTATCTATAAATCTATTTATCTCACACACAAATGCAACAAAATCTATATCCCCCACACGCAAACAGCAACATTAACAGTTTAAAAACAGACATACAAAGCAAACTTCTTGTTGGTACATCTTGTTTCCTCCCACAGCCCTCAACCCATCACCTTCCTCTCTTTCCTGTGTCTGCCTAGAAAGAGGGAAGTCTTAATTATCATGTGCAGCTTTGCACAGGGTTTCGGAGGGTCAGGCTGGATTGTGTCCATCCAGTTTCACACTTGGCCTCTTAAGATCAGAGGCCAGTCATGTGGGAAATTCATATAAATTGAATTAGTATTCATAAGCATGACTGTTGCCTTGGCTGTTGTTGGAGTCTGTTTAGTTGTTGTGCGAGTCTTCATAGTGTTACCTTGGTGTCTGATTAGAATCATAAAACATGATAACACTGTTTCTGTGAAGGACTCTGACGAACCTGTTTTCAGCTCAAGGTGAAGTTTGTCAGTTTCGGGGTTAAAAGGTCGAGAGAGTGTAATCCACATCTGGAAATTCTGCCCTCTGCGTATAATCAAGTCATCACTTTGGTAGAGGTCTGTGTGGTGCTCTGTGCGGTTCTCCCCTGATTTGCTTTTCATCAGGTCTATTGATCGCACTTTCAGGAGGAGCTCTGCGAAAAACAAAAACAAATATATGAGGGCAAAGTCTATCACATCTGCTGGCGCCTTCTCACTTTGATAAATCACAAAATTGTAAGCTCTCTGAGATGACATTACCATCGAGCTCGCTGGCACCGGTCTCAGGCTTTTCGCCATTTATCCCTTCATCTTTATCCAGCTCATCAAGCCCTGTCATCAAAGTGTCTGTTACATCATCGTTATTTGGCTTGGGACAGCAGCACGGGCAGACCTTACGCAGCCACCTCCGACATGCATTTTCTTTCTCATCATAGATGACCTCCAGCTCTTCCTTCTCTTCCTCTGAGTCATCCCCAAATCCCAGAGTGACAGCTGGAAACCGACCCACTGCAGATCTGTCTCTGATTGATCGCGTCTCTACAGGCATCCTGAAAAAAAGGCAAAAACAATGAAGAAGTCAATGGCTTTTTTATTGATTGAGCACCAGTTTCCTAAAAGATAAGACTTCTTTAATAGAGTTTAACACCCCTGTCTTTACACTTAAGACTGCTGTGGCTCAGAAACCTGATTAAACTACTGCAGTAGAATAAAATTAAAGTTAATTCATTGTCCAGTTACTTTGAAAAAGAGGAAATGGGCTTTTTTTTACATGGTAGACCTGAGCTGAATTAATCTGAGATTGAAAGTGAGGCATCTCTCTCCATGTGTCCACTGAAATGAACATCACAAACCAAGCACATGTAATGTTAAAATGATAGTCTACACTTAATTAAGATCCCTGAGTGCCACATCGAGAGTGAGAAATGATTAGATTGTGTATAATGTTTAAATCTTAAGTTATGGATTTATTACAGTGGCTCCTAACCTTGTAAGATGGCAGCCCTGTCATATGAACTCATGAAATAAAAAAATAAACAGCCTGCACACTGCAGGGCTCCAATGTTCACTTATTTTTTACACCTAGGTGACGTTTCGAGCACCACTGCTCTTCATCAAACTGAAGCTGACAGCACCAGAACCCACTTGAAAAGGCTTCTTTCTATTTGTCTCTGCCAAGCTTTGTTTTTTGTCACTTCAGACAGTCAGTTCATGTGATTGCATCATGCGTCTGTATGTGTATCTACGACTGTCAACTTCAGTCTGAAGAGGAGCAGTCATGCCCGAAACAGCACAAAAAGTCAATACTGTTAGTTTTTCTTTTCTTTTTTAAGATTTTTTTGAAGGGCTTCTTGCCTTTGTTTGGTCGGACAGCTGGAGTGTGAAGGGGGAGGGGGGGTGGGGGTGATGACATGCAGCAAAGCGCTGTGGGTTGGATTTAGGTGACCAAACGTTAGTCGACCAGAAAGGTCATTAGTTGGCAAGATTTCATTGGGGGAAAAAACAGACATGGAAACTCTATCTCGACCAATATGACTGAACTGATGTGGGACTTTAATTTGAAATGACAGACACAGGAAATGTCCACGCTCAGCAGTCAGACAGGATTCCAACACAAACCAATCACAGCTGACAGATATCTTTCCCTTCTTCTGTAAATATTCAGTCTGATAAACACGGAAAAGTTGATCATGTTAGTGCAGGGCTACCCAGAGCTTTACATCTGATTTCAGGTTAATTGGCTATGATTTGATGCTTGTTAAGGCTGCTTAGCAACCTCAGACACAACCTGCTGCCGTGCTCTTGAAAGCTGGCACAACGCCTAGCGCCTGACCCCGTGTTTTCCAGGCGGTTAAAGGCGCGGCATGTGTGCAGCTCCTAATGTCCAGGGCTGGTACCTGCGGTTATTCCACAGGCTAGTTAACAACATGTCGGGCAGGAAATCCAAAGTGTGGGATCATTTTGAGAAGGTGAAGGACGAACCCAAGGTGATATGTAAACTCATCTTCACTGGTCGACTACAAACATGACGTATCATCTGAAACATGGAAGTAGCTACATGCCCATTAGCCCACAGCGTCATTAACAGGCGGCTCGCTCAGTGTGTGACGTGCACTTGGAGATAAAATATAGGCCAATATTAATGAAGGTTCATTAGTACGGTTTTGTATTTCTCTGTAATGTAGCACAGTGTTAACAATGTTACTGATACTATTCTCTCTCAGACCTTCAACTCAAACCAGAGCATGTGAGCAGAGCGGACCGGGTGAAAATTTCCACTCCTCGCTCGCAGACCTGTCACTTTGCGCCGCTCGTCCGCTCTGCTTGGTTCTGCGCATTCTTCGCTCTGCTCCTGTCCACTCCATCATAAATTTTATCCCACTCCACTCGCTCACCACTCCGCTCAAAAAAACTGCGTCGTACTACCCTAACCTGTAATCTTCTATTCACAAATAAAACATGAGCTTGGTAGATTCGATTCTGTCTTTCCCCGTGCTACGTAATTTCATTTCATTTAAAAAATACCACAACCCAACTCAACTAAGACATAAAGGTAATATTTCTTTTTAAAGCCGACAAAAACAGTGAGACCATAGGTTATTAATTTAAAATGTTTTATTTTTAAACCAAGAGAGACAAAACTGAGAAAACTGAGCAGAACTAGAGCTCCCAAAATTGTCGTCAATCTTCTAAAAGACCTGAGCAGCCAGAATCACAGTTCACTCTATAGTTTTGAAAGAAAATAGTGAGGGTGTGCGCAGGTGCAAAGATGCATTCTGGGTGGGGTATGAGCGACCGGAGCAAAATTGGAGTGAGAGATAAGGCTTCGCTCCATCTTTAAAAAAAAATAGCCGCTCCTTGCTCAACACAAAATCCTTCCACTCCGCTCCAGGTCCACTCCGCTCACATGCTCTGACTCAAACCACTAAATATATAATAATTAAATTAATATCGTAAACACACGGGCGACCAGTCGACTAATTCTTAGTCAGGGGCAGCCCTAGTTAGAATTGAGCCTGTGGCCACTGCGGCAAGGACGCAGCCTTCATATACGGTAAGTTTGCATTAGAGGAGCTCGAAGTTTCAGCCACATACATCACCCAACTTTTAGTCATCAATTTTAATCATTTATTCAGTATTTGTAGCTGTACCTTAGCCATTATGTGGGATAAAAATCCATTCTCAGGCCAGTTGCATCAGCTCTTTACCCACACTGGTTACTTTTCCAATAAAGACAAGGCAATCCATTACTGTTTAATGTTTAAGGTTTACTGTGAGTCTTCAAAGATCACACACACAAGCCGAACCGGTCCTGGCAGCAGACTGACCTGTCATTCATTACATTCACTTGTATGCTGTTCACATTTCTCTCCTGTTGCAGGTCTTGTTGGTGGAGCCCTCCGGTTGTTACGCCTTCTGATCAATACTCCCAACTTCTGCCACCATTATTTCTTGAACTCAGCGCACACTCTGTGTATCAACCTGCTCCTGACACCATTGTTTCTCATCTTCTGAGCATGATGACATCACCTGAGTGCAGATGAAAATACACACACCAATTGGAGCACAGACTGCAAAGGCATCCTACACCATTATTATTTTTTAGCTCGATTTATGGTAACAGAAAATATATATGATTAAAAATGTTTATTGATGCATTCAACCATTTATCTTTTACTTTTAGCTGTTTTAAATTCATTACTTTTAGCTATTTCACCATGTATTCATTTAGTCTTGGCAGCAAGTGGGTTTGAATCTGCCATTCTGTGTGGAGTCTGCATGTATGCCTGTATCAGTGTAGGTTATCTCCAGCTTCCTCCCACAGTCCAAAGACATGCAGGTTAACTGGTGACTCTAAATTGCTCGTAGGTGTGAATGTGAGTGTGACTGGTTTCTGTCTGTGTGTGTCAGCCCTGTGATAGTCTGGCAGCCTCTCCAGGGTGAACCCTGCCTCTCACTCAGTGACAGCTGGGATAGACGTTATTTATTTATTAGTTTTAGATATCTATTTTAACCATGCATCCATTCAGTAGGCGTCTTTTGCAACCTGATTCAACCATCGACCCATTACCTTTCGCTAAATGAAGCTCAGCGGAAGTTCAGGAAGACTGTCTCGCAATTCTCTCCCTCTCACTCCCACCATTCAGCTGACTTTAGGTGTCCCCTCTCCCAGTTAACCAATCAATCTTTGCCACAATCTCCTTCAGCTATTCATGTTGCTGCTGCCAAACTTTAAATCTGTTCCTCTCTCTGCTCCTGTCAGCTGTCGTTTTAAGCAGCATCGTTGCACCCTCCTCCACCTCATTCACCTCCAGTCACCTCATCTCAAGCCCATGACTCATGAAAAGCCCACTCCTCTTCACATCCAGATCCTCAGCTCCTTCTCCATCTCATCTCATCACCACCATTGGCACCACCAGCGCTAGACTCAATAGGGGGGATCCCGAATCTATGTTTTTACCACCCTCCGGGAATAGATGATATCACAATAGGAACAAAGGAACTGATCGTGTCTCATTACATAAAAAGCTTCTTCATGCATGAAGAATAACACACAAAGCACAATTTGATCCGCCAATATTGGTCCTAAACAGAGAGTAAATCATACAGCTATCTTGACTTGTTCATTTTAGCTCTTCACATGCAGTTAATTATCCCTTGTGACATCGAGCAGGAAGCCTGCCTTCACTCTGTGATACCATCAGGACATATCTGGAGCTGATTCACTGATGCTGAATTAGAATCTGGTTTATTGAGTCAGTGAAAGCATCCAGGAGGTTTTCTGTGGAGGTGAGCACATACTCTGATTAACAACTGTGCTATGAAACTCAGGCTAACCCGGAGGTACTGATGCATGCTTTTATCTCTTGTCGTTTAGATTACTGTAATGCCCTGCTGTCTGGTCTTCCCAAAAAGACCATCTCTAACCTGCAGCTACTCCAAAACTCAGCTGCACGAGTGCTGACGAGGACCAGAGGGCGGGAGCACATTTCACCAGTTTTACAATCGCTGCATTGGCTCCCTGTGTGTTTCAGGATCGATTTTAAGGTTCTTTTATTAATTTTTAAATGTCTTAACGGTCTTGGGCCATCTTATTTATCTGACCTGCTTTTATCATATCAACCCTCGCGGATCCTGAGGTCCTCCGGCACCGGCCTTTTAATTGTTCCAAGAGTTAGAACAAAAACCCACGGGGAGCCTGCATTCAGCCATTATGGCCCTCACTTATGGAACAGCCTGCCGGAGAGCATCAGGACTGCAGAGACTGTTGATGTTTTTAAAAGGACGCTCAAGACTCACCTTTTTAATTTAGCTTTTAACTGATTTCTTTTACTCTTTTAATTCTTCTATTATATGTTCTTTTTACTTTCTAATGCTTTTAAATGATTTATTTTTAAATCTTTATGCATTTTAGTCTCTAAATCTTAATTTATTTATTTATTTATTATTATTATTATTAATATTATTTTAATCTTTAACTCTTTAATTTTTCCTAATCTCCACACCATGTGTGGAGTCCACCCCGGTCTGTCTGGTCGGGGTGGTCTCTGTGGCGGCGCTCCCTATGGCTGTGGGCTGTAGCGCCTCTCAGTGTGGATGGCTCCCCGTAGGTGGTTCTTTCCTCACCTGGTTCCTCAGTGCCCAGCCATGTTATTGACTATATTGACTGTGTGTGTGTGTGTGTGTGTGTGTGTGTGTGTGTGTGTGTGTGTGCGTTTATATGTGGGGGTGGGAGGGGCAGGTTTTCAATATGTATGTATTATTTTTGTTTGTTTTTATTCTGTGAAGCACTTTGTGCTGCATTTTTAATGTATGAAAAGTGCTATACAAATAAAGTTTGATTGATTGATTGATTGATGAAACAAATTTCTTGAAAGGATCAAAACCAAGATTAGAGTCACATCCCTCTGAGAATCAAAGTAAAAAATGCACATGAACTCTGGAAAACTCAAGCGGGACAGATGTTTCAAATCCATCATATTCCCTCTCATTTTCCCTCTCTGCTCACTTCGCCTCACCTTTGCTCAGCTCACTCTGAATCGAAGATGTTTCTAAGCAGGTCCAGCTTTCAAGAAATGCTCCACAGCCACTGAAAAATGTTCCCACACATACACTTAAGCTACGTTACTCGGCAACAGTGACTATAAGGTGACCAAACAGGCTCAGATGAAGCAATAGCGAGACTGACGGCGAGTTCACTCCTTATTCATATTCTAAAGAAGTTGAGACGGTGAATACAGCAAATTACAGACAGACTGAGGGAACACCTCCTCCTCCTCCTCCTCCTCCTCCTCCCAGTTCAGGGTTGTGCGTCATATTAACTGCTGACAGATGAGGCTGAAAGCAGCTTAATGAGACTATACGCATAAAACAATCCATCATGACCTGATAACCAGGCTGTGTGCACTGGATGGGCGGTTCTTAACCTTTTTTGTGGAAAGGATCCCTAAATGAATACACAGTGAGCCTCATGTCGCAACATTCTCTTAAATTTGTCTTATATTTTCTTAACTCTCTCTTAAAACAATGTTTTTACTAATTACCGAGTCCATTTGTTTTGGAAAGGAAGAGACCTCTGAGGATAATTTGTCTCCAGGTAAAAACCTCCTGAACATCAGGATGTAAAGTCATCAGAGAAAAAGGTGAGCACACACTTTTTATTGGCTTAAATCAGCGGGTCTAATGGTTTTGGAGAGGAAGAGACTTTCCTTCATCTGTAATCCTCACTACTAGATGCCCCTAAATCTAAAGCAAGGTTTATGCTTCTGCCCACCTATGACACAGAGGGCTTTGCGGAGGTGTTGCATCCGTCTGCGACCAACGCAGAGATACGGCATGCACCTCCAAAAAATTGTAACCACGCATCGAGACAACGCAGACCCAATGCAGGCCACAAGAGCTATGATTGCTTCTTCAAACTACATCATTTCCGGCATTTCTCAAGGTTTAATTTCCTGCTGCAGTACCACAACACCGCCATTTTCAAAAGTCTCCATTGTGATCGGAGTGTTTGAGCATTTGTTGTTCAATGTCGATCATTCCTAGCTCCAGCAACAGTCTTTCTCTCTCGGTCGCCATCTTCACTGTGACTAGAGCAAAGCCGGAAGATAAACAAACAATGAACGAGCAACGACCATAGACGTCACCGAGTCTAGGTAGGTATATAAAAGAACACCGCGCCCCCAAGCACTTTGGCGGGGAATTGCATAGCGACATAGACCAACAGGACGCAGAACTATGATAGGCACACAGCAACTGCATGCACGTTGCGTCGAGTATACGCAGAAGCATAAAGAAACTTTTACACACTGTTCCTTTAAATTCTGACCTGATGATAGGGCTAGCTGAAATGTTGAAGGACTACCAAAGTGATCTCAGTTTTTCTTGAGGTGGACATGAATATCTGTACATGTGAAAATATAGATGTGAACCTTGTGGTGCTGCTAGAGATAACGTTAATTGATCACCAAAGTCAGTGAGTTTCATCCTCTGAGAATCACGTCTGTTCAAAATTTCCAGGCATTCCATCAAATAGTTTTTAAGATATGTCAATCTGGACCAAAACAGTGGAGCAATTGACCAACATTTCCATCCCATGCTGCCAGCCTGCACGTTCAAATAAACACAGCTCTGTATTAGTATTCCTAACATATTTTCATTTGCAAATCCCCACAGTGATTACAACTTGGAAGACTCAGTAGGTTGTGAAAGCTCGCCGCAGGGTGGGCCCTCACAAACTGTTTATAAGTGAAAATGAAATCCACCACGGCACCTCCATCGCTGCCAAAACAATATAAGGACGTAGTAGACGAGAAAGACTGCGTGATCTGTCCTCCATATGGTTGAGATTACAGTCTGCTTGCAGGGTATCTCAGATCCAAAACAGGTACACACCCACACAGAACAACAAAACACTTTCACTGCATGCAATTATCTGTTAATAAAATATACAATAAAATGTTTGTGCTGCTCTGTACACTCTAACAGTGAGACGAGGAGGCAGAGGGCTCACCAAGCTGCACAGCAGTGACAGCGACATGTTGTGGGTAATAGGAAGCCTCATAGCTGAACCTGCCATGATATGAGATTCCCATCACTTCATCATCCGCTGTGTTACATTCCAACTACTCAGAGCTGACTCTCCCTCTGGACCGTGGCACAAATGTGCGACTGAATCATGCATACAGATCGAGAATATTTGGTCACATGTCCAATGCAGTGGGTCTAAGTTCATTCCCATGATGTCAGCAGATACAGCCAACTTGTTCATCATATCCATGTGCTATTCATCCAAGTTGCATATTTTCCTCCAGGAAGGTGCTGATCCAGTAAGCATCCTTTCAGCTACACTCATGACCCGTTGCCTCGGGGCCTCGGGGACGCTCATTTGGAGTTACAACGAGGGAAACAAAGGGACCTTCACTGATGACATCAGAATTCAAGCATTGCAGGATTCAATTTCACACACAAACGCTGACTGTATATCTGACCCTGAGCCAAGTCATGGAAATGTTTTCTCCCTTTCACATCAGTCTGATGATGCTGCCTTCATATATTGGTTTGCTACACTTGATTAGACATGAGATGTAGCTGCTGTTGGACAACTCTGTGTTGCTGGCAGTCAATATATCACTTATTATTATGAGGGAGTGATACCTTTCAGTCAGATAGCGGCATGTAAAACAAATAAATAATACATTTCATAGCTGTCTCGTGCAGCTCTGAGCGAAGAATGTAAATCCACTCAGGCAACAGATCGCCATTAAAAACACACTCTTGTTAATCATGCATGAAATGGCACTCAGTGAACTTTTAGACTATTATTTGCATAATCCTGGCATGACAGCAAAGCGGCAACACAGCAATACTTTGTTAGGAACTGTATCCTTTTCCGAGAAATCAAGTGAATTACTTGAGCGTGAAATCCCAGAATACTCTGATCAGGAGAAAAGTTTTAATGAGAGTATAGTTAACAACATAAAGTCATGAAACAAAGCCTGACTATGTGAAACAGCTGGTTCAAACTCACTCAGTTCAACGGCAGAAGAAATGACACAACGCAGACTGGAGGAAAAAATCTTCTTTCTTCGCTGTGTCTTTGTGTTTCACAGACTGCGAGTTCAGACCTCCTTTAAATACTTGTGAGCTGAGACAGTGAAGACACGCCTTTCTGCTGCACAGACAGCAGTCAAGTGTCTCCAAACACAACAAGTGAAACAATTTCGGCAGAGAGCCAAGCAACCTAATGAACACGCAATATGAGCAGTAATAGTAGTGGCATGATCATGCCTCGTCCTCGTCCTGAATTCATTCACTCATTCATTAAACTGTAGGCTTTATCACACTCCACTCAGAGAGAACAGCTCTCAAGGTAGCTCTCACAGGGAATTGGGGTCAGTAAATCTGTGGGTTTCTTTTGTCAATAGAGAGAGAACGAATAAAGGTGAGTCATAGTTAAAAATACAATCAGCTACATGTAAAAGTAGAAGAGTGCTAGTAAATATCTGTAAACAGAAGGTAGGAAACACAACAGCTAACATTTTGAAACAAAAACCGAAAATCAGGGTTTTCAAAGTTTTGATGATCATGTTTTATGAAGCCAGCATATGGCTGAGGGCTTCACAGGAACAAGTTCACACAATATGACTGTTCATGGCTCAAAATTAAATATGAATCACTTCAATGAAATCCCCCACGCTGTGCTGGGGTGAGGCTACCCAGGCAGCTCACCATCAACAGGTCATTGATGTTGGCATTGAGCATGTTTTCAAAGTCCGCAGCTGAGATAATGGGAACCTGGTTAACCAGCTCCATCAGGAAGCGGCCCACACTGTTATGTGCTGTCACTTTGCCAGACAGCACATCATCGATATATGTTAGCACGGCTGTCAGCATATCCTGAACCCTGGCTGCAGAGCCAGCCACCTGGGACAGATCAGAGGTTAGCCCCTTGGTGCGACTGAAAAGGACACGTGTCGTCTGCAGATGGTCCACGCCTTTCCTCTACTATGACATTTTTATGACATATTACACCATGACGTTTTTATGTCATGTTTTATGACATATGATGGACTCGAGGCTCATCCTACTCTCTAATGTGCTATGTGTGAGCTCAGTCCTGCGTGTTCTTTAATGAAGCAATAGGAGAAGATATTCGGTCTCAGTTAATGTAGTTTATTAAGCAGTAAAGGAATAAAATTACAGAGCTCTGGGTCTCAACTTCACGTCCCTGACGAACAACAAAGGTGTGTCAGTTCACGAAGTCTGACCTCCTGTCCTTTCCCTGACCCAGTATATTTGAGCGTAACAGAGTGTCATTGTGCACGCAAGGCGTTGTCCTCTTCTCATTGGCAGTTCCACTTCCTCCTTCACCACACCACGCCCCTGCCTCGTGTTCATCTGACTCCTTCCCGCTGGCGGTGGGGGCGTGGTTCCTGTTTTGAAAGACAAGAGAACAACACAACTCCCTACACGTGCTGTACCTTACTATCTGTACATCACTTTCTATTCTTTTTACCATATATGAAACTAATTATCTAAGCATTGCGGTATGTGCTCCTCAGACTTTATGTCTCTTCCTCTCCTGTACTTCTCCAGTTCACACATCTAAAACTTATATAGTGAAACACAACTTATAGTAAAACATATAAAATCATTCTATTCCCAACACATACTATACTCTATTTGTCATAAAACACATTGTATATGGTATATATGTCATTATATATTATGTATTTCTCCTCCAAGAATCGCCACCTCAACGTAGTGGAGGGGTTTGCGTGTCCCTGTGATCCATGGAGCTGTGTTGTCCAGGATAATAGCCCCTGGTAGGGTCTCCGAAAGCAAAGTGGTCCCAGGGGAGGGGCCAAACTAAGAGCAGTTCAAGAAGACCACAGTGATGACCACAATGAACAAGAACCTCGTCTGGTATGGGGACACCAGGGCACTTTTCCATGAGTATCTGGTGGCCAGGCTCAGCCCGAATGAATAACATGGAGCTGCCACCCTGTGGGCCCACCACCTGAAGGGTCCAGCATCAGGGCCGCGTGCATTGTGTGCCAGGCGGCAGGCAGGGGCAGGGACCCGGGCGTGCTGACATCTGAGGGGAGCTCGGAGTTGAGCTGCTGCTCCGTCACGCCGAAAGGGGTCAGTTGAGGTGGTACAACAGCTGATCAGGATCCTCCTGGGTGCCTCCCATTAGAGGTGTTCTGGGCTGGTCCAACTGGTACGAGGGCCCGGGGCAGACCCAGAACACGCTGGAGGGATTATAAATCTCATCTGGCCTGGGAACACCTCGGGTCCTCCAGGAGGAGCTGGAAACCGTGGCTGGGGAGAGGGACATCTGGAATGCTTTGCCCAGTCTGCTGCCCCCTCAACCCAGCTTCAAATAATTGGTTGAAAATGGATGGATGGATGGATGGATGGATATTATATATTTTGTATGGTAACCTTTGTATTGTTTTTTCTTTTCTAAATTTTTCTACTTTTTTCTATTTTTTTCTACTATGTTTTGATCTCTTATTATGGCAATATTTATGTATTTTGTACATTTATTGTGTCCTAATGGAAATGTATGCTGTCTGGATCTCATCCTCTGTCAAACATTAATTGCATCTCATTATCTTATGTATATCTATATTGAAATCAATTTTGTACAGCAGAATTATAGCTGCTATTGCCTTCATTGTTGACATTTTGTAGTGCACCTGTTGGATTCTTTACTAAACGCACACCTGACCACAGCTGTGAACAGAGCAAATCTGAGTATCCTGGTGTGCGTTGAAACTCTCATTTACTTTTTTGCTACTCTACAAATTTTCATGACATTTTTTTGACCTATTGTACTATGAAATGTTTTAAACATTTCTATGGCATACTATATGAAACCTTCGCAGCCTTGACAAAACTAGTATCTGGTGTAGCTGTGACCCGAACAAGATTCTCCCTCATTTAAACCCAGATTTGGAACCTCAGCGCGTTCCCATTAAATGCATTCGAGTATCACCATTGTGCTTGGAAATAACATTTATTTTGTGCCAAGTCAGAGCACAAGGCCCCGCTCAGTGATCAGAAAAGCCACCGTTCTCACCAGCTCCACCACTCCTTCCAGTTACCGCCATTAGGCAGACACCACAGAGTCCCACTGGCCCGGAAAAAACATCTACAAATAATCCTTTATTCCCTCTGCAATAACCACCCTGAACAATCTAAAATAGATACTGAACTTTAATCTGCTTTTATCAGTTGCTCTTTTAACAGTCCTTTTTATATTGGTTTTAAATGTGTTTTGTATGTGAATCATGTGCATTGTTGAGCCTTGTCAAAGGAGAATTGGGGACAATTTAATACTCTATGAATAAAGAGTGGTGCAGGGGTGATGGTTTTTTGTAGACCAATAGAGGTTAACATCACCCTGGTCTCTCATCCTCAACGGAAAGCCAATTGTGTATTTTCATTGGATTTAGGCGATCACAGAAAATACTCTTTGTGGCAAATGTTTGATACTTCCACGTTTTGCAATCGCCAGAGGTAAAAAGTTAACCTTAAGCTATAAATGAACAACACCAGTGGTTCTCAGCTGGTGGGTTGCAGTAAAACACACTTTATTTCTAAGCACAGTGAATTTCCAGCAGCTGTAGAATGAGTGACTAATGGACAGCTACTTGACAGAGACAGCAAACTGGCTTGATGACACGGCCAAACACAAGTATGACGCTGGATATTTTAAACTTTGTGGACCTTCAGCTTATGTTAAGGAAAAATCTGGACGCCATGGCTGGACCATTTGGGAACCACCGAACTACACCACGGTTGCATGGTTTTAATGTCACTGCTACAACAAGGCTGTAAAGCTGTGTCCAGTGTGATGACGTTCTGTAGCCTCATTTAGCCACTTGGTAGCGAAGATCTTTTTTAAGACACTTAAAAACTTCACAGTTCACAAGAGGGATATTTACTGATGTATTTTATGTTGTAGAATAAAACATGAAAGTCTTTTGAGCTTGTGTTAACCACAGATCCTAAAACCATTTAAAAATCCCACTGACTTTGAGACGAGGGACCACGAGTGCTAACATGTGAAACTCATCTCCCGGTTTTAGGACTTATTCCTGCAGAACTCTGTATGTGTATGTGTGCTTCAGTTTTATTCTATTCAGATGTTTCAGAGTCGTGGCATTGACCCAGCACACACACACACACACACACACACACACACACACACACTGCCAGTGCTGAAATAACTACATGGAATTCAGCCATGACTGATTTCATCACTAACACCTGTTTTCTCCTGCCGTGACAAGACAAAATGTCTTATCTACATGCATCAAAGTAACAGGTTGCACGTAGCAGGTTACTCACCCACTGAGTGGGAGGGTCCACTCCTTGTTCACGGCATTCTGTAACAGAGTGGGTTTCATCTACTTTAATGACATAAGTTGGATGTTATTCACACTAACTGGTTCAGTCAGTTTTCACTGAGTTTCTCAGTCATGTGTAACTCTGAACAAAAGCAGCCTTACTCTATTGCATAATCCACAGGAATAGTGAACAAGTGTAAAGTTGAGTATTACACAGGTACAACATTTCTGTGACGCCATCGGAAGTGGAAAAATCAGCAAGACAGGTGCGTCACCTTCTAGCAGAGAGTTCACTGTGTTCACCTGTAAAATAATTTACTGTGATTATTTGGACTGATTGGTCTGTTGCAAGCCACAATACCAATGCGGCTCTAGGGATGGCAATTTTGGCGTGTTTGCTGGTTGGTCCATGACATTTTCTGCAGAGGTTCATAATGTCCAGAGGATGAAGCCTAATGACTTTGGTGATCTCTTGACTTTGCCTCTAACCAGCAGGTTAACGTGTGTTTTTGGATTGTCACCAAATAGCATCGGACGCTGTCAGGGTGTCGTTGAATTTTACCAACTTGTAAACTCTTTTATTGACCAGTCTATTTACTGTACATTTTATTTATTCTTTCTTAATAGATTCCTTTATTCCACTGAACTGTTTGGCATATTTTTATCTTTGATTTGTATTTATTACACATCAGTATGTATGCAAGGCATGCTACAGACAGTGACCTTTCTGTCAGGGCGAATTGTAATAACATTGGTGACCCAGACTCTTTGCTTTAGTGCAATCATGAGGTTGCCATGAGACTTGATCCACATTTCAGTTTCCCCCTCAAGATGAACTGTAATCACTTTTCCTGATTTTTTTTCCTTTAACACTTCGGCATATGACTAAATACCTGCTAAACAAATTACATTCCCATCAGCCTCAGCTACACTTTGTGTTTGGTGCTAATCAACAAATGTTAACATTCTATAACTGAAAACTAAGATGGTGAACAAGGAAAGTATCAGCTGTTACACATGACTCCGCTCACAGCTGGTTCACTTCATACCTCACCTGCAGAAATGAGCATGCTGCAATCGGAAATGTAAGATGTCTCACCCATAATGTCACATGTGGTGTCCCCCAAGGTTCGGTGTTGGGTCCCACCCTGTTCACTCTCAACATGTCAGCCATATCATCAGTAGGCATGGTATCGCCTTCCATTGCTATGCCGATGACACACAGCTGTATCTCTGCACAACACCCACTCCCTCTACACCCCTGCCACTATCCACACTGACTTCCTGCCTGGAGGAGATAGAGGTATGGATGAAGCTAAATTTCTTACAGCTAAACAGTTCAAAGACAGAAGTTATCCAATTTGGCACACCGCACCAGGTCCAGTCATCCACCATCACCAGCATCACTTTCTCCGGCCAAAACACCCCCCTCTCCACATCCGTTATTAACCTGGGCGTTAAAATGGACCCTCACCTCACCTTTGAGACTCATATCAAACACCTGTGCAAAACGCCTTTCTTTCACCTCCGGAACATCGCCAAACTCCGTCCCATGCTCACCCTTGCAGATGCATCGTTTTATAGCACTTTGAGATTCCCCCGGAATGTAAAGTGCATTATAAATAAAATGTATTATTATTATGAACATGTTAGCATTGTCACTCAGAGCATACAGTATCTCACATAAGTGAGTACACCCCTCCAATTTTTGCAAATATTTCATTATATCTTTTCATGGGACAACACTATAGAAAAGACACTTTAATATAACTTAAAGTAGTCAGTGTACAGCTTGTATAGTAGTATAGATTTACCTTCCTCTGAAAATTACTCAAAACACAGCCATCAACATCTAAACAGCTGGCAACATAAGTGAGTACACCCCACAGTGAACATGTCCAAATTGTGCCTAAAGTGTCAATATTTTGTGTGCCAACCATTATTATCTAGCACTGCCTTAACCCTTTTGGGCATGGAATTCACCAGAGCTCACAGGTTGCTTCAGGAATCCTCTCCCACTCCTCCATGATGACATCATGGAGCAGATGGATGCGAAGACACCTTGCGCTCCTCCACCTTCAGCTTGAGGATGCCCCACAGGTGCACAGGTGAGTTTAGGGCTGGATACATACTTGGCCAGTCCGTCACCTTTACCTTCAGCTTCCTCAGCAAGGCAGTTGTCATCTACTAGGTGTGTTTAGGGTCATTATCATGTTGGAAAACTTGATAATGAAAACTTGCAGCCCAGTTTCTGAAGAGGGGCGATCATGCTCTGCTTGGAATTCATGTTTCCCTAAATGAACAGAGCTCCCCAGAGCCGGCAGCACTCATGCAGCCCCAAACCATGATGCTGCCACCACTATACTTGACTGTAGGCATGGGACAGTTGTCTTGGTGCTCTTTCAGCATGTGTGGCACCTTGGTGAAGAGCACCAAGACAACTGTCCCTTGCCTACAGTCAAGTATAGTATAGAGGATTCCTGAAGCAACCTGTGAGCTCTGGTGAATTCCATGCCCAAAGGGTTAAGGCAGTGCTAGATAATAATGGTTGGCACACAAAATATTGACACTTTAGGAACAATTTGGACATGTTCACTGTGGGGTGTACTCACTTATGTTGCCAGCTGTTTAGATGTTGATGGCTGTGTTTTGAGTAATTTTCAGAGGAAGGTAAATCTATACTACTGTACAAGCTGTACACTGACTACTTTAAGTTATATTAAAGTGTCTTTTCTATAGTGTTGTCCCATGAAAAGATATAATGAAATATTTGCAAAAATTGGAGGGGTGTACTCACTTATGTGTGATACTGCATAAGCATGCTGATGTTAGCATTTAGTTCAAAGTACTGCTGTGCCTGAGTGGCTTCAACCTCACAGGGCTGCTAGTTTGGCCATACACTCATGGAGCCATATTTTTACACCTGGCGTACAGCACATTGCAACTGTCACTGGTGGTTTCAGTATGATGCAATTGTAACTTTCCATTGCAGCTGTTTATTTCAGGAGCTAAAAGTTTAGTTATGATTCTTCTGTCAAGTTTAGAACTAGAGTTTTTAGTTTTGGTGCTTAAATGTCCTTTAAATGCTGCAATGACACAACTGCTCTCTCTGTGTTACCGCTCGCTTCTCCTGTTTGCTGAATCTGCCATGTAAGCTGCACCTGGCTTTTAAAGAGTGGGAGATGACACTCTGATTGGTTGAAATCATGTGGTGCCCAAAACACACCTGTGATTAATTAAGGGACTAATTACAACCCCTTTGCCCCTTGTGCCTTTTTGCCCAGATCATGAGCAGTTTGACTAGTTTAAGTGGAGCTGGATGTGTCCCAAATGCACCTGTGCCATGCACTTTAGACCTGCACTATGCTGTGTTTTTTCTACAGGTGGCAAATCTGAATTTCCTACTCCATTAAATTATTTGGACTTGACTGAAGATGGAATTATTTTAATGATGTTTTTTTCTTTTGTGTTCAAAAGGTGTGATATTTTTCAAATTCAGTTTCAGTTCACTTGTTTTGGCTTGTTTTGACACTCCCAAAAAAGATTTCTCAGCTTGTCGAAAGGCTTTCTTAGCACCATGACATCAGAGGAAAAACAAACATCGACTTGATATGTCACAAAGTCACATCTGTCACTTTAAAAAGGGCAAACAAACTAACAAAGACAGCAACTGAAAGCTGAATAGGGTGACACACTCCTGGTGACCCAACCCTGACACACCTTTAACCACCTCATCAATAGGTTAGGGGGGGGATTAAGGTGCATTCAGGAAAGCTTGTTCATCAGATGTATATTTTTCTTTGACAACAAAAAAGAAAAGCAGAACTACCACATCCCAGTTGTATGCCTTCACAAACCGGTCAAGTTGCAGTTAAAGTTCACGTCTTTCCAGTATCATATGTAGCTATGACGTCTGACAATGCTTCAAATATGGATGCTGCTGCTAAAAAGCTACATATTCTAAAATATAGATTCTTCACATGCATCTACAGCCGGCAGCACAGATCCATACAATCAGCACAGTTTCAAGGAGGGCGCCCAAGATTAGTCAACAATTCAGTATACGACCAAATGTCTCCCCTTTTGTTCCTGAGTTAGTGTTGAGTAATGACCAGAAAGGCGAGTTTGAATGCTAATATTTTTTGTTGACTCACTTCGTATGCACGAATAACTCCCGTCATACGCACCTGAATCACTGATTTGATAAATGAACGTCCGCTGGTACGTCCTCGGCGTCATACCTGCCCACAGGAGCTCAATGCTGATTGGCTATCGGGGCATGAATTGGTCGCTTAAGTTCAGTTTCTTCACCTCTCTCACGAATAAGCTTATGACATAATATCAGACCTCTTGCTTCATTCCTGCTGCTTAATTTGCGTATTTTGCATAAATCATGTCGTGTCCATTGCACCATTGCAGGAATTTGTGTCTATTTGCATCTTTACATTGACTTTACATGTGATTCACTCATGCTAATTGTTTTATTCGTTCCCAGGGTGACCACAACATCAAACATTTGATTCTCTGAGACATTTGTGTGAAATTTTGTCATAATTAGCGTATAAATTTGAGTGATTTGAGTGTTTTGTGGGGTCAGAGTGACCTTTAACCACCAAAATCTAATCAGTTTCTCGTTGAGTCCAAATGGACATTTGTGCTAAATGTGAAAAAATTCCCTCAAGGTGTTCTTGAGATATTGTGCTTATGAGAATGAGACGAACAAGGTCACAGTGACCTTTGATCACAAAAATCCAAATGGTTCATTGTTGAGTCCAAGAGGAGGTTTGTGCACAATATTAAGAAATTCGCTTAAGTATCGCTTTTAGTAGAATGAGATGGATGTGAGGTCACAGTGACCTTGACCTTTGACCACCACTATCTAATCAGTTTCTCATTGAGTTCAAGCGGACGTTTGTGCAAAATTTGAAGAAATTCCTTCAAGGTGTTCTTGAGATATTGTGCATACGAGAATGAGACGAACAAGGTAACAGTGACCTTTGATCACAAAAACTGAATCAGTTCATTGTTGAGTCCAAGAGAAGGTTTGTACAACATTTAAAAAAAAATTCCCTGAAGGCATTCTTGAGATTTCACATTCATGAGAATAGGACAGACGGACAGACAGACAACCTGTTAACATAATGCCTCCGACCACATCTGTCCACGATGGAGGCATAAGAAAAACACACAAGAATCTTTTTGGAAGGCAGTGACACAATGTGTGCTGTTTTATTACTTGATCTGTGACTTACTGTGCAACAGTATAGTGTCATATATTAAATGCTTTACATAACCTTTTAAAAAAATGTGTATGAGAACTATGAGATGCTCTGATTATTAGTTATAAGCTCATTTTTCAAATTCAACCGTTTTAAGCAATAAGCCAGCATTGCTGCACGCCAATCCATAAACCGTCAGTCACTTAGTTCATTACCAGGGTTTCCGCATGCATTTGGGTGTGTTGTATTAAGGACATCCGTAAACACACACACACACACAAAATGCAACATTGGTTATTACGCACTCACTCACTCACTCACTCACTCACAAATCTAGACATTTTGCTGAAGGTGTTAGAGGTTTCTGACATATGCGCTGAGGCATCAGGCCTTCGGGCCCTCAGGGACGGTGTGATTGACAGTTTCCCAAACAAGTGGAACAAACAGAGTCACGAGACGCTTGAAAAACACCCACTTGCTCTTTCACAAACAAACACACCAGAGAATGAGACGGACAATTGAACGACGGGACGATGATGGCAGTGATTCCTGCCCTCCGTCACATCAGAGCAGCAGGTCTGTGACTGAGGGCAGCAGCTCGGCCAGCTCCGACTCGATGTTGGCCGTCTGAGTGACAGGGTTGCCGCGGAGATCGAGGCGCTTCAGATTGGGGCAGGAGGCCAGCGGCTGAAGATCTGTCAATTTAGAGATTTCTGTGCATTTGGGTTAATGAAAAGCCTTCCTGTGTGCTGTAGTAACATTAGTAGTGATGAACAGATTTTCCAAGCACGGGTGCAAACATAAGATCCATGTGTCAAATGTGACGCTGTGATATGAATTAATTCTTCTAAATATAACACCTAGAGGCCTAAATTTACATCAGAAGGTATGCACTCAAAATCTAATTCAGCTGTCCTTACAAGAAAACAAAACTTGAAGGTGGCCTCAGTGTCATTTCCTGCGCACCACGTTAATTCTTCTCCAGTGTACCGGGGGAAGTGAAGCGTGAAAGAGAAAGAGCCTGCAGCGATGATGTGTTAAGTGTCTCTTCCCTACTTAATGATGCTGTTTGCTCTGTGAAATTGCAGCGCTGATTTTATTTACTCAACCGCTAAACAAAGTTTCAGGTGAAAACAAATTATTCATGCATTGAAGTTGAAGACTCGATATCGCTGCAATTTTCTGAACTCTGTAAACACCATCCGGGTGTGTAGTGCGTTTTTAACATTGCACTCTTCACACACCATCAGCTGCTTGCACTCTTTAGCAGGGCTGTTTTGCAGCGTTGAGCAGTGCGCTGATTCACACATGTTTTGAGTCACTTGTACAGTGTGAGAGGAGTGTACAGATATAATATAAATTGATCTCTATGACACTGATGTTACAGGATTAACACGGATTTAGAACAGCACGTTCTCTGGGAGACGAATAAATGAATATGAATGATAGATTTAAGGATACTGTTATTCTTCAAGAGAACTTCTTCCAGTTTGGGAAGGTGATACACTCCTTCCAGATTTTCTATGGCGTTGTTATCAGCCTCCAAGACCTGCAAGCGTGAAAAAGTTAAATCAAACATGTTGCAGAGAAAGAAGTAAACAATAAAAAAGGAACACTGCCCGTGTAGGACATATAATTGGATTTGAATTGGAGCTTTATCACCTCCAGGCACTGCAACATGGCGAACTGAGGAGGCAGCCGCTGAAGCTGATTGGAGGACAAATTGATATGGGTAACCAATAACAGCTGGTCCAGGTGGCATAAAGTGGTCAGGTTCTGTAAGAAAGAAATGGGAGATATTATTTTTCAAAGCTCCCCTGTGTGGCAGGCAGGCACACTCTTAGAAGTGAAGAGAACTAGAACTAGGTTTCTGTGGCTTGTCCCCACAGGAAAACCCTTTTGGTTTCCGATAGAGCCTTTCCACCTCAAACCCTTTCAGAGGGTTCTACCTAGAAGCCAACTTACAGGTGATACCTTGAACCATCAATCAAAACCCCTCATGGAGAGCTCTAAAGAGAACCCTTCTATGGCGCAATGGTTCCACCCAGAACCCTCTCTGGGGGTCCCATCTGGAACCCTTTCACCTTTTGAGGGTGCTAAAAAGAACCCAACCAGGGGGTTTATCGAGAATCCTTTTCTATTCCGAGGGTTTCATCTAGAATCCACCCACCCACCAACATCACCCAAAGATCTCTCTCAGGAGGTTAGCCTAGGGCAGGGGTAGGCAACCTGTGGCTCTTTAGCCCCTGTCCAGAGGCTCCTTGAGCCTTTGAGAAAAGAAGTCTATGGAAATTGATTCTATGAATCCAAATGTTGCTGAACCTCAATAGCAGTGGCTGGTTAGCTATGGATGCCAAATCCAAAAAAGTAAATTGAATAAAATAGAGAACGTAGTAGTGTGTGGACAGATTTGTTTGCTCTCACTGCCAGCTCTGCAAAATTGATTAAGTACCAGATAAATAATAATAGTGCCCTGCACAGTGGCCACCTTGTGGTAAAACATATTAACAAATGCTTATTTAGACCATAAGTATAAGCTAATTTAGACTTAATAGGCTATTTACCTTGATTATAAGGCTCAAACATGTTTTGCGGCTCCACACAGATTTTTTCAAATTATTTTTGGTCAAAAATGTCTCTTTTAATGGCAAAGGTTGCAGACCCCTGGCCTAGGGTCTAGGCAACCTCGTCCAACAGTGTTGGGCTTCATGAGGCTCCTAAAGGGCCGGGGCAGATGTGGTCCAGCCCAATCCAGAACAATCACAGTTCACAAAGTTTTTAGGGGTTAGAGAGCTCATTAAATCAGTTGTACAGCCTTCACTATTTCAATGGTGTCGTAGGGCTGGGAACCAGAATTTGTTTCAAAATTAGAGCCGAAGACAAAATGCCAAGTACCAGGTACCCAAAAACAAAAAGAACAATTCAGCAGACCATGTGGTATTATATGGCAGGAAATGAAGGTGAAATCATCATTGACTGATGGGGTTCTAGATACATCTACATTTAAAAATACCATTTAAAATGCATGCAACAATACTTAAAGAACTCTTTCTTCCACAGAAATGGTTCTTTGGATGGAAAGGGTTCTTAAGGGAACCCCTAGCCTTACAAAGAACTTTTGAAGAACCTTATCTTCATAAAAAAAAGGTTCTTTGGATGAAAATGATTCTTAATAGTTAATTCCATTATGGTTTTGCGCAAAATAAATGCAATATTTCTAAAGTTGCGACAAAGTACAATTGCGACTTGCAGGTGTTTCCATTAAAAGGTGTTTGGCGTATGAGCCGTAATTCTCGTAAGATCTCGTCCCGCGAGACTCCACTTTGTTTGCGGAAGTAAGATGGACATTGCAAATCTCTTGCGAGCTGGAACAATCATCTCGGTTGCCACTGCTGCTGTTGCAGTAGTCTACAACCGAAGACGAAGAGAGCGAGTGGTATTCCAAAGGCAAAGTCCTTATAAGTTTGAATAAGTGAACCCTGAACTGGTCATGTGACCCCCAGTGTCATGTCCAGGGACGTATATTTGCGAAAAAAGTGTTTCCATTACACTTCTGCGATATACTTTTATACTGACATGTCTGAAAAACCACCTCATGAGAGCGTAAAAACTTTTTCTCGATATTTGAGAGTTTTTTCAAAATGTTTTTCATTACCATTTTTTTATTGGGATATTTAGGTTTTGCGCATTTCTAGGGTTAATGGAAATGCACTTAATGAAACCCTTAGCCTTACAAAGAACTCTTGAGGACCTCTTTGTTCACAGAAATGGATCTTTAAATGAAAAGGTTTCTTGAGGGAACCTTTGGACGTTCCAAAAAAACATTGAAGAACTCTTTATTTACAAAAAAATGGTTCATTAGACAAAAAGTGTTCTTAATGACACCCTTAGTGTTACAAAGAACCCTCAAAGAACCCTATCTCCACAAAAGGGTTGTTTGACTGAAACATGATTTTAATGAAACCCTTGTTCTTAGAAGGAACACTTAAAGAATTCTTTCTTCACAAAAATGTTTTCTTTGGATGAAAGGGGTTCTTAATGGAACCTGTAATGGAAAATTACTGTATAACTGTATAACCCATCACTTTGCTCGAACAAATGCCTTTTGTAAGTTGCTCACTGATAGAACTCTCTCATGACTGTTTCCCATGTAATTTAAAAATGTTTACACAATCAAATACAATACAGGATTTGTTGTTGTATGTTTTTTTGTTTTTTCTGTTCAAGGCTAAGTTGACTTGTTGACCACAGAACCGGTCCTAGCTGGTTAACGTCCTTGCAGGTGCTCGTACCTTCTTAGTAAGTCAGTAAATTTTATTTCTATAGCACTTTTCACAGATAAAATCACAAAGTGCTTTACAGCAAGAATAAAAAGCAATAAAAGAGAGACAGAGACAACACAGAAAACACACAACAGCACAGAAAACAGATAAAGTCACAGAGGCCCAAAAACATCAACTTCAGTAAAAAGCCTGTCTGAAAAGATAAGTTTCTAGTTCTCTCTTAAAACCTTCAGTGGACTCTATGCTACGCAGAGTCAGAGGTAGTGCATTCTTATCAGTTTCCTCCCTAACTTGTCTATAAAGGAGTCCCAGCAAGGATACCTTTTGGCTACACTCTGCAGACTGCCTGCTCCTCTCTATGAGTGTGTGACCCTTTGCACAAAGCATTGAAAGATTGAAAGACATCTCTGGTGTTTCAGAAATCATTATTTCAGACTCTCACACACTCATGAAGTTTTTTTTAATGAAAAGGGTTCTTGTTGAGACCCTTGAACTTACAAAGAACCCATGAAGAACCCTTTCTTTAAAAGAGTTTTTTCAGAAGCAAATGGTTTTGGGTATAACATCAGCCCTCCAGAAAGAACCTTTCTTGAACCCCTATTTCTAAGAGTAAAAGTAATTTCATTTTAAGCAAATGGAAGTTCTTTTTTCTGATTCCGAACCAACCTTGTCAGACATGCTGAAGACGCGCACTTCAGCGTACTCCATTTTCAGGATGGTGTTTTCAATCATAAACTTGCTGCACAGATCACTGTAATATGCAGAGCGCATAGAATCCACTTCCTGAGGGAGAAAATGAGAACCTTCAGTCAGTGATCTGTTTCCTAGTCAGTGTCACAGACCGTCTGTGGTTGGTACTCACTTTCAATGTTTGGAAATGAGCAAGAGTCTCCTTTTCATATCCCAGTGGGTCTAGCGCCCTCATCAGGAGGATAATGGTCAGTAAGCACCCTGCAAAGGCAGGCAAAGTTTTAATGACTACAATAAAACACCACGATCAGCAGGAGCAAACTTCAGTATTGTGTAATTATGTAAAGTGGGTGATTTGGTTGTGTAAAGAACAAGGAGCTGTGTGGATGTGATGCATTTAAAAGCACTTACACTTATTGAGCGGCTCCAGTTCTTGTAGCTGGTTGCATGATTGCAGCTCTGACTGTAACACTGAGGTCTTCTCTACTGAGAGTTCACTCCTGCACAGAAACAACACACTCAGTTCTTACTCCTTAAAAGAACTACACAGTGTGCTGCTACTGAGCCAAAACCATACCTGAAAAGTTCCTGATCTGTGGCAGAGTCCCGGCACCAACTCTCAGTTCGACCTGTGGAAGTCAAAAGTTCACAGCATTATGTTGCTTTAGAAAATGAACATTTGTAGAACATGAACATGTGATTATGCACGATATGTGTCACCTGTGTAGAGAGCACAGTCTCTGTGAGTGTGTTTTTCAGTCCAGTGTACAGTCAGGTTGTGTTCATTTGTGATGTCGCTTATTGTTCCAGGAGGAAGATCACAGATCTGAGACAGTGTTAAGTTTAATAAAGCACAAAATGGAGATTATTTACTACACAAGTCAAAAGGAAGAGTCCCTGAACTGGTCACGGCCTGCTTTGTGTACTGGTGCCTTTGGTGTTTGGGGAAAGAATGAAATGAGTTGTGTCTGTAATAGACAATATAATCATGTAAGTTGCCTTTATTAGTTAGTCTATCTTTGTTTTCACTCAATTGGCTTGAGTTTTCTGGATTTTGAGTCTCAGTTTACTGTTTTTTTCTTTATGACCACTTGAGAAGTAGGGAAGCAGCACTTTTTTCCAACTCTGCCGTTTACCATGCTGGTAATCTGAATGAATTATAACCATTGTACGGTTGTGCAGTGCTTAGCATTGTCGCATCACAGCAGAAGGGTTCCTGATTCCAACCCACTGTGGGGAGCCTTTCCATGCAGTGTTTGCATGTTCTCCCTGTGTCAGCGTGGGTTTTCTCCGGGTGTGAATGTGAGTGTGAATGGTTGTCTGTCTCTATGTGTCAGCCCTGTGATCGTCTGGTGACCTGTTCAGGGTGAACCCTGCCTCTCACCCAGTGTCAGCTGGGATAGGCTCCAGCCTCCCCCGCGACCCCTGCCAGGATATCATTGTTTAATTTGTGCTTTGCTTTTAATTTTGTAAAAGTTTTAAGGTAACCAGCTCTAAAAAAAAGCTACAGACCCTTAGCATGAGTGTGCATAGTAATTCAATGGCTCATTTCCAAGACAATACAGCAGACTGGTAGAGCAGGGCAGCGTAACTCAAATACAATATCCTTGATGGAATAGCAAAAACAGTAATTTAAAAAAACTTGGCTTTTGGTAGTTAATTTAGATTTGCACAGATCAGTAAAACAATCCATGACTGGGTGAGCATTAAGCATTTTTAAATTTAGTTTGAGAGAGAAAAGAATTAAAATACAAATTTAAAGACACAATAATCAGGTTGTGATGAACATACGTGCAGCCCCTGAGTGAGTGACCACAAATGTAAAGTGTCAGGCCACAGTTGCGTCTGCTCTCACCACAGAAGAAAATAATATTAACATGGGATTATGACTGAATATGGATATGAATGAATAAAGGTGAAATCCTAACAGCTACTTGGCTCGTATGTCAACAGATCTGTGACAACTGAGCAAACTGCATCCACTGTGCAATACGGCAGAAAGCTCCGTAAAAGGCTAATAAATGGACCTTGAGTTCAAAATATAAACACCTACTAGTCCATGTTCATTATGGAAATTATCCTTAAATCAATTTGTCTAGTAACTTTAAATATTTTTGGAATTAAACTACCACATTTTGCTGGCTGCCCTCCACATGAAGCTTCCACACAAGCCTCACTGCACATCTGTGGTACAAGTAACAATGACATTCCTTTCCAGTAGATTTATCAAAGTCTTGTGATAAAACCATTTCTCTTTCTCGTGCACATACCACAGCATCTTTTCAGCATGTGACGCGTTAAGAATGACGAGAACAGAATGTTAAACTGGTATCCAGTTCAACCAGCAGTGACAGTTGATAATTGTGTCTGTGAAAAAAGGATACCCAGACAGGGCTGTGTTTAAAGCGCAGGTGGACGCTCCTCCACTCCACTCTCTGGGGCTGACCGTCGAGAACCAGTAGCAGGCCGACAGACTGCGCCTGAAGGGGCGGAGACAGGAAGAGAAGTCGCTGAGTAAACACAGGGTACCATACAGACACTACAGTACAGTTTCTTACACAATACTGAGTTCACTTTAACTCTTCACACAGTCTGCACAGAAGAGCCGGCACAGACTAAACTGTGAAGAACTTTTCATCACTTTAAACACAAAATAAATTCAATGTCCTCATTTTATAAATTTCTCGAATTATTTTCTCACTCAAACACAACCAGATCTGCATATTTTAAATCCATTTTGCACATTAATATTCAATCTAAAAAACTTGACATGACACAAAATCGGTGTAAATTAAACAACAATTTGCTTCATTCTGCAACATCTGAATAAAAACTACACCGTGAGGAAGGCGCATGTCAATACGCGTTGTTGTATTTTTAATGTTTCTAAACCACTGAAATAAAGGCCTTTTATATTTTTTTAACCATCTTGAGTGCCTGGACCTGGATCATTTAGGCCTTTTTTGGCAACAAGTCTTTCTCTCTTTTATTGAAGCATTCTCTTCCATGAGCACCATTGGTGTGAGGGACACCAGTAGCGCTCCTGCTATCATTTTAATTGATATGTCTATGGACAGAAAATTAATTGACAACTGTTTTTATCATCGAATAGTCGTTTTAGTCTTTTTTTTTTTTAATAAAAAGCCCAAAATGTTGCTTTCATGCTCCTTAAATGTGAGAATTTGACTGAGCTTTGGATTTTTGGACAGTTGGTTCGATAAAAGACACCATTTGAAGGCGTCACGTTGGGCTCTGGGAAATCACACAGAGGACACGTTTCTGACATTTTACTGACAAAACCATAATCAAGATTATGGGCAGATTAATTGTTAAGGAAATAATCACTAGTTTAGTAAGCGCTGCTGTTGCCTGTATCTATAACCTTACTTCACATTAGGCCTGGGCGGTATCATGATATTACAGTATACTGGGGGTTTTAAAAGCCCGAAGGTATGACTTTACTGAATCATACTGATACGGAAATGATGTATTGCAGCAATGTACTGCACAGCACACGCCACCAGAGGTCAGTCTCTACTGGTGGAACGTGCAAAGAAAGCTGACGACAGCGAGTGGTGGGGACAACGTTACAGGACTAGTAAAAAAGAAAATGTCTCTGACCTTGTTTGGGAGTACTGCCACATTTAACTTCATCTTGAGATGACTCCTCCCGACTACAAAAACAGTTTATTAGCCACATGATTTTATTCGACTAATTATCTCCATTTAGCCAACTAATGTGTCAGTATGCGCTGCAGCAACATGTGTCATCAGTGCCTCCAGCAAGAGGAGCACCTATTCATTATTCTATGGGCCATAAGTATTTAAACCCAGTAAGACTTATCTAAGTCGGCTAATTACATGTTACAAGCACAGCCTTGCAGGCTAGACAATGACACACATGCTACAATGACTTCTATCATCAGCAGTTCAGTTGTTGTTTTTCCAAGAATACCATCATACACTGTATACCCCGGTGAAAAAACAGATACCACCCAAGCCTAATTTACATGTATGTTTAGTAAATACATAGTTTACATGTTATTTTTTTGTACTGCATCACTCAAAAGACTTATGTTAAGGAAAATAAGCCTTCTGAAACATATTGTTGCATTTCATTTCCAACAGCTTGTCTGCACAGGAGGGTCGGAGCATATTTTTACGTTTCAAGTCTATTTTCTGCCATTTTAAACCCTTAACTACAGTGACAGTCTGTCAGACTGAGTGCTGCCAAAACACGGTTGAACTACGCTCAACACTGCACCTAAGTGCATCCTGTGAAGACCAAGAGGCCTGAAGCTGCTGCTCTGCTAATGTGCTGCTCACACTACGCTTCCTACTCATCCAGCCTCTGTAGTTGTAGTGAAGAGGTGTCTTTCTTGTTACTGTGATAAAATTAAGTTTTGTTGAACTCATTTTGGTCATTTTCCAACTTATACAACCCAAGTACACATAAGAAAGTTAATAAGCTTTCTTGTTGGGAGACACATTTTTTTGGTACAAGAGTTGATACTGGATGTGTTTTGGTTGCATTTTGGATTTGAGCTGCATGTTGGTTTAAGTGAGAATAAAGACCTTTATTGCTTTAATTTATCATTATGAGGTAAATGTTCATAGCACAATGTAATGGTTACAGAATAATAAAACCATCAGCGTTTAGACTGGTTCCCTACAAGTCTTGCTTTCACTATAGCCCCTTTCACACTGCCAGATTTTCCGCGAATGTTGGGCCGTTTTGGAGGCAAGCTGCGAGCGTTTAGACACACAGAGCTGGATTGGCGAGTTGATCTGAGGTGCCCAATTTTCCACCTCGTAGGGTAGACATATTGGAGGAAACCTTTTTGGTTTAAACAGAACGAGGCGGCCTTCTGCAATGGGAGGGGCCGTTGAAGACTTGTGGGAGGAGCTGTTGATGACGCAGCACGTGTGACCCACTGGCGGTGGATAAACAGGAAACAGCTGATAGCAGGAATTAGCGAGCAGCTAGTAGCAAGAGGGAAACACAAACCTGACAGACACTGTAAAGATGAGCAACTGGGAAGACAAGGAATTGTGTGCCCTCCTTGTCCTCGCAAACGAAGAGGCCATTAACCGTCAGATGACGGGGACGGTGAAGAACGGGCCGACTTATGAGAGAATCGCCAAAGGACTGACCAGCCGCGGCTTCCTTCCCACGTCACTGTTTACGTCACACGCTGAGCTACACGTTTTGTTACTTGCTCACGCCCCCCATTGCCCCGAAAAATAAACAAAAACAAAAGTAGGTAGGCGGCATTTTGCTGCACTCCCCAATTTTGTTTTTATACTACCAATGCTGAAAGAAGACTGATTGGGCTTTCCTGCAAATGTGCACAATTCCCGTTTAAAAAGGGCTTATGCAACTCTGTCTGTCACCAGGTACAATCCCCCAGGAAAACTAAGGTTCAATTTACTGCACAAAGGAAATGCAACCATTGCACAACCCAAAAAAAGTGGACGCAGTATAGAGCAATGTGTGTAACCATTTTTTAAAAATGTCTCAATGAGAAAGTTTTATTTTATGAAAGTAAGTGAAGATACTCACATTAACAGGCCGTGAGAAAGCAACGGCCACTCTCTCCTCATTCCGGCTGACATACACACAGCTGATCATCTCTTCACGTTCCGCTGTTAAAAGACAGAAAACTCTATATGCAACTCGTGTTTCATAAATGACTGAGTACAGCAGATATTTGCAAGCACAAGAAAACTTTGTGCTTTGTGCTTTCAAACACATTTGTACACACAGACACAATTACAGATGGACGTACCTCTGCCTAGCAACCAACGATAGTAGAACCAAGCACTCTGATCATTGGGGTCAGTGAAGAAAGCATTCTGTACAAGTTCATATTCTGAAAACAAAAAAGAAGGTTTAATTAGATGCTAAATTACACAGCAGATAGAACAAGCATTTACAGGCATAATGAAGCCTCAGACTGCCCCCTGTCTGCTTTGATCAGGTACTGCTGACTGCACACAACCTGTCCTTTCATTTGCTGAGTTTACCTTTGAGGAGCTGCTCTTCACAGACGCGATGGGAGTGGGTTTGCGGAGATGGTGGAGGGGAGGTCTGGGGAGGCTCGCGGCACGGTGACGGGGGCTCAGGAGACTCGGGGTGGAGCAGCGGCAGCAGGGTGCTACGGTAATGCCAGCTGGAGTAGTTGGAGAAGTTGGAGCCAATAAGACGATCAGTAAACGCCAACTCCTGATCCACAGGAACACCAGACATCTTCACAACCATGCGGCGATAATCCCAGCAGTGGACTGGTTGAGATGGGAGAATGTGGTGTGAGACATGGATGGAAATAGTGCTGTGAGAAAATGACCCAGATTTCTAGAGTACTGAAGTTGCAACAGCCTCCTTCATTTCTGCTGCTTCCTTTTTCGGCTCCATTACTCACAGTTGCGGTCGTCCAGACTGAGGCAGCGATCACACAGGCTCAGCTCTCTGGCCCAGTCCGGTCGAGGCAAGCGGAATGAGACCCACCCTCTGTGGTGCCAGCTGCCGTAGGACTTTGGATTCACTTTCAGGCAAGACTCCAGAAATGCCAGTTCAGACTCATAAATCTTTTGCACTTCATCCTCCTCCCTGGAGCAGACATGGAGAAACAAAAACATCACTCTCCCGTCATATCTCTCATGATTTTCAAAAAGGGGCTGCGCTGACAACACGCAGGTGACAAGATAACAGATAATGATCTCACCTCACAGTCTCCAGGTGCATTAGGATCTCTCTTCTGTAGTTCCACAGGGTTGCAAAGTCAGGATTGGATGATAGGAGCTGCTGGGTCAGCAGGAGAGCCTCGTCATCCCAGATCCCCTCCTTCCTCTGCCATGCAGGTTCAAGGGAGGGAGGCAGATACACAGACCCAGAGACAGAAATGAGAAATCGACACAAGGACAAAACAAACCTGAAACTGATAAACAGGTTCAACTCTTAATGCACCAAACTAAAATGTTTGATCATGGTAATGAAGACACATGCCACATAGTGCACGGTTAGATGCTAAGCTCTATCGGGCTGCAGCTAACCCCATAATACTTACTTTATTAACAGGGTCAATTCATTTTCAGTTTTAGTTTTCTTTAATGGGATTTCCCACTGGGCTCTGTTTCAGGCCCAATTCTCTTCACTCTGTATAAACTACCACTCGGCAATAATATCAGAAATCACAAAGATTTACAGTAACACTTTACTTGAAGGTGTCTACATAAGAGTGACATGACACTGTCAGGAACCTGTCATGACCATTATGTACATGTCATGCTGTCATTAAGTGTCATTCGGCTTTTATAATGACAAGTTGACTTTGTTTGGGTGTCTTGATTATGACAACTTGACATTAATCAAAGTGACATTACCAGAAGTTTTCTTTGTCATAACAAGTTGACTTTGATTGGGATGTCCTTATTATGACAACCTGACATTAACCAGGATGACATTACCAGTCTTTGTCATAACAACTTGACATTAACAAGAAATGCACCTCTTTTTGTGTTTATGACAAGTTGACATAATGATTGATTGATACAAAGACATCTTCTGGTAATGTCATCCTGGTTAATGTCAAGTTGTCATAATAAGGACATCCCAAACAAAGACAACTTCTGGTAATGTCACTTTGATTAATGTCAAGTTGTCATAATCAAGACAACCCAAACAATGTCAACTTGTCATTACAAAAACCGAATGACACTTAATGACAGCAGTCATAAAGGTTTATGACATGTACATAATGTTCATGACAGGTTCACGACAGTGTCATGTCATAGTTATGACAGTGTCATGTCACTCTTATGTAGATACCTTCATGTAAAGTGTTACCCAATTTACATAATTACGCAGACGATACGCAGCGATATATCTCTGTGAATTCAAATGACTAGAGGTCTGTCAATAACCTAGTCTCGCTCACCAGACCTTTCTCAAGAAAAGAAAGGTCTGGCTGGGCCGACTCTCACTTTAAGATTGGAGAAAGAAAAAACGCCCCGGCTGCTTGTATTTCTTCCATCCAATCACAATCGTTCTGGGCGGTGCCACAGCAACAGTGCGCTTGCAAAAATATTGCCAGGGGGAAACAGGTTTTGGTGTAACGCCCACAAAAATATCGCCTACAGGACGCGAACCATGGCAGAAAAATGGCTACATCCCCACAAGATCAAACACTGCAAAAGTTAGTAAAGGATGTGTTGAAAACGGTTGAAAACTGCTACACAACTGGAGGTGGTAGGGCGGGACTTCAGCGGGTGGCTCGTTCCGCCCAATGAGAGGCTGATCTATGCAGCGAACTTCCGCCCACTCAGACTATCAATAACCTGATTGCATGTGTGTCTTGCATGTGTTAAGGCAAGAAAAAAAAACAAAACAAGATTCTTGTTTTTGATGTCATTCTTGTCTTGTCAAAAGCAGCAATCAAAACTGTCTAACCACCTAAAATTATTTGCACTGAACATGTAAAAACCCTTAAAACCCTCAACTTTGAACATCACATTAGACACATGACTTAAGTGTCCCTTTATCACTTGAGGAATGTTGCCAGAGTCCGACCATCTCTCTCCCATGCAGATATAAATACGCTGATATATGCTTTTTGTCTCCAGCCGACTAAACTATTGTAACACTCCTATGTCTGGTGTGTCTAAAAAAGCCATTGGTAAGCTACAGCTTGTACAGAATGCAGCAGACAGACAGCCGACATTACTCCAATCTTAAAATCATTACATTGGTTCCCTGTCTGTCACAGAATTAATTTTTAAATTCTTTTATTGGTGTTTGAATCACTAAACGGTCTTGCCCCATCTTATCTGTCTGACATGGTCAGGATGCCTGTACCTGCTAGGCCCCTGAGATCCTCTGTCTCAAACCTAGGGGCTCCTTCTCCCTACCTTTAAGTTCTAACCTCTGGAACAGTTTGCCTGAAGGTCTTTGGGGCTGCTGAGCGTCATCTTAAGGTGCGTCTTTTTACCATTGCTTTACTCCTGAAATGTATTTTAACTGATAGTTGTTTTATCTTGTCTCAGCCTGCAGTTTGAACTGAATCTTACTTTATCTTTTATTTCAGGAATGTTTTGTCTTTAACGTTCAGCACTTTGTATTGCATTTTATGCATGAATTGTACTACATATTATGTATATAGTTATTATCAAAATATATGTTTTAATGTACTATAAATGTGTATTTCTAAAGGACCTTAGAAAATATGGCATCTCGTGCAGCCACATATATCTTCAGTTTCTTCTCACGCTCCTTTCTTCTCTCCTCCTCCTGCTGGGCTGTAGATTTAATCTTCACTCGACCGTGCTGTCAAAACAACAAAAATGGATAGCACAGTACAGCTCACTCTGCTGGTAAAAGGTTATTAGGATTATATTTGATTGCTCCATGTGCAATATTAACACTGTACCAAAGCAATGGATATACCAGCATTTGAAAGCAAAGTAAATAAATGATGAATCTCTTACCATCCTTTGTGTTTGTTCAGGAGACCTCCCAATAAATCTGTTTGTGATGGAAAATGAGGAGTGATATTCAGAGTCAGGCCTGAGTAACATGGCAGACAGTGAGCTGACAGGCTGGCACGAAATCAGAATCCAGTTCATGCCAAGTAGGCACAATAAAAATGTGACAAATTAAAATGAGAGCACTGTACAGTTTTTTTGTAAGTGGTAGCTATGTGCAGAAATGTGCTAAATATGATCCAGGTGACGTGTAAACGTTCACAGCATTGAGGATGAAGAGACTGTGTGTTAGGTACAGAGACATGAGTCACATACATGAACGTTAATGTAACATACAGATACAGATGAAGACGTTTATGTAATGGAAGTTATGACAAGTCTAAATCGTGAGCTCAGCCGCTCCCTTATCGTTAGCATACATACATTTATCCGTCATTAATGTTAAACCCTGAACACACACAGCCCTGAGTCTGCAGTTAGCTTGCTAATTAGCTCCGTCCCCAGTAAACAACACTGGGCTGGGTTCATTCAAACCAGAACAGAATGACAGCAACCTGCGACATATTATATATTTACATTTACAAGTATTCAATGAACGCGACGTGGTCTAGCTCATAAAACACCCACCTGTTCTTTTGACTCGGCTTGCTG
This sequence comes from Epinephelus lanceolatus, assembly GCF_041903045.1. Classification (NCBI taxonomy): domain Eukaryota; kingdom Metazoa; phylum Chordata; class Actinopteri; order Perciformes; family Serranidae; genus Epinephelus; species Epinephelus lanceolatus. Next base: position 4,920,695 of record NC_135739.1, read on the forward strand.
TGTGTTTTTCAGAATGCAGTTTGATTTGTCATGTCACTACCAGGATCTCTAACGACTACAATTCCCCACTTCCGTCTCATGAAACTGACGTCACGGAGAGAGTCCTGATCGCGGCACTTTGTCGCCCTCTAGTGGAGAAAACAGAAAACTGCGGCTTAGAAACATTCAACTGACCAGAGTTTGAAAGCACCTGGACATTTATATGTGATATTAGTTCGTGGGTGGAAGTGTTAAATCCAGATTATTATTATTATTATTATTGTTGTTATTATTATTATTATTATTATTATTATTATTATTATTATTATTATTATTATTATTGTTATTTATAGCCTGTTATATACATTTTTTTTACTATTATTGCCTACATTGTTTGGCAGAATTTAGTTTATTTGGACTACTTTCATTGTACATTGTACATCTTTTGTTTTTCTCCTTTGCAAACTATATAATATTTGCTTGTGGGCAGAGGTTTTGAATCCTGCTTAGTATTTCATCCTCCATCCAATGATAATAAGATAATAATAATAATAATAATAATAATAATAATAATAATAACAATTGCCTGTTATATTTAAGTTTTTTTTTGTTTTGTTTTTTTTACTATTTTTGCCTGCATTCTCTAGAAGAATTTAGTATCTTTGGACAACTACTATTGTATATTGCATATCTTTTTTTTAATTTTTGTTTTATTTATTATTTTCCCCTAAAATATATTTCTGCATAATTCTTCCTATATCTTTTATTTTAAACAGTTGCACTGAACATATTATATATTTAAATATATTTTTATTTTTTGTTTGTTTGTTTGTTTATTTTTTGCTGTTTGTTTTTTTCATGTTGATTTTTTTTTTTGTCTATGCACAAAAGCTCCAAATCAAATTCCTTTTTATTTTAAAACCTACTTGGCAATAAACCAGATTCTGATTCTGATGATATGTTGTATTATAGCCGTACATTATACCTTGTTATACTGGATTACATTACATTCTCATTATTATTATTACTTTCTTACTTTGTTATACCGCACACTATACTGTACCATATTAACCTATGTCATACTATCTACTGTCTTACACATCAGTTTCTTCCTATATTACATTTCTGTTTTGCTATAGGAATACAGACATCACTAAGTGCCAATACTTGATCAGAGCATGGAATATTCTGGTGTCCCTGAATGCAACTTTTTTGTATCTTTAATGCTGTACCTGATTATATACCTTGTAATGAGAGGAAGAACAGTTCTTTAGCCTGAACTTAGAAATGGATGATTTGTTGGCGGAAGAAATCAGTGACACGAACAGACGCTTTCTGGGGCACAGTAAGTCTTCTGTTGATAGAGTTGATATGTTTAACTGTAGGGCATATCCTGTTTCTGACAGATGACAGATACAGCAGTGCAACATTCCCTGTCAGGAGTTTAAGTATTAAAATCAGCTGCAGTGTCCAGGCTCCAATTACTTTTCAAATAAAAAGCCTTTTAATTAAGAGCCGCCTGAATCACATCTTTTACTGTCCAGTTTACGATGTATGATAAGCCAATGCTGACACAATGCAAAGTGTATTCGCAAAATGATAACAGTGTTTCATTCATGATAATTAAAACATTCTTTGCTGTAACAAAAGTAAAAGAAGCAGGCCATGTCTAAAAACGCTGCATGACGTACTCAAGTGATGTTTTTAATTTCAAAATATGAATAAATAAATAAATAAATAAGAGAATAAATACTGCATGCAGCCTTTATACTTTTGCGCCGCTGAGCCTGACTGCATCCCTCATTTGTTTTATTAATTCGACAGAAAATTCCAAGTACACTCTGATGTTAATTTGCAAAGATGTAATCTTTTGTTTTCAAAATAGAGGAGGAAAAAGAATTACATTATATGCTGAATTTTATCATCTCAGTGGAGAAATTCTGTCGCTTCCACATGAATACAAATCCAGTAAGATGGATTGCCTGCCCTTCACCTTAAATTACTTTGTTGGGCAAATGAAATAAAACAGCAAAACAGTCTCAGTTCCAGTCAGAGTCAGACACCTCTGTCCATCACAGCTGTTGAACGCATCAAATAACACACCTATTGTGATACACTAATCATTTTTAGGTCATTTTGTGTCTCATTTTTGTTTGTTTTGCCTATTTTAAAGTCAGTTTGTGTCTCTTTGTAGTCATTGTGACATTTTGTAGGTGGATGCCAGGGCTGCCCCGACACTTTGGGCCCCTGGGCGTGTACCCAGTGAGTTTGTTCAGTAATCCATCCATGGCTGTATCATATTATAGTTACATGATAATGACACTTCCCTGATGTTTAGTGAAAACTCTGCCATGCTAAAATGCATTTTTTTTTTAATCACATCAGCCCACTGAGACGATTCATTCTGGAATACTCTGCTCTGTCCAAGTCCAAGTCATCATGTGGCAGCACAGATCTGTATCTGAGAGTCATCTGGTTCTCTACACTGTGGACATCCAAACTAGTACTTTATCAAATGGATTTTTCCCCTCTGACAGAGACTGAGCGATAGATGGTGAAGGACTCTGTGCTTTCACAAAACACAAGTGGACTGTGATGCTCAGTGCTACTGTGAATGCCAGAAATGATGCACCTAATCACACATAAAGTCTGGGAGCAAGAAGGTCACACTGCTCCGAAAAATGAGGATATCATTATCATGTCCTCATCCAGCTTTTCAATTTCCTGCCAAATTTCTGAGTCTACTTTTTCCTTCCCATCTTTCCTCCTCTGACCAAAACCCTCAACCCTGATTTTGGTCATGTCACCCACTGATTTATCATAAAAAACAGTTAAAATGACAAAATATTGATATTATGATGGAATAAACTAATTAACCACCCCCCATCACAGAGTAATACTCACTCAGTGATTTGTGCCTGTCACATTTCCCCTGAGTTTTTAACTGAAGCCTGTCATCACCTCGGCTGTCTCCTCTGTGTTCCTCCTCAGCCGCTGCTTCATCGCATGTTTGAGCTGCCGCTTTCGACCTTTCAACAATTCTCAGGTAGACGTCGCTCATCTCGGGGCAGAACAGCGCTTCCCTGCCACCATTTCTTCCATCTTCCCAAAAAGCTTGTGTCTGTTTTCTGAGCTCATCTGCAAGTTTGTCTCCGTGTGTGAACAAAACCATGGTGTGTTTCCAGACGCTGGCTTCAAAGAGGCTCCTGCATGTCAACCTGCTGAGCCTCTCTAAACTTCAGGTCCAAGTGAACAACCACCAGGACAAAATGAAGCGACAGACCTCAGACTACGTCTTTGTCCATCTGCCAGCCAGGATGTCAATCACTGTGACCAGTCTGCCAGCAACTTCCCCTTCCTCCACCTGACAGTTCTTACCCTGACAGGTAGCGAACACGCTCCACTCTTGACATGTGTGGCCCTTTCCCATCAGGACACCACTTAGTAGTGCTCACTGGCTGCTATTAAAGGTGGATGACTGTGGATATTCTCAGGAAGCCCACTTCAGTAAGCATAATAAATTGTTTGAAACGTTCATTTGCAACTCACGGCATCCCAGAGTGCATTGTGACTGACAGTGGCACTGTTTTTTTCAAAAGACTTCAAAATATATCTCAAAGGAAAATGGCATTGCACACTGTGGTGTCACGACATGCTGGCCTCAGGCAAATGGTGAAGTTGAAAGACAGAACAGGACACTGTAAGGCCATACGTGCAGTTCATTCTGAAGGTAAAGACGGGCACACTGTGGCCGACCATGGCACCGCTCACTGTGTCTGCTGTGGCAGCTCAACTTAGGACCCAAATGCAAACACAACCAGGAAACAGGGAATGGTTAAAGGCAGTTTATTGTAGTTTAAAGAAGCGGGGCTGAAGGCTAAAGGCAGAGCAGTCTAAATCCGGAGGCAGAAGATGAGAACGAGGCTGGACGTGGCGGGTTATGGTTGAGGCTGACGTGGTGAAACTGAGCCACAGAACAAAGTATGAATTGATGCAGAAGAGACTGAACAATCCGGCAGAGTCTGGATGTCAGAGCCGGGGTTTTATACTGCATGTGACTTGATTGTAGATGAGGTTTAGGTGTGAAGGTTCAGCACACTCAGGAGGATTGGCAGGAGGAGGGAACCAGGAGGCCATGCCCAGCAAACACAGAGACAAAGGGTTCATGCCAGTATGCTTCCTCAACTCCTCTGTCCTCCATCCTCGACCACTTGACCCAGAAATCGGTTGACACCCGCCATCTTGAAGGACATCTCAATTCATTTAATGTGCTTGGAGGACTCGTTGAGAGAGGCTTTCAGAAGAGAGGGAAGCGAGGATACATGAGTGCAGCCTTTGCGGAAGTCTTTTATCGACCGACACACCCACTGGAGTTTCATACCAGAGGGAAGACACATAGGAGATCAAACTCAAGTGTATCACTCCCAAGTTTTATGTTTCATTTGTTCTCTAATTCGCCATCTACTTAAAAATATGAACGACAAAAGGACCCCAAACATTCTTCATTTATTAGAAAGATTTCCCTCATCAACTTTTTTTTATTGATACAATTAAACGTAGGGAAGAGTCTGTCTCTCAGCAAGAAACACTTTTACATCAGTGATCGCGTGAGGCTGATCATTCCTGAGTGTCTGGTTGATGAGTACAGAATTTTAATTTTGTTTAATAAAGACCATAGAGCTAAGACGCTAGGAAGAGATGCTGAAATCCAAACAGTGTCACTGGCCACAGTCGGTGTAATAGTGGCCGATATTTAACCGCCAAATCAGAGCTAGACCTCCTGAACTGTCAGGTGCAACCTACGGTCATCCATAGAGCCACAAATCTGACTACGTGTGTGTGTGCTGATTAGCTCAGACCGGCTGATAATGTTGGCCTGCCAAGTTTTCTGTCGGTCACAAGTAGACATGACACATCTGACACTGAAATGGGATAATTAGGCTACTCATTAACCGAACACACTGCGGCATTAGAGATGCCCATCGATCAGCTCTGACAGTCCCAACAAAAGCTGAACATTATGAGCTTCATCAGATTGTTGTGTTTTCTTTAACTCTGCCCACCACTGGTATCTGTTCACCCCTGGAGTGAAGAAACTGCTCTCACAATGCCAGACTGATTTACTTGTGACGCTAATGCTGGATGACTGAACCATACCTCTGAGGGCTTTTCTTTTGGCCTTGACTTGACTTTGCCTCAGTAATGCTCCTTCTTCCACTCCTCTTCTTCTCTCTTCAGCAGTCAGAAATTTCAAAACAGTCCCAAACATTTCCAGCCACAGTCTCAGTACAGCTCTGTGATTTAAACACCATTATCTGCATTCTTGTTATCAACAACATGACATCTGTTTCCATATTGTTCTACTGGAAACCACAAGACCTCTACCCTCCCATGTGCTCCTCTATGGTGTGTATCTCCTCTGGTGAAAACTGCACTGCTGTGTCTCCACACGCCTTCTTAAAGAAGCTCCATGTGTGTTGTCACTGCACATAAGTTTTCGGCATTAAAGGATGCATCTGCATCTATCACCGGCAGGAAGACGAGGCCCAGGGAGGCACGGAAACATGCTGCGCATCACTTCGTCTTTGAACGCGTCAGGAGTGTCAAACAAAGGGAAGCCTTTCCACCAACCTGGTGTGTCAACAAGAGTTATTTCAGTTTTACCCACAAAGCCCCACCGGGCCACCGAGTGTGCCGTTTCCCTTTCCATCTTCTTGCTCTTTTTTTCCCGAGATGATTCCTTTCTGAGGTTTTTCCCAAGAGAATCATCTGGAGTTGGTTTTCATCTCTTCTGTAAGAAGAAACAAAGTTTGATTAGTCGTGGAGTTTTTAGTGATAATGCATGTGTTTGTAAAGTACTGAGCATACGACTAGATAAATGAGACTTGGATTACACTGCATGAGTTGTGTGAGTGTTTGTAAAAGGATGTTTTGATATAGTTTTGCTGTTTTTTAACACGATCCCTTGTGTTTACATTCATGAAGAATGTCTGCCTTTTTTGGAATCTCCGTTCACCGTGGAGGCATAGCCAGAAAAACATAGTTTTCTTCATGAAGTCAGTGTAACACGCTGTGAGTAACTGATATACATTCGGACATTTTAGGGATGAAATACTGTTAAACGTCTGTTCATCCACCTTGTAGTAACTGCCATTGTTGTGCCTGTAGAATGAGAGTTTGTGACTCGTCTGCCATGTTGATAACAACAATCAGGCACCGCCCTGCCACCAGAGCAAAGATTTTTGTTTTACAGTTTAACAGTACACTAAAATATGTTTTGGAAAACATCTGAGGTGAGAAGTTAACCCAGGTCTCACTCCGAAATTGTCAAAATCCAGTGCTTGGGGCCGTGACTTGCGGCGTCAGCCACAGACAAAAAAATGCTGTCCTCTAACATCGGCATGATATGTGGCCGGTGGCCATTATAGTTTCACTAACAAAGACCACACCAACAACATAAAGATTTTGAATCATTTATTGCATATAATGGATTATGGGATGAAGGGCTGAGGGATGTGGATGAAGGGTTGAGGGTCAAAAGGATGAAGGGATGAGGGATATGGGATGAAGGGATGAGAGTCAAAAGGATGAAGGGATAAGGGATGAAGGGTTGAGGGATATGGGATGAAGGGATGAGGGATGAAGGGTTGAGGGATGTGGGATGAAGGGATGAAGGGTTGAGGGTCGAAAGGATGAAGGGATGAGGGATGAAGGTTTGAGGGATGTGGGATGAAGGGATGAGGGTCGAAAGGATGAAGGGATGACGGATGAAGGGTTGAAGGATAAAGGATGAAGGGTTGAGAGTCGAATTGATGAGGGATGAAGGGTTGGGGGTCAAAAGGATGAAGGGATGAAGGATGAAGGTTTGAGGGATGAGGGATGAAGGGTTGAGGGTCAAATAGATGAGAGATGAAGGGTTGAGGGATGTGGGATGACGGGTTGAGGGATGAAGGGTTGAGGGTCGAAAGGATGAAGGAATGAGGGATGAAGGGTTGAGGGATGAGGGATGAAGAGTTGAGAGTCGAATTGATGAGGGATGAAGGGTTGAGGGATGTGGGATGAAGGGATGAGGGATGAAGGGTTGAGGGATATGGGATGAAGGGATGGGGGATGAAGGGTCGAGAGTTGAAAGGATGAAGGGATGAGGGATGAAGGGTTGAGGGATGAGGGATGATGGATTGAGGGTCAAATAGATGAGGCCATTATAGTTTCACTAACAGAGACAACACCAACAACAAAGATTTTGAATCATTTATTGCATATGATGGATTATGGGATGAAGGGTTGAGGGTCGAATAGGTGAGGGATGAAGGGCTGAAGGGTTAAGGGATGTGGGATGAAGGGATGAGGGATGAAGGGTTGAGGGATGTAGATGAAGGGATGAGGGATGAAGGGTTGAGGGTTGAAAGGATGAAGGGATGAGGGATGAAGGGTTGAGGGATGTGGGATGAAGGGTTGAGGGATATGGGATGAAGGGATGAGGGATGAAGGGTTGAGGGATGTGTGATGAAGGGATGAAGGGTTGAGGGTCAAAAGGATGAAGGGATGAGGGATGAAGGGTTGAGGGAAGTGGGATGAAGGGATGAGGGTCGAAAGGATGAAGGGATGAGGCATGAAGGGTTGAGGGATAAAGGATGAAGGGTTGAGAGTCGAATTGATGAGGGATGAAGGGTTGAGGGATGAGGGATGAAGGGTTGAGGGTCAAATAGATGAGGGATGAAGGGTTGAGGGTGGAATGGGTGAGGGTTGAGGGATGAAGGGTTGAGGGATGTGGGATGAAGGGATGAGGGTCGAATAGATGAGGCCATTATAGTTTCACTAACAGAGACAACACCAACAACATAAAGATTTTGAATCATTTATTGCATATGATGGATTATGGGATGAAGGGTTGAGGGTCGAATGGATGAGGGATGAAGGGCTGAAGGGTTGAGGGATGTGGGATGAAGGGATGAGGGATGAAGGGTTGAGGGATGTAGATGAAGGGATGAGGGATGAAGGGTTGAGGGTCGAAAGGATGAAGGGATGAGGGATGAAGGTTTGAGGGATATGGGATGAAGGGTTGAGGGATGTGGGATGAAGGGTTGAGGGTCGAAAGGATGAAGGGATGAGGGATGAAGGGTTGAGAGTCGAATTGATGAGGGATGAAGGGTTGAGGGATGAGGGATGAAGGGTTGAGGGTCAAATAGATGAGGCCATTACAGTTTCACTAACAAAGACCACACCAACAAGATAAAGATTTTGAATCATTTATTGCATATGATGGATTATGGGATGAAGAGTTGAGGGTCGAATGGGTGAGGGATGAAGGGCTGAAGGGTTGAGGGATGTGGGATGAAGGGATGAGGATGAAGAGTTGAGGGATGAGGGATGAAGGATTAAGAGTCAAATTGATGAGGGATGAAGGGTTGAGGGTCAAAAGGATGAAGGGATGAAGGATGAAGGGTTGAGGGTCGAAATGATGAGGGATGAAGGGTTGAGGGTTGAGGGATGAAGGGTTGAGGGATGAGGGATGAAGGGTTGAGGGTCAAATGGATGAGGGATGGAGAGATGAGGGATGTGGGATGAAGGGATGAGGGATGAAGGGTAGCTGGCGAGCACTGTGATAAACATGTTGAGTCAGAGGCAGGAACACAGGGAGTGAGACTGAGTGGGGGAGTTGTCTCTTCGTGAGGTCGGCTTTGGATAGAGCCCCAGCTGGTTCCTGTATGCAGAAAGGAGCAGAGAAAAAGATGTAAGAGGCAAGATGGGATTGGGTGGGTGAGAAATGTGTCGAAGGGAAAGAGAATGCATCAGGTGTGCTTAAGTACTGTTGGGCGGAAATAGGATGTGTTCGAGGCGTGATCTTTGTTCCCGAACCTAGTTATAAAACTACATTTAACGGCATCCGGCAGCATCAGAAGGAAATGCAGTGGGACAAGAATGAAAATAAGGCGGTGAAAGTCTGAGTGGTGCAGGCGGAAGTGGTGATGGATGTATCCATCAAACACTGACTTTCACCCAGGAGAGCAGTGTTTGTGTCCTGTAAGATTATAAAGCCAAATCCTTTTCTTTTTTCCAAAACCCAACCACACGTGTTTGTTGTTAATTGTTGTAAATTTCCTGTGAAAATGGAAATGTATTTTGAAAGAAGGCAGAACTTGACATGGTGTCCCAGAACGTCAACAACCAACGCACCCAAACGTTGATATGTGACAAGGTTGGAGTGAGAATGTGTTGGAGAAGGTGGCAATGCAGTAACAGAATCTTGATTCATATTTGATCAGCGCTGTCTAGTTTGAGTGCTGTTTATGTGCAGTGATTGACATGATTAGAGACGCCTTGGCTCTGATTCATTGTTTTCTGTAGCAAATGCCAGTAGAAGCACAAGGAGCTGGAGGAAGAACCAGATTTTTATCACAGATTCTCCGTCTCATGTAGGTCTGTGAAGATGTAGTAAAAGTTTCAGCAAATATGACAAAAAGTTATTTTATAAAAGTTACCAACGGGAGCTTTAAACACTCTTCCTGAGGAAATCCCCACAGGTGAGCAGCACCATGGTGTATCTCCAGATCTGCTCCCCCCCCAGAGCTTCATGTGCTCCTCCACGGTCTTCCTCTGCTTCACAGAGAAAGCTGCATCTATGGGAATAACGAGGAGAAAAACATTTAGTTTGGATCACACTTGGATCCGCTGAGTTTAAATCATCTGTGGGATCTCAGTGTGGGAGAGGGAGGTGCTCCATCCTGGATCATCGACCATGACCGCTCCCTGTCTCGCTTCCGACCGAGCTGCTCTGGTTCAGCCACACCCACAACTTTCCTTTCTTAGCATGTTGTTGCCGGAGGAGCCCACCAACCTGGATGAGTCTGAGCCCTGACAGGCTGAAGCTCTGAAGGAAAACTTCTGAATCAGATGTGAGGAAATAGAGGACGACAGTTTTACCAAAATGTCATGTTTCCAATAACTCTGTGAAGCAGCTTCCTTGACTTGATGCTAATGTACTTTGTTCTGATCAAACTGGTTTAGAAACTTTTATTAAAGTGCATCAGCAGATTTCCTCACACTGAGCGGGAGAACACAAAGCAATGATGAGAAAATCACCAAAATTATAATGACAAGGTTATCACAGCAGGTGCTCCTGCTGCTTTAGATAACTGTCAGAAGAGGAGTGCTTTGGTAAACTTGTGCTTGTGTTGTTCCTCAGGGACTTTGTGGCACAGTTATTTTTGACTTTGTGTTTTTTTTTCATCCCTCTCATTTGAGAGACGGAGTCTGAAGAATAACACAAAGGTGAAACAAAACATTTTTAGAATGACCCAAAACCAAAACAAATTATTTCGAGGGAGAATGAAAAGAAGAGCTACATGTAAAAATATCAACAAAATCAGCTGAGAATGACTCATTATGTTCCTTTGTCAGTTGTGCTGTGATTAGTGATATAAAAAATAACTAATACGGAAAATGCTAGTGACGAGACAAAACGGAAAGACTTGTATTACGTAATGCAGTCTAACACAATGACCAAACGCAACATTTATGTTGTTGTGGCTCTTAACTGTTAGTGTTAGGGTTCTACTGTATGTTCAGAGGCTGTCATTTGTAGTGGTGTCATATTGAACTGTATTATAATGAAAGGAGTTTATTATATTTTATCCTCTTCGTTTGTGTATAGGTAGATATATACAGAGCATATATGTAAGACTACAAACACCTAATTACAACACCACTGCAGCCTCAGATCTCACTATAGAGCCAAGTCACAAAGTCAACAATTCAAAATTTTGCATTTCACAAAAGCTGAATTTGTACATTGGAGGGCATATCAATGTTAGCAGGTTTCTAATGACTCAGTGGATGTGTCTGAAATCATTCACTACTCCCTACTCCCTACTCACTATATAGGGAATTGCCTTTAGGACTATAGTGAGCTCGTTAAAACACTTTCGGACACTACTCCGTTGCATAGTTAAGTACGTCATTACTGTCATTACTGTTGCACAATTAAAACGAGCCAGAGCAATGTCGTCTGGTGGGTTTTCGAAATAAATAATAAATTCATTTGTGTGATAAATATATACACTGAACAAAAATATAAACGCAACACTTTTGTTTTTGCTCCCATTTTTCATGAGCTGAACTCAAAGATCTAAAACATTTTCTATACACACAAAAGACCATTTCTCACAAATATTGTTCACAAATCTGTCTAAATCTGTGTTAGTGAGCACTTCTCCTTTGCTGAGATAATCCATCCCACCTCACAGGTGTGGCATATCAAGATGCTGATTAGACAGCATGATTATTGCACAGGTGTGCCTTAGGCTGGCCACAATAAAAGGCCACTCTAAAATGTTCAGTTTTGCTGCGCACTAACACAGATTTAGACAGATCTGTGAACAATATTTGTGAGAAATGGTCTTTTGTGTATATAGAAATGTTTTAGATCTTTGAGTTCAGCTCATGAAAAATGGGAGCAAAAACAAAAGTGTTGCATTTATATTTTTGTTCAGTGTAATACTGAGCATATTTTCCCACATGAATAAATACAAAAATAAATACACTTTCACTTCTTTTAAATCAAGACTGAACACCTTTTCTCCTTGCCCTTGCCTTTTATTAAATCATATTAGAGGCTTTTGATTAATTCCTCGCACTGCACCGTAAGCTTTATTCTATTTAACTTTTTAATTGTACTTGTATCTCCGTTTATAATAACGTTTTTTCCTCCGTAAATCCACCCCCAACTGCTGTTTTATCACCTTCATAAATGTCTTGCGCTCGCCATAAAAAACAAACTGCCAAACAAACTGCCAAAACCGGTATACTTACTTTCTTTCCTGTCCTTTTCGGTCCTTTTACAAATAAGAAAATGTTGCAGAAGCAAATGCCAGCAAATGGCACCGTAGTTTTGTTCCTTCTTACAATTATCAAAATAATTTTGATAAGAAGAAAACACATTACCAGAGAGAGAAGGCTGAGACGTGCTGCTCTTGCTAGACTAGCAAGATGTCGTAGAATCGTAAGTGAAAAGATTATGCTAGGCCTGTACATTTATATTTAAAATAGATACACAAACCATCATTTCTGAATTGTCAATGTAAACTTTCAGTGTCAGACCAGTGGTCAAATGACACCCCCTCCTGGGGAAAATTAAACATGACAATTTTGTTTTTCACATCACATACAGCAGTGGTGTCTGCCATCTGCTACTGGTGCCACCGCAATGCATCATGGTACATATTGCTTGGTTAGTGACCATCGGTTGTACACTACTTTTCACGCTGCATTGTGGGATACTATGAGTTCACTATATAGGGTATATTAATTTACACTAAACATTTGGACAGCACTACAAAATGGCGAACACACTATTTAGTGCACTATTTAATGAATAGGGAGTGATTTCGGACACAGCCAGTGTTCACCCAACTGTTGGGGTGGAGTTTCAACCCTCAAGGAAGGTGACTAATTGATGACTCAATGGTAATCAACGTTTAAAGTATCTCTATTGTCCCTCACAGGCAGTGGCGGTGTGCGGCCCTAGCACATTTGGCGCCCCGCTCACCAAAAGCTACATTTTACAAGATTACATTGAACACATCATGAGAATGTTATAATTTACCTTCACCCAATAATCATTTTTACGGAATAGAGTTTGACAAGTCAGCTAATGGCTGCTTAGACGTAACGATAACTAGCTCTGCTCCGACTGATTTAAAACACTCATGTCATCATTTCACACCGATTTTTGTGGGGTTTTTTATTTTCTTTGTCTCCACATCCACTCCTCTCAGTGGTGTAGTGGTAGTTGAGTGGGCACCAGAGACCTTTTGTTGTTTTTACATGATAATGATACAGGAGTCCATGTGGCGTTGGATGGCTCGCCAATTTCCCTCAGAGAGCAGGTAAAGTGTGACGAGCTGCAGGGTGCCTTTGCTACATAGTTATGTTGTTGCTGGCCTTTTTCAGTGATCTGATTGGTCAGCGGTCAGGATGTTGACAGGCTGTGATCCGAAGTTAAACTGCTCTGGAGCAGGTTAGCTGTTCAACATCAGTAACCATGGTGATTTATCCCAGTAAAAAGAGAACCAGCTTCATAGTACTGAAAACCCAGAGTTAACCCTCAAGTTACCTTGCTAAATCCTGCTTCACAGTACAGGCCTCAGGTCTACATGTTGAACTGAGTCATTGCAGCTAAGTGGAAGCTTTGAGTTACTGCATCTCGAAGAGGGTGAAACTATGCAGCTACACTTGACTTCATCTTGATTAACTCACCAAGATTGTTTTTTTATTTTTACTTTTCTTCTCTTTTCACAGCCTCGAAAGTATCAACTGAACACGCCCGAGGGCTCTGCAGAGGTCACTGAATAAAGTCAGTCCTCAGGAAAAAAAAACATTTAAAGAAGACAAGTATACAGGCACAGTTTCTAGCCTGTCCACACAGTCTGACTGTACACAGTGAGACAACAAAGCAAACAGTGCCAGATAACTCTATGGCAGCCTAACAATGTGGCCTAACAGTTTTGTTTTTGCTTTCAGAATCTTTATGGAAAGTCTTTTTTTGGACCAAGTTTGAAGGTGAGATAGAAAAAGTAATAGCTGCATTAATGAACAGAGAGCTGAGCCAAGAGCAAGTCCAATCAAAGTAACCTTTGCTCCTGTATTTCTTTGCAGCAGAGTTCAAGCTCACGTCAACACTACCATTCCTAAAGCGAGTCAATTTTTCATAAAATTGAACCGAGCAAGTTTCTTTAGTGATGTTTTTGCAGAGGGCAGCAGATTTTCCTTCAGCGTGTCTTGTTACGCTGAAGGAAAATCTGCTGTATTAATTTTAATCTCTGTCCTAACCACAGCCCTGTCACCTCTCTGTGCCAGAGCATATCTTTGGGAACTGAGACAAAAATTTCTCCTTAAACCCTTAAGACATTTTCCTACATGATTTTGGCAGAGTGACTGTGTCTGCAGTGCATGCATAATTTAGATGACACTGGATGATCTTGTGTTCGTTCTTTGTTGCCCGTACTTTTTGAGTTATACTGCCCATTATAATGGTCCCTCTAGTGAAGTCCTCACAGATAGAGAAATGTGCTCACTGACACATCCAGGATTTACAGCATTATGAGATTTGTTTTTGTCTCACATTTGCTGCTCACCACACTGTAAACCCTCCAAACCCTCCAAGCAATAAAAATTCGAAATAAAATGCTTGGTAGCTCTTTGGAATGAATTAAATCAAAACCAAAGATACATTGCATGTGGTATGTATTTATTTTACAGTAATTTAATTTATTTGTAAGACATAAAATATAGTATATTCAAAGATGAGTCATGCAGTGCATCATACCGTTATAATTATCCTGACAGATACATAATGGTTATGGGTCTCTGTAACAAATGGCATCATTTAAATCCAGAGCCTAAATTAGCATCCGGTGGATTGAGAAATTATTCATCTTCCTTTAAGTCTTTCAATAGACTATTATGTGCATGCAGAATATGTGCAGAGTTGATGTTTGATGTCTTGCCTCTGACTTCATTACTCCCCAAAAAGGATGCTCCAAGATCAGCACAGACTGCAGTGACTGGGGAGTGACTGTGGGAGAGTTATGAGACAAGGGGCTCCTGGGCAAAGACATATCCTTTACAAGACCCCTTCTACATAGGAGCATGACCCCCAGACTGAAAGATACACAAAAAGACTACAAACAAATTGCAAGCCATTTTCCTTTTGTTTTTGTTGTGATTTTGTGTCTCTGTACTTGGTTGTGATTTTGTTTTGTGTCATTTTGTAGTTGCTTTGCATCTCTTAAGCAGCTACAGAACAGTTCAACTGAGTATATCATAAGCATCAGACAACAAAACAAAGCAAACAAGAATAATTACAGTCGTGAAAAGGAACATAAAAGGAAGAACTTACAATTAAAAACAAGATAAGAAAAAGAAAACAACAAATACGCTGGCACTGTAAACATATTGGAAAATATCATGGCGGCTAATCTAAAAATGTAATACTTTCACATACAATAGATCTTCATCTAAAAAGAATCAACTTGTAAAAGAGGCTTCCGTGATTTTAAAATTATTTATCCATGCTGAATATTCAGGCCTTGCTTTTATCAGAAAATATAATGAAGCTTGTCTTTTTAGGGTAAATTTGTTCAGCTGAAACCATTTAAAAAAATTGCACCTATTCTGTGTCAGCATTTTGTAATTGGTAATTGTGTGAAGCTTTTGTAAAGATTTGTATCATCTGCAAACAGAGTGATCTTTACAAACCACAGACAGGCCATTGACATAAATTTAAAAAAAAAAAGAGCAGTGGGCCAAGAACGGAGCCTTGCAGAACCCCTCGAAGAAGCTTGGGCTGTGTTGACGTGTGACATCAAAAACTACAAATTGTTCTTGAACCAGGGCAGGAATTTCACGAGGGCCACGAGGGCCATGGCTCTCTCTTATCTGCATTACTTTTTAAAGTTTCGGTTTCATCATCATTCTGCAACCTCTCTCCTGCTCTCTGCATGTCACCCCTCACAGCGCGCGCGCGCACATACCGACACACAAACTCAACAGCAGAGAGGCCGCGGTGCAGATGAAGGGAATATAACTTCAAGATCACTCTAGTTAATGACAACTACTGTTACTGTGAGTAGCCTAAGTGCAATAAAACCTCTGCCAGCCAAGCCAATACTTTATCAGTACATGTGATCAGCATGTAGAAAGCCATATTTCAATCCGCTCTGTCCGCAGTCTCTCATTCACCGCTATTTTGATTTATGATTGCGGTCAACACAAGTACTCGCGGTGATAACAGCACGCTAAATGAAAGCTGTCTGTATGTAGGCTAACACTTTATCTGAAGATGTACCTGAGGCAGCGACCTGCAGACAGCGAGTGTCCTCAGTAGAGGAGGGACAGAGAGCAGGATGAATGACTGATACTGATGTCTGTGTTCTTCATGTTTAGATAACGTGACTTTCTTCACTCAGTATTGTGATGTCAGGAGGAATATTTATATTCCAGTGAGATATTATTGGGTTTTAAATAGTGAATCTGATGTTGTAAACATGACTGTTGCTGCCACTGACTGTATAAAACTATATCCTGTGTAACTGACCTATAAGGAAAGCATCAAGAGGTGAGGTGTGTGCATGTGTGGAGGAGAGGAGAGACGGAGATGCTGGTAGAGAGATAGAGTGTGTTATTAGATACTGTTAATGTCACCTATTATGCTTCTGTGCATTGATAGCTCTTTTTAGTCTGTTTCTGCATCATGTTGAGGAGGGCCATGCCTGTGTATATAAATATATATATATATATGCAAAAAAAAAGTGGATCGGTTGCTCGCTGCTAAAAATGTGGCCCATCGACATTATCTGGTTTTGAAATGCGGCCCAGTTGAAATAGTAACTGAATAGCCCTGCTGTAGTTTGTTTGTTTGTTAGCTATCTAACAACACATCAAAAGTAATTGTAAGCCAGTCTTGTTCAGTGAATCAGTATATCCATGTACACTCTAAAAATATTTAGGCCTAATATTTAAGATTGTTTGCTTATAAATACATTAACCTGGTTGTTCTATATTTAAAACACATTGGGTTTATTAGTGCTATTAAATAAATCACATTATTACTTATTATACTCATTATTGTTACTTGAGCTTGTTTTATTTATTCATTTCACAGATAGTTATACATCCTTAGTCCTTAAATTAAATTCATTATGAACGTGGACTTAAAATCATTGTTTTACTGTATGGCCTTGCTGCCCTGGCTTTTGGCCTTTGTGCCCTTAAAAAATTGACAACACGAAAGGCCAAGTGGCCTTGCCCCTGAAATGACGAAATTCCAGGCCTGTCTTGAACTACCTCACAGGTTTCACTCCATCTGGTATTTCCTATGTGCTTCAGGTGAGAGTGATCCTTTATGTGCCAGGATATAACTGTTTATCCAACAGATTTGACATCTCCATCCAGGACAGGTCCCACTGCACCTCTGTCGCATCCTGCTTGGTCGCAGGGAGCGCCACGACTGGTAGCTCCTCTTTAGAAAATGGCCAACAGCTGCGGGTACACAATGTCTTGTACCTGTATACAAATACAATAATCTGTGAAGCACCTGCTCAATCGTCTGTTTGTGTTGTGATTTATGTTGGGATATAATCAGTCTAATGACATGCATATTTAGAAAGTGAGAGGTAAATTGGGCAGAAGATTTTATCCATACCATGACTGACCTGTAGTGATGAACCAGCCATACAGATACAGGAATGAGGAGCAGAAGTAAAATTCCACATGAGACAATGATCCATAACCTGGAGCCTGATGAAGAGAACAAACCCTTAAAGAATAACTTATCAGAAAGTATAGCCTTTGTGTTAGCACTGCTGGTAAAAAAAATATTTAAGAACAGTGACTAACAGCAGCAACTGCCAAACAAAAACCACTGAATAAAATTAAATTATACTAGTTCAAATAAAGTACAAAAACAATTAATTGGCTCATTTGTACAAAAACAGTAAATTAACATTTTCACTCAAGGTTGGGAGAGAGTTACTGCCCCAAGCAAGGGAGCTCAAGTATCTCAGGGTCTTGTTCATGAGTGAGGGTAGAATGGAGCATGAGATGGATCGGCAGTTCGGCACAGCATCTGCAGCAATGTGAGCACTGTGCCGGACTGTTGTGGTGAAGAGAGAGCTGAGTCGGAAGGCAAAGCTTTTGATTTACTGGCCCATCTACGTCCCAACCCTCACCTATGGTCACGAGCTCTGGATAGAGACTGAAAGAATGAGATCGCGGATACAAGCGGCCGAAATGAGTTTCCTCCTTGGGGTTGCTGGGCTCAGCCTTAGAGATAGGTGGAGGAGCTCGGACATCTGGAGGGAGCTCGGAGCAGATATGATGTTCCTTCACGTCGAAAGAGGTCAGTTGAGGTGGTTTGGGCATCTGATCAGGATGCCCCCCATTGGAGGTGCCTCCTGTTAGAGGTGTCCCAGGCATGTCCCACTGGTAGGAGGCCCCGGGGCAGACCCAGAACACACTGGAGGGATTACATATCTCGTCTGGCCTGGAAACACCTGGGGTCCCCCAGGAGGAACTGGAAAGTGTTGCTGGGAGAATGACGTCTGGAATACTTTGCTTAGCCTGCTGCCCCCGCGACCCGGCCTCAGATAAGCGGTTGAAAATGGGTGGATGGATTTCATTAAAGGTTTTGCAGAGAAACACTGTTATTTTACAGATATTTATCAAATAATTAAGATTAAACACCTTCAATAAAGTGATGGCACTAAAAGTTCCGTAGAGAAACACTATCATTTTACAATTGTTTTCTTAATTACACCCATCTGAATACTTCAGTAATGTGATGGCACTGAAGAGCCAGCAGAAAAACACTATTTTTCCTATAATCAAACACCTTCAATAAATTTACAAACATTAAAATGTCTGGCAGCAGCGGGCGCCAAAAAGAAATTGTGAAACTTGAATAAAATAACCCAATTCATGTAACGTGCAAAAACAATACATTTACAAAACATTTCATTAAAGGCTATGCAGATGCTAGCAATAATTATCATCCGAAAGTAGTGAATAAATGTTTAGCAAACATGAAATAATATTACCACTGGTAGAGTCTGCTGTCCCATCTGTAGATGTGAAGTTGCCTAAAAGACAATTGTCATCTTTTACTGTTCCACTCTGACTCATAATACATATTATCATCAAATGCAATAAATCCATATGGCTGACCTCGATCAGGCCTCACTGATAACCAGCTCTCTGGACTCTCCATCGTTCTGTCCTTGGATGCACACTTGTACAAGCCTTCATCTTCCCGCGTCACATCCTCAATAGTCATCCTCTTCACTCTGTCTGAACTGGAGGAACTGTAAGAGACGATTTCTGCTCCGTTTTTAAAGAAAGTTATTTTACTGTGATTGCCTGTCGAGTACTGACAATACAAGATCACTGTATCGCCCTCGAGTACAGGGGAGGCAGGAGTCTTCAAGATGATGGTACCATCTGTGGGACAAAGACAGTAGGCGCAGTTAACAGCTTCACTATAACTCCTCACTCCTTATTATTGGGTTTGTTTTAAACAGAGACACTCACACAACACATTTAAACCACTGACGTTTTGCTGCCTTTTGTGATTTCTCCCCGTTGTTCAGTGTCTTTAGAGCAACTACAAGATAGTTTTAATTTGTGTTCATTTTGGCGGCCCCTGTGGACCAAGGTGGTAGTGTTGCGTCCCTGGGTGCATTTGTTTTGAAAGCGAGTGAAAGAAAGATGCAACTGTTTGCAGGATGTGTATCGATGAGGCAATTGTGGCTATGCAAGAATAATAACTGTAATGTGACACTGATGGTGTGTCTCAAATCACATACTTCTGTTAGTACACTTCTATGTAGTATACTATGTGCACTGTGTACTCATTGGCGTTGTGTGCAAATTTAGACAGAGTAGTGTTGTCTCAAACCAAACACGGAAATGAAGGCCGCAACTTAGCTAGTTAGCACATTAGCATTAGCATTCGCGCTATCGTTTGCAGTACCAAATCATTACAGACTGCTAAATTAACCCAATAAACATACTGCTGGCTTATACCCGACAACAGTATAGTGGTGCTTAGTGCAAAAAACACGTGTTTGTACAATGCAGTGACGTTCACAGTCGCACAGTCCTCGGCCGCTATTTCCAGTTTGAAAAGTGGTCCCTCCCCTTCTGCTACGTAGCCAAGATGGCGACCATTGAGGGCGAGAAGTGTCCATAGTTCCACACTCATCTTCTTGACCCTTTTGAGTGCACCATGCGGGTACTTATAGTGCACTGCATTTTTCCATACTTCTCAGTGTGAACGCGCTTATGCACTCAAAATATTAAGTTTAAGTACAGAAGTACACAGCATGAGTGACCAACCAGGGTTGACTCATGTTTGTGGCCATGCTCTTTTTTGGCTTTTGCTTTTTTGTTATTCAGTCAATTTATTTTTCTCTTGATCCTGTCCAATTATAAGCCATAACCCCAAAATATAACGTCAAAAACTGTTTCAGTTCTCTTAGGACAAATGTCCTCCTGCTTTCTTGTAACTCACTAACAAACTGCTGACTTCCAAACTTCACCTGGGAAAGTGTAAACATCCATCCTCAATTCTGCGCGCCGTAAATCGTTATGATTTGACAAGGAATCTAATCCGAGGACAAGCATTAAAAATAACAATATTGAAATAGCAAATCATCTTGATTATGGTCTGGTTTGCTTATGTAGGTCATATTTAGGCATCAGTATCAAACTGAGACTGTTTCATAACCAGTTAAAACTCCTTGTAGCTGCTTTAACATCACCGTTACACAAGACTCACAGCTTACTGTGATGTTGACTGCATTGCTGCGGCCCTCGGCTCCCTCGCACCAGTACAGTCCACTGTTCCCGCTGGCGGCAGTGAACACACACGTATCTGCACTGACAGCACCTCCTAGTAGTGAACACCGGTCAGTGTAGAGGACTCTGTTCCTCACTCCATGGCCTGGCGGGAACCTCCTTAGCATCCAGCGTGAGGAGTTACTCTGAGATACGGGGCACTGCACAGTGAAACGCTCCCTTCTGAAGATCAGTCTGGTGCTGGGAGTCAGAGTCAGGAGTGAGGAAGGAGGAAGCTCTGAAGGACAGAGATGGACAGAGGGAGTAGAAGAAGAGAAAGTTTTACCTGTGTGTCTGATTACCCTAAATGCGCTAACAGTTCTGTATGTCTGGCTGCAGACTAACAGGCCACACAGGACCATAATCAATACATCTACAAAGGATCTAACGCCCCTTTCACCTGGAACTTAACTTTCTGACACTGCACATCTGTTTTAAAATGAGGCAAAAATTATTATATTTATGCATATTTACATTTAAGTGAAATGTCTCAACAACTATTGGATGAGTTGCTGCAACATTTGTTACAGACATTCATGTTCCCCTCAGGATGAACTGTAATAACTTTGGAAATCCCCTCAGTTTTCCATCTAGCACCATCTTAAGGTCAAATTTGTGTGTAGCTGCAGATTACACTCACTGGCCACTTTATTAGGTACACCTTGCTGGTACCGGGTTGGACCCCCCTGTGCCTTTAGGACTGCCTTAACTCTTCATAGCATAGCTTTAACAAGTTGCTGGAAACATTCCTCAGAGATTTTGGTCCATATTGACATGATGACATCACACAGTTGCTGCAGATTTGTCGGCTGCACATCCATGATGAGAATCTCCTGTTCCAGCACATCCCAAAGGTGCTCTATTGGACTGAGATCTGGTGACTGTGGAGGCCATTGGAGTACAGTGAACTCATTGTCATGTTTGAGATGATGTGAGCTTTGTGACATGGTGCATTATCCTGCTGGAAGTAGCCATCAGAAGATGGGTACACTGTGGTCATAAAGGGATGGACACGCTCAGCAACAATACTCAGGTAGGCTGTGGTGTTTAAACCATGCTCAGTTGATACTAAGAAAATCTCCCCCACACCATTACACCATTGCGTTGATACAAGGCAGGATGGATCCATGCTTCCATGTTGTTTACACCAAATTCTGACCCTACCATCTGAACGTGGCAGCAGAAATCCAGACTCATCAGACCAGGCAACGTTTTTCCAATCTTCTATTGTCCAGTTTTGGTGAGAAAACCCGTGTGAATTGTAGCCTCAGTTTCCTGTTGTTAGCTGACAGGAGTGGCACCTGGTGTGGTCTTCTGCTGCTGTAGCCCATCTGCTTCAAGGTTGGACAAGGTGTTGTTGCTTCAGAGATGGTCTTCTGCACACCTTGGTTGGAACCAGTGCTTATTTGACTTCCTGTTGCCTTTCTATCATCTTGAACCAGTCTGGCCATTCTCCTCTGACCTCTGGCATCAACAAGGCATTTTGGCTCACTGGATATTTTCTCTTTTTGGGACCATCCTCTGTAAACCCTAGAGATGGTTGTGCTGAAAATCCCAGTAAATACTCAGACCAGCCCGTCTGGCACCAACAACCATGCCACGTTCAAAGTCACTTAAATCACCTTTCATCCCCATTCTGATGCTCAGTTTGAACTTCAGCAGCTCGTCTTCACTGTGTCTACATGACTAAATTTACTGAGTTGCTGACATGTGATTGGCTGATTAGCTTGTTGCGTTAACGAGTAGTTGAACAGGTGTACCTAATAAAGTGGCCAGTGAGTCCTGGACTTAACAATGTCTCCACCCTTGTGTGTGGTTGTGTGCAGGTAGGAGAAACCTGACGCCTCACTGCAGAGGTTGTAGCTGTTACTCACCTGACACACTGAGTGTGGCTGGATGGCTGAGGAACACCTCAGAGGTGGTGTTGCTCTCCCACTGCTTGACTTGGCACCGGTAGCTGCCTGCGTCCTCCCTTGTTACTGCAGTGATGGAGTACCTGTCACCTGAGACCAGGTGCCTGGGGTTCGGGGTCAGATCAGGAGCAGCAGCAGTGTGTGGGTTGTGTTTTAACCAACGATAGCTCCACACAAAACTGGAGTTTGACTCCACAGAGCACTGCAACACCGCGCACTCACCGAGGTAGATGTTTGACCCCGGAGGCCACACAGATACACTAACCTTCAGAGTCTCTGCAGGGAGACAGAAACTCTATTACGGTCTTTTCTTTTTCATGCAACATATACCGCTGTGTGTGTGTGTGTGTGTGTGTGTGTGTGTGTAAGACTGGTGCACGCTCTTTCTGTATGTGATAACTGTCTTTTACAGTACCTTTAGATGCAGCAACTTGGAGAACAAATGCAGCTACACCTGAAATACAGAGACATTATTCCACACAAGCACATTTAAAACACACACACACACACACACACACACACACACATCTCCTTATGTCCTCATATACTACCACAGCTTGTTCCTGCCACAGCGGTGGCATTTTGGGTACAGTATGTTTAGTCTGCAGTCTGCTCTGCCAATCAGGAGCAAAACGCATTAACACGAACGCCACAGGCAGCTCAGATGGTTTGTTCCCACTTGGTGTCACATCAGATAGGCAGTTATGGTCCACTGCGGTTTATATAACCAAGACCATATAAGTAAAATTTAAAAGAAGTTCATCTCTACAGGCGGATTTAATACATCTAACACCAGCAAACTTGTGTCTGTAAGACACAACAACAATCTGTAATTCTGCAGAGACGTTGCTATGAAGACACAAGCCATCCGAGGCACATTCCTCACATAACACACACACACACGCACACGCACACACACGCACACACACACAGTCACAGCGCTGCCACACTGTGACAGAGGGGAGAGCTTCCCATTCCTTAATGAGACTGTTTAGACGGTTTTCATCCCCATGGGAACAGAAGGAATGTACACACATTTGCTGTACTTTCCTGTTAAGACACCCGTACCACACACACACACACACACACACACACACACACAGAGTAATGTAACTACGATGGTCACACAGAACATAACTCATGGCTGAAGGATGGAATAGCCAACACAACGATTTCGCGGCCCTGTCCAAATCATTTCCATTAGCCCCATTCAGATTCTGGCTGGTGCACATCATTTTAATTAAGCACTGTCTGAAAGTCCCAGCTGCAGGCTAACAGCCCTGTAAAATTTATAACCCTGCATAACCTACTGATATACTGATATCTGCATCAAATAAGAGAGTACAGCTCTGGCTCTACGTCAGCACTGCTCTGACAGCTGTCTGCAGATGCTTCCTTCTGTTTCGTCCAACAGTAGAAGATTTTTATTTTATGGAAACACAAAGATTTTTTTATTCTTGTGCAACGTTTGCACATCTCTCTGAATATATTTTTGCACATTCTTGGCTATAGCTCTCTCTTTTTAAACAGTTGCTATTTATTTAATAAATAAGCATATTTATGTTTATTTGAATTGTTTTTTTTGTTTGGTTTTTTAATAAACTTTTTATTGGAAATACAAAAAAAGTACAGACGGTCAAAGGGGAGTTATGAAATCTTTCAAAATTCATATATATTATTCTGCTAAAAATATTAGCAAACATGACCAACAATCTCCCAAATTGTAAAACTACAGTGCTAAACCTGAAATTGTGATGTCATAGGGTATAAAATCTGGAGCTGTTCCATAGACAATGAATGTAGAAAGATGTTGTAGATGACACTGACATCCCTTTCGCACTAAATTAGCTCTGTTTCTTGAATCGATTCTGTTCAGGATTATTGGAACCTTGGTGCTACCCAGCAAACCAGCCCATGTTCCCACCAGTTTTGAATTAGAACCATTATAATCAAGACATGAGAGAGATGAGACATCAACAGAAGTGTTGGACAATGCACAACAGAAGTAGCAAAGCGCAAACTTTTGTTCTGTTATTACAGATATTTCTTTTGACCCCCTCAAAAATAAGCATGAACTAACTGATTAATGAGACCAGTGTGTGCTGTTTTTCGTTTTAGGATTTCTTACTTGACTTCTCCGTCCTCTCTTTCTGATCTGCAAATGCTCTGAATGGCTCAAAATCAGGTGCAGGAACCAGAACCTGTTGCATGTTGGCGGAAAAGGGGTATGAGAGCACACAAAGAGACGATCTGAGTATATGGGAACATTTTCTACTTCAGAGCTGAGAACACCACAACAAAATAAAGCTCATTTGGGCATAAAACAAGAAAACGTGTCCCAGTCATTGTCCGTGGAGCAGCTCCAGACTTTATACTTGATGACACAGTTTGTTACTTGCTTCTCTGGTTTCTGGCTCTGAGAGAGAGTAGCTTGTCTTCACAAATGTTGACTGAGCTTTGCTAGACCAGTGGTTCCCAACTGGTTGGTTGTGGCCCAAAAATGGGTTGCAGGTCCATTCTGAATGGACCGCAGGTGCCTCACGAACATGTTAAGTTTGTAAAAAAAAACAAAACACAAGTATGATGCTGAATATATCAAACTGTGTGGACCTTGAACTAAAGACTAAGGAGAAATCTGGACCCTGTGGCTGGATGAGTTGGCAACTATCCTAGGAAAAAATGTGGTGTGTGTCCTTTAAAATTACAAGTGTTTTCCATTTTTGTTTGTTGTGAAATAAATATCCCCAGGGGCCTCAAAGTGGGACCCCACCCACCTTACAACAAGAACAACAAAACACGTCTCTGGATAGAAAATAAAAATATCACTAACTGCGGTGTGTATGAGGATTTAAAATATATTTAGTGTTGAAATAAAATGTAATAGAATACAGATTACTAGTTACCTGTTGAAAATGTAATCCATAATTAAACTATTTTAATTACTTCATCAAAGTAATGTAACTTATTACACTTTATTACTTTTGTATTATTTTTCTAACAAATGTTTTAAACTGGGCACTGAAGCTGAACTGAATTCCTGAGATCCCTATCTCGTAATTACGTGTTTTTTTTTATTTAGTGAATGCAATCCACTTCTGTAAAAATATATAAAGCAACAATGAATGTTTTACTCTACAAATGAACTTTTACTGAAAGTATATGATCAAATTTAAACCCCTTTTGTTATCACCAATATTCTGATTCGTAACTGTAATTTAATTGCAGATCTGTTCTCGGTTACTGCAACATTTATTTTGCCTTGTAAAGGTGCAAATTGAATCAAGAAATATAAAATAGATTAACAAAAAAGATGGGGTAGACGATTAGGTGGCAAATGTTTGTAAGGAACTTGAAGTAATCTGTCAAAGCTGAAAATAGCAGAGCTGCCATTCACTGAAACTCTCATCTTTTCTAACTGAAGAAAAGACATAACATCTCTAAGCCACTGGGAAATAAATGGTGCATAGAGGTAAAATACACTGTCTCGCCAAAAGAGAGGTCAAGGCTAATATGTCTGACTGTGAAGAATTAAACTGGGAGGAATCAACAGAGACTCCAAATATCGCTATAAAGGGGCAAATGTTAATATTAGTTCCCAAATGCTTTGTCAAGATCATAAAATAATCACTCCTGGGACAAAAGAAAAACATGGATGAGGTTAAAAGAGGAAGTGTGACATCTCTTACACTCATCTACAACATTTGACACTGAATTTTTTTCCCATTCTATATTTCATTTGTCGTGTCTCTGCACCAAATCATGTCAATCAATGTTTGGCATTAAAGTGGGTTCTGATTGAGTCTTCCCAGTAAAGGCCAGTCTGAATGCAGCTATTCACTGGTTTAAAAAGAGGCAGGTGTCAGTCAGGTTTAATCTGTGATACTCACCCAGCAGTGAGGAGATGACGAAGATGTTCATTTTGCCAGATGCCCAAAATCAAATATGCAGCTCCTCTTTGATTTCTTAAAAAAAAGAGAGAGAAATGACAATAAATGTGATTTTAAGATTTCTAACACTTAAAATGACGTATGTTTCAGACGTCCATTGTTAGTTGGTAGCCAGAGCCTTTTTTATTTTCGTAGCTATGAGCCCGAGAATAATAGTCTCTCTCAGGAGGAGTTTCAACTGGCTGTCACAGTAAACCACAGACAGAGATGGTCATCTTGGTGGAGACATTTCCTTCCTCTGTCAAGCAGTTAACAGGCGGAGCCGTCAGATGGCAGAATCCAGGCTGAGTAGTAAAGATCCCAAACCACAATACAACCAATTTACTATCAACAAGCAGTTCTACAGTCACCCTGTAAAATCTCTGCCTCTTTGATGTCACTGTAATCAGCATTCATCATGTGTTGCACATGTAAAAGTATCTTTTTCGCACAATTTTATTATTTTCCTTTAGTCTCAAATTATGCTGCTGATGTTATGCACATCCTGCAAATGCTGAAATCAGTTTCTCCTCTCCACAGTTTTATTTGTATATCTCTTTTATTGGGGTCGTTGGTTGTTTTCTGTTATACCTTGTTTGCTCTATTTATATCCTACTTTTCTTTCCAGTACTCGCTGACGTTGATGCTTATTTCTCTCTTTGGGGAGCTTTTCATTTTATTCAGTTTAATCCAATCAGTTAGAATCAGATAAAGTTTTGGTAAATTAAATGAGGGGAATAATAACCCCCAGTCAATTATTTTTTATTTCAGCCATGCTAGCGGCCCGTCTCTATGGATCCCAACGCCTGCCTGTCTGTCCACCACTTTGAGTCAGACTAAATTATCTCATCTACTATTGAATGGATTGCCATGAAATTTCATACAGACGTTCATAGTTCCCAGAGGATGAATCCTAATGACTTTGGTGATCCTCTGACTTTTCTTCTAACGCCATCAGTTTTCACTCATACTGTATAATATTTTCCATGGATGTATTGGAACCAAGCGGCAGCTTCAGGGGCTGAAAAATGAAGCCAACGTGGAAGTGCCAAAAACTGCAGTTCCTCTAATGGCCACCAGAGGCTGGATCCAAAACAGGGTCATCCCCAGAGACCCCCATGTCAAGATAGCCAGTTGACAGCTGAAATAAACACATTTACAGCCTGGTGCAAAAATTGGTTTCGGTCTCTAACTAATTTCCTTGTTCATGACAACTTTACATGTTGTGGAAGTTCAACTTAGGACCCAAATGCAAACCGTTTGAGGCAGTTTATTGTAGTTTGAAGAAGTGGAGTTGAAGGCTGGTATAAAATGATGGCTGAGATGGGCAAGGAATGGCAAAGCAGAGCATGCAGATAGCTGGAGGCAAAGCAGTCTAAATCCCGAGGCAGGAGATGAGAACAAGGCTGGACGTGGTGGGTTATGATTTAGGCTGGGGTGGTGAATCTGAGACACAGAACAAAGTGTGAATTGATGTCCAAAAAGTATAAAAATAAGTCCAAAAACTAGAAGTTGGCCTTGATGCCTGCACTGCAGAGGAGACAGAACGATCTGGCAGAGTCTGGATGTCTGAGCCAGGGTTTTATTCTGCAGTGACTTGATTGTAGATGAGGTTCAGGTGTGCAGGTTCAGCAGCTGCTGACACCCAGAAGGATTGCCAGGAGGAAGGGACCAGAGGGCCACGCCCAGCAAACACACAGACACTGTGCGCTCCAATACCTATTCTACCATTTAGTATGTCCCTACATATAGTATGTCAAATGCAGTGTGCCAAAATACCAGGATGTTCTACTACATCCAGTCCAATTTTGCAATGTGCAAGCCAGCATGCTTTTCTGGCTGTTCTGACCCACAATCCTCTGCACAGCTGACGATTCTTTGACTGAGCCGCAGATGACAGCTTGACAGCTGATTGACAGCTGTCAGAAGCCCCAGTGATGGATGACAAAGCATTCAAGTAACTGATGACCAGTCAGATTGTAATTATAGGAATATTAATTGTTTAGGTAAAAAAAAACAACATAAATATTACAAACAACAACAGTTTGTTTGTGATATTTCACAAAGTTTGTTCGTTTCACCCTTCCTGTGTGCCAGCCAGCTGAAATTATGTTTGAACAGAGATTGAATCTGATATGTTTTAAAAACAGAGGGCGATTGGGGCAAGAAAACAAAGTCTTTATAAAGGTTCCTTGAAAAGTCATAGCCTGGAAATCCAGACCCAAATCTAGAAAGATTTAGGGTCTGGCTGAGTAATGAAAATGGCCCAACTTGAGGGGCGCCACCAAGCATGCATTTGTAAATATCACTGCACGCAATTGGATAACACTACGACCAATCAGAACAATACACGGGGTGACGTGAACGCTCAGCTACCAGCGGAGCTAACTGGCAGATTAGACTCTTGCCGTATCCGGTCGGCAAAACAACAAAAACGTCCTTCTTGCAAAGGAAAGACTCAAGCGCCGTCTTCTGTTCCTCTTTTAGAGAAAAAGCCAAGTCTAACTCGTTCATTGTAGCGGCCAAAGCCATTTCAAACAACTGGTGTTCATCCGTAGCCATCTTGCAATGTTTACTGACTGATTCCGGACTTCGTCGTCGCAGCGCTGTCGTCATCTGTTTAGCTTGCCTCTGGCCCGCCTATATCAGATACACCCATGTGATTGGTGCAGCTCGGCTCCAACGGCATGGGTAATGAGCTTCATTACTGATTGCTAGAGTGACTCGCTGAGCAAATTCAAATTGTGCTCTCGCGAGAACTCTGGATTTCCAGGGTAGCAAGTCACTGCCAAAGCGCCGGATTTCGACGACTTCAGAGTGAGACTGTGCCCCGGTGGAATACCAAAATCAGGTTTAGGCTAGTTTTACCTACAGAAAGTACAGAAAGGGAAAACAAATGTGAGTTCAGTCGGACTTGTTAGCATTGTGACTGTGAGCTCAAATCATAGTACAGCTCATAGACAGTGTAATGAAGATATTTATATCAGCCTAGAGTGTTTGGTCCTCACAGCTGCTAGCATGACTGTGAAGTCTTGTTTTACCTTTTTTTTCATGAAGAACAACAGCAGCTCCCGGAAGACTGCAAGAAAACAATTATTGCTTATTATAATTTTTTACACACTAGTAAAGGGAAATAGCCTCAGTCTAGTTTGGGTTTTTGCTTCTTCTTGAACTTTTTGCAGCCAAACCACGGCGTAATTCCAGTGAATTTCTAACTTGTGTGTTCTCCAGGTAACTACAGTTACCTCATTATCCCTCCATGGTCCCCGCCCTCTCCTCATCATCCCTCCCTCCACCTCTCTGCCCCTCCCTCCACCTCCCGTCGCTCCCACATCCAGACTCCCAACATCCACAGGGTTTCTTCCAGGAAGCGCGTCGGGCAGTCGGATGCTCTGCTGGAATGCCTGGGAGAGAGACCATCCTTTTTGTCCATTTCTGAGAGAGAGAGAGAGAGCCAGTGGGGAGGAGGTGGAGGAGAAGAGGAGGAGGAGAGGAGGAGGAGGAGGGGTGGCGATAGGAGAGAGGAACAGACATGGCTTCTAAAGAGATCACTGCCTCTGGTTTCGTAAGTGTGAGCAAGGATATCACAGGTGGGTAAAGACAGCCGCTCGGTTATTGTGCTCCGTGTTGTGTCTTGCTGCGGGTTATAACCGCGGTCACCCCCCGGCGTGTCTGCGTTCAGGCTCGGGATGCTTTTCCTCCGCGCGTCTGGCGGAGGCTGCGACCGAACAGACGCATTGGATGATAGTCATGAGCTACACCTTTACATTCCGTCCTGAAGCTTTCCGGGGCGTCTTTTTCCTCCTCAG
The DNA here is from genome assembly GCF_041903045.1 of Epinephelus lanceolatus. Classification (NCBI taxonomy): domain Eukaryota; kingdom Metazoa; phylum Chordata; class Actinopteri; order Perciformes; family Serranidae; genus Epinephelus; species Epinephelus lanceolatus. The sequence goes on from NC_135739.1 coordinate 4,950,716, forward strand.
TGCATGTGAATCAGTTAATGTGCAGATGAATTATTTACAGTGCAGGGAAATATACCTTGCTTTAAATCTGCCCCTCGGGGAGGATCAGGTAGTCTAATAAAAACCCCAGCCTTAGGCCAGAGAGGAAAAGGGGCGTTGTGGAAATAATGGTGTGTACTCGTGAGTCTGAGAGCGTTTTGTTCTGCACGGTTTTGCCAATAAACCTGCTCCAGAGCATGCTCCCCCCTCTCAACCTCAACCTAGGAGTATTTTATCTTTGTTTTTCTGCTGCCTAACCAGCTCGAGCGCTGTAGTGATTGCGCGCGTGCCTGTGTGCGTGCGAAAGTGAAAAGAGGGGGGACTGATAAAGGCAGATGTTCACTGTATCTTGCCAACAGAAATGCATAAGCTAGACAAACCCGCGACAGAATGCACAAATATTTATTGCTTTTCTCTCAAACAGCAACAGCTTACACATGTCAAAGTCACAGCACAGCCTTCAAGTGAATACGAGCGCAACGCAAACCACACGCGCACTCCACACATGCTCAGGGTAGCAGGGACTCTGCTGCTGCGTTAATTACTCCTAATGGCTCTATTAGGCGCACTGTGATGATTAATCCAGTGGAATCCCTGCCTCCTCATTCAGTCACCTGCCGGGCGGCTGCACCGCCTCCTCCTGCCCTGCCTGCACTGACTGACTGACTGACAGGAGGAGCACCGGGGGCCACCGTGGCCCTGGTGGACTAAAGGCCTGCACAAGGTCACCTGAATGAGACTTTAGTCTACATCTGTTCTCTGGATGGACTAAGATCATAGACACTCACTGATGTAGAGGTGATCAGTATGCAGAAAACTGGTGCATATTTGGTTTGAGAAAATAATTTCTGTAGTTTTTGAGGCTTGGAGTACAGACATTCAGATTATACTGCAATATGCATTTGAACAGCAGAGAGAGAAGTATCCTATCCTTTACTAAAGTAAAACTAGTAAAACTTTAATTTAAAAATGTTTAAAAGTTAAAAACTTAAAGGTCCAGTGTGTAGGTGTAAGGGGGATATACTGGTAGAAATTGGATATAATATTATAAGTGGCTAAGTTTTCTTTGTGTTTCTTCTTCTTTCTTTTTCTAATTTGGCATTGTGACCCAACATGACAGGCATTTCAGGCTCTGGAACAAATCCCATGACTTGAAATGTGGAGACAAACATCGTAATTTACTACTGAAAACAGGTGGCTCTCTACTACTCTTACAGAAATTTAAAATGATATAATAAGTATGTTTTCTTTAGTGTATAATCAACCTGAAATGAGAATCGTTGTGTTTTGTTACCTCAGAATGAGCCGTTAATCTACATAAGGAGCGGGTCCTTTTCCACAGAGACCGCCATGTTGGACTGCCATGTTTCTACAGTAGCCCAGAATGGACAAACCAAACACTGGCTCTAGATAGGGCTATTTGCATTTGCATTGGCCACCGTAGTTAGTAGCCCCTCCCTGACGAACAGCATGGGAGAAACACATATTTTTTTTTTACATGAAACTGCTTTATCCAGTGTTTTTACTGGTTTAAATCACAGTGTCCGTTTGTTTTAAAGAGGTAAAGACGTCCTCCTGAATGTCAGTGTCTTAAGTTATGAGAGAAAAAAGGTGAGCGTTCATTAGCAGGTGCTGCTGTGACGAGCCAAACAGCATTAGAGAAACACTGATTCGTAACGTGGAACTGCTTTGTTCAGTCTTTTTACTGCTTTTAATCACCTGGAGGAGACCTCTGCGGATAATTCGGCTTCAGGTAAAAACCTCCTGAGCGGTGAACAGTAAAGGAATCCAAAGCAGGAGAAGATTCAGCTGGTTGCAATCTGTAATCGTCACTGATACCACTAAATCCCCCGAAAGCTCACACCTCGAACCTTGAGTGTCAAAATAAAAAAGATCAAATTTTGTAGCACAATGGACCCTGTTAGTGTCATAATATTATATTGGTTTGTTCTATAATTCTTCATTTTTTTATTAACTGATCATGTTTTCTTTAAAGTAATCATCTCTGACAGACAAATGTAGTGGAGTGAAAAGTACAATATATGATATATGAGAATTGTGTGCACCTAAAATATGGATAAACACTGCTGCACAATGAGAGGAACTTGCTTTACTATCCAGTGTGACTGTATCAACTCCGCTGACAAATCCCAGCGTCCTGGCTTTAGTATCGATTTTCTCATAAACCCGTCAGTCGGGATGCTGTGAAGCCACAGTAATGGAGAGGCTGAATCATGCAATTCCTGCCAGCGACTGTATGTTTCTGTGAGAGTGTGTCGGTGCCGTGTGTTCCCACCCTGCCAGTGAGACACTTCTTCTGGCGCAGCAGGCAGGTTGTGTGCCTGTATACGAGTCAGGGGGTCACAGCGCTGACAGTGATGCTGTTTGACAGGAACAGTTCTCAGTGAATCATAAACACTGATGCTCCGATGTGTCATGTTGCTCCTGTGAGGAAAAAAATGACACTGAAGCATATTGTGAACCATTTTGATGATGCTACAAAATAGAGCAGCTTGGTGATTGCATTGGGCTGAAGTCACTGAGGGACACGGAGGAAAACTATTGTTGTATTTCTGTGATTAATCCATGCTGTCCAGACTGCTTCCCCGTTAAATGTCAGTCGTCTTGCTTCAGTGTTACATGCAGATTGAATCATTTTGCATGAAAGAGGTTTGCATCTTGTTTCAACTCGTCGGAATACATACAGACTCAGAGATCAAACCATCAGGATACATACAGACTCAGAGCTCATTGGATTATTTTACCATCTGAAATGCCACGACAGATCTGTTCAAATGACAAGCCTGATGTGTCTTTCAGTTATTAGATGAAGACATGAATAAAGGCCTGTCCACCCAAAGGTCAGAGTCATTTAGTGCTCTGTTTGGTTTGGACTAATTTGATTTGATCTTATCTAAATGACCATACCGGTGGAAGTTTCACAGTATTTTAGGGACATCATTAAGCCTTTATTAGAGATTGGAGTGTCAGAAGATGACAGGAAACAAGGTGTTAGAGAAAGTGGGAATGATGTGCACAAAATCCGTGGCTGGTCTGAAACCAGGGACATAGCAGTCAATGGTAGAGGTGTGAGAAAATATCGATACACTCGAGTGTCACAATATTGTTTTATGATACTGTATGAATTAAATTTTTAATGAATAGTTTACATGCAAAGATTCGTAGCAGTGGTTTATTTTGTGTTGTGTTGAAAAATTCTGAATGAGTGTTAATATAGAATGTAAAGCTAAAGTAAAGATATAGTGGAGTAATGGCATCCTGAGGAGAGAATGAAGTCAGGCTATCTGTGTGTGTGTGTGTGTGTGTGTGTGTGTGTGTGTGTGTGTGTGTGTGTTGTAATCCAATGTGACTGCAACTGCATTTTATTGCATGTTGGTACCGCCCACTGGCTAGCTCAACGCTGCCAGTTCGCACTGCGCTCGTATGGCGCTCATACGACGCTCATACGGCAGTTACCACTGATATGAGGACAGGGGCATTAAAGGGATAGTGCATCCAAAAATGAAAATTCAGCCATTATCTACTCATCCATATGCCGAGGGAGGCTCAGGTGAAGTTTTAGAGTCCTCACATCCCTTGCGGAGATCCAAGGGGAGAGGAGGTAGCAACACAACTCCACCTAGTGGAGGCTGATGGCGCCCCAGATTCAAACGTCCAAAAACACATAATTGAAACCACAAAATATCTCCAAACTGCTCGTCCGTAGTGATCCAAGTGTCCTGAAGCCCCGACATAAAAAGTTGTTTGGAAAAACATCACTTGAACTCTGTTTTTAGCCTCATTGTAGCCTGTAGCTCTGACTGCCTCTCTGTGCACCGTGTTCACGTGTGTGCCCTAACCCTTCTTCCTGATTTTGTGTTTAAATGGGCGGATACAATTTCAGAGTTTAAAAAACTCCCTACGTTGCAGAACCAATAGTAAATCTGCAGGGCGGTCCTTCGGTGGCTCGCTGAACTCTTGTGCTCGTAAACATAGTCCGACTGCGTTAAAAGTTTTAAACAAAGTCACTAAGTCTTTCATTTCCACAATCTTGTGAACTGAGCACAAGTTTGGTTTATTTCCTTGCGGACGAGAAAAGGGGGAGCGCACATTTCCGGGAGGGCGTGAACTTTTCAAAAATGCAAGAGGCGTTGCTTTGTTGCCGGCCGTTTTCTCCGGTGTGTTAAACACACTTTAGAAAGGAGTGTCCCCAGACTATCAGAAGGCGGACATCTCTGATTGTCTGGTGGCGAGACTAACTACAATGAGGCTAAAAACAGAGTTCAAATGACATTTTTCCAAACAACTTTTTATGTCGGGGCTTCAGGACACTTGAATCACTATGGACGAGCAGTATGGAGATATTTTGTGGTTTCAATTATGTGTTTTTGGACGTTTGAATCTGGGGCGCCGTCAGCCTCCATTAGGTGGAGTTGTGAGGACTCTAAAACTTCACCTGAGCCTCCCTCGGCATATGGGTGAGTAGATAATGGCTGAATTTTCACTTTTGGGTGCACTATCCCTTTAAGAAAGCGTAGTGTTCCCCTTGTTAACACAGTTAGCTCTGTCAGCACTGTTGCCATTGTTCAGTGCTGTTTATGGTGTCAGCACCATTAGCTGCTAATTACTTGCTTAGCCACCTTCATGTTGAGAACTGTGTGCAGACAACTCATGGGGTGCGTTCCAAATCACATACTTTTTCTTTTTACTTTTAGTAGGTACTACAGCTGCCCTTAAAAAGTACGCACTGTTGCATGCAGAATGCACATGCAGTAGTAGGGACATACTACTTTCTCATAACACTACAACCTGAACTTTGACCCTCTTGCTTTTATATCTGTTACCTTGGAGATAATACAAAGGCCACTTACCGTTATAAGTTATAACTACACAGATTGTAAATTTCAACATATTATATTTGCGACAGTGAAATTACATCTGCAGTTCTGTCATCGTTATTTTTATAGTTATGTCCTTTTCTTGTTTGTAATGTTTACTTAATAGTTACTTGAATGTGCTGTCATTCGTCACTGAGACTTCTGACAGCTGTCAATCAGCTGTTAAACAGCTGTCAATGAGCCATCAAGCTGTTGCAGAGTGTGTGTGACTGTGACTGTGGGTCAGAACAGCCAGAAAAGCATGCTGGCTTCCAGACTGCAAAATTAGACCGGATGTAGTAGAACATCCTGGTATTTTTGGCACACTGCATTTGACATACTATGTATTGGGACATCCTAAATGTTTTCATGGAGTGGCAGTATGGGTATTGGAAGGCACAGATACACTCTCAGATACACCTCTGACCACTAGATGTAGCAGTGTTGTAATCTATCTTCAGTCATTTGACCCTCCCACTCCAGATCAGTGGGATTACTCAGAACCTGTACATACGGTGATGTGTTCTTTATACTATGACTGTTTTCCTATAATTAGATTTAAGAAATCACAATATGCCGCCTTGCTTACAGTATCACTATATATCGCAACATATTGATGGACGAAAATGACCAAACATCTTCTTGAATGACTGTTTTTAGTGTCTGGAATTTACGGGGTCAACTTGACAAACATCCGAGTGCTCATGAATCCTTAAAGTGTCGTAACATTAAGCACTGACTGAACAAGCCAGGACCAATTAAATTGAGTCGAGACCTCCACCAGCCAAGGCCAGTGATGCATTCACACGCTCCCTCAGATGGTCATTCTTCAGACTTTGGTGTGTTCACCGTTTTCTGTAACCCTTTGAAACCTGGAGCAACATCACTTCTCTTGTGCTGCTTTCAGACGCCATTCACAAGTATTTAAACGTTTCAACTTTGAGCAATTTGGTGCAATTTCTTTCAAAAATATGGGAAAAAAGGCACTGAACAATTTGATTAAAAGTGTTCCATGAATAGCAAAAAAATAAGATTTAGCCTTTTTTTAAACTAGGAAAAACAGAAAAAAGCTAAAGAAAGTCATTTTTCTTGTTTGCTTATTTTTTTACTTTCTTTCTTTCATTTTCTTTAACTAATTTTCTTGTTTTTAATTTTCTTTTTTTACTATTTTTTTTTTTTTTTGCAGTATTTTGGGGCCATTGCTTCTTATGTTGTTCATTGCCTTCTTCCATGTTTTTAAAAGAAATACAGGTTTCAAAGAGTCAACATCAAATCAAGCTTTTACACAGCCTTCCAATGTACAAGGTGGATGCGAAACACGATGACTGGTAATGTATTAAAAAGAAGTTATATGGGTCGGGCAGCACTAGCCCTCGAACGTGCATGTACTATAATTGAGTATCAAACTCAAAAGCTTCAAAAGGTTCAGTACATTTCCATGCATCAACTCCATAACCCCCATATTGTAGTTCATGGTCAGTACGCTAATCCCTGGAGCACTGCGGTGCCCCTGTTTTACACTGTTTGGTATAAAATATGAGTACTTATCACATCAGCACCAGCTATCTTCCACAGTGTTATTTTAATGTGTTTTTCCATACCTGGAGGGCAATTATGATAAAATATGAAAATCAACTGGAAGACACAGCAGACAGATAATCGACAGTAAACATATCCCTTTTTATTTCTGTCAGACTAATGCTATTGGTGTATGGTAATGCAGTGTAGACCTTTCAAATCAATCCAGAGTCACGCACATGCAACTTTAATGTGACTTTGAGAAAAATAAATGCGGACATAATTTTCACCGTGATAAATTACCTGCCTCAAGTTTTCAGTCTCTCGCAAGTTCATTTTCTACACTGAGCGGTAATGACTGAAACCAGTGTCTGTGTGGAAAGCAGGAGTACACAAACAAATCTAAAAGACAACAGCATGCTTTGAAAAATGCTCTGCAGTAATGTGTTTTTTATTAAATGCCATGACACGTGCAAAAAGTGCTGTTTTTTGGTCCATTTAAAAGGCTGAAATAGAGAGAATGAGAGCACTGTTTTTCTAACGTTATACATCTATGTGTTTCTCATCCACAGAAAGCATCAGGAAGATTATCGATAAATCATCTATCAAGTTTGTTCATGGGATTAAGCTCGACACCAAAAATGGCAAAACAGAGGACAGGATACTGGTGAGTCACTGCTTCTTTGGGTGTGTTCACTGAGGGCTGGGCTGTTTTTAATGGGCCTCTGTGTTACACTAACACCAGGTTGCTGATGTAGAAGAGCGTCCGAATCCTGCAACATAAGCAGTCTGATGAGTGCACCATGTATGTACAGTATCTTTGATGTTAACTCCCACTGCAGTGTTAATGGGTCTCTGCTACAGTGTTGACGTCCATGACAGCAGAGGCAGAGGCTCTCCATGATTCAACGGTGATAGTGAACGTCATTCACTGACGGCGTTCTGACTGCCGCTGCTCTTCTGTGGCTGCTGTTGGCAGCTTGGCAGGATGAATATTGGATAGACAGTATCTGAGGGAGCGGCTGTGGATTCCTCTGGGTCTGCTCTGGAGGCAGTGGGGGGCTGAGCAGCTCACAGCCTTTGATTCTGGGGTGCTTTCATCAGAGAATATGGGACAGACAGAGATGTGAAATCTCTATTTGAGCGAGTGAAGCAGGATAAAATCTGGGGCAATCAGCTCTTACATTATGGACCAGACTGGACTTGGGAAGAATTCCTGTTTTTGCAGAATGCAGTGGACGTATATGTGCATGGAAACACACACACACACACACACACAGTGGTAACATATATACACAGTAAAGCACAGAGCAGGGTTTATTGATTGAGTGCGCCTTTAAGTGCAGCAGCTAAACCATGTCTGTATAAGCAAGATCTTATACAATCCCCAGTGAAGTCAGTGTGGTTTTTACACAGTTTATAAGACTGTTGCCCTTCCTCCAATCGAAGATTCGCCTCAACTGAGCAGCGCTTCCACTCAGTGAACGCTTTAATGATTTGTCATGTGGCGAGCATGGTTTGGAGAGTTTCTGCATGTACGGCCTTTGATATCCAGACACTTTGATATCTTTATCTGTCAGAAACATCTTTCCAATAATCTCTTTCCAATCCATGTCTCATTTACTGCTTCCTCTTAAAAGCCGAACTGGAAAGAGTTCCCGCTCCTGCTGGGCGCGCACAGAAGACGGAAAAATAGATTGGAGTTTGATCAAACGCACTGGGCTAGCTTTTTGGGGGGAGCCTAAACATGTTAAGGTTTTGAATCGAAGCTTCTTTAAGGTTGCGATCTGTCACTGCAGGTTACTTGAATTATCTTGATTTCTCACAGAGGCCTCACCTAAAGTGTCAAACAAGGGAAGATTAGAATATCTGTACTGTAGCGGCCCTCCTGCATAATTACACGCCACAATGAGCATGATGTGTGTGTGTGTGTGTGTGTGTGTGTGGTCTCCCTTTGATGTGAATACTTGGGTAAGTCTCTTTCTCTCCTGCTGCATCAGCATCATTTACTCCTGTTTACTTGTGTGCTCTCTCTTAACTACCACCCATAACCCCGACTCATCACTGTAATGTGATACAATCTGGTCTTCTTAATCAACTCGTTCAGACAGTCTTTGAAGTGAAACGCAGATCCTCCTATCTCTCTCCCACCCTCCATCTCACATGCACATTTTGAGTGACTACATCTCCGACACCTCACTTGCTGTGTGGGTGTAAGAGGCTGTCAGTGTGTGGTTCTGACAGGCCTGTGTCAAGCTCCTCTTTTCAGAAAAAAAAAAACAAAAAAAAAACCCCACAAACAGCGAAGCAGGAGAGCTGTAATTTAATTACTGTGTTTCATTGGGGAGAGGCACATGGAGGGGGGAAGCTTTGTCCTGAGGGAGTGTTTTAGCGGGGCCATCGTAGAAAATGGAGTAAATGATTGGGAGCGACGGAGCAGAAGAGGAGAAGAAAAAGAGCAGAGGGCAGTACTCAGGGGCTGGTGGAGAGCAGCGAAATGCCAAAGAATCACTGCTCTTTGTTTGTCTTGATGGAGAGAGACACTGACTTTTTTAGGGTGTGCTTGCAAAACAAACAAACAAAAAAAAAACAACAACAGCTGCATGACACAAATGTTAAGAATAAGAGATGGAGATGGAGATGCACAAATAAGCTCTCTGTTTGCTTTCAGATTGCCAGTCACGTCCAAACTCTCATCAACTTTGCATTGCACTAAAAATTATCCCACGCACTTCAGACTGCAGACGGCAAATTAGCGGAGGTAGTGTAGCAAAAATGCTAATTTGGCACCCTGACCCAACATGACAGGCATTTCAGGCTCTGGAACAAATCCCATGACTTAAAATGTGGAGGCAAACATCATGATTTACTACTGAAAATGGGCAGCTCTGTACTTTCAAGGTCCAGTGTGTAGGATTCAGGTTGTTATACTGGCAGAAATGGAATGTAATGTTATCTTTAGTTTATAATCCCCTGAAAATAAGAGGCGTTGTGTTTTAGTCACCTTAATGAGCCGTTTATATCTGCAAAGGGAGCGGGTCCTCGTCCAAAGAGTCCACCATATTATACTGCCATGTTCCTACAGTAGCCTAGAACAGACTAACCAAACACTGGCTCTAGATGGGGCCATTTTTGTATTGGCCACTCACGTTAGTAGCCCCTCCCTGACAAACAGCATTGGAAAAACTTCTTTTTTTTTTTTACATGAAACGGCTTTATCCAGTGTTTTTACTCGTTTAAATTACGGTATCCGTTTGTTTTGGAGAAGAAGAGACCTCTGCAGATAGTTCAGCTCCCAGTAAAAACCTTCTGAATGTCTGTTTCTTGAGTTATCAGAGAAAAAAGGTGAGCGCACATTAGTCTGTGATGAGCTAAACAGCATCGGAGAAAAACTCATTTTTACATGAAACTGCTGTATTCTGTGTTTTTACCAGAGTAATACACCATGTCCATTTGTTTTGGAGAAGCAGAGACCTCTGTTTTTTTTCAACGAGCAGAACAGTGTCGCAGAAAACACTGATTTGTAACGTGAAACTGCTTTAGTGTTTGTACCGGATTTAACTGACCGGTCTGTTTGTTTTTGAGAGAAAGACACCTCTGCGATAATTTGTCTACTGATAAAAACCTCCTGAGCAATGAACAATGAAGAAACCCTAACCAGTAGCTCGAGCTTGCTCCACCGGAAGACCTTGAGCTCGTTGCAATCGGCAATCTTCACCTCTATGTGCGACTACATTCTGCACACTGCTCCTTTAGATTCTGATATTAAAGATCTGGGCAGATGCTGAATGGCCAGGAATTATTGCCTGTTAAGCCCGGAGCCCCTGCATGTCTCAAATTTAATAAATGAGCCACTTTCATGTTTGCCCACAGCAGACGTAATGTAATGCTACTGAAATTACATCTCGTATTTGCGAGAATGTGATTAAAGCGTCGCAACATGCCGTCATCTCTCAGCGTGTATGTCAATCTATTAATGTTAGACAACATGTCTCAGACATGAGAGCTTTTAGCCGGATCAATGCATGAATATGGAAAGGACTCCTCATTTTCCTCTCATCATTACCATGGAAACTCCCGGGACTATTTTCTCCCCACGGGGAGTGTGACTGTGCAGTTAACTTTTCCGTAATCCGTAAGTCAGTTTACTGTATTCTCCTTTTTCCAGGTCCTAACAACATGGCGTCTGTATTTTCTGGCTCCAAAGATTCCGGCTAAGGTACTTCTTCCTGCTCTGTGTCTCCAGTCACTGCACAGCATGAAGCTTTCTCTGTCACAACGTCAGCTGACATCTTTACTTTGTATCTGTAACAACAGGTAGAATCGACATTCAACTTCTTGGAGATTCGAGCTTTGAATTCCCACCCTGAGCACCAGGTGAATTTTAACATTAATGCTGAACTCTGTGTGCACTCAGCTCCACTGTTGCAGCTAATTGTTTGTCTGCACTGTTGTATAATGGAGTGGTTACATCACCTTGTCCTTCAAAGACTGACAAAAAGCATTTATCAGAACAGATCCAGCGACAGTTAATGCTCTCTGAATAATTTGTTGTCTTCTGTTGTTGACGGTGATGGAAACTGCTAAGGGACTGTATGAAAATTAGTAGGGGTTGGTGGAGTGGTCAGAAATGGGAGATTTCTAATTTTATTAAATTTCTTGGGGAGAGCATGGAAAGGTTTTGTTCCTTTCAACATTTTTAATGGTGAAAGGAACAAACTCACGACTATATTTTGGGATTTTGAGTGGAGTGAGTTTTGTACTTTTTTAAGGGCTTGTTAAAATATCAATATTATATTGATATCATGACATGAGACTAGATATCATCTCAGATTTTGGATATCATAATATCGTACAAGTTGTCTTTTCCTGGTTTTAAAGGCTGCATTACAGTAAAGTGATGTGATTTTCTGAACTTACCAGATTGTTCTCGCTGTTGTATTATTTGCCTCTACCCACTTAGTCATTCTAATTCCCAATGATTATTTATCAGAACGTCTGATTGTGTAAATATTTTATGAAAGCATCCCTACAATATCGTTGCAATATTGATGTCGATGTATTTAGTGAAAAATATTGTGGTATTTTGGGCGCCCACTAGCTCACCTGGTAGAGCCTCACCTCACTCACAAAGGCTGCGTCTTTGCCGCAGCAGCCACAGGCTTAATTCCATCCCACAGCCCTTTGCTGCATGTCATTCCCACTCTCTCTCCCCATTTCGTGCTTTAACTGTCCTAGCAAAGAAAGCCACAAAAAATATCTTTTAAATATTGTGGTATCTAATTTTCTCCATATTGCAGCCCTACATCAAAATATTAGTAATGCTGGGAAGGGAGCTTTTTTAAAGTGAGACAAAAGATTCAACGCCCTCCCTACTCCAATAATTTCCATACTGTCCCTTATGGCTACATTTTCTGTGCAGGTTATCATCGACACTGACAAGTCCAGCTACTCCCTGAGGTTTGAGTCACGCGAAAACCTCAATCATGTGGTCAGCCATATTAATTTCGCTTTGTCTCGAATATTCAACAACTCCATTTTTGCGTAAGTGTCAAAGATAAAAACATCTGAATGAATCACATATCTGTGCAGTGCTAGATAATCACAAAGCTTTAAAAAAAACGACCTTTATTTATACAATTAAAGCTAAGATTAATGATTCCATATCTTTGTTTCTTTCATCTCTGCAGCCCTTCCATCTGTCATTCAGACAGTGACCTTTCTGAGGGCAGCAGGAAGTATTCACCCAGCTCAGAGACTTCAGTGGAAACCCAGAGGGCCTGTGGTAAAAGAGACATTATCATCAAACATGGGAATTTGCACACATGCATACACGTGCAGTCACACACACACACACACACACACACACACACACACACAGACGGGGGCACAGCCACACCACTTGGCAGCCTCGAGAGGAAGTTGGCTCACACACTTCCCAAATGGTCCCCCAGATGTTCTTTTTAAAGTGCTCTGTCACACAAATAAAAGATTGATAATTTGGACAAATGTTTCTGTGTGCATTTCCCTCCCTTTTCTCTCCTGTTATCGCTGAAGGAAGCAGCTGTTCACATCATCTCAGATTCATTTTTTCTCTCTCTCTGTTCTTTCCTCCCGCCTGCCTCTCTCAGGAGGCTTCTCAGAGACATACGCCGCTCTGTGCGACTATAATGGCATCAGCTGCAAGGAGGAAGTGCAGTGGGTAAGAGCTGTGGGACTGTGCCTGTGTCGCTGTGAGTGCTTTTGAGTGTTACGTACAGCACTGTGCACAAAATGAGGGGGTCATATGCTGCTGCAAACAGGCTCATGGGTAATGTTGCTCTTAGGACGTGGACACCATCTATCACTCCCAGGACAACCGAGAGTTTAATCTGCTGGACTTCAGCCACCTGGAGAGCAGGTGAGGGACGGAGAGCGGTCAAACACTGTTACCTCCAAAATATAAAACCTCACTCACCATAGTTTCATCTTTTCCAGGGATCTGGCGGTGATTGTCGCGTCGATGGCATACAACACCTGGTTCACTAAACTGTACTGCAAAGACCTGCGGATAGTAAGTACTATGTTTGCTGTGCTTATATTGGGAGGTTAAAAGAGGCTTTAAAGGGACCGTTCACCCCAAAATGAAAGTACATATTTTTCCTCACACCTGTGATGCTAGTCATCAATCTAGGGCTAGTTTTTTGAGTGTTGGAGATATCAGCCGTAGAGATGTCTGCTTCTCGCCAATATAATCTAACTAGATGGCACTCGGCTCATGGTGCTCAAAGAGCCAAAAAAAAAAACATTTGAAAAACTCACCAGCAATGTCTCTTTCCAGAAATCATGACCCGATTACTCAACATAATCCGCAGACCTTGCTGTGTGTGGTTTCATGTGGGAACTGTTTTCTTTCTACTGATCTACACCCGCCAACAGTGTCACTGTGCAGAAGGAAGCGTGCATCTACTACCTACAAGCTGAGTTACATCTAGCTCCATTATATGTGAGAGACAGGCAGACATCTCTACGGCCGATATCTCCAACACTCGGCAACTCATACCAAAACAATCTAGATCTATTTCAGGGTGAAGTGTCCCTTTAAGTGCCTTACAACAAGAGTAGTATGGGCTCAAACCTTGGTTTGGGCCCTCCTGTGTGGAGTTTGCATGTTGTCGCCGTGTTAGTGCAGGTTTTCTCTAGCTTCCTCCCACAGTCCAAAGACATGCAGGTTAACTGGTAACTTAAATTGCTGTAGGTGTGAATGCGAGCTTGAATGGTTGTTTGTCTCTATGTGTCCAGAGTGTACTCCACCTCTCACCCTGTGTCGGAAAATAGATGGATGTCTTTTCAGCAAAAACAAGTGAAATGTTTAGTGTTGATGTTTCCTTTTTCCTTCAGGGGTCAGAGGTCACTGAGCAGGTCCTGCACACAGTCAGCAAATCGTCCAGCCTGGAGGAGATCACTCTGGAGAACGCTGGATTAAAATCGTGAGTTTGTTCCCTCTGGCACCTCTTTTGCTTCTTATCCATTCGATCCCACACAAGTATTAACAGTTGTATGATGTCCTCTTTGGCTCTGAAGGACACTTTCTTGAGTCTGGAAAAGAATTTGCATGATGTCATCTGGCTTGTCTCAAATTGGGTTTGAGACTTTGAATTTTAAACAACGCCTGTGTCACAAACGGGGCGAGGTGCATTATTCTCCTGAGACCCGAACTTTTGTTTGGTATGCGTTTATAATTTCTCGTAGCTATCTGGAATCAGTAGGACGTGATAAGTACAAAAAACTGTCAACAATAATAAAGTCCCAGTGTCCTCAAACGAGTACCTCCTAATAAATAGTGTCTTACTTTGTTACTGTTGCTAAAATTGGGCAAATTTGTCGCCATATCAAACTACAAACATTATTAATCATAGCTAAACAAGTTTCAACCATGAAATGTGATCAGGTTTTTTTGACCTTGTCCACTTTTGTGAGGGATCCGCTGCAGACTGACTTGGCAGAGATGGCCGCCATATTTGTTTTTACATAGATTAGTGTATTGTGCTCTTACTACCACTAGATGGCACTAAAAATTGTCCACGAACGAGGACAACAGTAGTAGTAGTAGTAAGTAGAATGAAGTATAAGGTCAAGTAAACCCAAAATGTGATGTCCTCATATGAGGACACAGGGTCTCAGGGGGTTATGGGAAGTGTAGGATCCTGTGTTTTTAGACCAAACGTCGTGAAATCTCGGCTTCTGCTGCACAGGTTTGATCTTTTTTTTTATAACCTATCTCAATCAATTAAAGGTCACTGCTAAATCGCTACAGTACCTCTTTATAAAGGCTTGTCTGCACTTAAAGAATATGTTTGTCTGTAATTAACTAAGGACCTATTTTACAGAGACTTTCCGCAGAAGATGTCAGCTGCTCTTTCAGAGAACCCTGCTTCTGTCATCCACTCGCTCAACTTGGCCCACAACTCACTGGACAACCAGGGTACAATAAACAACTTTGATTTCCTGATTTAATGTGATGGTAAAGAGAAGCACTATTATAGCTACACTTTTAAACCTCTTGTTTGAACGTTGCAGGTGTGTCCAACTTAATCCAGCAGGTGTGTCGCCTCAGCAAGGGACTGCGTCTCCTCAACCTCTCCAAGACCTCACTCACCTCCAAAGGTCTGTGCCTGTCTCTCTGTATTTCCTGTCCCTCGCTAATCAAGTTGAGCAATGTCAAAGTGTGACCACCATTTGCAGGACTTCCTACTACCTCACCAACATCAGGTGGATATTGGTTTAGTAAGACTCACAAAAGTCTTTGTAAAGCTTCAGCTGACTGATCTTGGGTTAGATTATTATTTAGGGAGTATAAACCCTCCAAAGCCCCAGATGATTCTCCCCGCTGAAGAGCTTTGTTTCATGATTTGCCCCTGCTACGACTCCATATTGACTTTTGATGTCTTGTGCTGCCCCGCAGGCAGCGTGCCTCCTGTTACCGTCTCATCTTACCGTGTACCCAGCGGAGAATTTAAATATTACATTGAAGCAGGCAGATACTATGCGCTGCTTCCCATTACATTCACTGATACCTGCTGCTGCAGATGTGTATGAATAATGTAAGGACTCAAAATGTTTTGAGAGTGTTCTCTCTTTCTTTTAATATTCTACAACAACCCCCTTTCTCTTCCTCCTCCTCCTCCTCCTCCCGTCTCTTTTTCCTTTTATCCATCTCTCTCCCTCTCAGGAGTGGTGTCTCTCTCTCAGGCTCTGTGCTCCAGCGATGAGTACTCCAACTCTCTCCTGCACCTGGACCTGAGCAAGAACCCCGGGGTCCTCTCAGGGGAGGATGCCTCGGTCAGAAAGCACAACCCATCTGGAAACAAAAACACACACTGCTCCATTTATATGCCACTTTCCCGGCTTAATATGACGTCTCTCTTTCTGTTTCCAGAACTTGTATCTGTTCTTGTCTCAGCCCAACTGCCTGGTCCATTTGGATCTGTCAGGCACAGATTGCTCTGTGGACTCTGTAAGTATTTAATGGCCGCGCGCGATCGAATGTTTATGCACAACATTAAAAAGAAATGCATTGCTCTCTGCTCAATGCTCAGCCCAGATTAACTGTCTCCACCCTGTCTCATGCAGCTATTTGGGGCTCTTCTGAGGGGGTGTTGCGCTGATCTTTCCTTCCTCAATCTTTCCAAAAACTCCTTCTCCCACAGGTTAGTCACCTCTTTAAGATTACCTGAACAATAAAGGCAGCTGCAAATCCAAATCTGGGAATATATCATCCTTATTTCGCCGTTAAATGCCTCATCTCTCCTCTCTCGTCCTCCCTCTTTCTTTTTTTTTGGCATTATCTTCAATTCTTGCCTAATGGGAAATCAGAAATGAGCTTTGTGGGAATCACTGCTACATTGTGCTTCCTCTCTGTGGGTGTGTCTACTGCCGTTTAAAACCAGAACTCCCGGCGCTGTCTGCATAGATAAGACTCATGAATATTTAAGCAGAAGCTATCTATCATTTGACCCCACTCGCTCCCCCCTCTTAACACCAAAGCAATATTCACTCTGTTTCTCATTCTGTGTCAGTACTCGGTGCTCAGCACTGCACTCATATTTACCCAGCATGTCAACAATGTCACTTCATCTCCTCTGTGTGGCCGGTATCATCCCATCCCACTCTCTCCATCATCCGCTCACTTCTACCTCTGCTCTCTTTCATCTTGTCTTTTCTTTATGCAACAGGAAAGTGAAGGACACGCTGCCGCTGTTCCGGCAATTCTTCAGCTCGGCCTTCAGCCTCACTTATGTCAGCCTGGCCTCTATGAAGCTGCCCCCTGATGTTCTGAGGTGCTTGTCGGCTCTTATTCTCTATCCAAATCTGCACCCTTTTATCCAAACTCCTTTACAATGAATAGATGTCCTCAGCTTCCCCTCCTTGTCTTTTTTCTGTCACTATCCTTCCTGTCTCCACAGGGCTCTCCTAACAGGGTTAACCTCCAATCCTCATATCAACGACCTTCATCTGGACATCAGTGGCTGTGAGGTAAGAGTTCATCTCTACATCTGCAGTGCATTCGAAGTTAAAGGGATAGTTCAGTGTTTTCTCCTTATACAGAGTGGGGGACATGCAGTTTAAATCTTAAGCTCATCCTGTCGGCTCAGATAAGGCTCAGTAAGATCGTGAGCTTGTGACATAATGTTCAGAGATGTGGCTCATTGTGAACCTGTGGAAGCAAATGCTTGAGACATGTAAGTTTGTGAATGTGTGGTCATTAAAAACGTTTATATCTGAATGAAACTGTGAGGTTACACAAAGACTGCTGCTTTTGGGAACATGTGAGACTCACAGCAGAACACTATGTCTGAAACACAAAGTTCCCACGCTGTCAGTGACACTGAAGTCTCACATAAACAGACACAATGAAGTCACAAGTACAACTGTTGGCCCTGATTTTACAGCTGAAGTCGAGGCCAAAAAAACCTCACAGTTCATATCATCTGTGCAGTTTCTGTTAGAAATTTCTCAATGGCATTTAGAATTTTGAATTTGCAGAGTGTTTTCACAGGTTTACAAAGTGTGATTTACAACTACGGACCTGAGTTTTATATTTTTTATTCATTTTTATTTTGTTGTTATTTTTTGTTTTCAGTGCAGTCTTATTTCAATTTAGTTTTTATTAATTTCAGTTTTAGTTTAGCTTTTTTTTTATTAAAACATGATGGGTATTCTTCAGGGGAAAGATTTAGGAATTTCAGAATAAGTATAACAATACAAACACAGCACTTTGTAAAGGCAGTTGAATTGCAGTAATGTAAACCTCTCAGTCTCTATAAACATTTGCACAAATGTCTTCTCATACTTGTTGTGCTGACACATTTAACCAATTTGACAAAGACTAAAACTGAAGACATTTTCTGTATATTTTTATTTTATTTCAGTTTGTTTTGTTAGTACACAATATCATTTCAGTTGGTTTTCTTTTTTCTAAAGTCTAGTTTTTATTTTATTTCAATTAACAAAAATGTTTTTTTTTCACACCTAATTTTAGTTTTTATTTTAGTTTTTATTTTGTTGTTGTTGTTATTATTATTATTATTATTATTATTATTATTTCCTTTATTTTAACTTGGAAATACGTTGAGGTAGAGACCTCATTTACAATGTAGCCAAGTAAAATAATAATAATTTTTAAAAAAAAAGCCAAAGTGAAACTTACATAAAAGTGGCAACAAGAAGTAAAAACAATAAAAACCACAAGAAACTATAGTTAAATAAATTATAATATAATATAGTAATAACCTTGCCACAGACAGATATATTGATTGACCATTTTGAACCCATATTAGCTGAACTCAGTGCAAAAATATGGAAGAAAAATCACTGATTCAAAATGTAAGGGATTATTATCAGCTACATTTATTTAAAGTTAAAGCCCTGACCATGCAGCAGAATGGCCCCTGTGGTATTATTATATATATACATAATAACAGATTATCCTTTGAAGCGTTAATGTGTAAGCAGTATTTTAATGTTGCGGCTAGGTAAGGTGGAGTTTTCAGTTACTTCATATACACCAAAATAAAATAAAAAAACAATTTCTATCTGTAAACCAAATAGTAGCTGTAGTTCTCAAATGAACATAGTGGAGTAAAAGCACAGGTGTTGTTGCTTAAAATTAAGTTATTTCCCAGAGCACACAAAGTAGAGGGAAATATCTAAAAGCCTTTACTGTAGGGATGGGAATCACTAAAAGACCCAAGATATGATATTATCACGATATGATATTATTGCGATATTGCAATATGCTGAGTATTTTGATACAATATATTTTATATATATTCCTCAACTTTATGCCTCACTTCTCTGTAGAGCTTGGTACGGCTGGGTTGGTGAAAAAACGTCAGGACGGAGTCACATACTGACTGAATATGTAACAAAAGCTTTCACTTTCAGCAACGCTAGCTTAGCTTGGCTTTCAGCAGCTAATGCTATCCCTGGATGGTGCAGTGTGACGTGAGCCCGCATGTTCGTAGTATTCCCAGAGTATTTTCTTCTCATACATTCTCTGAACCCATCGGCTGTATTCGGCGTCTGACTTCCAGCAGACGGCGATACAGCCTCTGGGGGCAGACCCCCGATTTTTTGGCATTCCAGTTTGAGGAGGCGAATTTCCGTTTCCTACTTCCATTTATATATAAGTAAATATGATGAACCATTGCGATGGATTCAGAGTTTGCAGTGACACCAATTATGTTCCGCCTCGTTAGTTCACCACACGGACCATTTAACCTGGCAACAATTGCAGCCGGCTCAAATGTGATTGGTCAATATCACGCGGACTACAAACAGCCTACAACCGGAAACCAGGGCTCTTCTGCTCTTCTTCCGAAGTCAAGATCTCTGGGGTTTGCCTACAGACTCTACATTCACTGAATGTAGAGTCTGTATATAGAGACTACTTCTCATATGACACTGCTTGCAAATTGCATGTATCATATCCATGTCCCCCTTTCCTTGAGTATTAAAAAAAAAAGACATTTGATTTAATTGCTGCCGGGGCATTTCTGATTTCTTTCCCCGGTGCCTCCATCTTAGTTTTGATGAACTTCCTGCCAAATGCTGCAGACTGAGACCTCTGCTGACCTCACCAGGAAAAAAATACTCAGCGCCATCGAGTGGACTGAAAAAGCAACTCATTTTATTATTCTAGTACCAAAAGTTATATTAAAATGTGTATTTGCAAAAATTGATAATGTATAGAAGACTGATACTTGGCGCCTGTGTATCGATACAATATCGCCACACTAAATATCGTGATACTATGCTGTATTTTGGGGAAATATTGTATTTTCCCCACCCCTATTTTACTGTAGCGGCCAAATAATAAAAGCGCCAACATGTTTGGACCACTGTAAGTCTTCATCAGTAGGTCTCCATATGACCTGGATAACAACATGACCTGAACTGAAACTAATGAAACTGAAAATAATGAAAACATAAGGTGAGATTACACAGAAGAAAAAAATTATATGCATCATAAATGGAGGATGGGTACCAGTATATAGGTTTTACCAGGCTGTGAGAAAATCAATGAAGCCTTTAAAAGGAAAAGAGGCAACACGAAAGATTCTGTGTTCTGTCTCTGCTCTGACCAAAGGCTTAATGTAGGGGATGGGACAGAATACAGAAGCTTAGCCAAAGGGAAACTTTCTGAATCCATTGCCTGGATGTGTTTAAGTACCCTGGTCTTAATAAGGATATAGACTTCATGTGTTTTCTGTAACTTGCCTCTGATCTCTAAAAGTTAAGTTAGGTAGTTAAGGAGAGATGAAGTTAAACATTTTCACTTTGAAGCAGGTCAATTCAGTTAAATCAAACTCCCAGTTGGTTTCTGTTTATGTGCACCAGAAACAGCTCTTCAAGATATTTATTTATTTGTTTATTTACTTCTTTAAGCAAAAAAAAAGCTAACAAATGGAAGATGATGTTTTCCCTACCACTGAGCAGAGCTGCTGCAGATCACAAGCGAGGCAGAGCTCACCGTTCAGCAAACCCTCACACTGCTTGCAGAGACATAAAAAAGGCATTCATAAATCTGCCTCGCTGTGGAGAAATAGAACAATTCCCCACAGACTAAACCTAAAATGACTGGGATTCATGCCTGTGCATATGTTGGTTTTCCCGTCTCTCTCTCTCTCTCCAGCTCAAGTCTGCAGGAGCTGCTGTAATCCAGGAACTCTTCCCCAGAGTCTCCTCTATCGGCACTCTGGATATCTCCGACAACGGTAGGATGGCACGCTGCAACACATCCCACTGTGACCTTGACTCTTTGTCCTCAGGCAGGAGAGGTTTTAGTGGGCTGTTAATGAATTGAACCATGTTGAGCTCTGTGTGTGTGTGTGTGTGTGTGTGTGTGTGTGTGTGTGTTGACAGGTCTCGATGGAGATTTGCTCACTGTACTGCCGGCCCTCTCCAGACACCCCTCCCTCAAACACCTTTATCTGGGCAAGAACTTCAACATCAAAAACAGGTGCTGCTGGTGCTCTATATCACGCTTTACTGCAGTTATCCATGTGTGTGTATGTGTGTACGTAAGCAAGAGGGCATGTGTACTGCATATGCCAGCTCGAATATACGTGTCTGTGATTTAACTTCCGTTTTCATAAGCGGCTGCCGCTCCCCGGGCGGACAGCTCGCTGGCAGCAGGAAATGACTCGCGCCAGCTCACCCAGCCTCGTCTCTGCTTGTCTGCAGGGTTCTGGATGAAGTCCTGCAGAAGCTGGTTCATCTCATACAGGAGGAGGAATGTGTGAGTGATAACGCAGAACATTTTCTCACTCTTAAAAACATACTGCAGGATGCAAATTTATCAGTTTGCTGGCACTGGTTTTGCTTCATAATAAATCATCCAAATAGAAATAGATCAGCTGCAAAGACACAGAAAAAAATAACATATTTTAGTTCCTAGTTCCAAGATAATAAATCTGTCAACACAGGGTTCCTGGACACAATATGCACACGGGAACATTCGTTAAGGGTTGCATGCACAGTACAAATGTGCATGTGCTTACACAGGAGCTACAGGAAAACTGCTCAGACATACATACATCAGCTCCATGAGCCCTTAGTCCAAACAATATGTACTCTTTTCCCTCAGACACAGTTTCTCTCTGGACTATATGTGCCAAAATTTCTAATATATAATTTTAAATGGTGCTGGACATCCAGTTGTCTCTTCACTGAAGCCACTAATGTGCCCTGGGCAAATCATACATCAGTTTGTCGTCCGCTCTATCATTAGCTCCATCTCAATGGCGATGCCCCCATAGTGCAAGTCTCTCATGTCCAAGGCATTTTATAGATATAAAAATCAGCTACAAAACTGTCCTGACACTTTCTGGTTCTCTAATCAGCCTGCCTGTGCCATTGATTAGCCTCTGCTAACACAAATCTCCATGGATGTGTTAATAGAACTGGATACAGTGTTGACAGCGAGGCCCTGTTTGTTCCTAGAAAATATGTTCAGTGGCGCATAAAGCCAAAAAATTCCTGGGCATAAAATTACCCACATCTTCCGCATCACGGAGCCCATAGAGCAAGCGTACCAGAGACATTCGCCAGCCAAGCGGCTAAGTCGATCGTGTGGCTCTTCTAGACTTTCAAACTGTGATCAAACCAAATGGATCAAATTCTGATGCTGAAAGGAGTCATTTCGCAGGGGTTGTGATGCTCAAAAAAAAATGTATCCACAGGTTAACAGACATCTCCTTCACAATCTGGGCCCCTATGTCCAATTGGTTTCTTTTTGTCATATATTTTCTGACAAGTACCTATGTTCTGTTAAAATTTAAAGGAAAACTTAGTTATGTTTTAACCTGGGCCCTAATTTCCCATGTTTTTGTGCCTGGAAAATTTGGAACAACAGTTTTTGAAATTGGCCCAGTATTGAGGAAGACTGTGAAACAGGCTGCAGTGTAATCACTGTGAGCAATCGTGCACCGTCAATTTACGTCAACTAAAAGTGCTTGTTTTTTCCTCTGACAGGCTCAGATTGCTTTAAGTATCTGACAACATAACAGAAAGGATCCCTGCAGAGAAATGAAACATTTTTCTTCACCTTTAGCTGATACAGTCTGTTTGCTATTGTGTGTAGCCAAGTTCGCTCAAGGAGAAGTCTCATTCTGAAACCTCAAGGACTTTTTCACATTCAGCTCAGAATCAGCTAAATATTCAGCCATGACAGTCACAATATCTTTAGTAACACTAAGCTACACTTTCACATTTTGTCAGTCAGCTTTGGCGAAATTTCAAATCGAGACGTCTCCTTGAGCGAGACTTGGTCACAATAAGAAACAGACGAAAGGCGAAAGGTACAGAAAAACATTTGATTTCTCTGTAGGATCTTTTCCATAATGTTGCCAGACAATTCTTATAACAGTCTGAGCCTGTTAGCGAAAAAAAATCACTTTTAATGGAGTGTTTGTTCCCATTAGTCACTTAAGGTGCTTTCAGTCGAATTCAAGTTATTTTGCCCCCTCAGTGCGGTTCGTTTGGGCACTAGTGTGTGCACCAAAACAACCGGACTGAGACCTTCTTGAAGAGGTGGTCTCAGTCCGGTTACAAACAAACTCTGGTGCGGTTGGTTCGTGGTGAGAAGGTGTTCTGACCTGGATCTGAACCAACTGCAGTCACATGATAGCCTGAGTGTCAGACTGAAGCTCCCAGAACCTTCAGTCTGACATCGCCTCCATTGAAGGGGATTTACAAGGGGGAGGGAATTTGATTTTTCCCTAACCAACCAGTAGAGATCAACGACTCACCCAGAATCTGACATCATTAGTATCCATGCCTCGGGGGTGCCAAAAACAAGTGAGCATTGCCCGTTTAAAATGTCTCCGTCGTCGTGCACGCCCAGCTGCATCGCCGTTAAATCCAGTTTATCAGCTTCCTTAATTTGGTCCTCCATTAACGTGAGTAGTGGCGAAATACCTCAATAGCATCGTTAATGTGGTCTGTAGGATCTGTAGCAGTCGCCATTGTTGCTATCCTCACCAGTTACCCACTGGCGTACAGTTTGACATCAGCGTGGTGCTGATTGGCTAATCGCTAGACCCGCCCCCACCCCCGGCGTTCATTGGTCCTTCCATCTTTTGGACGAGATAAATCGCAAATTCATTGCAGTATGCCAGACCAGAGATGCAAGCCTACTCAGTTGAGTGGGCGGGGTCTATGGTCTGGAACCAGGCTAGTCACATGACACATTGTTTGGGTTAAACATGAGCATGTTACAGTCCTGGAGGATTATTAATGTGCACCTCCTCCTGTACTGCCTTAATATGCACATTCAGCACATCCAATGCATCAAAACATTGTTTTCTAGTTGGAGCCGCGCCTCGTTTTCAAACTGTATGGTTTGACTAAAATGAACAATGACAGCAATATAGTCCACGATGAGCAGCGCTAAAATCAACCTGCGTAGTTGTCCCTCCATTGTGACATTAGAAAGTGTCACATTTATCTTGCAAGTGTACTCTTCTTCAACGTTTGCTTTACTTCCTGGATTTTTCTCACATGGAAATTCTGACCAATCAAGAGCAGCTTTCTCACACAAGGCATTTGATCTGGTCCTCTTGTAAATGCTGCTGTGAGAACACGAACCAACTCTAGGCAACTATGCAGCTTTGTAACACAAGTCCCTGATTCAGACCAAAGGAGACGACTCTAGATCTGAAATCACCCTCAGACACAAAAACATGTAAAAATAGGGTCCAGGTTAAATAATACCAAAGTTTCTCTTTAAAACAAATGTTCAGATAGCCCTTTCTTTATCTGGATATTTTGTTCTTCCACCCCCTGTCAGTAGGGGTGCTGCAGCAACCTCAGCATTAACATTCCTGCGCCCACGGAGACACATCATTTTTGCATTATGTTTCACTGTGGAGGTGTCACTGCAACATCAATTATTACTGTCCCTGTCACCCTTGCGGGCGCTGTGTCTATATCGCTACACACACATATTGTAAATAATTCATACGTGCAGCATGTAAAGTCATGTTGGCGAGCAGTCACATCACTCTGCAGTAAATCTCACCGCTGCACTTTATCCTCACAGCTCCAGAGCCCCTCATCTCTTTCCACCACTCAGTTTTTCTCATCTTAATTTATACCTAAATATCCCTCCCAACACACACTCAGTTTAACGCACATGTCTCTCCCTCCGTTGTTTCCCCTCTGCCTCTCCAGGCCCTGCAGACTCTGTCCCTGACTGACTCGCGCCTGCGCTCACGAGGCACCGTGCTGGTCAACGCCCTGGGCAGCAACACCTGCCTGAGAAAAGTGGACCTGAGCGGGAACAACATGGACGACATCGGAGCCAAGATGCTGAGCAAAGCCCTGCAGATCAACACCACGCTCAGGTGAAGGAAAAGAAATGTAGAGAGAGGACACTTGTGTTTTTGCAGCACAGCTCGAATGCTCTATATGGAGGTTTGCATTCAGTGCATCTCACCACTTTGCCCTGCAGGAGTGTGACATGGGATCGCAACAACACCTCCGCAGCAGGATTTCTAGATGTGGCCCGAGCACTTGAGCAGTAAGAGCATTAAAACATCATCAACGTTTATTTTTTTATGTGCCTGCTAGAATTTCATCAATAAACAAGAGGGTATCTTATATATCTGCTACAAGAACAGAGCGCTGTAAAAAAGCGTGATGGATTTACCTTCTATTTAAGAGCTTTTTAAGCATGTTGAAATTTGCTACATGAGCTGAGCAAATTGTTGCTTTCCACTTTGCTATCTTAAATGGTCCAGACTTACCTTTAGGCTGAGGATGACATGGTTGCAAAGATCAAAGTATTACTCACTCGTTGCATGGCATAGCAGGGATATTTTGGGACGAGCTTTGTCCATTGGGGATATTAACCTTAACTAACCCTTGAATCTGTAACCCACTTTACTTTGTCTTTTTAGTCCGTTACTGTCTCCTTCAATAATTCCACCCTTCCTCTGTTCCTTCCTTCCTTCCTTCCTCTTCTGCTCTTTCCTCTCTCTCAGCAATTTCACCTTGCAGTACATGCCTCTACCCCTCAGTGACATCAGCCAGGCGTACCGCAGCGCCCCTGAGAGGACAGAGCAGGCACTGACCAAGGTTGGCATCGGAGTGCAGCCACTGATGCAGTCATTGTCAGAAATTTAAACCTAGATTCAATAGATTAAAGTAAATCAATAAGATTTTAGGAAATCTTCGCATGTTGTTTTGCATCTTCAAAACCAAACTTAGCTTCTAGCATTTGCACTGGAACCATTAATTCATCAACATTTTACATTTCAGACACAAAAACTGTATCCAGAATTTTTTTTTTTTTTAAAAAAGAGCAAATCCAAGGCTCCATCAGTTGTGTATCTAAAAGACAAAACCATAATATTTGTGATGACCATCATAAAAATCTGACTGCTGAAGGAATCAAACCTGATTCACCAAACAATGCTTTTGGGGAATGGGGCCAAGGAGGTGTTTTCTTCAAATGTTTTCTACAAGGGCTCATAAAGTTTCCCAAAGCAGCACCTAAAGCAGCTACAATTGTTTTTGACTCTGTTGTTGTGCACAAAATCTTACAGTTTTTGCCTTTATTCCAAAAAAGACAACTTTCCTACTAAGCTGTTTCCATGGCTAATGAAAATTAATATCCCACTTATATTCCTGTTTAAATGCAGCCATGCACACTCTCATGAACGTGACGCTAACATGTCATTTATTACGTCAAAATATGGAAAAGAGCTGCTTCTTTGCATCAATATTTCATTTTGGTTTAAAGTTTTCCACTGGTGTGAACTTGCTCAACATTATGACCACAGACTCCCTCTTTCATTCCTTCAACCACCTTCTTGAAATGGTGGCGTTACGATATTTGCACATATCCAAAAACCTGTTGATCTCAGAGTCTTTAATAATGTTTAAAGTGGATGTGTTTCTCCTTCAGACAAGAAATGTGGGCTTTTCTTTTTCTCTTTGGAGCATCTCTACCCCAGCATTGCAAACTGTTGGCAAGAGCCGACCATAAACAGACCAGAGGCCGTGCGTTGCAAAGTGTGGTAAAAACCCAAAGTGCACAATGGGAATGCGCTGTATATACGTCCAAAGAATGCTCCTGAGACTTGAATAATACGGCATATCCCACGTCTTAATTGGAAATAGCTTAATTCTGAAAAAGTGCTAATTCTGAATGTCTAAACAGAATTTGCTGACGACATGACCTGGACCAAATGGAATAATGTTATATTTGGAATAACAGTGGAATATTAATGAGTTTGCAGACTTCAACAATGAGACAATATGTTGCATATTTACTCTCTTTTAACGCTGTTTTGGTCTCCACCAACCCCTGACAGAAATACCTGGGGCCGGTTGCACAGAACACCTTAAGTTAAGATTTTCCTTAACGTCCTAGTTAAAGGGAAATTTTGGTTTATTTCAACCTGTCTCCTATCGTCCTAAATTTGTTTCAAGTGACTAGTGACATAAAAATAATAGTTAGCATGTTAGCCGTTAGCCTAGATACAGCCGGGGCGCATAGTAGCGTCAGACCTGTTAAAACGTAAGTGAACGGGCAACCTTCAAGTGCAAAGTTAGTCCACTAAACAAGCTTTTTTTCCACAAAGACCGCCTCATATCGTTAGGATAAATGTCAGAGAACATAAAGAGAACGACATGTAAACATGTTGTCTTACCTTACCGGTGTGCTGCCATGTTTGTTTACCATCTAGCTCTGCTTTCCAAAGCGTGGCCGAAATATCGCGAGAACAAGCAGCAACAGCTGGAAGGCAGAACCGGACAGTAGCCTGAAAAGAAAAAAAAAAGGTTGCACAAAACACCCTTAAGTCTTCTCCTTAAGATTTCCTGAAAATGTTCACTGAAGTATTTATGGTTTTCTCCTTGTCTTGGTCTTATACTCTGGGGAAGGAATTCCTCGACCATTGTACAGAATGCTTTTGATACACTTTTAATTTTACACTATTTATAGATTTGACTGAATTAATTTTCGTTGCCTCTTCCTATGATGGTTTTCTGTTTTCTGGTATTTTGAGATCAAATTTACTTTGTAGTTTGTGCTTTCGATAATTGTAGTCCTCCAGAAGTATAATGTTTTCCTCCTCTGACAGATTTGGTTTTCTTGTCTTATTTTCTTCCATTTTTTCACTATCTAACTATGAGCCAACTTTATGAGAAGATTACGGCATTGCAAACATGAGTCCAAGCACACAAATAATTTCCATGCTGTAAAATCTCTTTAAACGCAGTAAATAAGTTCATGTTTTTGAGTTAACTTCACCCCAAGTCAAACTTAAGGAAAAAAATGAGGTGTTTTGAGCAACCGGTCCCAGGTTGTTAAGCAGCTAAATGAACCACTGCTTTCACCAGCTAGATGTTAACTGTGTCTGTCTGCAGTGTGGTGCAGAGCAGGTTGTGTACAGTGGATTTGTTTTTTTTTTTTTTTGAGTTTTGTCCCTGAGTACAGCAGCCTGCTGTGGCCAGAAACAACACAGAGAGCAGTGACAGTGAAGCGAAACAGTAAAGTTGCAGCTGGACAGTTAAACAATGAGCTGAAACTCCCTATAAAGCAGAGGGGAGCTGCATAGTGTTAAGTGTAAATCTTGGAAACGGCACTATAGAAATGTTTTATACTTCCAATCATTCAGTAGCTTAATGTGCAATAAACAGTCAGAGCTTTCAGCTGGCTGTACTTTATGATTCACGTCACCACATGAAAGTAAGTGTAAGAAAGTAAACTTTGATCATTGAGCTACAGCTGGAGGCAGACGTTACTGTTAAGTACAAACTTCACCTGAAACAACATACACATCATATATTAAGAGAAAAAAAGGAGATAGGGAAACCAGCCAGACTGCAGTCATTACTGCATGGAGAAGAGGTTGGCACATGTAAATCACTCAGTGGATACACAACATATGGCCAGTTTGGTCCACATCAGAAATTGCTCAATTAAAGGAGCAGTGTGTAAGACTAAGTGACAGCAGATTACAACCGGCTGAAACGTCTCCCAGTTAGAATTCCTTCAGCATTCAGGAGGTTTTTACTAGGAGTCGAATTATCCACAGAGGTCTCTTCCTCTCCAGAACAAACAGACCAGGCGATTAAAACCTTAAAAACACTGACTAAAGCAGTTTCATGTTACAAATTGATGTTTCTGTGATGGTGTTCAACATGTCAGAGTTAAGATCCAGATGTTCAGGAGGTTTTTACTTGGAGCTGAGTTAACTGCAGTGGCTTCTAATTCGCCAAAACTAACAGACCTGGTGATTAAGACTGGTAGAAACACTGAATGAAATAGTTTACTGTTTAAAAACAGTGTTTTTTCAATGCTGCTCATCACAGAGGGCTGCTAACCTCAGTGGCTGACGCTAAAATGCAAATGACTCCACCTAGAGGCAGCGTTTGGTTTGTTTAGAGCAGGGGTAGGCAACCTGCGGATCAGAAGCCACATGCAGCTCTTTAGCCCCTCTGCAGTGGCTCCCTGTGGCTTTGACAAAAAAAATACATGGAAGTGAATAACAGTTATTTTTCAACATTTTAATTTTTAGTTATAATTTTCCAATTGTATAAATGTGTAGCCTATACACTGAATAAAAAAATGTTTTAACATCTCGTTAACCATGTGCGACATATGTCTACGGCCTGGCGCCTTTTCCTGAAATTTGCTGAATCTCAATAATGATGGCGAAGCTTGAGTCTCCTTAGTGAGGCTCGCTATTGATTCCAAATCCTACAAAAATACACGTCAAAGAGGAAAATAGAGAATTTCATAGTGAGTAGACAGATTTGTTTGTATTCACCACTAATGCTGCAAAGTACCAAATATTATATATAATATTATATATCCAGTACATTATTTTTAAGTTGACTTTCTTTAAGGGATCTATTGATTTGTCGATTCTAAAAAATGTGCCTGTGACTGTTGCACATATGGGATCCAGTTTGACCATAACTTCGTAAATGTATTCATTCATATTTGTAGGGAAAGTGAGATGGTATTTTTTTCCATTCTGTACATTTCATTAACTATATCGGACCATTCTTCTACTGTGGGGGGGTCAGAAAGCAGCCAATGTCTTGTGACGGCTTTCTTACCAGCAGATATCAAAACACAGAATAAATATTTGTTAAAGTGTCTAAGTTGAAAGTCAGCTTTAACTAAATTAAATCAGACAGATTTAAAAAAACAAAAAAAAAACAAAGATTCAGCCAAAAATAGCTTTTTGATGGTAAAAGTTGCAGAGCCCTGGTTCAGGGCTACTGACAAAACATGGGGATGCAACATGGCAATCACTGTAGATGAGGATCCGCTCCCCATGTAGACATAAACAGCTCATTCTGAGGTCATGAAAAAAACCACAACAGATCTTTTTTTTCCAAGTCATTATAAAATAAACCTAAATCCTACACACTGGACCTTAAATTTGTTTCTTTGTCTTCTGATTAGAAAATAACTAACTCCACCTCAGACATCACAACAGAGAGCATCAGTTTCAGGATAATAGTTAATAAACAAGAAAAATGAAAATGTAAAACAAAACATGTGCTTCTTGATCTATGCTCATGAGAACCTTTTAAATAGGTTTGTGAGATGGATTCTGCAGTCATCTCAGTCCTAAGATGCCTTCAGTAAACACGGCCCAGAAATATGAAACTAAAATGAAACAGCAGCCTCTTCTCTGCATCCTTTCACTCTGCTTCATTTCACTTTGTTTCCTCAACAATCTGCTTGTTGCATCATCACCCCGTCTTTTTAGCCAGTCCTCATGTTTTTGTGGCCAGTTTTTTTTTTTACTCATAACTTTCTTTTGCTTCTCTTGAGCACAGATCCAGCGCTCTCTGGTGAGAAACAACCAGACCCAGCGTTTCTCTCAGAGACAGGCTCTGCGGCTGCACCAAGGCCTGGTTACGAGCACTGCCGAGCAGGTATCTGTGTGCGCTGGCTTCTCTGTTTATGAGCGTTTTTAATTTGTGTTTGTGCTCGTAACACTCCCTCGCCTGTCTGTTTCCAAGGTGATGGAGCGCCTCTGCGTGCGGGTCCAGCAGCAGGTGTGTGTGTTACGAGGCGTCGGAGAGATGGAGGAGATTCAAGCTGCCAAACAAGTGTTAAAAGAGGCCAGGAACTCCCGCGCTGTGAGTGATGTGAAATGTGTGAGAGTAGTATTTGCATTACTGTCACACAGAAATGTGATTTTTCTTTTGTGCCTCTCAAGCTGTACCCTTCACTGTGTGAGCTGGCTCATGTGCTGTCTGTGGACGGGCCGGTGCGGCAGAGACTGGACTCTCTGGCTGGTGAACTCGCCAAAGCTGCGGACAAAGAGCTGCAGGTAGATGTTACAGCCTCTTTTTCACAACATGATCCGTCACAGATGGCTGAGTTACTGATCGCTGGCATCCATTGCAGGTGATCGTCGACTCTATGGTGTCTCTCTGTCGCGAGCTCTGCCCTTTATCTTCTTCTGCGGCAGAGAGGTTGAGTCCTCCACTCTCATCTGTCTCCGAGCGCGTGTCCATCCCTCGCTCGGCCATCCGGACAGCTCTGATGGAAAGGGCAGCGCAGGACATCCACCGAGCCTTAGAGTAAGAGGAGGAGAAATGCAGAAATTAGAAGGGGAGCAGCAGTAAAGGGTTGAATTTGATAAGAAGGTTATTGATTTCCTCTCGCTTTTACCAAACCTCTTCCCGTCTGTCTCTCACTTTCTCCTAACCCAATCTCCTGCAGAGAAGTGAAGCTGTCAGTGGTTTCCTATCTCACCAACTCCATCGTGGACCAGATCCTGCAGGAGCTCTACGCCACCCATAAGACCCTGGTAAATACACTTACTGTAAAAGGCACTGACCACTGATTGTAGATACTCATGTGTCTGAGACAAAGTGATTGACTGGGCGTCAAAGGAACTGAAGAGCGCCGTCTGTCTGTCTGTTTTAGACTCGGCAGGTGTCTCACCTGAAACGCTGGGACGGGACATGTGAAGATGGGACTGGCTGGAGGTTCAACAGACACAGAGACTCTCTGGACATCACAGATGAGGAGCTCAGCACCAGCATAGTGAGTATGAAGATGCAGACGCACGTGGTGTTTATAAGGGCGTGTCTGAGCTCATCTTGGGCTCAGACGTACCATCTTTCCATTGTTCTCTTATGTCACAGGTGCCGGTTTTTCACATTATCAAGATTTCATCTTAAAGCCTAGACACACCGAACTGACATCAAAGAACTAGTGGTGACGAGGGCCAAGTGTTGCATCACCTCTTGATCAAAAAATTGCACCTGAACACACCACACAGCCAACTGGCTCGTACATTCTGCATCTGCATGAGAGGTCCATACTCTCCATACCAGCAGGTAGCGGTAGTCTGTATTGGTCATTCAAAAAGGATAACCGAAACACCGACAGGAGAGATTAAAGATGCTAATTAGCCAGTTAGCACATCAACAATGCAAGCCAGTGTTGAAGGAATAAATTATATTTACCATGCACTTCTGAACAATAACTCAAGCAATTACAAACCACTTTCCTCAATGGTTAAAAAAACGAATCTTATCTAATTTAAGTATATAAGTTTGTTTCGATCTCACTCCGATCTTTCCTCAATTCTGTTTCTCTTCCCGTGGACTGAGCTGAACTGTTAATCAGAGTGATTTACCACACAGACGGGCAGCCTACAAGGGGCCAACCAGTGCCAACAGTGCAGGACACGCCACAAAAACTAGCATGACCAACAGCCTTATATTAAAAACACAGGTTTATCTCTTTTTTTTTTCAACTTTATTTTCAATTTTATTATTATTATTTATTCTTAAGTGTGGATGAGTAGGTTGACATGATCAACACAGTACTTACACAGAAACAGTGTCTTTCAAGTCAGTGGAATCTTACAGGCAACTGGTGTACATCAGTCCATTTTTTGCAGTATTTTACCAGTTGTCATAGTCATACTGTCGAGCACAAACTGGTGAAGGACCACAAAGCAGACTCACAGACTCAGATAAAAGTTCAGGGTCTTTAATCAGGTTCAGGTCGGTACATGGGTGATCAGTTACACAGGCAAAATAAACCAATTCAATAGGCAAAAAGGGTTAAAAACACACTCACAGGGAACACTAGGGAAACGCTGGAAGTCTTACTCAAAGGTAAAGACGATCTGGCAGCAAACAAGGGAAACAGGGACTTAAATAAACTAAGACAAGGGAGACAATGAGACACAGGTGAAACACATTAGGGCAGGGCAAGTAATCACAAAGAAGGGACACTTGACAGGATGAGGGATCTGGAACGAGACGAGACAATGGTTACCAAAAAAAAAACAGGAAATACAGGGATAACAAATAAACATGAATTCAGTGAAGATTGACGGGTCATGACACAACAATAAACGTCCATTTAATTTATTGCAGTTGCAGTTTATCCATCTCTTTTGGTATTTTGCCTGCAGCCATCTCTGTGCGATGGCCGAAAGTATTTTAACAAGACTGCAAAGGATTTTTCACTTTCCCAAGTATATTATTATCTCGTTAGCAGTCTCTTGCCAATATAAAAAAAGCCCAATGATATGAAAAGCCACTTCTGTTTTTTAACAACGCTGCCTCCAGCATTTGTTTTGTCCCGGGGAACCCCTTTGTGAGAATTTCAATTTTAGAGTCACAAAATATTGTTCTTCTAACTCTCAGAAAGACCCTGAGGTAGTATTAGTGTCACTTTCTCATAAATTATTCCATCTTCCTCAGTTATCTCCGGGCCTGATTCTATCTCCCAATTCTGTCTGACATGAACAGTCGAGCAGAGTTTTGTATTCTTATGTGTAATCATGATCTTAGACGTTTGTTGTCTTCAATTTTAAATGCATCAATGAATATGTCGACTGCACTGGGATCACTCTCCTCATCTTGTTTACCATATAAATAAACTTTGGCTTCATTTCTGACCTAAAAAAGCTTCAATTTTGGCAAAACTTGGAGGAATGGTGGATATTCTTTGGGGCTCTGGCATTTGAAACATTGCACTGACTTTCTTGACAGAAGCAATAAAGGTCAAAACTTGATAAGCCCCAACTCCTCCACTGGAGACGTTTCAACAATACTTTGACTGATGATGAATTGTCAGTTCAATTGTGTTTTGGCCTTTAGAAGCTTTTCACTGATTGGCTTGATTGAAGCATCCTATTAAAAGTTGAAATCTCAAAAGGCCTATAATTCCTACACTAAAAGCCTGACTGGCACTAAACTGGCACAAATCAAGTCATTTTTATGCATGATACCCGCTGACCCAAAAGTGAGGAAGTAAAAGTAATATTGATTTGGTTAGTCCTGTACTCTCTGTCCAAAACTCTGAAGTGGTTTATGTGTTTTTCATCAAAGGGTTATTATTTGAATTCCCAACGCGCTCTTCTATTGAAAATATTTTCCAGTCTTCTGTGCTGCTGGCCCTTTTTCTCACCAAAGTACAACATAGCTTGTTTTCCTGTATGTTTTACCTGCCAAAGTATTCTTAATCATCAAGCACCTCAATATTTACAAGAAATCAGGTAAAATTGCAGTAGTAAACTGTTTCCCTGACATTATCTCTGCAATAAGCCCAGGGCCCCTTTCGTCGTAATCAGCCAAAGCACAGTCATTACCCCTTCATGCACCTCTAGCCTTGATGTCTCCTTTAAAACCTGCCAGGAATGTTATCATTGTTTTGTAAAGCTGAAAATATCAGAGCAGTTTATCAGAAACAGTCTTTCATGAAACCAGCTTGTTGTGTGGAGATAATGCCCTCCAGTGTACCTGAGGTAGATTTTGGAGTGTTGTGACATCTCTTTCACCACAGATTATGTAGCACTATGTTTCAATCAATCAGCAGTGCAGTCACTCTTCTCAAAACTTTCTTTAAATCAACAGTTTTAAATTATTTGGATCCAATCTCCGAAGTTTTAATACAGATTTAAGGAATATAACAGCTCTGAATAAGAGATCATAAATGATGTGCTTAGCTCCTGATAATGGTGACAGCACTATTTTACGATTCATTGTCTATTGGCATTAGCTAGTATCTCCTGTGGAGTACCTCAAGGACCCATCTTAGGCCCCATCATCTTCTCTCTTTACATGTTTCCTCTTTAAAGTACTCAGATATGTATTTCCTTTCAGTGTTATGCTGATGATACTCTGTTGTATCTCACTGTCAAACCAAACAATGAGTGTGTTTAAAAGACCCTTAGTGATTGTCTTGAGGACATGGCTCATGATGATGACTAGTTGCTTTCTCTAGCTACAACAAGAGCAAGTCTGGGTTGATTATTTTGATCTCTCTTATTTTTACCAATGCTGTAGCTAACACGTATAAGGAAGTAAAGCTATGGAAGCAGCTCTGTGAGGCTGCACTTGAGCTAAATGCTGATGTCAGCATGCTAACGTGGTTATAGTGATAATGCTAATTTGCTGATGTGTAGCAGGTATAATGTTTCCCTTGTTCAACATTTTAGTTTAGCACGTTAGCATGCTAAGATTTACTAATTAGCACTAAAATCAAAGTATAGGGGAGAATGAGGGGAATATCATTTGTTTTTCAGGTATTTAGTCATAAGCCAAAGTATTGGGCCAGCTGCAATTTTGACTTGATGATGGCGCAAGATGAAAATAGGATCACCAAAGTTAGTACAATTCATTCTGAGCATGATGCCAATTTTTTCCCCTATGAACTGATGACGGCATGACCCACCCTACTTCAGAGTCCTGCACGGGTCCATTTTTCAAGATCCGCCCCGATCCGACCCGGCGACATACAAACCCGCACCCAAACCGCAAACCCGCGCATCAGGCCAATTAGTACCACAACCCGGTCCGACCCGTTGAAACACGACCCACAGCCCGACCCGTAACCCGGATTTAAAGTAATCATTTTGGGTCATATTGGCTGAATATTGAACAGCATATCGCCACAGTTAAGGTGCCAGTAAGTAAACAACGACCTGAATGAAGCAGCTCTCACAATAAAAACCTGACTTCAGCTCCATCATCAACCCTCTGTGTTCTTCTCCCATACGAGTGTAAAAGCACTCGTTTGTTACGTTTAATGCTTTTAAACTTTTAATCTATGTAAAGGAACTTTACATGTGTAATAACAGACTGATTTTCTGTCCAGAGCGACGTTCAGCAGTTACGAGCCGTCACATGTTTTTAGAATCCATCGAGGAAAGAAGTAATCCATCAGGGAAACACTTCAGAAACATTATAAAGTGATAGTTGTACGTTTTATCCACTTATTTCTCAAATACCTAAATAATTATTTACTGTTTTGTAAGCGGCGCTTGTTAAACGGTGGCAGCCATGTTGATTCTGTCGTCCAATCACAGATTGTGTTATTAGATGATGAAACGCGTGTAAACAGCTGAACCAATGACCTTTGCGAAAAAATGTTTTTTTAAAAACGACCCGCAGGTACCCGACCCAGTGCAGGACTCTGCCCTACTTTCCCTCTGGTTGGTCTTTTTGCCTTTGTTGGTTGGATTTGTTAGGTTTAAGCAAGAGTAGTGAGATTGATTATGGTGAGAATATCAAGGTAAGCAAATCAGAAGCAGAGTAAGGCAGAGCAGGGCAGGTCTTTGCCATTCTAGGGATCATACTTGCGAAGTGGACTTGTATGCCCATTCGAAATATAATGGCAATTTATCCAATAGTTGGTGAGATATTTCATTAAAAAACACAAATGTGAGCCTAAGGGTGGTGCTACAAGAAAAGTCAGGGGATCACAAAAGTCATTAGGATTTATCCTCTGGGCACAATGGATATCTGTACAAAATTTCACTTTCGCTATCCAATAGCTGTTGTTGAAATTTGGACCAAAGTGGTGGACTGACCGACAGACTGACATTGCCATCCCTAGAGTGAGTCATGAGCATGGCTAAAAGCTTCAACCAGCAATCTGCCGCAGTTAATCCATCTGCCAAAAATCTTTGTGCAAGCTTTCATTTTGACTTCAGCTTTCATGAACAATTGTTTCAGTAGTTAGATCCAGTTTCCTTCAGCTGAAAAGATTTTCTATAATCAAGCTTTTCCTGCCACCCCATGATGAAATTATTCACAGCACGAACCAGTTGTACTGTTATTCATCTACCTTTTTATGTCCCAGTGTGTCTTTGTTATTTTGTATTGATTGCTGTGACATGTCCAATTTGTACAGACTGAGATTCAGGTCTTGTTTTTTAAAAAATATTTCACAATGCTCCACTGACGAAAGCACTGATTGGCCTAAAGGAGGGCTTGTATCATTTGTGCTACTTGATATCTTTACTTGTGTGCCGTACTCTAATACTATCCCTCAGCCTCTTAGTATCCTTTTTTTCTTTTTTTCTCCCAGGACACAATAGCCATTAAGAAGCGCAGCTCGAGAACAAGACGAATACGACCTGTCTCCACCAGGCTGAGTGAGTACTGCTGTATATCCTCTTATCCTCCTCTTTCCTGTCTCACTCTGACCCCATCCCATCTCTTTCAGTTCTCCATTACTGTTTTTTCTGTTGACTCTCTTTCCCGTTTCTCCATCTGAGAAGTCTGTTAATGGCTCTTTTAATCTG
Organism: Epinephelus lanceolatus; assembly: GCF_041903045.1. Lineage (NCBI taxonomy): Eukaryota > Metazoa > Chordata > Actinopteri > Perciformes > Serranidae > Epinephelus > Epinephelus lanceolatus. The sequence goes on from NC_135739.1 coordinate 4,987,713, forward strand.
GCCTGAGCCAAGTCTGAGTCAGTAAATCTCAGAGATTGTTATAAATTTGTCAACTTTGAAGTGGAAGAACGATGGCTCCCTATAATTCCCACCTCTTTTCTCCATGACTGTGCCTTCCTAGTTTCCTGCCCTCACATCAGTTGTAATCTTTTCACCGTTCCTTGCTGTCATCAGGTCTTTGTGACGACTCCAGCTCCTCTCCACCCCCCTCAGTGCCATCCTACTCCTCACCGCTATCCCGCTCAGCGTCCTGGGAGGGCCTGTCGGAGCTGCCTACACAGGGTCTGCCTCTCCATCATGTGACACGGGTTCGGCCAAGGCCTCCGCGGAGGCACAAAGGAGGGCACATCCCTGCTGAGACAGTAAGGCGGGTTTGATCTATCCATCCATCCATCCATCCATCCATCCATCCATCCATCCATCTATCTATCTATCTATCTATCTATCTATCTATCTATCTATCTATCTATCTATCCATCCATCCATCCATCCATCCATCCATCCATCCATCCATCCATCCATCTCCCATTTTCTAATGTTCGTGCATGCTTGCAGTGATCCCTGTCTTTCAGAGGTAATCTAAACAAAGTGGATGGCTGCTATTGGATTACGTCTCACTGAAGCCAGTGTAATCCATTTGTTTCAGTGCATACAGAACATTTACAAATGAAACTCAGTGCATGTAAACTGACCTCTAAAACACGTTTGTGCGTGTGTGTGTGTGTGTGTGTGTGTGTGTAGCATTGCAGTGAAAATGGAGGAATAAGCCCTCTTGATGATGGACTCCCAGATTTCTATACCAAAAGAGTTCTCCCTGACAGGTAAGAGTTTCTTCATTAACATCTCTTATTATTAGCATTGTCACAAAAAAGATTTATCAATACATATCAATCCTGGGTGTTTGAAATGGTTTCAAACGCATCATCGATTCAGCGGTACCAACTGTGTTTTCTCTCCCTCTCTTATTGTTAATGTTTACTATAGTCGTTTTGCTGTTATCTGCTACTAACCAAGGGGAAAAAAGCTGTCGTTGTCATGTTATACCCTCGTTATATTTATCTTTTTATAAAGATTTTTAATTGTACGCCCTCTATTTCAGCTGACAACACTGTTTCTTATAGAACATCTTCTCCATTTACATGTTTTGGCTACAAATCTCGTTAACACACGGCCATTTCCCAAAGCCCACCCTAAAATACACGAGTACCTTCTTTTCAAGCACTCACTGACTACATTTACATGCACAAAATATTCAGTTTTTTTTCCTTATTCAGAATAAGACAATATTCCCACTAAGCTGTTGACGTGGCTAATGAAAATTAATATCCCTGTTTACATGCAGTCATGCGTACACAAATTAACATGCCCTAACAGGTTGGTTATCTTGTCAAAATATTGAAAAGTTGAGCTGGAGCTGTTTTCCACCAGTAGCAGAAAATGTCTTGAAAATGTCAGGGTTGGGATATTTGCACGTATCCAAAAACCTGTTGATATCCAAGTCTTTTAAAATATTTAAAAGCAGGTGTGTTTCTCTTATCGACCAGTTGGCTTTTCTTTTGGGCATGCATCTCTGCCACTGTCTTGCAAACTGTTTGCGAATTAGTTTGTATATAATGTATCTATGACACCACACAGAGCTGACCGTAATCAGGCAAGAGGCCGTGTGTCGCAAACTGCTGTAAAAAACCCTGCTGAGACACATATTCCGAATGCGCTGTATCCATGTCCAGAATGCTCCTTAAACCCAAATAATACCGGCATATCCCACGCCTTAATCGGAAAATGCTAATTTAGGAAAAAAGCCTAATTCAGAATATGTAAACATGACCTGCATCAAGTTTAGAAAAATGTCATATTCGGAATAATCGTAGAAAATAAGTATGAACTGATTGTCACAGTCTGCTTTGTGTCCTTATGTCTTCAGCCTTTATCAGAAGACTGGACTTATATCTATCTGTTGCAAACTATAGAGTCATTTAAGTTGCCTATGTAAGTTAGTCTCTTTGTTTTCACTGCAGTCAGTTTATTATTAAAAGGATTGTGTTTTCTGGGTTTTTGAGTTTCTGTTTACCCCTCCTGGGTTCCTGTGCTGCCTGGCCCTCGTTTGCCCATCTACACACTTGTCCTACATCAGCCTTGTTAGTCCTTTTTCTGCTCCAGGGTTTTTCCCATTCAATCAGCTCTCTGCCTGTTCTCCTACCTAATCACCTTATTCTCCTCAGCTGAGCTTCTTCTCCCTCTTCTCCACCTGCACTCCATCACCTCATCAGATTAGTTTGTCTTTGTTCAGTCTTTGCTTTTTTTGTTTTGTTTTGTTTTTCTTTATGTGATCTTCAGTTTTGCTTTCCCCGCTCTAACTTTGAATAAAAACTGATTTTAACTGAGTATCAGTTGCCTGCAGTCTCCTGGGTTTGGGTCCACCTGTTCCACACTACATGACAGTCATTATTTTCCATTTATGTGACCGTGCTTTGAAAGTCAACTTACTGTACAGTCTTCAGACTTACTGGAGATACTGTAGGTAATACATCACGGAGAGCATTTTGTCACATTGAGCTTGATATTGCGTGGTAATGCAGCTGTGAGCAGAAAGTGCTTTGACAATTCTTCTTGTTCAAGGACGTTCAAGAGTGTTGGCTGCTGAACAGCAACCTTTTACAGTAAATACAAGAAACAGACATGGTTACTTATCGTTTGCCTCCTGGGTTTAATCATCCGATAATATAGCTTGTGAATACAATTAACTATTTTCACAGTGTACTGAAATGAATGGACACCTGTGGTTGAAATTAATCATTCTAAAATGTATGCTTTCTGTGCTTTGGGAAAAGTCAGCTGCGTACTAGATTCAAATCTTTACCAAAGGTTGCGTCAGAGATTTGCAGACAATAAAGGGATTTTTCATCCATCAATGTAATCGTACTTAATGAGAGTATGTTACAAAAGGGGGGAAACTGTCCAAACCAAGAAAGGCACACAACAAAAGACACAATATAAACCGACAAATGACACTGTCAGAGCAAAAGCATGAGCCTGAAAAGTGTAGCTTCAATGGACACAAAGATATAACTTTCAGCGGCATACCCATCAACGCAAGTTGTGTAAAAACAGCCTTTACTCATTTACTGAATACCTTCCATTATATCAGGCTCGATTCAGATCTGAAGAATGTATTGATTTAAAGGGGACCTGTTGTGCTTGTTTTCAGGTTCATACTTTGTGTTTTTTACTAGAACATGTTTACATGCTTTCATGTTTAAAAAGAAGCCTTTATTTTCCTTATAGTGTTTGTGCTGGAACACCTGTATTCACTCTGAAGCCTGTCTCTTTAAACCCCCACCACCCCCATAGCTTGAAGTCAAAAAAGGTATTTTTCCGTGGCATGAAATAACCCGGAAGATTGACACTGCCTCTGCATCATGGGGCCCATAGAGCAAGTGCACTATTCTGCCGGTCGAAAATGTTACCTACTTATTTACAGACATGTCTTTTCTAATGTGAGTCTATTGAAAAAAGTCTTTTGGGCCAAATAGTATCATGTGATGGACCTGCAAGTTGTAATTTCACTGGCTTCATAGCCTGGTGCACTTCCTGGAGGCCTGGTCATTGCAGCCAGGGAATGACTGTAACAAAGTATAGCGTAACTTTCAACTGTTAAAATGACCAATAAAAAATATTTTAACCAACAGCCTTCACAACTGGGCATGTTTCAGCTGGAATCTGATCTAAAACTGGGGAGAAATTAATATCAGAAACCAAGATTGCATTTTTCCATGGCATTAGCATGTAGCTACATGTAGCAGTGTACTTGCAGCCTAAGAATAACTGTAATAAATGACTGTGAACTAGAATTTACACAACTGGACATGTCCAAGCAAGAATATGAGTCTGTGAAAAATTAAAACACTGGCAACCAAGATTACTGGTTTCCCTGAGGTTTGCGTAGCTACATTTAGTAGTGTACTTGCAACTGGAGAATGAGTGTAGCAGAGTATAAACGCACTTTTCGCAGTGAAAAATCACTAAAAGCTTCAACACATTCTTCCAGCAGGAATCTGATCCAAAATCAGGGGGAAATTACCAACATCAGCAACTAAGATAACACAGTTCCCTGATGTTAGCATGTAGCTACGTTTAGCAGTGTACTTGCAGCCAGGAATTTGCTGTGTATAGCTACACTTTCTCACATTAAAAATCCTCAACAAAAGCTTTGAACCAACAAACCATACATGCTCCAGCAGGAGTCTGATTGAAAAACAGTGAGAAATTAACCACATTGCCAACAAAGATTACATGTTTCCTAGGCATTAGCATGTGGCTACATGTAGCAGTCTACTTGCAGCTGGGGAATAATGTAATGGAGTACAGCAGCATTTTATACTGTTAAAAATCACCAACAAAAGCTTACCAAAGTTTTCACAGCTGGACATGTTTGAACAGGAATCTGATCCAAAACCGTAGAGAAACTAACAACTTCAGCAACCAAGATTGGATGTTTCCTTGATGTTAGCATGTATGTAGCTACATGTAGCAGTGTACTTGAAGCCAGAAAATGACTATAACGAATGGCTGTAAACCAAAATCTTCACAACTGGACATGTTCAAGCAAGAATCTGATCCAAAATCGCAGAGAAACTCACAACTTCGGCAACCAAGATTAAATGTTTCTCTGATGTTAGTACGCAGCTACATGTGGCAGGCTACCTAATGTAAATACTGCAATAGTTTTCCTGGAGCAGATGACTGTATAAAGAAATCTGTCACGAGCTGATTTTGGCTTGTCTAGAA